>NC_057771.1:10554533-11234902 GCF_014825855.1 Bombus pyrosoma | reverse complement strand
TCAGTTGTGAAAAGCCTGTAGTTTCTAATTCGACGCGACGGAGCGTGAAAGCTAAACATACGCAGGACGTCAGGAGAGGTAATTATTTGATTTATAATTTTATACGTAAACACGAGACCAGCAGAGATGCATAATAAACAGGAGAGAAGTTTAAGACTCGAACCATTAAAGTGGATAGCAACATCAGTTTGTAACTTTTTATATCGTCGAGAATGTATATAGAAAATCTAAAAGTCAAACTACGAGTTTAGAAGATTCCTCCTAATTTGACTTGTAACAATATGACCTAATTTGATTGAAGGTAAGGGACTTGTCAGGTAGCAAAATATATAATGCTACAAGGTTTGACAATTACAAACACAAGTTCCACGCATACTGCATATCTCCATATTACACATTGGCTTCTAAAAAGCAATTTGATGCCTGTCATGATATTATATTACATTTTTAAACGGCAAGCTTGACATTTCTATTTCTTTGGTGCAAGTTTTATGCTTCCATGTTGATCAATTTTTCATCAGACTCCGTGGAACGCGAATATTTCATGCGATTGATGCGCGAATATTACACGAACCTAATCTCGATTTTTCATTCGGGAACCTACTGACATCTCGAGCATCTTATTTGCAACGTCTGCAGTCGTTGCGGTTAAATATCCTCGCGCTTGCTATGCACCGGGGTTATTAATCTTCCTCGGACGGTGGAACTTTCGATATCAACTTGTCCATTTGTTTTCGTTTCACCGGCACGAATACGATTTTCCTGCAAGATTCCTCTCAGCAGGTTCTACTTCGACGTGAACTTGAGAAACGCTCGTCTGACGAAGCCACTGCGTGGAAATTATACGTCCGAAATAACGGAGCGACGTCATTTTTCTCGGTTGTTTACGGCGGGAAACGTTTACAGAGAGAAAAGCTCCCCGTCGAATGTTTATTCGACGCCTGGAGAGCCGTAGACGAGGGTGCGGCTACTTCAAGTGGAAATTTTCAATGAACTTCTATAACGCGAAACCGGATAATCGCCGACGAAACGATAGTAGCTTGAAGGTCCATTTACTGTAAAATCATTTTCGATGCAGCCGTGGCAAGGTGTGAGCGTGGAGTAAGAAAAGATTTTCCACCCATCGATACTTTGATCGTCTGGATCACGCACTACTACATCTCCTTCCCCCATTTTAATCAACTATCAATTTTTCCTCGACACGCGTACGAGCCCTTGAATATTCTTGCGCGTCGTTTAAGCATATTTTTGTTTGCTTATCATCCAACTTGCTTTATTTGACGGCCTTGTTTAATGATCAACTATATACATACAAATACAACAGTTTACAATTGCACTATAGCGTTGCTTCTCCCTAGAACTGAATACACCCGTTGTAAAACTCTTCGAGTATTCTCCGTATTCTCGACTCCGAAACTCCGGCGTATTCTCGACGCTACACTCTACAAAACTTTGGCCCAGCGACACGCTGACCGCATTTAAGAACGTTCAATGCGACTGCACGAATTCGAGGAACGAGCGGTTCCAATCTACTCGTACATTCTCGAAATTCAAATCTTCTAGTGGAACAATCGTGATATTTTACGTTGGGAAATCTCCTTCGTCGGTGGTCGTGATAAAAATGCTCCGGACGCGCGATGATTGAAATGGTTCACGGTAGAAATCGATTATCCAGGAAACTTTGAATCGTATGCGAGAGGAAAAAGCACGTTCATAAAGTTTCAAGAAAATAATGAGCAAAGTGCTCCTCTTTGCATTTGAAATTTATTACGCGCGGCATCGCAAGCTCCATTCGAACATAGCAAAGCTATAAACCATTTGGAAAATAACGGTGGGAACTTTGCTCGCGTTTTATCGACTGCTATTCCTCTTTCTTCAAAGGTATCAGTCGACAGATCTGTGATTCTTCCTCCCTTGGAGAACGTCGCGAGACTCGCTTAATTAACGACCGACAATTATCGAATTATCACGATCAATATTGCTTCAAGGGATCGTTAAGTCGATTAGAATGGTGTCTTCCCTGTGGCTTGTTTTAAACGGGTGTAACTTTAATTATAATAGTTTGGAAAGTGGAACGTACTGCAAATAAATCTATGTAACGAACCTTCTAGTTCATCGATTAACTAAACACGTTAAACGATTTTTCAATATTCTAGTTAAAAAAACAAATATTTTTTTATCTTAAAATACCCTCCATATATATTTTCAATCGTTCCATTACGCTATTTTCTGAAGCTAAACTAAGCTTTAATTATGGTAGTTAGGGAATAGATTCAATTAGAATACATTCTGTTTACCAACTATCAGAAAATACTTGACGACATATATTTTTCCAATATTTCTTACCGATCCATTACGACTCTTTGAAGCAACACTACCTAGAAGAACAATGAAGTTTCGTATGGTTTTCGGGAAGACAGCTGGTGGTATGCGAAGTTCAAAGGAACAAGAACTGAAGAACAAGTGAGCCGTATTGATTGCGCCGCCTATTTCTTTCCGTTTGAGAGAATGGACACCAACTCGTTCAAAGTGCAGAGACAAGGTTGGATGAAACTGCGAAAGTGACCGTGAAGAGGAAGTTCTGAGCGAAAAAGGGTCGGTAGTGACACTCTCGCGAAACGTTGCTAGATTTCTCGTTTTTACCTACCATCCATTAATAAAGAAGCGTACATCAGAGATGGGAAAACCGAAGACGTAAGAAAACACGTGCGTTCTCCGCGCGCCTGATCCTATACAAAGATCAGAGAAGCGTAATAAGTAGGTAGATCTTTCTCGGTTGACTTTAAAATAAGAAAATTTTATGATCACTGAACGATCGTATGATAATTGAAAATTTTATGATCGGACAGAAGAATTTTGATACGACATAGCTGTTAGTTTGAAAGATGTAAGTTTTTTAAAAACAGCTGATAAGTTAACAAAGTTTTATGGAAGCAAGAGGTATAATTATTAAAGCAAACGATGTTTCCGATATTTCAATATTATTACGAACGATATTTCCAAAGTTTTGAACGGAACTGCAACGTTCATAATATACCGGGTTTCATAGTGAAAGAAAATACTCGTATATCGAGAGTTCGAACGCGGTTTGACGAAATGCGATGAATATTCTGGGATAATTCGAAATTGAAATTTCGCGAACAACGTGCTTCACGATATTTGCTCTCATGTGCACTAGACGCCCCTTTCAAGCGTGCAATGTCGCGTCGTGTTACGGGCGCTATACGCTCGTAAATCAGCGAATCATACGAGAACTGAACTACTCTGCTTGTAGAAACAAGCAAATGTCCCTCTCTAATTCAAATTCGTCTATCAAATTCAATGATGGCGTCAGCCGTCGTTTAGGTCGAGATTGATCAAAGTTTAAAGGTGTTTAATGCGTTTCACTAATTACGAACCGCTCGAAATGCTCGTTAAATCTCGTTCGGCGCAAACACGCCGGATAAATAAACATCGACCGAGTTCGAGCGAATTGTTGCGACTTAAGACGACAAACAAGAACAAAGTTGCTTCGTGTGTACGCAATTAAATTGCAAAACGATGAAGTTGAGCATACTCCGCCGGCTTCTCTAATTACTCCCTGCTCGTTTCACAATAATACCCCTACTATTATTAGACCACTAATTCTCTTCAAGTTTTCATAGAGACATTCCGAAAGTACGGCTGAAAACTGGTTGAAGTTAGGAAACACTTGTTCCGCTACAATCTGACGATAGACAAAACCTTTTGAATGCATCGCGCGAGACCCTTGAAACAAACTAACTGATTGATCGATTGCGAATACTTGATGCACTATGTACACTTTGATTCAATTCCAGTTTGATTGGTATGTACGTATATTAAATAACTTCTAAACTGTTCTGCCCGACGTCTGTTTGAATCCTGTGTGTTTCTTACTGTACCGTGTCTATATAGCGCGTTGTTATTGGTGAATTTGCGCTTTCTCGGAGATGGCAATTCTTTGATGAATGTGTTCCGTAAAGGAGCGCTCAAACGATCGATATTATTATCGATATTTAAGGCTCTCAACATTGTATTGTCTCTTACGTTCGATAACGTTGAGAACCTTAAGTACTGACAATAATATTGATCGTCTGAACGCTCCTTAAAACGTCATTTTAGTCGTTCTGCGGAAGATGTAGCGTTTTCTGGTACCTTGTTACAGTATTCTGTTACTTGTGGGTAAGTGTAAGCTACTTATAAGTATCTAATACACTTATAGACATCCTATTTACAAGTATATTATGCGACCAAGTGCTCGGCACCTGTAAAATCCAATAAGTATAGAACACGAGCCTGCAATAAAAAGTCCAATTTAGTACCTATCCCAGAACGACAAGGCAGAAAATAACAAATGTTGCAAATTTTCACAACCTTTCGGTATATAATGGAGTCGTATAATCAGGTAAAAAGAAAGACAAGAGGAACTTCCGACGCTGGCTCGTTCCAGCCGGGAACTCGGTATTCTAACTTGATTCGTCTAATTCGACTCGCAGCTCCTGGTCTATTCCTCCCAAAGAATGGCGCAAGCGTTCCAGCCGGCGCGCGGTCCAATTTAAGGCAATTATCTAGGGGACGACAACTGGACTTTGCCAATCAGGAATTTGTATTTCCTCTGGGACTTGGCGACGCGGGCCGTAATCTTAGAAGGAAGAAAGTTCGACGTTCGCGAGGTATCAGGCGAACAAACGACACGGGAAAACTTACTTAGCTTGCAGATCTTCCATTCCGATAGCTGGCGATCGAGATCCTCGAGATCTCGCCGAGTATAAATGAGAATAACGTGCAATCTGGCTCGTTAACTATTAACGAACGAATCACGAATTTATGAATTAATCCGGAACGTATAATACATATTTATGTGTGCATACCCTCGTTCATAAGTATTAGAGTACTTCTAGTGAAAGTGAGATTATTCTCAGTAATAATTACAAATTAAAGAATTATCGTCTGGCTTGAAACTTGAGGTAGATATAGGCTATAAAATTTTAAAACACACGAAGAATTGCACTTAATGTCGTAGTAAAAATCTCATCTTTATACATGTACATATGTATAATAACATTCTTACGCATGTACCGGTATATATCAATTTCTTCTCGTTTATGTGAACTACATCTTTCGACCTACATCGTCGTTTTAATCGATTTTGACTATCACTGATCATCGTGTCGTTAATGTCTCCATTCTATGCATTCGTTCTCAATTAATTCGAAATCGGGATTTTTTAGGAAAATTTCTCTGAGTTTTGCACCTACGTATATTTCATAGAAAACTTTTTCAATAAGATTCAGATTACGGGGATCAATATGAACCATTCCATTATGTGTATGATGTAATTTACAGAAATAATTCTTATAAACTCTCGTATCGTTATCTTGCATGGATGAAAAATCACGGTCGATTAATCGGCTTCTGGATAATTTAAAATTTTGTTCAGCGGAAATAAAAGTACGTAACTGACTTTCACTTTCGTTCGGAGAACGAGTGACTCACGCGCGATCCTGGCGCACTGGTTGCATGATTCTTGCGAGACTTCGATCCAAGGGAAAAGTTAGTTTCGCATGGTTAAACTTACGCTTCTCTTTTTAGCTCGGCGTTGGCACCGCGGTTTGATTGATGTAGAATTAACTGCTGCTGCGAGGTAACCGCATACGATACCACGGGACGAGCCGCACAACTTTCCAACCTGCTTTATTTCTCCGCCGTTATCCCGTTGATAACAAAGCAACCCTCTATCTATCCTATATTTTAGATGCCATGAAACGATCGTTTCACCGTTGAAATCTAATTCGGCCATATTCCTCGATACGTATCCGAAAATCACGAGGCTCAGTCCTCCGATCCCATCGCGTTACATACAACGACTAGTAGTTATCGCTCGCAGTCACGTCGCTCGATGATCGATAACTTCGTCACTTATCGCATCGTACAGCGGAGCTTGTTTCTATCTCCCTCTGGCTCAAACCTAACCACGCCAAGTTCCTTTTACTCCCGCCAACGATTACACTCTCTCGTGGCTGATCGATCGATCACGCAATACGGTAATTACGTATCGCTTCGCTAATGGTGGAAAAGAAAGTTTGGCAGGGAAGGAGAATTAGCCGCGTGTCTCTTCGTCGTACGCTGATCTCTTTCTTCTGAAACGCGCACGCTGCGTCGTTTCGAGGGAAAGACAACAGGCGTGCACGGCAATTTTTTGCCCTCAACACGCAACAGAGTCATTTACGAAACCGTAGATCGTTTGGTTAGCGAAAGACGATTTGCGTATTTGCATCGCGGGCGAAACCTCCACGCGAATTCCGATTTTTCCCCGGGAACAATGAGAATATCAATCTTCGCGATGAAGCACGAGCTTCTAGCGACGAGAAAGAGAAGAAAAAATAGAGTGGAGAGGAGAACTTCACGGAAGTGGTGTGTGTTCCTGGTCGATTATCGAGGAGGTATCATCAAGGCAAGGAATAATTAACGCCTCGACGTAGAAAAAAGAAAGAAACCACTTGAACGTTTAAAAGAAAATACAGCGTCACCGCACGACGACGCAACCCTCTCGAAATGGGTATACAAGTCTTTCTGCTCTATCCGATAAAATTTATGCGCATAAAATCTCCATTCGTAAACGCCTGCTTCTCCTGTAAAAAACTACCCTGGTTATAAACAAAACGTCGTCGGGAAATGGAAACCTGATAGAAAAAGAAAAAACGAGTAAAATAGGAGGCCGAAAAAATTACGCGATTTATCCGGACTGTACGATCCAGAGGTACGCGACGATTCCTGGTCAAACAGGAAGCTCCCAACGCATTAAGTAGCGATAACGACAAACCAGAGTTTACGAACTTGGCGCGGGAATATTTTTATCGCATCGACAAATACCACGTTACCAGGGAAACGGACCAGCCCCAACGTCGAAACGCGAAACGTTGCAAAATTGAAACGGATAGAAATACAACATCACTTTTTCGAACTATTTATTACCGATTTTCAGGAGAATCTGCGCTTTAAAATTTTTATTTCGTATTTCAGTTAAATTCTTGAAAGATCGACGTTAAAAGCTCAATTCAATCGAATTGTTCAGAGGCCATACCGGCGAATTTCACAAATTGAAAAAGTAGAGAAAAGTGACGAAGTGACAAATATCATTTTTTATAATCTACCTTTGCCGTTACTTATACCGTTTTTTTTTTATTTTTTGTGATAAATGAACATACGGAAATAAATCACCTGTTTCTTGGCAATCGAATAATAACTGTATAATGTACAAGTATATAACTAATACAATTAAGATATTTGCATTACAGTTTAGTTTTTGAGGTATTCAACTTTATTATATTTGTATCTGAATTGTTTCTCATACAAAATTTAAAGAAACTTTTCTGATATACGAAGCTGGAGAACCACCAAGCAATCCGACTGTGCCCAGCTAAATAACCATAAAGGATGAATGATCTCGTTAGTGATAAACGAAATAACCATTACGGCAAATTATATTTAATTGAAATAGATCGTAATGGGGATTTTAAATCGTCTGATCGCGATAGAAAAAATCCTGCTTTTTCCTACAAGGTAAGGGTGAGCGCGTTCTCTCATCGATTCGAAGCTGGAGACCAAGATATCGAAGAACAGGGGAACACTGAAAATGAAGTATTTGAATATTAAAGGAAGTATTAGTATTTGGACGTACACGATGAATCTTCGATATACATAAACAACGTTCGTTGTACAATAGAGGAATCGGAATTATATGTGCAGGTCCGTTGAGATGATTGGTTGCATGTTGCGTCATCTGTTGAGGGTCAAGGAACAGAAAATCCAAAGTTAATCACATTTAATTCTATGTCTTCAAAACCTGAATTTATCTGCAACATTATCTTCTCTTATTGCAATACGCCTATACATAGTTGAAGAAGAGCGTTTGAATGTAGTCCGTGAACATTTGATTGACACTTTTTGGTCTATGGATCCACTGGAAGAGGGATAGTCGCAATTACAATGTATCAATCGATGTCAGGAAATTTCAATCATTTCCTACGTTATATTAACTACTAAGTAAAATTATTATAACTTTTCATATTTCATTATACGCATTTTAATATTTCGCATTACGTATCTTTATCCTTATTGGTTCGCATTTACAATTGCGAGACAGGATTACTTGCTACTGAAGGATTAAATTCAAGATCTTTCGTACCAGAAATCCAACGATTACAAACTATACGATCGATAGCTTTCACGAAATTATTTTTGTCCCATATAAAAAATCCAACGTTTAAAAAAATATCATTGGCAAATGGAAAATTCTATTTCATCATCTGTGCATCTATATCTAGCAAATCTTGTAAAACGAATAACACCACAATTTGAACGATTTTCAGGCCACGGGGAAAAACAACGATCAACCATCCTCGATTAAACAATTAAATCTAGCTAATGCCACTAATACTAACAATTCAATAATACAAGCCTGCTATATGTCTATTTGTTTTTGTATGAAAAAGCCGCTAGATATGAAAATACTATCAATTTTTTTTGTTCAATTCCATCCTCGATATCTCTCAAATCTTTTAAAACGAACAATGCGGGAATTCGCACGAATTTCATTCCACGTAGGAAAGTACGATGGAGCGTGCCGTATTCCGGCGGAACAGTGACAAAAATCCACGAGACGAATCGGTTCCAGGAGGTGAAACGGGACGTTCGACCGTGACAAATCTCCGTGACGATGTCGCGTGGCAGCGGAAGCGATCGACGAGAGTCAAGGCCAGGAATCTCGAGGGGTCGTCGTGACGTGGTCGCACGCGCGTGTTGAAATCGCGGCGAAACGGGGGCGTCACCATGGGACATCACCCTTGCACGATGAACGCACTAGGTGAGCGTTTCGGCTATGGAACTGGTGACGAATCGAGGGAACAAGCGGAACCGGATCCGGAGAACGTCGAGGACACGGGATGGAAAAACGAGCATGTAGAAAATACAGGGTCGTGCTACGGGTGTAATTAAACGGGGCCGTGTGCCGTTGATCATTAATATTGCACTGAATTAATCGGGCACCGTGGCAGCGTCACGTTAATGCGTATCAATTGTGGATTAATGGGATGCGGTGCGAGACGCGCGATGCATTTAACCGGCTGCGATTTTGTCCCGGCGAAACAAATTGCAGCGTTAATAACATTAGTTGCCGCGTGGTGTCTTTATTCCGCGCGAATAAAAAATTCGTAACGGTTGACCTGAAGTTTGTGGAATTTGATTGCGAAACGGCGAGTGAAGTGTGCCTCTAACTTTGTAGACAGAGAATGATGGCACGGCTAATGGATGAATGTAATCTTTGGAAAATCGGAGGGAAACAACGGGAAAAGTGGTATGGAAAATGGTGCCTGTCGAAGGAACGAATGGAATCGGGCAAACGTTTTTACGCGCGCTACATTTAATAGATTCTGTTTTTGTAGCTTAAGCTAATATGAAATTCGTACAGAATTGCCCCACTGCGCCGTTATTAATTCTGTATTTTTTTAATAAATGAACGGTCGTAGGGGCGCAGCTAAAATAATCTCCAGGGGCGATGTTAAATTTGAAACAAAAATTCGTTGTACAAACGTTCATAAAATCGATTCATATAATTTATCGAACAAACCGTTTCCCGAGTTGCTCGAATCCCCCGAAGGAATAGAGGACTGCTGAATAGAGTTCGTGACACGAGGTATCGCGGGTATTGTGGGCAGCACGGTACGCAGCCGATAATCGGAGGAGAAAAAAGTGCTGACTTCACCTTGTGCCGAGGGTGCCAGACCTTGGACAAGGAATGACAGAGTTACCCGCACTTTATTTCGCCATTGAGATACGTTTTACCCCAATAAAACGATCCAAAATTGACCAACAAACCAACTAGGAAGAGATAAGCACTTACAATGGCTCACGGAAGTATTCCAACACCTGTACACGCCTAATATGAATATTTCATTAGCGCTGTAACAAGATCAGACTGTCACGATTATGTTGCTCATATTTGAAAAATTTCCTACGCTGGCCGTATTTTCTATGGTATTTCGTGAGCCACTGTGTATATAGAACGAAACGAGAGGATAGAGCCGATATAAAAGATTCTAATCGATTCGAAGATGCGAGAAAAGGGGGAGAAACGATGAAAACAACGGTTCGCGACAAGCCAACAACGGCCAACCTGCCGAAAGTAAATAAGCTTCGTCAGCGCGGTGTTTCGCGCGAACCCCACAACGCATCTGGTGCTGCATATTTGACACGTCATATTCCGCTTGCGCCGAGGACAAAGCGTATGTACGCTAATGCGAGGCGAAAAGGAGTCGCGTAGAGAACGGCGCGCACTGACGAGAAAGGAACACGGGGACAAAAGAGAGGCGGGCAGCCGGCTTGGCGGGAGGATGGAGAAGTGTTGCTTTTATCTCGCGTTTGATTGAAATCGCATCGAACGACGTGGAGATAGCGAGAACCCACGTCAAAAGGATTTCGCTTTGGCCGCGATAAAATTGAAAAACGCGACAGTTATCCAATTAAGGGAACTCCGAACCCATCGGCGTCGAGATTGATGTAGATTGCGGTTTCTGATACGGGAACAAAACGGCGGCCTGACGACCGCGAACGATTGCGGTCCGGAACAGAGGAAAACCAGGAACTATCCGGAGAAAGGGAGAGAGGGAGAGAAAGAGAGAGAGAGAGAGGTAGGGGCATCGTGGACGAGAATCCACGACGAACATAGGACGAAAGGAGAGGGTGCAGTACACACGCGTGAACGAGGCCGACCGCGTGGATACGCGTCGATATGGGGACGCCGCACGAGCACGTCGTCGTGACCTCCGAATTTCCGCTCGTTCCTATAACGTTGAATTATTGTAGACATAATAGGGCTGACACCGCATCGGCATCCCTCTACGGGTATCGCCGCAGCCTGTCCTGTGCATTTACGGCCGCGGTTATTGACACTGTATTTCGACCCTGTCGTACGCTCGCGCACGTTGCAAACACCATAGAGCTTCCCCTCTGTCATTGTATACGAACGATGTTACACGCGGCCCAGTGTGCTGGTAAACTTGCTGCCGCTGAATCGACGACGGGGGCAAACAAATCCATCAGTCAAAAACGAGAACCACACGAGCGCTAAGCCTACCCTGTCCCTCCGGCCAACTCTCTCTCTCTCTCGTCTTTTATTTGGCTAAAAGCCAGCCCGGTTATTATTTCTGTCATATTCGGAGATGTTCGTTGGTTCCACTTGAATTCGCCTTGCTCTCGTCCAGTCAAGGCGAGTCCTCTAGAACTATCGTATATGCTATCTATAGTAGAGATAGTCTTCGAGAAGAGAATATGGGAAATGGCAAGAAATGGAAAGATTAGAAAGATGCAACGGTGAATTTGCAAACAGAAAACGTAGAACAGGAAACGATCGTTTCACGATGCAACGCGTTCTGTAAAATTAATTCATAAGGACGCCTCGCGTTTTCGCGGATCTTCGCATTTACCGCGCGCCATTCTCTCTACTATGCAAATGATATTTTCCAAGCGTGCTCGATAGCCAGGTAATTTATCAGGCTATCGACGCCTAATTCAATCGATGACTCTTTTCAATCGGCACGCCGCCGGGAAACGATCGGGAATCGATTTCATTATGGAAACAACCGCTGCGCTGGTAAAAGCGAGTCGACTCGCGAATATCGAATCGCCAGTCAGGAACGTTCCCGTTCACAGCACAAGGGTTGATCGACTAATTACAAAATCAAGCGACACGTACCTCGCGTGTTGCTATGAAACTTTCCCGCTTCGGAAAGGAAGATCATAGAGAAACGCGTTATACACGAGTATAGTACATGCACATGTATACTATACTACATGTATACCGCTGTATAACGCGATCAAAATATTGCTACCGAATACGACTTTTAAGGAAATAATACCAAAAGAAACATTTGTAAATAGAGAATATAAATGCAAATTCTGAAGAAGAGATTTTGTTTTGTCGTTAATTCCAGTACTATTTTTTAACCTTTTAATTCTAGTTTTGTTACTTTATTGCGGAGACGTTTAATAAAACCAATTTTGATTACACAGTTAGTTTTATAAATTAAACAATTGCAGATCCAGAACCTCAAGTATAACAGCAACGTATCTACCGTGTAGAGGTCCCACCGTATTTGTGGTTTGTGTTTGATCGCACGCGATGACGCGCATTTATAGGCGTGAAAACTCTTTGCGTTTCGTGCGGGTCGCGTGTCGTCTAGGATTTAGAGAAAACCAAAAATATCTGTCGCTGCTCCGGCAGCCGCTTCATCGTCCGTCACTTTCTGTCCCCTTTCGCGTCGCTGCATGAGTCGCACAATTTCACTTAACTCGATTAAACCGCGAGGCAAGCGGTTTTTCCCCTCTTTTTCTCGCCACCCGGAATCTCTGCGGTCTTTGTGATTTACTTCCGATATTGCCGCGGGACGATATTTTATCCGGGATTGAAAAACCCACGATAGTGTGATCACGACGTACGGAGAAACGCATACGTAGGGGAAGAGAAACAGGGAGAGGGAAAGAAAGAAGAATAGAGTAGATAACTCTCGCCACGAGATTGATCTTCATGACTTACGACGCGCATGACTCATCGAGCACAAGCATCCGCGAAACGTTGTGTCCATTTGTCAGGGACGCAACTCGCGTAATTATGCCTTATGACTTTGCGTCATGTTCGAGGGAACGCTGATGCTATTGGATGATATATGTATAATACTGTCGCCTCGTGGGTTGATAAACAGGCAGGATTCGTTCGATATTACCAATTAGGAAATCGTAGTCGAAAAGTTTGAGTACGTGCGAGAAAGCGTCTTGCGTGATTCATATTCTACGTTCTTGCGCCGTGCTTGAGAGAACACTGGTGATATTGCATGATATACGTATACATATACAATCTCGTTTTCTCACGCACGAATGAACAAAAAATGTTCATTCGTGATGTCGAGTGAATTTGACAATTGTCGACAATTTTCGGTGTATAGCGTAAGGATCATGCAGGAGTCACGTTAATTAATTCCATAAACAAGAATATAGAAGAATGCGATGATATGATAAACAGTATTTTGTTTAATGTATCTTGTAATTCGCTATCTATGATGTCGTCCTGTGATAAACAAACTTACGAAAATAAGTCATTTGTGTTTTTAAGAAGCGAGTATTAATCGTGCTTACAACGAAATTTATAAAAAGTAGAGTCAGAGATAATATCGAAAAGGCTTTATACGGGGCTTGGTGGAACACTGGCGATACTGAAAGCTACCTAGTTTTTGTTCTTTTGCGCATTGATGGACAGAAATGGAAAATTCATTTGGATGAGCTCGAAACTCGTTGGAAATTTAGATCACATACTTATATATACGTGTATCGAATATACAACAAAAACGATGTATCCTGCCGAATATTTGACAAATAGTTGAGCCTGTTTCACCGCAACGTTCATTGACCACGAACTTTCGACATCAAAGTATTTTAACCACGAATCCGTTGGGTCAGTCAAAGCCCCATTCGACCCTCGAAAAATTACACGGGGCTTGTGCACGCGGAAGAGGAGGTTTACATGTGCACAAACAAGCCGCGAAACCCTGCTCGCTCTCTAACCCGCGTCTCGACCACAACCACTTGCATCATTTATGAATCGAAAGAGCACTTTAAATTTCGCCCCACGTATTTCTATGGTGTTGTTGTAACTTTCGATTAATTATGCACAAAAGAAGAATGCCGGAGGATACACGCGGTTCAGCTTGGTCGGGGGTTCGATAAATAAATAAAGGGACACGCTCCCCGATACGATTAAAGGTCTACGATGATGTTTTATCCGATGCGACATGTACACTCGACCGTAATTTTATCCTCCCCATTGGCTCCTGTAGCCTTAGGACCCTCTTTCCCACCAACGACTTTTCATATCAAACTCCGTGTACATTACACAATGAATGTTACTTTATTCTGATAATTTTTATTATGAGTTACGTTGGAAAATTTTCGTTAAGAGACGATAAGACTCTGAGAGTGCCCCAGTGGGGTAATTATCGCACTAACCCTTCATGCCTCGGTTGTGCTTCTTTTGTAGTATAATAGAGTAACGAAGAGTAGAGAACGAACGATTTAGAAAATAATCTTTTGTCAACGTTTTTTTACATTTTTGGTATCTGGCGTACACGAATTACGTAATTTCAACTTTTTGTGGTAGATAGATATTAATAGTTGCGTTACCTATGATGATACTTAAGGTAAAATTTGTAGTAGATTTCATATTTGATGGTTCGATTGTGAAAGGGTAAAACTGGTTTCTTTATCGTCGTTCTTAGATTTTCACAACTGTTTGCATTTCATCGTGTTCGTTGGTTTCGTAACGGATTCTAAGACTCTTATTCCCATCGGCATCGTTCCATATTTGCTCCTGCGTATGTAGCGCAATGGATATTACTCAACATCGTCACCCGGATAATTTTTATTTCCATTCGCATCGAAAATTTTTCGATAAAAATCAACAAGACCTCTCAACACGGTCCAATTACATAATTCGTATTAACCGGTCGTGTTTCAGTTACTGCTAAGTACATTAAACAATCGATTCATTGTCGTTCTTATATTTTCACAGTTGCTGCATTCAGGAGACATACGCTACAATTTGCATTTGTTTTGTACGGCTGTATAAATCATCGCTAAATACAGCACGAGAAATCAGGGTAACAATTGCGACAACGCTCATTACATCAAGTAGAACGGATATCCAGTTCAATGGGTAAATATGGATACGGGGAGCAGGCAATTAATACCGTTATTTGCATCGATTTCTGAAAAATTCTTCCATTCCACGATCTCCATTGGCACATGCAACGGCCTACGGACTTGAAACAACCGCGCGACTTCATTTCACAATACATACATACATACATACACACTGTATATGGAGTCGTTCAACGACGCGTGCTTAATTGCAACATGTTCAGACCGCGAAGGCGACTGTTCGAAGAAAGTGCACTCTTCGAGCAGTCACTTGTACGAACTGGTGGCAGCGAGTGCAATCGTTCGTGTCATTCGATTTAACTAGAGGCGATCGACGGAGGAACGCTTGCAAATTGCATTAAATCTCGAGTTCCGTAGCCGAGCGTTTGCTTTCGTTGCAAAAACCGTGCCGCTGTCTCGCGGAGTAATTAACGCAGAGTCGAGGATGTTTCGCGCTTTGACATTAACCGAGACACGGAATTTAGGTTAACCTTTAAAACCGAGCGAAAATTTCGAAAGCATCGGAGGATCGTTGGACAACTTGGTTACACCCGGTTGACTGGACTTGTTTCCATTTGTAACGCGTTTAATCGAGTTTGTCATTAGCCGCCGCGTTGACTTTCCACGCGCGACAATTAATGCGGCAGCGTGCGCCGCTTCGATTACAAAAATCGCTGGGCAATACGCCGTTCGCGAAACGAGAACCGACGACCGAATCTCGTGGCTTCGTCGATGTTGACGCAATGAAGCCAACACGAATTTCGTCGAGCTTCTCCCTGGCGTTCCACGAGCACGGGTGCTGATAATGTGCCACGACAAAAGCATCGAAGACCGTGAATCCGTTTCACTTTAACGCTTTTACGGTAATTAAGCTGCCGCGATCTAGCCGATGATAAACGTACAAACAGAGATAATTTTTCAACTATTTAATTGTGCTTAATCGAACATCGGAAAACAATCGTAAGGAGGAAATACATCGATTATTAATTGGCTGGCTCCATTAATCGGAAGATCCATTGTAAAAACGACTGTTCTACGATCTATTCGATCGAAAGGTTTAATCTACCCGAAATTATTCAGAGGCAGCTCGACTTTTTCTAGTAAATTAGTTTTGTTCGTTATACGTTGTTTGCGTGTTATTTTGCAAAATTACATTCTACGTAGAAGTCCTATAAGGGCAGTTTATTTTTTTCGTGGCTCTATGTCGTGGAAAATTGAGCCGCGACTGTGATCGCTGCCACCCGAAATCGAATGCACGTGCGTCGTCGCGTACGGTATAGACGACGTTAATGTCGTTTTAACGCGTCGACGAGAAGTTATTGTCAGGGTGCATCCGCGAGCAAATCTGTTTCCAGCAACTTGGGCAGCGACGGCGCGGCATCGGCTTTGCGCGCGTGTCAGACGCGGGAGTTTTCGCGTAAATTTCTCGGTTACTGCGTTTACTGGAAGATGGATGGTCCGCGACTACGACGATGAACGGGAAAAAAGTGTTGCGTTTCCCGCGAATGAATTTACAAGGTTACGCCACGTCATCGAGGCAATTGTACACGTCATTATCCTTTTTGCGCAGTATTTTACAATACAGATGATCGCGTTAAGCCCCGATTCGTGAGACGATACGAATTATTTGAGCAAAAGTAAATAATTTGTCTCGTAACTCGCCAAATTCTGTTATGGACGATGTTTAAGCGATTCAGCTATATTCGAAAACAGATTACTTGTATATTATTATCCGTGATAAATAGTTAAATGTATCCTGTATTTACCTAACGAGGATATAACTGTCACTCGTCAAAAAGAAAGAAGCTTCTGCAATATTAATATTCTCAGTCGTAATTATCATAATTTAGTACTATATGCATATTATTTTGTTGTTTATGTTTATTAGTTCTTATACAATACTAATCGAATCATTTTCTCGTTTTTTGATATTTTCCCTTCCTGGTGTTATGGACACTTTCTCACTTTTTGTACGACTTTTTCTCTTAAATACGCTTATACTGTATAAGCATTTGCTATATTTACGTCTTACGATAACGATTATATAACGTTACCGATCGTTCATGTCTAACAAGAAGAATTCAACGGCGATCTGTTAACTAGAGAAACGAACGCGTTTACCCTCCGACAGAGACCACGAGAACCTGCTCCGTTTCTCTAGCCACCTTTAACTCGTTTCTTCACGCTCCGTGTCTCCTTCTTCCCGGTCGTTTACTCCTTTCCATCTCCTCTGGTGCTCTCCATTTTCATTCCCTCCATCTCCGTTCCAAGAGCCCTCTCTTTTATAATTTTCTTCCCGGCTCGAGCCAAGCGAGATCCTATAAGTCGCAATAGGGGAGTCTATTACGAGGAGGATCACTTCTGTAATTTGAAAACCCGTTTGATAAGCTTCCCGGGCTTCTTCCTTCTCCAGTCTCCTTCTTTTTTTTCTCCAACATCCATTCGACCACCTACGCCTCATTCGCCGTTCGCTTGCAATTCCGCGCCAATCTATTGTTTTGATGCTTCGCTGGTCATTCCTCTCAATGAAAGACTAGTTGTTACTTCAGCGTCTTCCTCTACTTCCGTCCGCTTCACCATTGCGCCTTAAACAGCGTTAAATATACCTCGAACGAAGCGAGAATACAGATCGGATGGATCGTTAAACTTCTATGTTCCTAAAAAATTTATATTCTCCACTTTTGACGTTATATATATATGTGTGTGTGTGTGTTTGTATGTGTGTGTGTATAGAACGTAATGTGTTTTAATGCAAATGCCTCGTAACAATTTAATCGCATCGGGCATGAGAACTACCCGAGTAAATAATTTCGAAACGCCTTGGAATATTTAAAAGACAGCTGACACAAAACTGTCTGTTCATCGAAATTTGTCAGATCATGGTCCGTCCGTCTGATTGGATGTTCCTGGAAATCACTATGAAAACTCCGTGTGGAAGTTGCGGCTTGATGAAAAGAACGAAACTCGCAAGATCGCTGTGTTCTTGGGAATCAATTATTTAAATTAGTCTCGAGGCGAAGGGCATCTCGGAATGAGCGTAATAAATTAAACGTCGCCACACCCCCGTGGGGACGGCAGCGTCGTTCTCCAGCATCCGATCCTCCAACATCGATCCCGAAGATTCGTCCGAGTTATCGAGCTTCTCGCGCAGGCAATCCACGCTGCTTTCCAATGTCTAATCTCGGCTAGTGGCGGCTAGCTGTTCATTTCCTTGCAATTTCGATTTCACGACCGAGTCAATTTTGTCCTCCGTTCGTCTCCCGCTTCCAAACCTTCGAAATACATCCCTGTCCTTGTCTACCCACCTACGCGACAACATTGCGACTCTCCTTTCTCGTTTTGTTTCGTACAAAACGAAGACACAGAACGATACGTTTACGACGCCTACGTGTGTTCGTGTGGCCGCCCATTCACGTGTCCCCCGCTTTTGTGTTTGTTTTGTCTCTGTGTACAAATGTAGAGAGGACGAAGTGAACTCGTTTCACGCTCGCGCGAACATTATTGAGAGAGTGGTTAAACCAGCTTCCTGATCTTTCTCCTTTTTTTCTCCACGTTACTCCTCACCCTTCAAACGTGAGCGGAACGTTCGATTTTTCACTTCACGAACGAATTAATTTGCCCGACATTCAAGCGGCTATCCTGCAGAAACGTCGTGCCGCATTTTTCAGCTGTGTGACGCTTTTTAGCACCGGCCGAGAATTCTCCGTCCTTTACCGGTCCTTCCCAACACATTCGTTCTATCGCGTGATGTTTGTTACCCTGTAATCCCTGATCCAGATAGAGAAATTGCGACGAAAACAGCAACAAACGCGATTTACGACACGAACAGAAAGATAATCTGTTCCTTCCATCGTTGGGTATTATTATAAAGATAAACGTATTTCGGCTTGGCAAGAGAAATAATCCTTTTGTTCCATTCGTTAAACGACATCTATTTATCAGTCGTTGCAAATTCGCCTCGTGAATCACTCTAATTAACGTGTTCGACGGACACGATTCGAGAGGCAAAGCTTACGTACCGTAACTAACGCGCGGCAGTCCCCTTCGTCAATTATTCAGGACTTAATTCGAGGCGTGACTACGCTCCAACGTGACCAACGCACACCGATCAGAAATAAAAATTACCGAGCGGTCTGTCTTTTTCTCTCGTTTGACGACTACTTCGTCTCCCTTTGTTTCTGTTCGCCTGCGGTTAATACACCGGTAACGAATAAGTTTGCCACCGAGATGGAACAGCTACCTCCACGGACGTAGCAGCACCGGCGCCATTTTCAGAATGCCGCTCGTCTCCGGAAGCTGTCGCGCCAATAAATCAAGAGACATCTGCAACTTCTGAAACACCTTACTACGAGTGCCGTCGTCACGTACGGAACCTCCTCTTTTGCTTCGTTCTACTCTCTTCGTTCTGCTCTCTCTTCGTTCAGCCACGCTTTCTTTTCACCCTTTTCAACCCCCTTACGCTCTCTACCTTCTCCAACCGTCCTCCTCCAGCCTTCCTCTTCTACTTCCTCACGTATCTCGTTCTCGCCGACCTCGACGACTCTTCCTCTCGTTTCATCCTACGTCTTATACTTTCTCGCTTTCGCTCTACTCGTCTGTCGAAACTAATATTATAGCTGGCCAGAGGGCCAGCGTGCTTTCACGAGAGGTAAACCGTCGAATACCAGCAACTGGGACCCAAGCGAGATAGCGAAAAGAAGTTTCAAGAGGGTAGCTTCAGATACACTTCGGTTATGTGCAGTAGATACTGACCTGAAGATACTTGATGTAATTTCTTTATATTTCTTCCACTCTTCTCGTACCTGCTACCTCCTTCTCCTTTTTCCTGGTTCAAAAATCGAAGTTGTTGATAATGTAAACGTTGTTGAAGTTAGTTTCCCCAAGCTATCAAATCTATTATAATTTAACTTCGTAACGATCGATATCTTATTCCCCTCGAGAATCCTTTTCGATGCCGATTGCTTTTTCGCGATACCAATCCGGGTAAGTTTGTGGGTAATATCCGCGATTCGAAAGTCACGATTTGTTGACTTTTCGTACGTTCCTGTGAATAGTGGACAAGACGCAGCAATCAGCCCACGAAGATTTGTTGACTCTCATTGGGAAACTACAACAGGTTACATTGTTGAGTGATTATGAATACTCCAACGACGTTTACGTGACTTTACTACCGGAAGATTGGCCTCGATGACTTTCCTTTTCTAGCTCGTGCTATCCAGGCAAGCTAGGCGTTCAATCTACCACGCGACTGTTCAACGACTTTAGATTGAAACTGCCTCCCTCGATCTTCGCCGTTTATACATCGATAAAACGTACAGGTGCACGGCAATCTCGCCGTTGCCATACCTTCGTTGCTAATGATCAATTTACCTTGACTAGGGAGTGGCAGAGATAGACGCATAAATTTGACTGCGCAACCCTCTTTCTCTCTCTCTCTCTCTCTCTCTCTCTCTCTCTCTTTCTCTCTTTCTCTGAGCGAGCGGGGGAAATTGAAATCGTTTAATCCGAAGTATATTCTCAACCGGCCTCTGCCACCGTCTTGTAACTATCTCCGCCTTCAACTTTCGACGGTCGAACTTCGTTGCCAGCTCTCTGTTCCACGACACGGATATTTCGCCACTCCTCAAGAAATTTCGCATTACGATCCATCCCGGACGAAACTTCCCCAACACTTTTATTAGTGGGTCGACGAACGCTGGACTGGTAACTAATTAAGAATCAGCCAGATCGTTCTGATTAAAGGAACCACGCCTCGCCCGTGCTCGTCTTCTTGTTTCCACCCGAAGAAAGAAGACGGTCGTGGTGATGCAATTAAATCTTTCGCCGAATACAGAAGGATCACTGTTCGACTGTACGATGCATCGATCGTCCAGTTCAAGGAACGAAAGGAATGAGAACAGGGTAATACGGTTCGGTTAACGATTACTTAACGTGAAATAAGATGTTACGACCTCGAACTCTCTGACGAGATGTTGCGATCTAATAGGAGAGATACGGAGGTTGTGATAATTAAAGATAGATAAAATGGGGTGAAAATGAGAATCGTGATAAAAAGATGAGACATGGTTGATCTTGAAATCGTATTTCCCATCGCATCGGTATGAAGATTACAGGAGAAAAGTATGGATATTTTGTGACAATTATGCGTATAGTAAAAGCAAAAACTATACTAGAAACAAGGAATGATTAATCCGCTAGTTTTTACTTCTATCGTATTCATACGTGAGTACGTTTTGCAAAAATTAGAGATAAAATACAAACGAGAATTACGCTACAGACTAGGTGTAATTAATCTTCAAATTATACTCACGTTACATCCATATATGTATTTCTATTGACGAGAATACGTCCATGAAACGAGATAACGACTCTTAAATTTTCCACCACAGTTTCCTCATCGACCCATTTCCACTACGCGCGAGAAAGAAAAGTATCTAAAGAGAGCATAAAGACGACAGGGATAGTTTCTGATATCAAAAATTCAAACAACGGAGGATAGCAGGGAATCGTTGATCGTCGGAAAGCCGCAGCTTTCGATTTAAAGGGGCTTTAAGCTAGCTTGGGATGGTTGTTCATTTCGAGAATCCTGGTTACGAGCGGCAATTAACAGAATGTTCTGTAATACGAATGTAAACAGTGCGGCATTTGGTTGGAACGCCGCTGGAAATATACATCGCGGCTCGCCCTTCAATTTTGCATTGGTCTACGTACGGACGCTCTATTTCTCGCCTAGAAATTAGCACGTATGTAGCTGCATGAGCCATTCTCACGGATTTTACGAGACAGCGAAACTTTCGTGGACGAAAAACCATTGTACAAAACTCGGTCGTAAATCCACGTCGATATTCGAATCGACTCGATGAAATCCATTTTAACCGTGACACCGTGCGCGCGTCAAAAGGAGTTAGTTTATATGGTGGCACGTTGATTCGTTGGTTTCGACGCGCAAGGGAAAACGGATTGTTACGATGAGACATCACGAGGTGCGTTATAACTTCTTCGTCGAACGCGGAATTGAATCGTGACGGGGAATTTGGCTGGTAACGATACAGGCACCTGGCTATCGGAAATACGATATCGATTAGCGTCGCGAGATTGTATACACTGGCGTGGAAACGAAGCTCGATCGATATTCAATAGCTCCGTTCTGTCCTATGTGACGCGACGTGCAAGCTATCGCGTTCAAACAAGGAATGCATAATGTTGGAAATTAACCGTTTGCGGACATCGAGGATATCCTCCTGCGTTTTGCCTAAAATAACTGTAGAGGTGTCAGAAACGTGCCGCGATTATAATACTTTCACGCTAGTAACCTTGAAAGTGAATCATTTGTACGCGAACCAGAGAATCTGAAGAACAGCAAAAGTCAAAATTACGCACGATCACGATCGGTGAAACATAGCAGACGAATCATCCTAAGGTGTAATAACTCAATTTCTCGGACGTTGGCCGGAAGTAGAAACAAATCGCTTATATCGACAGAACCAGCGGTTCCGGAAATACCATGGTAGACAACAGCGTACATGGCATGGAAAATCAATTGCCGACTTGCCAAGCGTTTCGGCTGTCTTCCCAAGCATCGGCCGTTCTCTTCGAATACCTTCGAATCGTCTGAATGTACATATAACCGTGTCACTTTTCATGGCCGCGTAAACGATATAAATTATACAGGCCGATGTTTCGCGATTCGATACGTCTCTTAACTCGGACGTTCCTACGGTCATTTTTACCGACATTTCTACGGTCATTTCTACGACCATGTACCACCAACGAGGAATGTCTATTCCCTTTTGTATTTTTATTAGCGCATCGTCGATTTTATTGGCATCTATGTGATTTGTTGCTCCGCTGTTTCGTTGCTTTGTTACAACGCGTCTTCCGCCTTTGAGCCTCGTATCGCGTGAATAAGAATAAAAGTCGGATTGCACGAACGTGGTTACGGAATGGAAAAATTTCTGGGAGAATTTATATCACGAGCGTAACTCGTAGGAAAAAGCAATATAAGAATATAAGATTGAAGGTGAACAGGATAATTTAGGTTGGAACGGTTATGGGATTTGCTTTTTTTTTATTCGCGTTCCGTCGATACTTCGCCTTGGAAAATCCTGCCCGGACGAAATCTCGTTAATTCCAACGCTGCGTGAAATCTAATCTCGACACTCGTTAAAAATCGGTCAACAAACCTAACTGATGAAAGACAAATCCGCAAATGCAAATACTTGTGGCCGTGGGAGCGGTAGCCGCAAGGACCAAAGGGACTGTGTATGCAAACACGGTTATAAATGTAGTTGTGTAGCGTATACAGACACATACAAGTCCCTAAGAAGCGTTTGCTCGGTGCAAGTGGACATAAGTAATCTCTTAATGCCAGTGGATCCATCCACGCGTCCCATTACGTTCCCCTTTACTCTCGCAGGCTTCTTCGATGACTCCGTGACCAAAGCGTTGTCGCGTTATTGCGCCGATGATATTAAATTATTGACCGCGCGGTTGCTCGATAATATCGAATGCTCCTCGATTCGTATGAATATTAATGGCCTGTGTTAAGCGACGTCAATAGGGGAGCTCGGTGATCCGCAGGATTACGCGATATATCGGCATACGCTCTAGAGAAAAGGAGATGTGTGTGCGCACGATTTTTCCGGCTGTCTGCCTCCCAGCTTCCGATTACATTTCATTTCAGCCTTCTCGCTGACGACTTATATGTGCAATGACTCGCGAAAGTATTCCAACGCCATTTTTTACGAATATGTTATGAGCGTAGTACGAAACTTTAAATGTGACATGTTCATCGCGATGATATCGGTAAGATTTGCAACTAATCCGAAAAAATTAATATATTTTGATTTGCTAATATAAGAAATAATTACTTTGGCGATATTTGCAAAGTGTACGATTGCAATAGATACTTTGCAACTTTTAGATACATTTTCAAATTTGTCCCAAATTTGATCGACATGTTCGTGTCTCGTTACGATGCCAATGAAATTTCACATGTTTTATATAATATTATATATTCGCAAAAAAGGTTTCCATAATTGTTTCAATACTTTCACTGTGCACTTTCCGTGCTATTAAAATATTTGACGATTCACCACGTGGAAAAGAAAGGATAACACGGAAGAGAGAAAAGGGTCAAAAATAAAAGAAAGTAAACGCATTGTTTCAATCCGCTTAATGGACATGGGAAAACTGATTCGCGTAGGTAATAAGATATTCGAGGGGAAATTTTTGTTGATCTTCCCTGCCGAATATCCACCCGGAGCGCATTATACGTTCTCCACCGAATTTATAGAGCCCTCCTCTCCCCCTACATTCGTCGATTCGTTTTTATTCCTGTAGCTGCGCGTAATTTTCGACGAGAGAATGGTCCGCAGAGTGCCTTATTCCAGTCTGATCGTCGTGACCAGAATCGCGTAGTTGAAGCCCGTGGGCCAGAGAGGGATCACGAGCCAGAGATCGATCATCGTTGACATCTCTCTTGTCCGTTGTCGAACTCTATTCTCGAAGGATCGTCAGGTGCAAGCGTGACTAATGGACGTTCACCGAACGAAACGATCATGTATACGAGGCGATTAAAAGCGATCGCCGGAGGACAACGCGCGCGCGTTTCGTTGGGAATTAGATCGCTAATTGCCGCGGGGAGAGAGAAGGGCGACGATTATCGAGTTTATTACGTGCTGGAATTCTTCATACCAGCGTCCGGCAATCGCTGATCGAAATCGCGAATACCGTACTTTCGATGACTGGGAAGCGTTAATTGTCTCTTCGATTCTCGTGCGATGACCAAAGGGCGCATGATCGGTCGTTCTATCGAAACGTCCCCGATTTTCTGCACGCGTAAAGTTCTTTCGCCGGCACTGGCAAAATATTTTCCACCCTCGCGCTCACGAATAAATGTGTAATTTTCAATTCTATCTAACGTCAGAAGCTTTCTGTAAACGTTGCTGCGCACGTTTTCCTTTTAAACGTAATTCTTATTTCTCGTACTAAACTCTCGCACGCGATTCTCTACCTCTGTTCTCTCTCTCTCTCTCTCTCTCTCTCTCTCTCTTTCTCTCGCGTTGGCATTCTTGCATGGCACGAGCCATTCAACTTTAAGAAAGCTCACCCTATAAACGTAGGTATACACGTATTCGTAGGAATGCCACTTAGTTTCTCTGATATACACATCCATTCCTGGAATCCTTATTTTCTAAACATCGCTCTTAAATTTCGTCTTAAAAGCTCGCGCAGCTTCCACGCTAGCTTCTATTAGTTCGTACCATGCGCATCCACCGATGCGACGGAAATTGCTTATTTTTATTATTACCCATCGCTGCGGCGCTATTGCGTTTTCTCGTTTACCGAAACGGGTGAAGTATCCGTTGGCGGAGAGACGGATCGAGGTAACGCTCGTATTCAGGAATTCCCCTGAATTTCGACTTTATTCAGAGACGCTCGGAGTTGTCTCTCGAAAAGTTTCGCCGGTAATTTGCCGCGTCGCGAATTTCGCGATGTTCAAACACCCCGTTTTGATTGCCCATAAAGTTGCTTCGCGTTCTTGGTAATGGTTTATTTCGCCTCGTAAAAAATCTATCGCGACGGAGAAAGATGATAAGCGAAACGTCGATCGTTTCACCGAAAACCTGTTCCGACATTTTTCGCCGATCGTGCCGCTGTTCGTTTGACAAACAAAAATGGGAACGTCAAGTAATTTTTTTCGAACAATACGTTCCAACATGGTTCTAACGGACGTCCGTTCCTTTTTCCCTTTTTTTTTTTTTTTTTTTGGTCTTTTCAATTTTTGCATCGCGCAGCATTGAAAGTAGGAAGTCGTGCGTCAGCTGAATGAATAACACAGGTTAATAGCCCTAGGTACTCGGTATTTCGTATCCACATAAATTAACTATTCCATCGGGACGAGATGCTTTTTTTTTTGGTCGAATTCATGTAGCGAAACAAATCACTCGTGTAATCGAATTATCGAGAAATCAATGGCTATGATAAACACGTATGCATTTATGTATGCGTTTAATCATTCCCATCGACCGTGCCAAGAATCTTGCGTTGTAAACGATATTACACGTCGTTGGTTCAGTCGCGAAATTCCAAAGGGAAAATACTAACGAAGTAGTTGTTAGAATCCAAATACGGCAGAAGCGTGATTATCGTCGATCAACATCGATCACCGAAACGATCGATTATCGGAATATGGATTAACGGAAAATTTAATCGCTGATGAGAATTATTGAAAGGTACGATAGATATATTGCTATTCATAAGATTTTCTACCTTTCTATAAATACCTTAATATAAATAAATGTTTGCGAATATTATGCAATTATCTTGTGTATGTATAATGATTAGATGGGAAAAATAATAGGTCTCTAAATTCCAGAAAACAACGGAGCTCTAATAAATACCCAAGGCCATCGAAGAGGAAAGAAACACTCATTCCATAGATATATTGGACGGTCTCGGTGGCCGTTGGCTTGCGGCGAGATCCGTCAATGAGAGACGGTTTCGCCTTTTCATCGGCCGCTTTGTGCATCATTAAATAGCACTCGTCACGTCAGAAGTTCCCAGCGTTTCGATCGCGATTACCTGCGGTCTTGAGATGCAATTTAGGCACGAGATTTCTTTTTCTCGCTTGGGCCCGTTTCCCAGTTGGAAAGCCGCTTCCGCTCCGTCTTCTCCACATGAAATATTTCCTTCGTCGTCCATGCAAATTACCACGGAGAACGGCCAGCAGTGAGATATGAATCGTTATTAAAGTAGGAAAAACACGAGGGCGAAACAGATGCAGCGTACGAGAGAGTGAGAAAGAGATAGCAGTCCGGTGAAAGGGAGGCGAAAAAGTGGGACGAAGAGAGGAAAAAAGCTGAGAGAGAAGCTCGGTGTTATCGGCTGTTTCGTGACTCGCGAAACATCCCCGTCGACCGATATACGCGGTTTTTTTCTTAAGCGACGCAAAAATCGCACGAACGCGCGATGTCTGCGCGAGAGGGCTTTGTTGCGATTGTTCGGGGTACAACGACCGTTTGATTAAAAAGAGATTCGTCGTGGTGAATCGTCGAACGGTGAACACGCGGCTTTGTGCACCTCGTATTCGTCAGGATTACAGTCATATGCGGCGCGAGAACTTGGCAAACACGTCTGTCAAAACGCTTTTTTTTTTTGCCACTTTTTATTGAACCACCAGAGCAGGGGCAGCAGCAGAAATGTGGTGGCGATGGTAGCGTTGCAATTGGCGAGCACGACGATGCACCTCCAGCCATAACCTTCCACAACCCACCCACCACAGCGATCCTTCGCCCATCGCCAGCCACCCCTTGCTATCAGCTAGCCTCAATCTCGACTCGTTCCCGCTACCGATCCGACCGAAACATTTCGATTCCGCTGAGAGTTGGGAAATCGCCGCACTCGGAAATTTAACAGTCTCGTAAAACCTCCGACCATCGTGCGCCGCGAGATTCTCGAGCCACGGCGGAACGAGTTGCGTTCGAACATTATGTTATACTCGTGTTTAAGTACATTTTATGGTGTCGGATGCGGCTACAGCGATCGAGGTGGCTTTACGATTGACGCGCGGAAGTTCGTAAACCTCGCCGGTCTGCGATCTATTTACGGTAGATTCACCTTGCAAAAGTAGATTCGCGACTTTCGCCAACCTTCCTCGTAACAGTCACGCTCTTTAAACCGTGAGAGAAGAGTTGAAAAGTTTCGAGAAATTCCCTCTCGACTCTCCTTCTGCCTCGTGTCCGAGAAACGAGGAGAAGACCGTAATTAATTATCGAAGTCGATGTCTCTGGAATTTCAATGAAACGCAAGGATGGCCAACTGCTCCGTGTAATTAATGAGCACGGCCTGTTGACACTAAGAGCCGGTCGCCGCTCCTCGCGATCGCATCGACGCGAAAGAAACAAGGCGGATATTTACGTTGGTTAGCTCGTCCGTGTGCGTCGCGACGCGCTGCCTATCAATGTAAAGAGACACGATAGGTGTAAAAGATAAGCCGTGCTAGCCAACTGCGAAGCAAGAAAATTCTTGTCCAGCTGAGTAGTCACGTTACATCGCGTGTCTCTCTGGTCTAATAGATCCATCGCGCGGCTTTCTACGAGGCTACGTGTGTACGTCGGGAAATTTTATTATACGTCCAAGTGGGTTACCTGACGTCTTTTGGTACTGTCGCGATATCACGCGAGTAGCGTAAACAATCGGCTGCGAAACTCACTTTACGTCGTAATAGTGAATAGGATGGAGCCGGAGCAAATTGCGAGAACAACTTGAACGAGATCTCGGGCCGGCTCGAGGTACAATGCGCTTCGCCTTTTCCCACGCGAACGGAAAGTGGGTTCGAGCGCAGCGGAATGCGGATCGCGCGAGTTACAGACTTGAAACCAATTAGCGCATGCGTTTTTTCTTCCTGTCTCGAACGTTTTCCCTATCTGGTTCGTTCCGTGTCTTTTTTCTTTCCGTTTCTTTTCCACCCTTTTCTTTCCTACCATTCACTCGTTTGAATGTTTCGATAACGAGAATTCTAGTCGAGTATCGTTCTAAACGCGTTCTAAACGAGCGAAACGGGAAGTGAAAAGAGAATGAGACTCAACCACGTGTGACACACATCGAATCGTTGTATCTCTCGCTGTGATATTTTAATTGCTAAAATTGTTAGTCTAATGGTAGGAAAAAGAGGGAAAAGACGAGAGTTCGTCTCCGCGTGTACCTGCGAGCGTCGCGTCGTGTATGTGAAAATTCAAACTCGGGAATTGGAAAAGGTCGCGGGGAGAACGATGTGCGAACGATTCATTATCGAACGTGACTCGCCTTTAGTAATTAGCATGGGCGGGTTTGATTACGAATCCTTGCGAGCTGGAAATTGGGTAAATATTTTCGATGGCGCAGCATGAAATAACAATTCAATAAACTGTAACGCGCGTGTATCGTATTGAAAAATATTGAATCGTACGGCTCTGGGTAAATACACTGCAAGGTAGCGTGCAATAAAAAATTATATGTAGTCAGAAGTCACGAGAGGATGGCGCATTTGTAATTTAAATAACTGCAACAATTACAATACCAGTGCGCTCGAATATTCCATGAAACTCGAGACGCATTCGGCTCGCGGTTGGCAACGAAGTACATCGCGCAACTAAATGAATCGTTACCTATCGCGATTAATTGCGATCCTTCAAATTTTTAGGCCGATATAAAAATTGGCCGGCGCTGATTAAAATCTTTCGCACCAGCAGATGTAATCAAATCAATCTAGAACGCTTCGTTAGTGTTTAAGCCCCGTTCTTTGTTTTTCCAGCCGTATAAATCATAATGTCGATCAACATGTTTCTCCGTTCTGTTGTTTCTCTTCTTCCGATCTAATTGAACCTAGCGAATCAACTTTTCCAACGTATTACTCTATACTCTCGAGTGGATGGAAAATTAAACGGGAGAGAAAGGTACAGCTTTGTTTTGTTCGATGAAAACACGGTAATTAAGTTCGGTTCTCGGTCGAAGTATTTGGTCATCTTTTTTAGATTCATCTGGGAGTGGCTGACTGATTAAAAAAATTTGGTTCGCATGAATGTTACTTGATGGGACCTAACTAATAACAGCTTTGAGACGGAGGTTCGATAATGATGGCCGAGCACAGACGCGCAGGAAGCTTATTGTTCGTTAGAGGGAAAATTTCCCTTTGATCATTTTTTTAAGAGTAAAACGTCGAACCGCAGACAACCTGAACGCGAGCTCTCTAACAAAAATATTAATTAGAACGAAGTACACACAAGACAAACCGAAATACACCTATAGCTACACGTATTACTTCGTAACGACTGGAGCAAGTCGAGTATTTTATGAAAAGCGTCGAAGAGAAAGGCAATGAAGTAATCGATAATCGATGGGCTCGGTCTGGGCCGCATGACGGACAACGAAAACAAAAAAAAAAAAAGAAAAGGAAGAAGAAACGAAGAGATATTAAAAATAACGAAGCACCAAGTTCGAGGTTGCGAGATCACCCTTCTACTGGTTCTTCTTTTTACCCAAGGATTTGGATTTGAACTCTCGTTCCAGGAAGTTTCGCTTGACTTTCCTGAATCAACGAAGACAAGATGATCTATAAACTCGCCTCGAAACGAACTTCCCTAAGACAGTCTGCGATTATCGATCTCGAGACGAATCAAAGTTCGACTTCCCGGAGAAGTGGTTGAAAACAAAAGAATCAACGCGATTTTTTCAATCGTTTAATCGTTTCGAAAATTCGAAACTCATGAAAATGTGTGTGAAAGCAGCGTTACCGGTCGTTATCGGTCGGAAGCGTTTACGTTCGTGTTCCAAATAGGAAAGCTTCCCCGGGGTATCTTTTAAACCCGGTGGCAGTCTGCGATTTTCTAGAGAGACTCGTACTTTCGGCTTTTTCAGGTCTGACTTTCGATGCCTTGTCTACGATAGGCAAAGTTTCCATTGTGGCTGCTCGTGGCCACAGTTCCCCTTCCTCTTCGCCCTTTCCTTTCTCTCACAGCATGCGTTGCAAGACTATTTCAGGGCATTATGCTCGCCGAAAGCTTGCATCCTAGTGTTCTCGTACCGCCATTGCTCTTCCGATGAAATATTAGACATCGTGAGAGAGGAAGTGAAAACGCTCCATCACGACATTGTTGTTCAACGATCTGCTATATCCTACATAATAAGACTTTATACCTTTCGATTCGTGTTAACGACTGATTTTAATCTTCTCGTTACATAGAGTCGATTAACGTATCTCTGAGAGATCATGCACGCATGTAGAATGATTTTTCTGACTTTTTTCTTAAGTAATTGATTTAAATGGTAGAGTACGTAAATCTTGTACCTGGGCTAGTTTCTGGTTCTACCTTTCTTTCTTTCTTTTCTCTTTTCTGTTTTTTGTTTGATCCATTTCTTCGTTAAGAATAGGCGATTACAGAATACATATTATTCTAAAATATCGTTATGCGTATAAAAGATATTACTACATTTTTCTTTGTACTATTATTCTATTATTATTACATTAGGTCGCATAAATAAGAGAAAAGAGCAGCAAGGGATAGTGTTACGTCACGTGACTTCCATAGGCCGTTATTCCTAACCGTCGCTCGTGGCATCGCAGTATCGCGAACGAACCGTCTCAAGTAGCCCAACATATACAATGTAGTGGCCAACACCAAACAGAGCGAGTTCTAGAAACGTCGATACGTTTCGTTATTTTGAACACACTCATAAGGTGACACGCGTGATCATGGCGTGATCAGTGGCGTGATTGGTGGCGTGACCCGAGCATGGTGGGGATCGTCTCCCATAGAACACAAAGGGCCCATCGAAGGACAATCAGTATCGATCGAGGATCCAAACGAAATGCACTAAAAGTCTCCGACGAATTACAAGTCGTCTAATCTATCGAATACAAAACACATTGTAAAGTCGAGTCGAATCATTATGTCACACTAATTGCATCATCTTTCAAATAATTTGTGGCGCTTTATTATACTGTTGTTTATATATATATATATTGTCAAATATATCATTTTTGTTAACTCTGTTAATTCAGTGTTAATCTCAATTAACCACCTCTGTCATCTTAACCGACACAGAGGAACGACTAATTCGCGGCGTCGATTTTCTGAATCGTAGCGAGAATTTACGTCTCCCGCTGACGCGCTTTGCTCGCGATCGCGTCTTCCGCGAACGGTCGTAACATTTTCTGGTCCTTCGAACCGAATTACGTGTCGAGTGAAAGTGCACACAAGTGACACCCACTATCATACAGTGCCACGTGAATCCGATATAAACAACAACGGACGCGTTACCACTCCAGCGAAGTAAATAACGCCAAGGGCAGCCATTTTGAAGAGACATAACTCGGTGATTGAAGAACGCAACCACGCATCCTCACGTCAACAAATAGAGGGTCAACTTCTGCAAGGAAACGTCTTAGACGCCAGTCGAGACACATACCGTGACGAGCAACATCCGAACACACAACCACAAGGTAAGCTCGTTCATTACATTGTCTTACGATCCGCTACCTATGGAAAGCCACGTAACAGATAGAAAACAAAAGCTTTGTAACCCATTAGAGAATCTATCAAGAACTGACATATCTCTGACGAATCAATATAAAATTGAAATATCGATATACTTCAGATATTATTTCACTTAAATCGAAAGGAACAGAGTTTGTCAGCCGGTATCGGTATACTTACCGGTATACTGACCGGTATCGAGGGACTAAACGTAAGATAAATCCACTATATAATATCGTGTCTTTATCCTACATATTTTCAAAACGCGTTTCACGAATGAACATTAGCAATTGACGAGATTGACGATGAATCTACTGACCATGTAACTGGACCCGTGGTTTAAGCCAACATTTCTGGTCCAGCTACTCGAACTCGGATATGCTATTAAGAAAATGTATTTCGCTTCGCCACCAATCTCTAATGGCGCCATTCAGTCTATCCGCTTATCCAACCCCAAAGTCAGCGGAAATGTTTTTATTCCATGCCATGTGTCACTGGAAAAATCAACCAAACTTCGAATACGTGTTTTTACGCGGTGAATGAATCGCGTCAAAACACACGTGGTAGCACTGACTGAGGAGCAAATTGACGATGTTTATACTAGTTATACTGGGAGCAGAAACCGCGAATCCATGGCTCGTTCAATTACAGTAGCTGGAGGGAAACGGGATGAAACACGGGTTGTCACGCTGTAAATAACACGGACATTATCGTTGTTCCTCATCGAAGGTGTTCCCGTGTTATGGCGTGAGCTACGATGGTCTTCGTGATAATTGTAGAGTTACAAGTTGCCATATCTAGCGAACGAGGTAAAACAGACGACGCCGCACCGCTGTAAAATTGTTCCGCGTCTAGTTTCCACAGTAGAAACAACGAATAGTCCGGATCCATCGGAAAGAGAAAAAGAAAGGGGAGGGAGGAACGTGCTACGTGTAACTAGAACGACGTTTCAATAAACTTCGATAATCAATGATCATTCCACGATGAACGGAGTAAAGAAAGAAAGAAAGAGGAGAGAGTGGAAAAAGAGGGAAAACGACGTGCGTGTAAATCAGAAAGGACGAGGTCCGATTTCGAGCTGCAGAAATGATTTGTACGTTTCGTGTTCGCTGTTCCGAATAAAATGTTACAGAAACCACTGTCAGCAACGGAATGTACATCAATTTCGCTTCCCGTCCCCGCGTCCTTCCTCTTCGTCCTCCCTCCTCTTTTCCCGAATGGAAATTTCCCCGCGTAAATCGTCGACGAAAACTTCTAAACGAATAACGAGCAGAACTAACGAAGAGTGGACTTCCGTGGAACCGCAAAAAGTCAAAGAAGAACCGGCAGCACCATTTCGTCGGTCCTTAACGAGAGAAAATTGCGACGTTCGCCCCGGATCCTTACTTTTGCGCGTCTATTTTAAATTTTAGTGGGACAGAAAATAGAAAGAAATTGAAGCTATTTGTTTCGTATTGTTAATCTAACTTTTTGCGTACGAGAAACGATGGTCGGTATTAAGCGACGTTTTTCGTCACCACAAGCGCAACTTGCAGATGGAAGAAGCTCGTTCGGGTGCGCCCTTGTTTTGTCGCGTAACCACGAGCTCGTCTGTGTTAATGGGAATTCCACCGACTGTCGAATTCTGAATGTAAATTAGTCTGCGTCGCGTTGTCCGTAGACGTTTGTAAAGTGTGCAAATCAATGGCAGGGAAGTTGGCCAAGAAAGTTCTTGCCAAACACACCGATAAAAGTAACACGAACGGCGCGAAATGATATTAGGACGAGTACGAATACGATAAATTCGCGGCCAAGCCGCGATTGATTGGGCCAATCGAGCGTATTGGCAACGCTGCAGCGGAACTTTCATTCGGCGCTTCAAAATTCGTGAGGATGATCGAACACGAAAGAGGATCGTCTCAAAGCGAAGTCGAACAAACGTTCCTCTGAAACTCTACCATCCAGCCTTCAACCGATTTTCTGCGTAAAAACAATCGTTATCAAACGATCTCCATTGAAAGCTATTTATAATCCAAACGATCTGCCGCAGTAGGCAAAATTCCATCTACCCGTGGTAAAAAAAAAAGGAAGAAAAAATAAAGACAAAAAATGGATGGATCGAATGGAAGATCGGGAACGATATCGCGTTCTGTCGATACCAGTGACGCCTTGTAAAACGATGCAGCGGAGTTGGCGTCTATTGATCAAATGATCACAATGGGATCACAATAGGAATATGGCGGCCGATGCCGATACTACGCGTTGCACCGATTCGATTTCTCCGTGTGTAAATGGGACCGTGAAGCAGTCTGCTCTCAAAAGATGAGCCAGCGGCCCGTACACGAGTCCATGTAAACGCGGGCATATTCGCGAGCACGTGAAACCAGGCCTGGTCCGTGCATATCAGTCTGAGCAAAAAGCCAAGCTTACCGGTACGCGCCGTGATCCGTCTGCAGATCAATATACGCACGTCGATACGGTAACCACAAATCGATACTTCACTGTCACAAGCCACGACATACATATTTCGCCCATTACCAACTCATTTCCATCCTGTTCTCTCCGCGGCCTGGCCATCTGGTGTTTCTCTATTTTTCCCGGTGTGCGGACATTTTCGCTTTCCAACTTTTACTGTTTCGCACCCCTCTGCAGTTACGTTACCCAGTCGACGCTCGGAACTTCCTCCATCTTGCTTCGACGAGTTTTCCACTACCGTTGCCAACCCGTCGTCAGTCGGCCTCTGCTTTCCTTCACCGAGTTTCACCCCTCCTCTCGCATTTTACCCTACCATACGCGGCCGCATCTAATCGCCCTCGAGAAATTCAATTTCGGCGATACTGATGACTAGCCTAACTCTCTCGCCCTTCTATCTGCTTGTGCAGACGCACCGGCAACCGGCGCTGAGTCGTAGCCTCTTCTCCTTCTCCTTCTCCTCCTTCTCCTCCTCCTCCTCCTTCTCTCAGCCTTTCCTCAGGTTTCCTCTCTGCTTTCGATTCCAAGACGTAGGATCGATGTATCTACGTTCCGGGATACCTTCCTCTTCACGGAAACGCGATGAGCTTCCGAGCAACTTTGATCTGGATTCTTTCCTCATGATCGAGCGTGAGTTATGATCCTACGATACATTTTTGGTGGAAGCTGGCTGGCACCTTTGCCGTCGCGTTTCCTCGTGATACGCCATTACGTTGGACAAATGTTTGACGAGCGACGTTTCGAATAATCGTCCCGATTCTACAGTGTCGAAACTTTTAGAACGGAGGGAATAGATTGTCCTTGGGTGTGCTGACAGCTCCGGTACGTATCAATGATGTTAAATTGATTTATCATTTTGAACATCTCTCTCATCTTGTTAGTCGTTTCTGGCCTCACTTTGATCGTTCGATCTCTTTGCTCTGGTTGAATCAACCAATCGTTTTTAGAATATTTTGCACCTTGGATATTGTTTCCCAGTTTTAGGTCATTGTGTAGGAATCCTTGAACTTTAGTGTTTACGTTTTATGAAACAATTGCTCCCCTTTCTTCCCATATACGTATAAACTGATTGACGTTCCTTAGCAAGAGGCGTGCTCGAGGGCCATCAGTTGCGCGTTATTGTAACAACCCACTCTGCTATCGTTCTCCATCAGTTGGGAAAGTCTCGGTAACTGTGCAAAGTATGCTGCGCCAGGATCCATAATTTGTCTTCCGCGACAGTGAGCTTGTTAAATGTGAACGAATGTCACAAAATCTCACTCGACAATTTTCACCGTTTCGAGTTTATTTTCGCGACTGTCCAACTTCAGCCAGTGAAGACTAGTTTTCAGACCGACCTCTGCTGAGGTTTTAATTAGAATAATAATAATAATAATCAGTTTTTAGTCGCATTTGGTCACTAAATTCAGAGTGACAACTCGACAATCGATTCTGCTAGACAAAAGCGAGCCTACTGCATAAAAGTATAGTTTCGCGACAAAGTTGACGTTGATTATGTATAATTATTAAAATTATTGCTCGCGTGAAAAGCGGTTGCTTTTGTTCGCTTTGAATACGCTTCTACGTAACGCTTGAATACGCCTTGTGGCATGGAACGTTTCATGAATCTCAGGCTCCTTACGGTTCTACTTGCTTCGTACTAAGTACTTACTAGTGTTAGGCCAAAATCTAATGATTCCTGTTAACCATGTGTGCGTACGCGTGCGAGGAAAGGGTATTAACGCGAGTATCGAGATTAGACACGTACGTAATTACACGTGCGTTGCTCATTTTGGCAGTTGGCGTCGTTTACGAACGAGCCTGCTTATCTGCCGGGTGATTCGCGCCACCTTCGTACGAAGCGTCTGAACGTTAATTCAATAGTACGCAATCGATTCCGTTGAGCGCATAAATACTTGACGATCTTGATGATGTACTCTTCGTTATTATTGAAACGAAATTGATAAACCAAAAATAGCAGAGATACGTTTTCCGAAGAATTTGAAGATGACAGATTCCACATCCTGTTAATAACAAGATCACGGTACGCCCTCCCTAAATCCAGCCATCCCGATTTTTCCTAGTCGAATTCTTGCGGTATGTATATATACCTATATATACATATATATGCACCCACACACGCGTAATCCCATGCATTAACTCGGCATCATTAAGTGCACGAACGAACACATCTAACTGTGAACTCGAGTCAGTTCTACACGAGCACATAGAGAGTCAGGTGTGCGCATTCTTCGTATGCACACCCGTTTTACGAACACGAACGCGTGCACACAAACAGGAACACGTTCGCACACGTTTACACGCGCATACCTTAGGTCTAATTCAGAGGGCGCGTACCGCTATCTCCGGAATGCGACCTTTCTTCCTGTACGGTTCATTTACCCCATTCGTACGTACCGAATCGCGAGGACGTTACATTCAGCGGGATATTCACTGGTAAGTGTTCATTAAACCGTTCGTTCTGTCGGGTGTTAATAATAGCGGCAGATACATCTACACGAAATATATATATATATATATATAGATATATATAGATATATATATATATCGCGTGGCACCTGAAGAAGGTGAGAAACATTAGATCGGCAAGGGGGGTTGCAAGTAGGTCAGAGGGTCCGCTCGTAACATGGCGTGTCATTTTTCAGGGAACACGTATGTATTTTCACGACGTATATGCGGCTCGGGGCCGTGGATAAAGTACGTTTCATGGTTCTCCAGAGATTCACAATTGATCGGTAACCGGTATGTCATTAAAGTCAAACCACTTGAACCAGATTTGTTACGCAAAAGTTCTCGGTGTATGTGTGCAATGTATATACCTCTGCGCAAGCTTTTCGTCCCTCATTTCTTTACGAATTACGTACATACCAACACTTCTGCCCACTGTCCATGTATTTATTCGTATTGCATGTATTCTCCGGCGAAAGATCTACAGACGCGTGCTTTAAATTTAGCGCCCTATGCGAACGTGTTAAAGGTGGTGACGAGACCAGAGACCAAGGAAATATTGGCAGAAAAGAAGTAGGTAACGGATAACGAAGACGACTTTAGAAACGCGTTAACGAAACGTATTTTGACCAAGGTGTGTCTCCAGCATAAGTAGGACCTTCGCGATAATTAACACGCGAACGTTCCACCAGCCACTTCCGTTATTCGACGTATATGCACACGTGTATTCTGTGCTGGGTTCGTGTCGCTAAATGCATACCTGGCGCCTCGATGATTTCCAGGATAAAGACGTATCGCCATATTAACGTCACGCTGCATGACACCGTTTACCTTTGGACCTTTTCTCAGTGCCGCGAAACACGAATCGGAGTTACACGTCGAGACCAGTTAAGAAAGACACGAGAATTAGCTATTTTATTAACGAGATAATCTGTTGACGGCATTCGCGGTGGAAAAATAAAAAGGAGGGCGCTAATGCGTTGAAAACGAGTTAGACTATACATATGTATAAGATCGTGTTCTCGTTGGAGAAAGAAAAGGTCGAATAACTTTTCTCCTTCACGCCACAAGTGCACCAAGGATAAAGAGGAAGTTGATGTTTTCAGTCTCCATTATACGAAATATCAAAAGCACGATCTTTGTCTTCGAACAGGGATACGATCCTCGATGGAAGTTCCTGCTTCTCCAGAATCGCTCATACTTGTAATAACAGCGATAAACAAGCATTTTATATTCAACTACGGTTCGCCTGTTTAAAACACTTTGCACGGAGAAGTGGAATAAAACGTGTTGCCAATAAGAGTTAATGTCCCTCCGATCTCTTGCCAAGTCGTTCTCAAAGCCGCGATAAAGTTTTCCTGACGGTTCTTATGGTACTCTAGCAAACGTTTACCCGAATGTTCCCTCGAAAAGATGGGTAATTTATTTATTAGGATTTTATATCCCGCGCAAGTACGTCGTCATGGAGATGGAACTAAAATTTTCGGAAACGGTTTTCATTCCCACGAAGACGAAGAAAGTTGCGATCAACTTCCGCGAACTGAGCATAATAGTTCCGCAGGTATTGATTCATAGTGCGTCACAGGTAAGACACAACTGCACCCTCTCATGACTGTGTCCTCCTATATCCGGCTCGATGACATAGTCGATAACGCTTAGTGTCTTGTCCGATGGAGCAGGCTAATGTGACCCGAGCATTACGAGCGATATCAAGATCTATGAATTACTCGTTAATCTACGATGAATCATCGGCTGCTTCGATATTCGTGCTTCGAGATTCTTCTTAACTTTCGCGCGACCAATAGCTCGACTACCGCTACAAATTGAAAAATGTGCGCCTTGTGTCTTACATCTTAGTACGATGGCTGTTGGAAAATGAACTGGATATATGTACGCGTATCTCTTTCGAAGCTCTCGTTTCGAAAGTAACGCGTCTACGGATAGTTGAAACCAGCCGGTTTCCTTTTCCACGTCCGTGTGTAAGTCGGGAGAACAAAACGGTACGACGCGACGCGCGTCTCCTCGAATGACGCCCGAATCGATTGCCGGATTTAAGTCTGTACAATATAGTCCGTTCGTTCTCCCTCGAGTACGTTTACCATTCCGGCCTACTGCGATTCCCTCCGGCGACGGAGACGTATTTACAACTCGTTGTAGTATCTCGTGCTCTTTCTGTTACAGATGAAAACAGTGTCTCGAGTACGTCGATGAGATATCGAAAATATTTTATCCGGTATCGATGATCGATGGCGACGTAGTATTTGCATAAAGCTCGATATACGAGACAGCATAGATACAATCCTTTTCTGTTAGAATCGCGAGAATATAGATAAAACTATAGTTCGATTAAAAAGATAACAAATTGGAAGGCAGGAAGCATCGACATTTTTTTTTGTTTTTTTTTTTAAACTGTTCATGCGTTTTCATGTACTGTTCTAATACTTGGAAATTCACGGATGAACGGATGACACGCGACACGAACGAATCGAATATGATCGGAGAACTGTTCCATGACGTTCGTCCACCATCGATTCGTAGCCGATGCACGATGTCGCACCGTAATACAATAATGATTTTCGTGGATTTGTGAATATTACACCATCGATCGGTTCGATAGTCGAATGGCCACGGAGTTTATCCGCCCGAGCGATCGAGCACGGCAAAAAGTCACTATATTTTAATAACCCGGTTTATCTGACCGAATCGAGTGCGTTCCCAGAAGATTAATGCGTCAAGAGAAGAACGCAACGATTATCGATTCGACCTGGTTTGCTCTCGAGCCGAGACTTCTTCGTCGAACTTTACTTTCCCGCTTTACTATTCATACATTGATTATCGTGTAAAAATACGGCTATCTTTCAGAACTTCAGCGGGCGCACACTTTCGCACATAGAGCCCTTCAGGTCGTGCAAATTGAAAATTCTTTATTCATGAAAATACGAGAGAAATCGCGACGAAGGGAGAAGAAGGAAAAGATACGGGAAAAAGTTACTATTCTTTCAAATTACGACCTTTGAAGTCGATACTAGAAACGTGTAATAAAGAAGTTAGACGTTTCGTCTGGAATTAGCATCTACTTCGTCCTACGTTTGGCAACGTTCGAACAAAGTCGAATGTGTGAAATCGTTCATGACGAGTGAAATTTGCGAATCGCTGGAACGTAGATGAGGTGGCAGGAATGCATTTTATCGTAAAAAGACAAAGAGTGAACGTGTGAATGCATCGAACGTCGCGTTCATTAATAATTGCACATTCTATATACATTAGTTCCGCGTCCCTTGCTTAAATAAAATTTAATACCTACGAACGGCTCTCGCACGCCGTTCATGCTAATTTATGTTAATTTCATTTCCCAGACTATGAATCCAGGCTAAATTGTATTTTAATCGAAACATACTTTCAATTCTTCCGCTCGTAGACTTCAGAACTGGAGTCAAGTTGGCGATGTTTATGCCGTCACCTCGATGGAAATTGTTTCAACTTGAGCGACAGATATATCGCTGTTTCGGTAAATCTATCGCTTGTTCTATCGCATAATACAAGAGTTGGTTTGCATAGAATTAACCGAGAGACTTGCCACTATTATATTTGTCGCTAAACTTGCCTCTACATTTGAGTAAATAATTCTATCGATCTTTCTCATTTTACCTTTCTCTGTTTGCCTGCACTGCCAATTTGATAATAATAAAACTTTAAGTGACTTAGGCAACTATAAACAAGCTAAGTTTTATTTCGCGAGATAGGTTAAAATGAAGAATGATGTTTCCAGAACTGCTCTAAAAGAGAGGGAAAGATAAAGCTATTGTCTTATAATATGGGAATTTTTCTTAACACGCGCACGATGTGGTAAACGATTGGCGGAGATATGGTCGGTGTTGCGGTATATCGTCCCACGGAACGGGCAACAGGCATTTAGAAGCATACGAAACGCGGTTCACCGCGGTTACTAATTAATTTCGAGCGGTAAGCTGGCGATTAACTCGGCGGTAATATGATCTCGTACCCACGCAACCAACGCCTACGGATTGACAAATATGCTCGATCAGGTGAACGCAATGCTGTCGCGAAAAGTTAAGCGGTAGTTAGTGACTCTAAAGGCTCTGATATGGGAGCAAGCTCGTGCACTAGGGCCAGAAATAATAGTAGATTATCACGGCCCTGGATTCAATGAGAGCAGCTCCGATAACAATTTCGATAGTTTCTCCGTAGACAAGCCACGTAAAATTTAATTATCGTTTATTAATTTTACCTTCGAAGAGGAATGTCCTTTGCCCGAATATTCTGTTACGAAATTGTTTTATGCAAACGTAGTACGATCCACGTGTTTCAAACAAAAATTTGTTCAGACTTCCGTTCGAAACTTCTCGCGCTTTGGAGGATTCAAACGTGTTACGTACATTACGGTTAGCTTTATCAGATGCGAGACGAGGCATTACCGCTGATGAGGTTACGGTTACCCTTTGTTCGAGCTACCTATATTCGCATAGCGGATCGTTCATCATAAGCGCAGTTAGAACCAAAGATATAGTTATACTAAGAATCGAAAGTTATGATAAATGATTGATCATTCGTAGCCGTAGTCGAAGATAAAACGATCTAGAGGATCAAAGAGAATCTTCCGTAGAATTTTATCAAGCGTTCCTTCGCCAGTCGAACGTCGTCTTTGGAAAACTACAGCGAAGGAAAAAATCCGCACGATGAAAATGAAGCGTGAATACGAACGCGAACGACTGGCGTTTCTCGAGCACGTTTTCACGTTTGGACAAAAGGTAGCTTTTTATTTACGTTCAACGTTCGCTCTCTTATTTCGCAGGCGGCGCCACCGCTAACAGTGAATTACACGCGCAATACGATGCCACTCTTTTGTGGCGCGAAGAATGTGCCGGAAGTAATCCATAAAAAATGCTACGTGTTCAATTTAACCATGGCCGTGTACACGTTGCCGAAGTCATTGACTAGCGGGCGCCGGCTTTTGTGCCTTGTACACGGCAATGAAAAGGTTAAAGTAATTTCGAGTCGCGTTTCATGCAACAACGTTGTCCCTGCTCTCTGATGCGTTTATACCATGTGTGCACCACCGCCGCATTTTCTCGTCCGTCTTTTCGAACAGAGCCCTGCGTGAGTCACTGTGAAAAAATCCCTGTGGAACGCGGCGTCGCGGACTTCAGTTTTGGACGCGTCTCCAATTATTGGAAAAACTTCGTGACAAGCCAGCTCAAGTTTACCCACGAATCGAACGTAACAATATAGCCAAGCCGTTATTGTTGTTGTAATACAACAATATCAGTTTCAAGGATGGCTGGTCGATAAAGCGGTTTTATACTCGATCAATGTTGTACTGGGTTTCGTGTAGTCGCGAGAAAAATCCACAGAAGAGAAACGGTTCAAAACAAAACGGTTAATTATCCATAAAAACGCGGGTCATTCGTCGCACGGAATTTTTCAGGAACGTTGAAACCCAAAGCTCGCGAGAGCTCGGGTTCGTTCGGGGATTGAAATTAGTTTCTCGCTTGCATAAAGGGAAAGTGTAATTTGCAAAAAGTAATTAAAAAGCTTGGCGCGAGCGAACGATTTCGCGGATAACTGTGTCACAAAGGCGTCTCTCGTTTCTTTGTAACGCGAACACCGCAATCCTTTCACGGAAACGGGATAGAGAAGGGCGACCGAGCTCTACGACGCGTATACTCGACAACAAGGACGACTCGATGAAGGACAAGGTATTTCAAACATAATGTAATCGCATGTCAGAGATCTGTGCATCAAGCCATCGGATTAGCATGCGGCGAATCCTTCTGGCGCACCGCGAACGGTAGGTAGAGGTGTCGGAGGCACAGAGAAATAAAAAGTAATATATAGAACGAACGTGAGAGCACTCACCGAAAATACCGCCAACAGCCGCTGCCTTGAAGACGACCCATAACGAGTAGGTGTAGATAATCCGTCCTCGCAGCCACCAATCCATGGTGTTCGCGACCTTCGTCTGGCCTGTTGTACGCGGCCCGTCGTTGACCTTAATCTAATTCGATCAATGTTGATACCGGATACAAGATTTCGATGTATTCTCGAGTCCGTCCGTTTTCCCTCGAACCGCACAGAACTCGATTCAGAACAGTCTCTATTCCCTTCTTCTCGTGAAGAACGAACGGAACAATCGGGGGAATCATCGAGGAAACCGCGTTGTTTGTTCACGATCGTGATCGCACCTATTATACACTCGCGAGCTCGCGATCTCGAGACGGATCATCACGCGCGAACGAAGCGAGCCGCTAAAGCTCGCATAAAGTAATCGGCAACGGTTTAACGTGACACGATGTCGACCCGATACGCTGCTATACAGGAAGTTTCGTTATACTTCTGGTTAAACGTGTAACGACAACGGCGACTATCGAACACGAAACAGCAGGAGCACGCAATCCCCGGCGGAATGCGTGTTTCCGGGGCCCGAGCCAGCGGAGCGCCGACTATCCAGAAAAGATCGAGTTTAACCCTCTCTAGCGACACGCACCGAACGATACACACTCTGTTTATATCGGATATTGCTGCATAGGAGAACGCGCGCGCGCACACACACCACCGCCGTTGTATATGTTGTCCGAATCGCGATCGGTCAAATACTAACGGTGAACACTCCGTGTTGACTCGACTTCTCCCACCCACCCTCCCGCCCTCCCATCCCCGGGCACACTATCCTGAGTTTTTCTCTCTGTCAACGTTTGTCGTGGCCACCGTTCGGTCACTACTCGTTCGCGTTTTCGTTTCTCTGGATAATCGTTTTCCTCTGACTCCGGCTCTTCTTCCTCCTCCTGCTCCTCTGCCTCCTCCACCTCCTACTTTTAGTGCCGCTCCTCCTGCTTCTTCCTCTTTTTCTCTAATAGTGCCAACGTCCTCGATATCTTATCGGTAGGGCAGGGTGGCGTGGCACAGGACCGGACCTTTTACAGGAAACGACGTTCGCTCCGCTATTTCTAGAGCGAGCGGCACAACCCGACCGATGCATGGTTGGCGTGCACCGGTCACCGAGCTGCCTCCGAGCGCAATTAATCAAGCTTTTAAGCGCTTTCTTGCGACGGCCTGGCAGCACCGATCCACAGAAACGAACCTCTTCGCAGGGAGCTTCTTCTTCCCTGCTGCCAGTCGAAATCCCGTGGCGCTTGTACGAAAAACACACGAAGAAGGTAGCGGCAGAAGCAGCCAGAGACTCTGAGATTCCCGGATGATTCTTTCGAGTCGACGATGAACGAATCGGATCGCGATCGTTCGCGAAAATCCACTAAATCGCGCACATTTATCTTCTTATTATTAATCAAATACACTGAGGTACAAATAATCGCCAAATCACACGGATCCTATACACAATTTAAGTTAAAAGGGTCAATGGTAGGGTTCGATATTCGAGGAATGGTATTAAAAGACGAAAGAGTCGTCTCTAGTCGCGAGAGGTCTTTAAATCTCGGATTTCTTGGCACGCGCGCTCCTCGGCAAAGTACCTTCGCTCCGAACGTCGAACAGAACATCCATCGTGGTTGCCTGTATTCTTTGTTCCGAGAAGGAATCGAAGCAGGGTCCGAACGAATCTCGCAGATGCTCTAAGAAAACGAAAGGAACAAAGCGTGGTCGATCGTTGGCCGAGGTTTCATGCCATCCCTCTTTCAAACGCAGAAAAAAGATCTCCTTTAGTTGGTACACGTTACGTCTATTCACGCTCCGGGGAAAAGTTTGTACATTGACCGGAGGCGAGAAGTTTCACGAGTAAACGCTTCTTCGTGACTCGATTTTTCGTTCCGCCTCAAAGGTGGAACATAATCAAAATTTTCATGCCTCGAGAAATCCCGTATACCTCTGCCCAATTCCTCCTTTCGCTGGCTCACCGCGAAGATATTTCTTTGATTTTCTTCCAACAGCTTGCAAGTAGAAGAATCCCTTTCAACTTTACGCCTCTCGAAGGTTCGACGATAAGTACACGCTCGTTACAGGCTGTCCAAGCTCTTCGTCCTCGGTAAGCAGCAGCAGACCCGTGGCAGAATATTGCGCGTACTCGTCCTTCGATCGCAGTCACGGTACGTCCGCCGCGTAAACACTGAAATGCAACGTAGAAGCTAGTAGCCGGCGCGAAGAAGGTGGAACGCGAACGTTCGCCTTGTAGGTAGGACGAGGAGAGGAGATAGAAAGGATCGAGAGCCGCGATGCAGACGAGGAAGGGACAACAGGTAACTCGCGGCTGAAATCAGGAGGCGAACAAGCAGCAACGAAAGAGAGAGAGAGAGAGAGAGAAAGAGAGAAAAAAGAGAGAGGATCGAAGTCAGAGAGCCGGTCGTCGAACCGGTTTCCTCGCAAGAGATCGCAACGGGCCAATTGGAAATACCACTGACAATGAGTCCACTGGTCGGCCCCTTTACGATCTCTCAACGCTCACCTGACGATCGAAAGAGTATGTTCGACGAGAGTCTAGATCCGGATAAAACGATGGCCCCATCGAGCGTCGATCCAGTTCTACCACTGGTTAACCGACCGATCGGGAATTTTATCGGTCCCATCGAGCAAACCACGATATCTAGACTCGCGATCGTGCCTCGTGAGTACCCAAGGTCACGAACCAACGAGACGCATCGCACGGACGCCCATCACCGATTCGATCCTCCTTTTCCTCGATATCGAGCTGTGTCACGGAAACGTCATTGCCCTCGCGGCTCGTAGGAAACGCGCAACGATGAAGATAACGTTCGAGCCGAGTCACGATGAAAATTGATAAAGAGACAAGGGAGACCAGCAAGACGGAACGATAGATAGAAACCGATACTATCCGGACAAGGATCGTACGACGCGCGGTTTAACAACTTCTTTTTCGATTGGCGACTGCTTTAAAATCTTTACGAGCACGAAGAAATTGCGTTTTAATCGGGAACGTTCGTTTATCGCGGTGCAGCGTTAGGAAAGGGAATCGTCCAACGAACCGTTATTTCATTTCTGCATTTCGTTGCCCGTCTCGATTGTCCTCCAGTGGCTGTTCGATTCGTCGAACGAAGATACATTTTTTACAAGGTCCGTGAGGTTGGAATACGCGTGCCGTTTACATTTTTCCCAAGAGAACAAACAATCGAATCTACCAACATAGCTCACGTTGTCCAATTTTCGATTCCAAATAACACAGGCAACGTATAAATTTCCTCTCGCCTTTTTTCCCCGAATCATCTCTCTCGCGAAATAAGTCTTGACACGAAATATCGCGAATTGTTTCTGTGAAACGTATTGCCATTTGATTAATAAACATGATTGGTAACGCGATTGATATTCTATTGTCTTTCCGGAGAAATGAAAAAGAATGAAATGGGAACTCGCGGTACACGTACACGTACACGTTTTGTTCTTGATATTCCATTCGCGGGATCCAGATCTAGACCGCGTGAATTGATCGATCACCTGGATCGTTGCGAATTCGCGTTAAGTGGCGCGATTCGATCTACCGTGGCGTTACGGGGCAAACGTTTGTCGCGACGTTAAGTGAAAATCACCGAATCCGATTGATGTTCGCCGATCGAGAATCGCACAAGCTGTGAATGTTCGCCGCCTGCGTTCTGCCACGCAACAGTTTCGAGCGATTAAGCCCGGACGAGTCGCGCAGGGAAACGAATTCGAATCATTAATTTAACGGTTGAAAGGCCGAACAATGCGAAGCTCGGCGTTCACACTTTTAGCAGGCAGAAAATTACGCCGGAGAAAATGAACGGTACTTTCCAATGGGACGTATCAAAAAACGGAGAAGGGAGAACTTAAAAAAGAAAAAAAGGTGAAAAATAGAGAGAAATGGGAAAGGGTTCGCTCTGGTTGTCATCGTGCAATTTTCTTCCAGCTCGTCCTCCTCTCTGTCCCTTTTTCTCACGCTCTCTTTCCCTCTCTTACAGACATAGAAAGCATATTCAAAAGGGAAGTAGAATTTTCCATCGGATCGCGTGAACAATTTCGTCACGGAACGAAACGCAAACGCGTCTTCCGTCCGGCGTCTCCCCTGGAAAAATTCTTTCCCGCTGTATCTGCGTGGCTCTCGTACCTTCCAGTCCCCGTCCAGTTTCAGGCGCGAACACGCCGTGGTACGGAGGAATGGAACGGGATAGACGTTGAAGATTGTGAAACACACGCGGCCAACGAGGCTGTCAGGCACGGGAGATCCTCTGCCCGTATTTTATTCCGCCTCTTCCTTCGTCCGATGCTACGTGGAGTAGCACGACATTAATTTCACGCGACACGCCAACGTCGTCTGACGACGATCACGCGTCGTCACGATCGCTACGATCACCGGTTGCGATTTCGAACCAACACGATGACATCGTGTGTCTCGAACCGACTGTGAACCGAGCAGACGCGCACGACGTTCCGTCAAGCACTCGCCGTCGCGTCGTGCGTGTGTCCGTCGATCGGTCGTCGGACGGACGACAGAGAGGCTAAGACAGCTGAGCGCCGCGACGCTGCACGTCCCACAGAATCACGATCCGCACTGGTACGCCATCGAGCGTTAGGGAAACTTCAGCAACCCTCCAACATCCTTCCCCCACTATTTCGACCCACCACCACAACCACCACCACCACTACCGGCTTCCACTACCACCATCGACAGCACCACTACCACCACCACGAGGCACCAGCAGCTCGGTGTCGTTGCTACCAGCACCAGGCTAGGGCACCGACTATGAACGCAAGAACGTATACGAGACACAATACTCGTACCAGTAGCACCCGTTCGGTTCTCCAGCGACGGACTTTGCGCGCACGCTGCTATCAGAGCCTCTACGTCGTCGGTGTGCGCGAGCGCACCAGGTACCACTCACCCCTCACTGGCTTTCTCGATTTTATCCCCCTTCCCTGCTTTTTCTTCGCCCTCTTCCTTCTACCCTTTCATGTCTTTTTTTCAACTCTCTACCTTCCTACTTCCGTTCCCTCTTTCTTTCTTTCTTTCTTTCCGTCTTTCTTCCTTCCTTTCCATTTCTTCTCTTTTTTCTCTTGTTTCCCATTTCGACCACCCACTCTTTCGGATTACAGCACGGTGCATGACGATTTCGCACGAAAACATTGTCGAGTGGTTGTTCAAGAGTCTCGAAAATCCTAAAAGTGTTTCGACGAAGCCCGCCGCGCCGTCGCTGCTCAGCTCGTAAATCCGAGCGATCGTCGTCTACGAAAACGGCCAGGAGAAAAGAAGCGGCGTATGGATCAACGCGAGAAGAAACATAGTTCGCATATCTATCCGTCGTTTTGGATGGATTTGTTTGCAAATATCGATGTGCCACGAAACTGATTCGTTCTTTTAATGTCGCTCCGTTTTGATTCTTCGTATCGAGACCCGAAAGTTGAGCGCCGGTCTTTCCTTCAGAAGCGGCCGCACCGGTGCACGCTTCGCGATGGAGTCAGATTCTTTTGTGCATTATTTTCCCTTATTTCAACGAGAAAAAGATCGGAGTCCTTGAATTATTAAGTCGAATCTATCATAGCTTTATCGCGCAAGATTTTCCTTCGCATCCTAGGGTTTTTGCACGAGTCGCGCGATACGGATTTCACCGAGCTCTCGAATGAAAACGTTGTCGCCCAGGCTCCAAATAATTTCACTCGACAAAATTGAACGTGAATCCCTGATCCTGGATAAATTGTCGAAAAAGATTCGCGACTCGGTTACGCGATAAAATATGATTGAAATGCGTCGTTCTCGGTAAACGACATTATTATCCTTCTCCTTCAATTTCTCTTTCTCGTGTTTCACTCTATTTTCTCGCTCCATTATCGCATTACGATTAAACGTTTCTTTTATAATTTAAGCAGATTCGAACGAAGGTGAGATACGCGATTTGATTAAACGCGGAACGTCCGTTTTGTTTTCTCGCTAATCTGCCGCCAACTCACTTTGAATTTATATTCTCCGGACTAATCTCGTGAAAAACTTCCTTCGCGGAACGATCCGTATTATTTAAACGTCTGATTTACTTCTTTCTTTCGCCAGTTTATCAACGGATCGCTTGTTAATTTGTATTTTCTTTCTTCTTAATTTAATGAGAAAATCGTTTCCCTGAGATAACACGGTGTTTTGTAATTAATCACCGTTGAAATGATCGATGAAGCGCGTACGTTCGACGGAAGAGGGCGGAAAAATTTCGCGCATATTCCAACGAAAATCGATGTCGCGATAGAATCGCAAAATCGATTCGAAAAGAATGGCCATCGTTCGCACGCTGTTTGTAGATCGAAATTGGAATCGGAAGTTTTCAAATACGCGCTACGATTTCGATTTATATGGAGGGATTGCGAATCGTTCAGTGCGCGCCAAACACGCTAGACAGGATGCTCGCGACGGGTTATCTTCGCGGACGAAGTATTTCGTCGCTTGTGCACGTACCGAATACGTACTTTCGCATCTTCTCATCGCCCATCATCTAATCGCAATCTCTACTACGTCCAATCGTAATCATTCATCGATGACACGTCAAATCGACCCAGCGACGAGGGAACGTGTCAAATCCTCGCCATCAAGTTAGGACCATACGAAGTTTTCAATATTTTCCACCATTTCATTGGAATATTGAGAGGCGCGAGTGTAGTGTTTACATAATAGCAAAGGTTTGTCGACTAAGTTTATCGTTCGATGTTATACATTTGCTATTCTAATAAGTAAATATTTACAAGAAGGCAGTCACCTCCGATTTCGATAATTTTTTCATGTGTTGTCAATTGTCGAATTTTTGTTTCCAAGGTTTTAGTTGACAGTCGTCGTTTATTACAAAGTTATTATGGAAAAATCTGAAATCTTTGTTTCTGATATTTCTTGCGATTTCGATGAAATTCGCCACTCACGATTCATCAACGATTCACGATCGGTTCAAATTCCTATGTCCTAACGTTATACATTGGTAATATATATATTACCACAGAATGAAATTTTTCGAATTTCCAGCATTAACAACGCAATATGACGAGCTGTTAATTGATACGTTCGTACGAACGAAAAATGTTTTTCGTAAAACGACGAAATATTCTCGACGAAATATTCTAAACGGAATATTTCAGAATCGAGCAATTTGAAACTATTAATTTCTCGTTGCTTAAATCATTACTATAGGCGAACGGATACGGATAAGGTGTAATTTTAGAATCAATACACTCCACGGCACTTAGCTTTCAAACGGTTACTCAAGTATTAACGTAGCTTGTCGAATAATTTCTCACGTGTTGATGCTGATTGCTCCTCGTCAGAGATTTCTAAAAAAACAACTCAACCTTTTTTCATTGACAGCAGTTGTTTAAATCGATCTTTAGGGAGGGGGGGGGGAGGCAATTAATTTGGATAATTTTAGCAATTGTGATTTAAGGACTTATTTTATTAATTGTTGTTTAGCCATGTATTAGCAAAGTTCGGTGAACAACGAAGTTCAAATTGGAGGAAATTGAATTATTATGGAAATAGAAGAGGCTAAATTTCAACATCGAAATTCTAATTTTCGACAAACAATAGACTTCCGGTAGTATAGGCTGTGCTATGCAAAAGATATTTCTAGTGACAATTATATTTCGCGAAACAGACTAATGTAATTTCCTCTTACTTAAAAGAAGATTACCCCTTAATCCTATAGTGATTGTTGGAAAGCATATGTAAAAATTCATACAAAAATATATCAACGTTGCGTAGTTAAACATTCGCTGATCGCAATTTCGTTGATCCAGATATAGGTGTCCATACTCAGAACATAGATACAATCGATTATGGAGAGATATTCGTACAAATATTTCTACATACGATCGGAGAGAATATCATTCCAATCATTATCTAGCAGAATTTATGTTTAAAAAAGTATTTGATTTCGATAAACGATTAGATGCTTTCTTGCAAATAATAACAGATACATATCGTATAAATGTAAATGTAAACGAATGAAGAAAATAAAAGAGAAATACTAACTGTGCAATGTTTCGTGAAATTGTTTTGTGTATTGATACTGTAATACAATAAACGAAAACGTAGGCGAGGGATGAGCTCCTCCGCCCCTTATCCTCCATCCCTGCCCTGGAAATAATCTAACCTGACCTAACCCAAGTCCAATTTTGGTCTGAATTAGGTGTGGTTTAGGTTTGGCATAGCTAAGGAAGAGGTCCTGATTATTTACACTCTATTAAATGCAAATAGTATACGGAAAATTATGTACATTTTTGTAAACTTCTTTTGACAATAGCTTTTTATAAACGACGACCCTCAAAACTACTCAGAGTGATGACCCTGACGACATGTTGAAAAATTATCGAAATCAGAGATGGCTCCGTTTTTGTAAATATTTACCTCTTATGTGATCAAATTTAAAGAGAGTTATTTACCATGTACTTTTGAAAAATACTATTTAACAAATATTGTCTCTAATTGAACATGAAATACATCAAGACAGAAAGAATGTTGCTGTGCTACGAGGAAGGAAGATCCTGTATTTTAATGAATAATGGTTAAGTCATTAAATGTGCAAGAATTTACCGAATTTTAATTTCAGTAATTTTAATTATTCTTCATACTCTCAATCGTCTATACAAAATGTTTATTTTACGCCAAGGAACTAGATAGTTTAAAATCCTATGAAAAGAATGAACTCGTGAAAGAAGCAAGTTCTTTGAAAGAAATGGGTTTGATGTTACCCAACAAATAACAAGATGATCTACGAATTCTATAAAGATATAATAACTACGAGTTTCATCCAAATTTCATTATGAACTTCCCGAATAATCTAATACGTATTAATAATTTATGCATCACAGCATTGCTTGATTACCCCTTGAGACATGATTCGTAAGTGATAGATACCATGCGATAATTCTTCGTACCTTCGTTATACGGAAATCGAAAATGAGCGCACAAGTAATCTGAACAAGCTTTAAACACTTTCAATGGCATTGAAGTCGGGTGTATTGTCAAGTCAAGCCACGGAGAAATAATTTAATCATTCAAAAATAATTTATCATTTATAACACAACGTTATAGTTAACAAAAGGATTTTTTTATGGCCCTAAACCAATCAAATCTGCAAAAGATCAATATTTGAAGTTAAAAAATACTACCTACCTAGGCGAAATACACGGACAGCATGCACCGATGAAAATACCAGCATCGAATAACAAAGAACGCTTACATGGGAAAATTTTCTCACCGACAAGAAAAAACATGTCGGTGTAAGAGTTGCTTTTTCATTTTTGCACGTTGCTAAATTTGCATGGACCTGGACTAAAAGTGATTCGATCGAATTTTTAAGTGGATTAGTCGGAACATGGTTGGGCATCGTCTCCTCCGACCAAGGAGGAAAAGAGAGCTAGCTAACTTGACCTATAAATCCTGTTCGACTAGAAAAGAATATCCTCTGTCTCGTATTTGGCCATTATTCGTTCTAGCATTATTCGTTTTCGCAATAAAGCATTATTTTCTCCGGAAATATACTTCATTCGGAAATATTAAACGTAAACAACATGTATGCGCGAGTGTTTGAAACATCAGCAACGAATATCGGGGTCGGACTTTCGGAGTGAATTCCGTAATAAAATGGAATAATAACGGTAATTGATAGCCAGTAAAACCTGGTTAACAATTATTGACAACCCGGTCGATAGCTATACTTCTATACAGCACGCTCGTATTCTAATTTCAATAGTGGGTGACGAACTAATTTTTTCAAAGGTAAACGTTTCATTAATTAAACTCGTGCCTCTTTTATTTTAGATTCCTGCTGTATACAAACAGTTCATACACACAACGGTGTCGCATTTCCAATAACGTTTTTATTCCATCTATTACCTTCGTCGAACGAGTAAACCAATAATAGAACTATCTCAAACACAAAAAGAACGAAACATACGTAGCAAAGAAGTAACATCGCGTGGCATCGTAATCGCGGCAGTGACGACTAATCAGAATCATACGACGCGGATCGACGAAGTAAAACGTGAATATGTAGGAACGCGATTGAATAAGATAACACGAGACAGAAACAAAAGGGTGTATAGGCAAGCCATGGAAATTGGAAGTACGCTCAAGCCACCGAAGCCAGAGTAAGGTCTGGGTTAGGCCACCTAATCCAATGTTTTACAGGTTTACTGATTGCGGTAGAGTACACCGTCCCTCCACAGAGGGGTGAACTTACCCTCCCGTGTGTCGTCCCTCTCTGGAGGCCGGTCTCTTCCGTTTCCTAGCTCCCATTCCCTTCCTCCATCCCCTTTCCACAAGTCGTTACCTCTAGTCTCCATCGTTCTGTCTCGCTTCCTGCCCTAATTCTCTGGCAAATAAACGCATCATTGAGCAGCCGTAGATTTACCAATCAGGCCGATGTCCTCGTACAGGACGATAGAAGCCGTGCGGAAGCCCGCACGATTCGGAATAGCAATGAAAACAGACCTTTAAATCTACCCCTATCTCTCTTTTCAACGGTATCTGACCGAGCGCGTTCATCTTCCGCATATCCGCGTTTCCACGTTTCTCGTTCGAACATCACATTAACACACCCTGTTGACACTTCGAGCCCTCTTCCCTTGGTCGTTTTCATTTCGTTCGGACCTTTGACGAAGTCCTTTGCGTCGATCGTCCTTGAACAAATTTCCTAGACTTCTAGGACGGTTTAGATAGCCAGAGCCGTGGATCGCATTAAGTCACGTTTGGGATGGTCAGTAACTTTTACCAGCCATCGAAATCTCATTTGGCATTCCTTTAACCGGACGTCTCGAATAATTCGTCGTTGAACGATTTTTAAAGCATCGAGGGATTCCAGATGGGCGGCATTTTATTTGAACCGAATTAAAGGTACCGGGAAAAAAGTTCACTAGCATAAGCAGCAAAAACCTGTTCAGTGATAATGGACGCTTCTTGCATCCACGTTGCACGCCGCGTTAGTTTCATGACTGAACGGATAGATGGATAGATGAAAGACTGCGATGTCTCGGGTATCGATTAAGGTGATAGAGCCCCTGCGTCGGACAAGGAGAAAGTTGTAAGTTGATGAAGACAAATGATAATCCCCTTATTTTTAACCCCAGCCTCTCGGAAGTTATCGCGACTAATGAAAAGCAAGTTCGATCGCCAAGGGCGAGAGCCACGAGTCTTTCTCTTTCAACATGGATTATCTTACTTACGATTCACGTTCTTATCCGTCGTGTCTCATGCATGTCTTATGAAGGTTTTGTTTAGTTCAAAGCAAATTCCGATACCTTTACGAACACGGAAAAATGATAAATTCCAACGTGGTAGTTACCCGTGGGGGCAGAATCCGTGGGGTAATATACGAGGTGAATGCGTTATGACACACCACCAGCGACGTGTAAAGAAACACGCGAAGACGAGAACACTCGTCGATCGTCAGTTCTGCCTCGTTAATTATTCACGCCTCGGTCGCTGAACCGATTGGATCTCCCTCTCTCTCTCTCTCCCTTTTTCTCTTACCCTCTCTGCTGACTTTCGTTGAAACACCAACATTCCGAATTCAGAGATTGATTTTATTCTAAAAGCGGCTCTAAATAGGCTCTAATTTTCTAATCGATTTATAGTCGCGTGGTTGCCGTTGGAAATTTCAACGCGGTTGAAATCGACGTTGGTTCTGATTATTGCACATATATACGATCACGCGTTAAAGTATTCTCGAACCGGTACGAGCATTTCGCGTTCCGCGGAACGAACACATCAAGACATACGTTACCAGGCTGTACAAATTAAATCATGATGCAGCCTTCGTCCACGGTACATCGCGTTAAATGCCGTAATAGTAGTTTAACAGGTCGTAATGTCGCCGCTATTGCGCGTGTTAAGGTAAAGTAACGTATTTGGCGAAGGAGTATCAGGTTTCCCGTGAAAAACATCGTACAACTATATGTGTAAGCGTACGGTGGGTAATTCGCGAGGGCTCTTCGAAACCGTGGCAGAGGCCAGGAAATTTTTTACGACCGGTCCAACAGCTCGCGAGAACGTTGTAATTTCTCGGACAAGACGTAAGCTTGCCATCCTTGTCTGTATGCTAAGTAATGGTGAGCTAAACTCGCGATGTTTACACAAGTTTACTTCTGATTTATTCGCGTTCCGCACGATGCCTTTCTCCCATCGCTCTCCCACCCCCCGTCGAGTTATACGACGCCATCTTTCCGGGATATTCCTTTTTCTTCTCGTGCTCACCGTGGATCCGTACTTTCCCACTACAAACTGTAATACCCCGAGGTATTTTGCGGGTGAATAAAATATTTGAACAACCAAACGTCGTTTCTAGTCCCCGATCTTTATCCATTTAAATCCGTACGACGTAAACCCAGCGTTGGTCGGTTATCGTAGCCCTTTTCTCGTCGGTGGAAGAAATCGTAGCGCGATCGTACTGACCATAACCGAAATTAGATGAATTCCAGGGTACAATGTATGTATGGGAAGTGGATCTAAAAGTAAAAGTAACGCGATAATATTTTTAAACTTACGTTTTGATAAACACGGCGAACTGAGTGATACTTTGCATAAATACAACGTGGCTAGCACAGTTGCTCCGGATGTAGTCTTTTTATAGAAAATGTCGACCCAGTTTCTATAGCTCGATGGTTAATCACGATCCGAGCGCAGAATATTCTAGGAACATCTCCACTTAACGCGAATAATACGCATCTATATTGCAACGAATCCTTAATTCGCCTGTACCGATCAATTCATACTCAAAATGACTTTTTCAATGTAATTCGCGATTGAACAGTTCGTGATGTATTTATGATACATTAATGCAATTCATTAGTCTTGAAATTCTTTAGAGCCTGAGAACAGAATACGTGTACGTACTGAGACGATCAACACCTATGCTCCAGCACCAGCTTACGTTCCCGTGAATGTGAAATGAAGTTAAATCCTACCAGCGAACCCTGTTAGGTTGTACAGAATATATACATTTAGTGTCTCGTGAGCCTTATTCGCTACAAAGGATACCTTGCAAGTGCGCAGACAATAAGTCGACTGAAGGGGGAATAAGTCGAATAAGTCCTATCAGTCGAAGATCAAATACAATGTGGACAGATAATACGTTTCAGAATGTTCTATAAGAAAATTCCTTTCAATTCCTTCCCTCTATTAAAATATCATTTCTCGTACAAATATCACACCTAGCACATTGCATTTCGAAAATATTATAACCCAAACTAATCCAATCGTGTGTAAACACATCAAATCCATAAAAAGCGGATCACAAGGGCTAAAAATGGATAGTTACAAAGATAATATTCAACCACTGCTTTTTAGAGACTGTTCTTCTTCGCCAACACCGTGCGTTTATCTCGTTGCGAACTTTCAAATAATTTCTCGTCTTTCTCGGAAAACTTGTTCCAAGCGCGTCATTTTTATTAAAATACATGCGCGATACGACATATGGAGCGTTAACGTTTACTCCTCGGTTCCACAGGTCGATAATTAGATCGGTTAATTAGGTAAAACATTGTCTGTACCTTGCCATCCGACAAGGATATAAATTAAACAGCACGCGAGTTATTGCCCCCATTTTCAATTAATTAGAACGTCGACAGACGCTATCTCGTTACCACAGAAGCGCGCAACATTCGCGACTTTCCGATTACGAGCGTCGAAGAAAGATGAAGGTTAAAAGGAGAGACGTTCGCGAGAACCAAGCATAAATATTCTCCCCTATTTCTTTATTATTCCTTATACCGACACCGTTTCGCTAATGCTTACTAGCTTCCAGGGCAACGGACGCGACGTAAAAAGTCTTTCTCTTTCTGTATAATCCGCTCTTCGCGCTCCCACTCGTAGGATCACTCCGGTGCGTTTTAATCACGCACAAGAGCTCCATTGTGACTATGTCGGTTGACTAACGCGGCTGCGTTTGTCCCGCCATAAAAGCAGCCGGATAATGCGGTGCTCGGTTTCTTTTCAATATCCCTGCTTACGCGAGGGGATCGTAAATGAATTTAAGATTCAACGTGACACAATCCTTTAACACAACTTTACACTGCTATTAACAAGTCGAGTGTCTCAACGGAAAAAGGTTAGCTTTTGATCTATAAAGTAGCTTCGAAAATTGCCGGCCGCCCAAGAATTTCGTAGTAAGTGAGGGGCGGCAGAATGATTAAACCGTAGGCGAACGCGTACGAAAGGGGTCAGAGGCGAGAATAAATGAAATGTTGCTAAACAGACTGATTAACATTATCGTTCGTTTTATTAATTCCCCGGACCGTTCTGCTGCCAAGGAGACTTAACCCATCGATACCGGTCGATCGATAACCAATTTTGCCTGCTGCCACAGACTGAGACCACAGTTTCCGAAATGGATTGTCGTATTTTTCGTGGCGTACCTTGTTACACAACCGATATCGATCGGCTGTGTAACGCAATAAACATTCGTCCTGACCTGCGCGTCATATTGGCGTGGATCGAGAAAAATTTGTTTAAGGGGCACAACAGGTAAATTTACGTAAAAATTGAATCGTGTAAGAAGTACTCCGATAAAAGAATAACATTTGGCTCGGGGAACGATTTATAACTTCGAACAAACACTGTGTTTCGGAACAACGCGGCCTGGAATGTATATACATATATTCAGCGGTCGGCGATCCAAACCTTGTACTTTCGAAAACTTTGTCAGCGCCCAAAAGCATACACCCACTTTCCTTGCGTCGTTGTTTCTGAAATCGAATCGTCGAACAGATCGGAAAAATTTCGCCCCTGCAAACCGTGGATGTCTCGTCGAAATTCCGCAATGACGACGAATCGTGGATTATTCCTATCGTTTTTGCGACGACGGCTGAGCGGTATCATCTCAAAATAAGAGAAAAATTTTCGTGGTTCCTCGGGGATATTACGAAAACACTGAATCAATAACACGCGAAACGAGCGAACTTCGTGTAAAACTGTTATCTCATTAACCCACTTTTCCTGTATTTCTACTTCCATGCATCATCGAGTTCGGCTTTTCGTGTTTTCCATCGTATTTAAATCAACGTGAAGTTGGCAAAAAAAAAAAAAAAAAAAAATACGAAATTGCAAACTCATAATTGATGATTTTGTCGTTACGTTTTAAGCTATAGAAAATCAGAAGAATTAAAGGTAGCGTCGATTACTTTTCCACTAGCTTCAACTATTATTTACTATAATCGTAACTATAGTCTGATTCGTGTCAATCAATTAATTACAATTGCCGAGCTCACGGCAAAAACAGTTCTTGTCCGTGTTTGTCGTTTTCTCAGAAAACAAAAAAAGTATTTCAGTACCTTCGAGTTCTACTCGATACATTTCGATTGTTCACTTACCGATTAAATCATGAAGTTGTAAAACCATGAAAAGGGCTATGTTTCTAGAACCGCTTATGTTTCATTCGGCGATATATCAGAACGTAAATCGTTTTTTTCACCAGAATGCGTTACTATCTGCGAAATCAAACAATTTGACATTTGTAATAAAATTTCTAACATGAGAAAATAACGATACAGACCGTTTACAGTAAAAAGTCTTGATTGAATAACGAGAACATAATCGTATCTCTTCACATTTTTTTCTTCCACTACTTTTCGTCTCTTCGCTCTACAGCCCTTCCTCCTCTTTGTCCCTTTTCTTGTCATTCTCCCTTTCGTCTCCTTTTTTGCCTCTTCCCGGTCTTCAGTTATTCTTTTCCCCATTTCTCCTCTTATTTCGATAAAAAAAAAAACTTTCGTTACATTAAGAGACGATCATCACTCTTTACATCTTCAGTCGTATGGAAAAAATTGTAATCGCGCCACAACGATCATCGATCATAACCGCAGAGCAGAAAAAATTACGTCAGCTTAGCCCGGGCAATGCTATTCGTCAAAAACTCCTTCTCCGGATATCGTGGACCATTGGAAATGGAGTCTCATTGAATTCCACGGCATCAGCCTTGGCACGCTAGAAACGGAGAAACTAGTGTCTGCACGAAATTCCGCTTTGACTACAATGCCCCAAGGGTTAAGTACCGCGGGCACAACGGACATCGTCGTTCCAGAACTCGGCCAGTTAACCCGGCGTTCAAAGCTTCGCTTTGCAAACGGCGAAAGCAGAAAATCTACTTCCCCCAACTTTTCCATCTCTTTACTGTCCACCCTCGTTCTCCCTCCCGGCCACACTCCTTTCCCCTCTTGTTCTTAAGCAAACCGAACGATTTCATTTTTGAGACAACATCGTGAAATCCCACGACCCAGCGTCGCGTACTCACGCTCTACTTTTTCCTCTTTTCGATATACTTTTCTTTTCTCACAGAGTATAATCTAGGTCGAAAGCTTTCCTGACTGACGCGAATTGATTAAGAATATTGAAAAACATGAAGCGCTGTTGGAGTTGCGGCCATATTCTTGCTGGGCGTGTTGTTACAAGATAACAGAGGAGAAATTAGTGTCGACATAAAGTTCCGTTCAGCGTAGGATACCCCAGTGGATTAAGTACCCCTCGCATATATCGCACAAAAGCTGTTAACTCGGGACTCAAAACTATAGATTGCAAACTGCTAAAGCGGAAAAACTACTTGTTCCAACTTTCCGATCCTCTTTGTTCTTGCTTATTTCTTCTTGCCTTGGAATCACGCGAATGAACGCTTAACGGGAATTGAACTAAAGAATTTCCTTCCCTATGAAAGAAGAAAATTTCAAAACTCGAACGCCCGTGAACAGGTAACGAGCCGCTTTGTTCAATTCCAATGAAGAATAGCTAAAAAGAACGGGGGGAAAAACGAGAACGACGAGAGGAACGTGAAATATCATCGAGGTAAATTATCCGCACGAAAAGCTCAACCCATAAATGGAGAGTTTGATAGACACAATACCGATTTCGACTCATTTAGCGACAAAGTACGTTTAAATTCGCGCATATCCGAGTGGAATATTGCTCACTTGTTTGATCTCTAACGAGACGGCTGAAATAGTTCGAGTTGTAATTTCGAAAATAATGTTACATTAACGTGTCGGAGGTGAATGGGACTGTTAAACATTAAATACATATCATTTGAAAAGTTATTTATACGAGAATTAGTCAGAGAAACGTTCTTGTTTTGTAATATTTAATTAATGATTCGACTTCTTATGTTAGTTTCAACTGGTTTGTTCACCTTATTGATGAATGGTCGCGTTTACACGATTCTATAACAATCAGGAAATTATTAGCTGTTTAAACGTCATTGTTTACTAACTGTGTATACAAGTTATACATTCATTGGTAACGTACAACCATTCATTGAACACAGAATACCCTCTGTGAATTGAGTTATGTTTCGCCTACATACGTTAACATTAACCATTAATCTATGGTAATAATTAGTCACCATTGTTGGAATAGAACAGAATCACGAAGGTTTGAACGAAAACCGTATAGCAAAATATGAGAAAAAGAAAAACGTCGAAACTCTGTCTTAAAAGAAATCAATAATCAACCGAGTAGTTGATTCGCATCTGTTTGATTCGATTGACTTTTTAAAAGGGTAATAAAATGATAAAGGATTCAGAATAAACGACTCGCCAAATTATTATTTAATTTATTCCTTCCAATAATTATCTCTTTATCCGCTGATACAAGACTATATATATATATATATAACAATATTAATAATTGAGTTACGATAATATTTTACACGTGAAATTTACGGTATTATATCGATTACATGTAACAGAGAATGTTATACATATATAGTCGAACAGTTCGACGCAAACACGCGAGTTATTGAAAAATGTTTTACATAGTTTGTAACATCACGCTGTAAGCTCACGTTACCGAAACAAGAACCGCCGTTGATCTTCGAATAACTTGGAGCAATTTACGATACATTAGAGAAACATGCGTGAAACATACCACGAAAAAAATGCTGATCTATCCGTGTTGATATATTTGAAAGAGTTTCACGATATCCGACAGTTAATATCCTCCATAGAAACTTCAGAAAGAGAACAACAGAGATCACGATATATTTTTTTCCCTCTGTTTTCATCCACTCTCTTGTAGCATCCCCTTCGGATTTACGGTTAATACGAGACGTTATTGCTGAACCTCGAAGCAGAGTAAACGCGTTCCGACCGTCAATTTATTCCTCCAGATCACGGAGAGAACAAACTGACCAGGTAAAGGCAGAATATTTCAAGGCTAGAAACCTATAAAACGTCCTAAACTGCGGAAACGTGCAAATAAGAAAACAGTGGAAATATAGTTTGGCTCGGATAAATTGTTTTCGGGCTTAAAGACTAGCGCCATGAGAATTCCTGTTCGAATATTTCTTCGCGTTAAATATCAGCTGTTTGCACTCTGCCGTCAGCCATTAATTAACTTTTAGTTATGTTTGTATAGTATGTATTTATATGTTTGATATAAATTTGCACGGTATATTTGATTCTTGAGAAGAACTACTGAATTTTTCGGTACCAATCACAATTTAACTCTAATACTTAACCCTGCTATTCTCGGACATATATTCTCGGACTGGAAGAATCGTAGATACTTCTTAAATATTTGATGTTAATTTCGACGTTTCGTAAACTATAAATTTTTAACCGGCGTGAATTATTTAATGTTTCGAGTCTGACGCCAGTCATTAATTTGCTAGTTAGGAAGTTCCTCAATTGCGGAACTGAAGATAATAAAGTACGTCAATCTCGGTCGAGTTGATTTTAATCTTTGCCAATATAGCATAACTTATTTCTAACAGAACGTGATATATTTGAAGCAAGATATTTTCTAGTATCGATTAGCATCGGCTATTTAGTTCCTAATATTAACTAACTATTTTCAATCATATCGTCCTAACAAATTTATTCCCATACTGAAAGCAATCAGCTATATTGCAGGATATGCATATATGCTAATATCCGGAAGTGCGTGTGCAAATAACTGTAGAGTTTACCACACTGAGAAAAATATTTGCATAACACTGGTAGCCGAATAGATCGAGTCAGAAACGAGTATGAGTGACAATGATGTATCGCAAATCTTATTTTCTATTCCTCCAATTTTAACTCTCTGTATGAAACATGGCTGAATTACACGCGTAAACTTTTGACGTTTGCTATTCACATCTTGAGAAATTTAATTTCTTGTTACAATATTACCTTGCTACGCTACATAAAAAAGAATTATCTACTTTTGGATAATTATTACATACTTATATGGGCTCGTACATTTAGTTCTCGTCAATATTTCTATTCGTGATATCTCGGACGAGAACGTATGCTTCAACGATGAAAATTCCAAAAAGTATAAAACGATACTGCTAGAAGAAAAATTTTGCAGAAAATCGCTTCAATTTCCAGAAATTCATCGTCAAAAGTTTATAAAATTCCTATGAGAAATTACGAACGTTTCATTCTGACCAGCCTGGTAGTTGTAATGTTAAAATATTAATATACTGTGCGATATAATCATATTCGCGTTATCTGCAGTATAATAAATTGTTCCTGGTTGTTTTACTTCGACTTCAGATAAAATAAGTAGTTAAGAGCAAGCTTCGCCTGATTTAAACGTAAGAAGGATTCAAGGATAATTCCAGAAGCTGGCGAGAATTTAGAAGCCACTGCTACACATTCCGTACAATGGCGATGCAAAATACCGTCGTTATACGATCGAACGAGCAAGTTGATGCCAAGGTCTGGCAAAGTCTGCTCCACGAAATCTTTCTCCATCGGTACTCTTTATTTCTTGCTCGTCGGTGATATAAATTTTTACGGTTACTTTGAAAATGCCCGCCAGCATACCAATGACTCTTCTTTTTTTCTGGATTATGAGTACAATTATATGGCACGATATCACGGCCAAGGGAGAAAAGTTCGGTTATGTCAATTGTTGGGTAGGAAGTTTTGAAAACGAGCGATCTAATTTAAACGGCGAGAGGGTAGATAACTTTTGTTTCGAGTATTTATACGTACAATAAGCTTTAATCTCTTCCCGTTTAAATCGAGCCGAAGGAAAAACGAGCATTTTGCTTCTAAATGGTTAACGATGCCCGACACGGGAACGAAATGGCACAATAGAATCGGACGAAATTTAATTTCATAGCAGGGTCGCGACTGATGGCTGGAAAAGGACGGGCGCACAGGTCTAAGAAGATAAAGGGCGTTTCGAGGGAAAGCGATGTTTGAATCGTGCTTAATAAAATCGCATGAATATTCAGTGATAGGAGAATTGAAGTTCCCCGCGGAATCGAAACAAAAAGGTCATACGGATTTGCCGTTACAGGTGGCGTTCCCTCTGGAAAATTGAACTTTCGAAATCCCGTGTGGATTATTCCCCTTTCCTGTTCATTTTTGTCCCCGACGTCGATTTCGAAATGGAAGTTGGTCGATTAAAACACCATAGCGCGCGAAAATCCCCTCGACGCTGTTCCTTTTTTCTCTCTGCTTCCTCTTACGCGTGCTTTCCCCATAAATACCTGAATAAAACAATACAAGGGGACCTCCGTGTATCAAAGATAGGACGATTACCAGGACAATAGTAGAAAGAGATTGTCGGTAATTTCCGTGTAATTATTTACGAGATCGTTTATCGTGAAATTTTAAAAGCGCTTGGAAAGCATTTTCCATTTACCGTGGCGTCTTGCGGTTCGCAGAGAATTTACCGCGGATCCAGGGCAAACAATTTTCACGATTCCGCCGCGTTTCAACGTCGTCTACCGGGGGACTGCTTACCGTTTCTACTCGGCCAACGATTGACCAAGAAGCTTTTAACTTGAAACGCAATGGATCAACATCGACTCGACGGGCCACGAACCGGCTCGAAAAAACGATTCCAAATGCTCTCTGTGTGTTAGAGTTGGTCCATGAAGGATTTCGATGCGCGGCAACGTTTCTTTGCTTGCGAAACAAACACCGGCGATTTAGAGATCCTACGCGAGACTAAACAGACGCCAGCGAGGAAACTGATTCCATCTACTCCTCTCGCCTCTTGGCTCCGTGCCCCAAATCCCCTGTTTTTCTTTATGTCGCAGATCCCAAATTTTTTCCATTAATTTCTATCTTCCGTCCCCGACTGCTACTACTTTACGCTTAACGAGACGATTTTTCGTCCGATAACACGCAGATAATTCTTCTTCGAGAGTAGCCGTATTCGTCGATTAATTTAATCAAAATGTTCGGGAAGAATTCAAATACGCCTCTATTTTCTATTCATTGTGAGCTGATGGTTCGTGGAATTGGTACGTTCCGTATCGACGCGTCGCGTCGGTCGGATTCGATGGATCTTGGCCCGCTAGCCGCGGAAGTAATGGAAGCGAAGAGAGACGAATAACAATTTAATTGAACTTCCAGCCGTCTGCCAGTTTCTAAACTCACCTCTATTCGTAATTAGGCTTGCGGCCGGTTGTGGGAGTCGTGGTGAAATAATTCAATCCTCCGTGTCTGCGTGTGGCCTAAGGGTTTCAGTATACCTGCCACCTGCTGTAACGAAATTCCCAACGTATTGGTAACTGCGTATTAAGTAGCTGACTACGATGCAACGATAGCCTGGCTAGTCCGTGATAAGATCATGAATTATCCTGGCCAAGATCGAACGTGTCCTATTCCTAATTGAATCACCTTGACGCGTTCTTCGATAGTTACCATCGAACCGGTTACATATTCGAGGTTTCTGTTTTAACGTAATAACGTGATTAGCATTTCGCGAAGGATGACGTACGAAGTTTGGTACCGAGGAGGATTCGCGCAATATATTCGAAAATGTACAAGTTCCGGTCATTACGAAACAACGCGCAAAGCTATTATTTTCGAAGCACTTCGTCGAGAGGCTCGCTAGATTAGTTATTGTTATGCTTGTTTCTATGCATAGGCGAACTTTCGAATACGAGCGAGTGTAACCGAAGGGATGAGCAATCTACGGGAAATATCGCGTTCAACGCGAACGAATGTAACGAATCAACAAAGGGAAAATAATCAAGAAGTACGGTCGACGTTATAAAACGGTCGTAGCAACACATAAGCTCGGCGTGGCCGCGTAGACAAAGCATTTTGACAAATTTATATGCTAATCTCGTGCGGTTGACGAGTCCGAGATTAACTTCGTACTCCAGTTAGCAGTTGCCCACCACCAGGAGCACTCTATTTTCTCCAGTTGCGCAACAAAGTCCGGTTGTCACTTCATTTACGCTGTCCAAAATTCACGGCAACATTATATTCCACGAGGTTGAAAGTTCCATTGCGTATTGAACAAATTAGATTCGAAGTCCATGTCCCGAGCCGGCTGCACGTGTCGAACTGCGTGTCAAAGAAATTTTTTCACGAAAAGTTTCGCAACGTTTCTCTTACTCGACCGATTCGGTGCATACGACAGCTCTACGAAATCTCTTCAAATACACTCTGTCGCGTTGCTCCATTCTGATAATTTGACCGAAATTAATGAACTATATATCCGCCACCGAATTATAGGAATATGGAAAACGATACTAATCGATATTAAAAACAAAATATCGACGGAAAAATTTATTGGCGTATAAACAGAATCGCGTAACAGAATCTAGTTTCGTTTATTTTCGAATGGAACGGAAGTAAACAGGGAAAAAATTTTTCGATCACCCTCGGTGTCGGAGCTGAAACCGCGGCTGCGGATTCGGTGGTCGTCTAGTCTCTGCCAACTCGCAACAGTTTCTGGGTGTCGAAAATTAAGGTCGACGAGGACGATGTCGTGGCCTGGCTTGGTAAACCATCGATGCGCTAGTGGAAACGGGCGTGTCGGAACTTTTATTGTTATCCGAAAATACCTTGGTTCGCCCTCCAACAAAATAGATTCGAAACGGTGCGGATCTCCGTAGAATGATATTCTTGTTGAAACAGTAAATCACTTTTGCTTGTCTCAATTCGCAGTCCTTTTATCTCCGCGTTTCGTTTGTTTTCCTAGGGAAACGAAAATTACCTCTTGTTTTTTTTTTTTTTTTTTTTTTAGTATTCGTCTGTTTTATTCGAAACACCTATGATTCTGCATCGTTACCGTCGATAAGCGTTGCTTTATTCAATCGACCGATATTTTATTTGAAAGCCTAAACCGCAAATACGACGACACTGTATCTCCATATCGAATTACGTTTTAACTCGTTCGAAAATAATAACGGTTTGCTAGTAAATAAAATATTGACTGAGTATACAGACATTGCGATATTTTCAAATTTTATTCTTTTTTTCCCCTTTTCTGGTTCCCCCTTTTTTTTTTGCTTGGTATATTCGACACTGAACCGTTAACAATTTACAAACAAACGCACTAAAATATTAACTTTCACAGCTAAATACTTGACGCTTTGCTTGTAGAATGTTAATTTCGAAAAAGCTCGGGGGGAAAAACGAAGCACGAATTTCCGTCCGCAAAGTGCTGCGCATCCAATTTATGCTTCGCATTCTCTCGTTTATTCGTTTCCATTTTATCCAATCGAATATTCCATCCATTGCACGGAGTATAATTAATAAATGCAATGGAATGGACAAGGTTCCTCGCGACAACGAGAAATACTTATTCATAAGGGAAAGTTTGAACGGGGCTTAAGCCGTGTCCGATATAACAGCGTTTGTACAAGTTCAAGCTGGTATTAAGAGCTTTAATACATCGATAAAGAGAAGTCCTCGATGTAGCCAAGCTCGTTCCCTCGATTGTCGGCTAACAATCGAGAGGTTTAGTGGGAAAAGGGAACGTGTCACATCTGTATCAATGTTTTTTATCCTTTTTATCATCAATTAGTTTCTGTTAGCTTCCATTTAACCATTTTCCATGTATCGATATAACATCTCATGTACGTTTTTATATTACCATGATTTACACAGGGTCGTATGAAAATTTCACGTCAAAGAAAGCAAACAAATAGAATATAGATAGAAAGCCAATATACTTGGTCTTCTGGAAAGCTCGTAAGAAGATACTTGTTATTTTAAAGATGGGAATAATACTACTCACTTATTCCACTTGAACGCAGTAAGAAAAAGAAGAAAACGTTTTTCTAACGAGAACAAATGAAATAATATTTATGGCAAAATAATACAAATACGCGAGATTAACTAAAAATTTGTTGTACTTCGACTGTCTTTCCACTTATTACCAGACTTATTTGTCAATAAAATATGCCAAATTGACTCAATATTTAAAAGTGACAAAAGCTAACAAATCAAAGATTAATTTATTATTATATGAGAATAGTTGGCGTTTATTTAACGTTTAAAAAGAGATTCCAACCCGGTACATATTCCGGAAAAGCTTTCACCTAAAAATTGTCCTCCTTTCTAAATTTATGGCATTTGTGGCATGTGACTCTTTTCTATCGATCCGCTCAATTTCTTATACACTTTCAATTTGAGATCGCGAAAAACGTCGAACACCTCGTAACAAAAGTTTCCATCGTTGCTGCGGCGCGGCAGGGTTTTAATTTCAAATTTCCACCCTTAGCGGTCCGGCGTCCGTATATAAATGATGCAATTGCCTTCGGTGCAGACGGGTGAAAATAAATTACGCTCCCCCGGCAGATTCCAACGCGTACAGGTCGGCCGGTGCAAATTTATTTGCGCGAAGAAGCAGGAAAGAGTGAGCGGGCCAAACCTTCCCTCGTTTCGAAGGGCCCGGCAATAAAGGGATCACTCGGGTCAGGTTAAGGCGATTTATTGTCTAGGTAAGTTTGCCATATTCGATAAAAAGCCACCGCGTATTTGCCGCGCTACACGATATAAAGAGGGGGCGGTAGGATAGGGACAGATAAAGTCAATAATTCCTCGCGTTTGACGCGCGGCTTATTGCTCTTCGCTCGGAGAAGAATCGCGAGAAGGCCAAGAACCGACCATTTGTCAACGATATTTTACGGTTGGATACTGGCATTTTGAGTCTTCGTGGTTCGTGCTTTCTTCGAGCGGATGCCATTTTGGTTGAGGTTTGTTTAATTTGAGTCCTAAGGGAGATTTCTCTGTGATTTATAGAGACACCATTCCGTGAAGCTCCAAATATAGAAATAAAGTTACATCGTCGTTCGATTACTTCGATGTTTCTCTATAGTTCTATTTTAAGGTACACGCAAAGAAGACGAAGTGCAGTGTAAGGAATGACACATGCTTTCCTGCGCAACACCATAGAGCCGTGAATCGTGTCGCGTGACACCTCGGTGAATTCTATTTTGTACGAAATTTCTATAGTCAACATCGGTACACGCTGTTACCTTTCGTTATACGCTCCTTTCGTTTTCTTTTTCTTTTTTATTTCTACCGAATTCACATCGTGCAGGAAGAATTTATCGCACGGTGAGAATTTTAACAAGTTCTCTTCTATCGAGCAATAAATCTGCGATAACCATCGATCAAAGCAAGTCAATCAACCAGTAGCTCAGCACCGAGGTCGTATAAAACAAACAGAGGTAGAAGATTTATCGCGGATCCAGCGTCTATCTCGGTCGCGTAGATCGTAGTCAACATAAGTTAAGATATATCGTTGTATCGCACTGGATTTCTATCTATAACTTGTTAACGTTCGTCGCACGTTAATTTTTATCGACACGAAGTAGGTAATAACAATGGACGAAAAAATGGTATCGTAAGAAATAAATTTTAGAAAAATCTTTTTACGTCCTTTCTAAACAATCGCCACTCAAAAAAAGAAAAAAGAAAAAATGTACAACGTTAAATAATCTCGCCATCTAACGTCACGCAAACGTTAAAAAATATATCCTGCTAAAAAAATCCTATTCTACTTTATTCACTGCAGACCCGCTGACGAGGCACGTGAACGAATACCAACAGCCGGGAACAACCAAGTCCGATCAATACACCAGAACTTACTCTCTGTCGGTGGTGCGTTATAAGGGTAATTTCATGGAAAACGCTTCGTCCGACCACTGTCGGAATTCTCTGTATGCTTGAATCAAATCTATTTCTCGATACAGGAGAATTTGGCAAACATTGCCAACAGCGACGAGGCAATTGCAAAATTGTAACATCAACTCAATGAAACTTGTAATTACATATGTTGCAATAATAAATAACAGCCGTTCCTTGTACCGACGTTAGTCATACGTTTCTCTGACACGCACATAAAATATACTCCGAGAGTACGAAACGAGACATCCAAAAGTATAGAAACGGGTCATACGCGAAATAATATCTACTAATTTAAATATCTATTTAGGATGGTTTCGTTATCTTTTTAAGATCGTTTGACACACCTGTTTATTATTGAACTTCCTCATAATTTGTTGAAACGACGAGGCAAGACACCGTCGTTGCGAGAAGCGACAGCAACACGGTGTGTTTTGCGTGCAACGTGGAGGAACGGCGACGCGTAGCGTGAGGAGAGGCAACGCGGGCTCGGCTCGAGGCTGAAAATAGCCGGAGAGCGCCGCTAGCTCGTTCGCTCGCTTCACTCCGCTCGGCATCGTGCTCCGGCAGAACCGCTCGAGCCTCGATACGAATTTCGTCGGTGGGGCCCGACCAAGAAAACGAACGATCCAGCCATCCTGAATCGTTCGACCGAATTAACCCCTGGTTCGATCCAGGTCGATCCGGAAATCGATTTCAGACAAGAGTGAGTGTTACCGTTTTTTTTTTTTTTTTGGTGTATAGTGTAAAAGGAAGTTTCTTTACGGGTTTTCCTTTCGATTCTCGAGGTGAAACTTCGAGGGCAGTTTTGGTTTCTGACCGATTCGTCTGTTTCGCGATACAGTGAAGTGGCTGAAAAAAAGGCGTGCAGTTTGAAAATAATGCGGCGTGAATTACCGGTTGCATTGCGGGTACTCGGCAGACCGATCGACCTCGATGCATTTGCATACTGTACGCATCGAGAAGCGTATGCGTGGCTGCGTACGAGTGGGCGCGATACGCGCCACGGGCAGCTTTCTCGAAAGTTTCCGCCTGTTTTAATTACAGATACGTACGGGCAGCTTTCCTCTTACCTTTTTCTTTCGCGACGATGTTTCCTACATCGGTGGATGAAACGTTCGATTGCTCGATCGAAGAGATCGATCGCGCACAGAGATAGGTATATTCGTTTTAGATACACGCGACGATGCTGATCTTCCACGTAGTTCGTGTATATTCTGGCAGCGAATTTCCAAAATTGCGAAACACTCACACGAATTCGTTCACACGGTCCCATCTCGGTAACAAGGTATATTTTCTCGCTGCTGCTCCGTAAGAATTGTTCAAAGAAATATTTAGCACTAGGACAATATTAATTTCTGCTGATTCGTTGCCAATTCGTGGCAACGCGTCGCTGATTTATCGGCGCTCGTTCATACGCACTCTCGATGATTCCTCTGAGGATCGCGTCTCGCGACTCGCTCATACATCGTCGCGATATCCTTAACCTTCGATTAACATGTTGCCATTTCTAATTCGAGTAGAGGCACGGCCAAGCTCACACGGATCCCTCGCTCGTTTCACCGTGTGGTAAATGCATCTATTTCTGCCGGTTGCTGGAAATAGACGCGAGAATGAAACAGGTCCGATTCGAAGCGTGTGTCTGTTCGCGTCAACGTCGTCCACCATCGCGTTTGTTATCGTCGATGATGTCGTTTAATTAACTGAGTAATTAAATTTGATTTGTTCGATTGATATTCGGGAACGAATATCGGTCGAGGATGAAGAACTGCTTCAAACTTGATCGAAGGGTTCGCACGAAATTGGATTTATTCCGATTCGTGCGCAAATTGGATTTCCACGGATTATTCGTAACCATTTTATGTTTGGTCTTACGTGTCGCGTGTGTATATTGGTTTATAAATTTGACGCGGTTATTAGAATGAAAGAGTGCAATGGCAAAGGAATTTGTTCCAAGTGAGACGTCAGATCGTTATATCTTACATCGTACCGGAAGTAATACGGCGGGAAGGGAGGAGGTGGAACAGTTGCTCTAAACTATTTTTACTTAATCTCGTCACCCGTTGGATTTATATCTAAATATATGGACTTCGTTGCTGGAAGCTTTCTCCGTTTAATTGACGCACGTTTACGCATCGTCACTGCAATTACGTAAATAGTAAAACCGATAATACCGTTAACAACAATGATAGCAACGCTACCGTAATTAACGCCGCAATTAGCAGTGATCGTGTATAGAAATAATACGCGACGATTAATAGCGCGTGGATGATTCATTGGAAAAATAATACACCAAGCGATCTGCAATGCATTGCGATATTTGCTAAATAATAATAATAAATAATAATGTGTGTATCTAGTTTCAAAATCTATCAGGCAGAAATATTCTAGGGCAGGATAATTACTTCTCTACTTTCCCAATTCAATTAAACGCGGTAAGATCCAGGCAGCCTCCCCTTCTTGTTCAGCCAACTTGTACCTTCTGCGCTTTCTTTCCGACTCTGATCGTTTAAATCAGTGCGTAGGACGCAATACAATTTCCTCTGTTTCTGACTTCTTTTCGAGTAATAGGGTAATCTAATTAATATTTCCGACGAAATACGAAAGATCTTACAGGTTAGACACGATTGTGCATTCGCTGTATCAATTATAAACCCAGTCAAACCTTCTGGTAAATTGCTAATGAATTTCAAAAATATTTCGCGATCTTTCCCATCCCAAGGGCGTCTGAAGCATTCCATGTCTCTAAACTTCCGAGATTCCGGAACTCGATAAATTCGTGAAATCTATCGAGTCGATCGAGATTGCTGGAGAATACAGGGAATTCCCAAACTACCAGCCCATTTTAACCCACTTAAATCACCGAAATGAGCAGACTGGCCCGACGTAAAGAAAAACAGCAACAAGGGGAGGTGTATACGGGGTATCGTTTTCATTACGACGGAATTTCGAGCATGCGGAATTTGATTGAAGGAAACGGGCGCTTGCGCAGGGGTTGCCGAGGTTCACGCGAGCCACTCTCCGGCCAGTAGTGGCTGATCATTGGTACGCTATCGGAGGTTAGGACGTCGTCGACACCGTGCTGGTGGTGTTGGTGGTCATCGTCGGCCAGCGCGTAAACGTTCCGCACCGGCAGCCGTGTGTGTGCCACCGGGAAGGAGAACCATGTCGAATTGTGACCGCGTGTGACCGTTCATCCGCACCCTATTGACTACGAGGCTGGAGACGGTGGACGTGCGTCGCGGAAAATCAGGCCAGACCACGACCGAGAAAAATAACGCGAGGGAGAGGTGAACTGAGCTCGGCGTCAGGCTACGTGAAAACGTACCGACGGGATGGCTGACAGCGAGGGTGGCTCCGAGCAGGATGACGTATCCTTCCTCCGTACGGTGAGTCAAATGTTTATCCGTTACTACATTAAAAATTAATAACGCAGCAGGAACATTTTTTTAGCGATTTATCTTGCGATTATAAAGAGGAATTTAACAGTTGAGTGTGACATGGACTTTTATTATCAAAGGAACGTTTTTTTTTTTTCGTTTTTTTCTTTCTTGTTTTATTATAGTTTGGTACCATGCAAGCGCTGATCCAACGAGAGAAACGTTCGATGGACATTGAACGAATTACGCGATATTTCCATGTAAAAGTCGCGCGCAGAAAAGTCTTCGACTAGCTCGGATCATCACGTGGGAGCGGTCGAAAAGCGCGCGATGTTATCGAAGGATTGGACTCGGCGAAGAAAGAACGCGACATCGTAGAAGGTCGGATATCGTTCAGGCTCGAACGCAATTAGATGGCAAGCGAGTAGGTGACGTCGGGTAAATCCGCTTAAAAGGCGTTTAAAGTTAGCATTCGCGGTGTGAGCGGTGTTTACGGTGCTGTTGTCTTGCATAAAATCGCGATTTTCCGTTGCAAAGGACGAGCACAAGGGGGGAGGAATTCAATGAATCGTGGAAGCACTTAAAGTTCTCGTGTCGAACGACCTTGACCTCGTTCAACCCGCAAGGATCAGGCAGTAACATAGTGACCGAGAGGGTAGCTACAGCCTTGAGCTTCCGTAAGCTGCACGCGCTCGATGCTCGACTCTTTAATACCCGCCTTTAGTAAAAATATATCTCTCTGATGCACGCGGTCCTCTTATCGGGGAATATCGCCGACCAACAACACCGACACGCGTGTCCATCGATTTTTTTTTTCTTCCTCCGTGTTTCTCCCTTCCTCTGTTATTTGCCTTTTCCATTTTCTGCAACACGCTGCCGTTGCGCAACGTTCTGGCCTTTTCTACGTATAAAAAAGCCTGTACATTCGTTCCATAAAGTACAAAGTATGTTTCAGTGCGAATCTATATACGCTCGATCTCGTTTTTCGAACACGAATTCCATGATTCGAATTTCGATACGATGCCTCGATTTTACGATAATACGACTTCTGCAGGTTGCACGCGTTTCGCGTTTCAAACGGCCGATTCTTGCTTTGGAATACGCGTCCACTTTGTTACGTGAGAGCGTTCAAGCTTTCTTCCGGGCATTCTCTTATCCTATCATCAGAATGATATCACGGATACGAAGTAAACCAGACGCTTCGTGCATCGTATCGCAAGCTATCTCCTCCGCCTCGAGGAGCTTCGTCGCCTCGCCCTTTCTGCGAGCTTGTAGTACTTTCGCTTTGAACTTTCCGACATGGAACACCACTTTTTACCAGCCTCGCGAGCCACTATCGTCACGCGTTTCCCAGGCGTTTTGAAGTACATTTCCAAATAGAAAATGATGAAAGGATTAGTCGATAGAATCAGCTTCCTACGAGGCTTGCAGACGCATTTGGACTTCCTTCTTCTTCTATGGGAACGCCTGTGACATCCTCCTCTACTTCCCCTTTCGACAACTGGGTTATCCACGACTGGATTGGGTTCTTGATGAACAGTCTGTTGCGTTACATTTCTATCAAGAGAACGAACAACGTTGAAATTGCTACCTTTAAATCTTTAAGAATTGGCGAATATGTTCACGAAACATAATTCTCTGAAACGCCTGTATCAGCGGTTTTCGATCAGTGATATATACCATAAAGCCTTTATTATCCAAAGATAGTTCTACATACAAGATATATCGATCTTATTGTTACTGAGTTGTGGTGAACTGGGATATATTTATTTATGAAAAGCATGAAAATCCTCGGTCTACGTCGAAGCTCCTATCGATCACGATTGGTATACGACACATTTTTGTAGCTTTAAGGAACTTTTCATGAGTTTGTTACAAGCAACATTCGCACGAAAATCGTAAAGTGATCATAAAGCGGTCGTGAAATGTTTGCGAATATCTTGCAAGCATTGTTCGCGAACTAACTTCCATGTCGCGAATATCGTTTACTAGTGAAAACGCTTACTCCGTTACGAACCTAAAATGTTTTGCCTCAAAAAGCGTTGAAAATTGCTTTTAATTCGAAATATCGTTAAGAGGATCGTTCACGGAAACTACTCGTGACCCAGAAGTTGCACGGGGGAATCTTTGAAGAATCGCGCATCCGTAAAAGTGGTCGTCCAAGTTCCAAGGTCTCCAAGGAAATTACTATGCCACGAAGAAATACCTTAAACCAGAGGTCTTTTGAAACATGGACCGCTCTAACCGACACTAATTACTTTTCTTTGTCGTGTTTCCTTCGCTGTTCCCAAGGTACGAGATGCGTTTGATTAAACGAATCGAAGGAAATTACGTGCTAATGAAATTACACGATATCGCATATCCCCATCCAAAGTGTTAAGCGACTGTAAGTGGCGTTCGTGACTGCGAAGCATAACCGGATATATTTGTTCGAAGAGAAACAATGTTATCGATCGCCACCGAATTTCACGTTTTTCACCGATAAAATATACTGCATTTTAGTAAATATGTATCGGCTAAATAAAAAAAAAAAAAAAAAAAAAGAAGAAAGAAAGAAAATGTTTAGGGGCATGCAACGTTATATGGTTGTCATATGTTTTTGGCTGGTGTGCGACGTGTCACAAATCGATTATCTGAACCGAGAAAATACATTTTTAATATTTCTTTGATCCTTTGAAGTTGAGTTCAACTATATGGGATTGCCGATTCGTTGATTCGGAAATCGTGCGAGAAACAAGTTTATCGTTGGATTCACGATGAAATTTAATCGAGACCGATCTAGTTATAGGAAAGCCAACCTCGTTTTAGAGGAACGATCGTGTCGATTCAAAGATAAATGATTTTAAACACGATTCTAGCCTAGTTTATAGGATCGAACGTGTCTCACCTGTCGTCAGTAGGATTTTCATAATCGAATGGTCGATCCATGTCCTATTGCTGTGCCGTTATTATTAAGCTTTACTGAAAAATTTGATTATGTGTGGCCGAAATCTGAAATGTCCAAACGGTTGAAAACATTTGAAGCTTTCATCGGCTAGATTCGCTTAGGTAGGAACAGAAGAATCGATAGTGTTATACGTGAATCGAGCATTAATACGGTGGAGCTGATTATAACCGAACGTTTCGTTTATCATCGACACGCAAATCGATAATTTCTATCTTTGTTATTAATCCCAGTAAAACTATCGTCTCATCGTTTCACGTCCCGTTTACTTTATCGAGCGCCGATTAATGCGATTAAACGAAATTTATAACGGCGCATTCGTTCATCCAGTTTAACGAAGACAAATATACATAATCTTTTCGAAATTATCGCTAGCCTTGCTTGGCACGAGAACGAGTTCGACGTAAATCAATTTTACCCCGCTTGGAGAAAGGACGGAAATAGGAACGTAATTTCATTCTCCAGTGTTTTCTCTCTTTTCTTTCTCTTCCTTGCACCGTTTTCAATTTCAGAAACTGGTATAAATCGTTTAACGTAATTTCACGAAAATATATCGAACGTACATAGAACCGCATGGATGTTATCTTTGACGGTATCCGTTCAATGAAAACGTTCGACAATGTTGAGATGTCTCGAGAAATATTAAGATGGCTAAAAAAAAATCATGTCATCGCGCACGATCCGCTGGTTTGTATGTAATGATCATTAATTAAGTCGACAGCTATTGGCATCGTAGAGCGCCCCTCAAAATTATCGCGCGCACTTTTACGATTCGCTTACATTCACTCGTCGCTAGCGGCACGAGTGGCAACAAATAGACGATGCTGGCTAATTAAAATTAATACTAAATTGGACCGTTTAAATATGCCGTGCGTCTAGCGGACGAGCCACTTCTAGACTGTCAACTCTCTTCTTTAAGAGCGTCGTGACAGTTAATTTTAGCAATCGACGTTGCATTGTTCCGTATGATCAATACAGCTTGTGTAGGTATCTCTTCATTAAAGATTCCACGTCGAAAAGCGACCGTCCGAGTTAATAACGTGCTTCGTTTCAGCGAGTGCTTGCGTACGAGAACGCAAAGAACGTATCATTAACGATTCGTACCAATTGCTCGTTGGTTTCGTACACAACCACGGGCCAAGTGGCCGATACGAGTGGTTTGAAAAGTTCTGAAAGCACCTCGCTGTATAATGAAGATATCGATCGGCAATTAACGACGTAATCGTTCCAATCGAATCGTTTATTCCTTTTAAACTGTGAAATTATACCTATGCGATTGAAGAATGATTCTTAGTACGATGTCGTGAATGAAATTGACGTATAAAGATAAATTAGTAACCTTACACTTCACGACATCAATTTCGATGAAGATTGCTAGATGAATTTGCCGATTTATAACCGAAGGTCGAGTGACTTACATCTATTACACGTTAGAATAAAATCGCGCCGAATTGTTCAACGCTAAAATATAAACCTACCCTTGACCCGCGCCTGCAACACGTTGCAGGTTCGATCGCGGTTGATCTCGCGGACAGCGGAAATAGTTGGTTTATTTGATTCATTATCGGTGTTCGATTGCTTCATTCTCCATAATTAACACCGAGAAAAGTCGTGATTATACATAGATCGTAAGCGACCAAAATTCCTATATTGTTGTCCGTAATTTATTGATTCTACCGGAAATTATTTAACGAACAATTGAAATAGAAATTGAGGCAGAGAACATCGTCGATATTCTCATTAAATAAATTTGCAAAGATTTTTGTCTATTAATTATTCGTGCAGCAATATTCCGCGCTCGAATGAAATACCACGCGAAATCACGATTGTAACTTGCAATCAGCCATCGATGATCCTTAGATTTTATCAGAAATTGTTCGACTGTTCCAACGAACAGCTGAAATAACAATTAAAATGGGAAACGCCATCAACGTTGTTGTTAGACAAATTTGAAAAGGTGTTGGCAGCCCTGAATCGCAAATATATACTCGATGGCCAGATGAGACTTGCGTGCCTTTTCGTATAACCCGGTAACACGTTATGTTAATTCACCCTCGAACACGTTTTTCTTATAATACGCCATGACGGCGTTCGTGTTGTACGCGTTGCGTTTGGATATGCGTGCTCCTTTTATCTACGTGAAAAATATGTAAAGTAACGAAGCAGAACTGCCGTTACTCTTGATGTCACGCGTACGAATTCTATATTGAGGAACAACACGGAATTTTACGACGCGCCGTGACAGATCGTCGTTGACGATAGAAATAACTGTGTTAGCATATTGCACCATTGGTCGTCGATCGCAGCGATAAAGAGCGATTGTTTAATTACTTTATCGATCGTAGAAGCTTTCCACGGGCCGCCTAATACGCTCCAAGACGCTAATTAAAACCGATCATTCACATCCGTTCGAAACTCTAAATCCATTCGCGAAACGTAATCTGCCGCTTTAAAAATACATTCGCTATATTTACTTCAAAATTATCAAAATATTCGATATGACCAGTTCGTATACCTTTGCAACGATAAATTTTGAGTATTTGAATGATTTGTCGTGAAATATATGGATAAAAGTTTGCATTATATTTTCTCATATATTTCTGTTTTCAAGTTGCTTAGCAGAAATTTGATATTTTAATCGTCGATAATTTCAATACTATTGTTAAGGAATGCAATTCTAAGCGCACCGCCGTGTCGCGTCACTGTTTTATTTCAAATACATAGTACATATTGTTTAGTCAAGTTAGAATTACTTCGAAAATTCTTGTCTGTATATCTTCGCCGAATTGCGTTGTACATTGGCGGAATTGCATGATAAAACTCATTCGCGTGAGATATGACTCAGTCGAAGCCACTGTCTTATACCGAAGAATGCTACCACTCCTGCCTCTTAAGTAACGCTTAAGCAAGGCTTGCGTAGTAAAAACAGTGAAATCGTTTCCCTGACAATCCGCTTTGGAAGTCTTGAGAAGCGTTTCCCAGTATGCTTGTATAAAACCAGCGTCGAGCATTCCTGAGACGGTCCAAATTGGTTCTGGCACTGTGCGTAACATCTGCCGTTTGGCTCACATCATATTTTAGCGTTTCGCAAAGGTCGTCGTTGGTTCTCGTATTTCTAATGCATCAATGAATCATTTTTTAAACACAACATCTCTTTCTCTCACTACGTTGCCATTTTTTATATATTTATTAAATAAACGAACATTTCGAAGACTGCGTTATTTCAAAAGAATTATCAAAGTTTCTATTATATAATAGTTATGCAATGCTGCTAGAATTAAAGACAGATCGGCGTTTGTTAGTACTGTATGTTAGTTATTTCGAAAACTGAGAATTTCGAAAATTACATTATTGCAACGAAATACCATCAAAATGTATATAACATCGTTGTATATAGTATGTACACGATGCTATGGAAATCAAAAACAGATCAGCGTTTGCTAGTATTGTTTCGTGTCTCGGATAATTACATGATAAATGATAGAAGAAAAATTGAACTCAACAATGAATGGAAATTGTAGGAGGACATGGTATGTCTGTCCTGTACCGCAACTGGTGAAAGGGTTTGCCTCGCAGCTGAGGGGTTTGGTAATCGACACTGTTTCCTCGAGAATATCGCAGACAAGGTAGAATTTTTAATTAATTCGATTGTTGTATTTCGTTACGATTGTTGACAAAGTTGAGCCAGATAAATGTAGAAATTTAATATTGACCATTTTATTTACAATTGCAGAACATACCACCTGACCTGTCGCAATGCGTATTCGTAATAGAACAAGCTCTGTCGGTGAGAGCTCTGCAGGAATTGGTAACCGCCGCCGGTTCCGAGACGGTAACGTACCACTTCTTTATCACCCTTCATCGTACGATGATTCTCGTGTGTCACTGACACGATCGTTCGAACGTTACGTTGTCGAAGCAACTGTTCCTTTTCTAATTTTCGTACAATCCTCCACACCGTGATATTTTTTCGTTTTCCTGTGCAGGCGTTCTTGTCATATATTTTCGCCGTATCTATTTTTTGTCTATTTTGTGACAACAAATAGTTGCAGTATTTTTAATCCGTACGATAAACAGGACTCTCCTCTGCATCGTGCGTAAATCGATTGGTCGACGTGAATGACCTCTGTACTTAAATCACCTGCATAGGAGTGGGCCATAAAATCCATTTGATCTCATGTATCGTATACAGGAGAGATTAATCAATATCATTTATCCATATTTTTGTAAAATTGTGCCAACTAAACTGAACGATGCACTTAGAAAGTAGATACCCGCGATTTTGCGAACCTATCCACGTTGTTTTTGATAAACTGCGAATTGAATTGCGTTTGAATCGCTGTTCTTTCCGTACCTTCTTTATTCCTCGATAAGACACAACGAAATAATTTTCTGAATGCATCCGCACGTTTCCTTATCCAATAAATGTGGCATGCGTCCATGTAGCCGTGTAACACGTCTCAAATTGTCTTTCATTTGTCCGTATTTGTTTTTTATGTCCCATGTTTATGTCCAATTTTTGTTACGTCGATGCGTTGCACCTCACCGCAAAACGAGAATTTCATGCAAAACATTTTTACCTATCGACCGACATTGTAAGCGTGTTGACCGAATTTTTCTTTCTACTATTCTTTCTCTATCTATCCACGATTGACAAAGCGAAAAGATGAGATTTACAACATCTGTGTTTCTGTTTGCAGCAGCAAGAAAATTTAGTAAGTATACCATCCGTATCGCTCTAAGACACCGTTTACGTTTACGTTTACGTTTACGTTCATGCTTGTGAGTAAGGTCATTTGCTTGCACCGATCTTTTCATTCTTTCTCTTTTCTCTTCCATCTGGTTATTCTTTTCTTTCCTCCTCGTTGAAATTTCTTTCTTCAATTATTTCTTTCAATTTCTTCAATGCATCTTTCTATCTTATGTTTAAATACTGACACGGTTACCTTGTACTTGTATGCTGATCGCGCGAATTTCTATGACTGCGTACTTTTCTCTTTTACGTCCAATTAACATACAATCAATTTACGCATTTATTTTTTCGATCGTACGAGCATGAATACATGCCTGCCATTGACATTCATTCGTTAACAATCATTATTTATGGCCTTCTCTTATCGGTATGCTTGTGTACTTATTTTATGTTTCTTTTTTTTCTCTCTCTCTCTCTTTCTCTCTCTTTAATCCATTTTCGATCTACGTGTATCTCAGGCCTCCTACATGTTTCATCTAATTGCTAGAATATCGTTCCGTAATTTTAGGGAAAGGGCACTGGATCTGGACACAGAACGTTATTGTATGGCAACGCTATTCTACTGAGGCATCAAAACAGCGACATGGTAAACAATTGCATGTTTTTTCGCACATAATTGATAAATCATAGTTTGGTCGTCATTTTCACAAGAACTGACTGTTTCGTTTACAGTATTTGGCGTGTTTATCGACCAGCTCGTCCAACGACAAGTTGGCTTTCGACGTAGGTCTACAACAACATTCTCAAGGTTAGCCGAAGGAACGCGATAGAATTAATATCAACTAATATCAATTCCTGTCGTGTTTACGTGTACGTAATACGATTGATCATTTAGGCGAGGCGTGTTGGTGGACTGTGCATCCAGCATCGAAGCAGAGGTCAGAGGGTGAGAAGGTTCGAGTCGGTGATGACCTTATTCTGGTATCTGTGGCCACTGAGAGATACTTGGTAAGCAACACAAACAGAAAACAATAATATTTTCCAATAATATCCCCAATAGCTTCATTCACAATAACATTTGTTAAGCACCGCATTAAAATAAAGAAAATATTTTGTTGTCTCATCGTCAGTTCATTAAAATGCGCACTATCTTGAAAATTAATCTCGTCCACATTTATCTAGCACACAACAAAAGAAAACGACTTATCAGTGGTTAACGCCTCGTTCCACGTAACCCACTGGTCGGTACAACCTTACGGCACTGGAATCAGCCGGATGAAATACGTTGGTTACGTATTTGGCGGTGACGTTCTACGATTTTTTCACGGTGGCGACGAATGCCTCACTATACCGTCAACATGGGGCACAACACCGAGTCAAAAGTAAGTGTTAAAAAATTCAACGCCTTCCTCTATCCCTTTAGACTAACAAAACTGTATGCACCAAAATAACTATTCTTATGCAAGTTCATATTTTTGTAAACAGAGCTAAACAAAAGATGTAGCTTGAATGGAAATTTGTTTCATCCACTGAGCATCATAACAAATACTATATTTCGAACGTTTTATATATTTTAGCATATAGTATGCATATTCTAATTTGCATCTTTATATATTTCATAACGTACAATCCAATTACGCTTCACACCATCATATTGTTACATTCATTATTGGAAGAAAAATTCTTCTCGAGAAAATTAATTACAACTTGTTATTTATTTATTTTCGAAATCGTCGCGTTGATTCCACTAGAGATAATCGTTTCTATAGATAATTCGATTAGCGCAGCTAAAGCTACATATGGCTTCTAGTAGTTAATATATTGCTTACAGTATAGTGGTCTACGAGGGAGGCAGCGTAATGAGTCAAGCTCGATCTCTATGGAGACTGGAGCTGGCAAGAACTAAATGGGCCGGTGGTTTTATCAACTGGCTGCATCCGATGAGGATCAGACACTTGACAACTGGACGTTACCTTGGTGTCAAAGAAAACAACGAACTGTACCTGGTCGATAGGTAGATATCTATTAATAGGTATTAATAAGAAAGTTCAAAGGTCAAGTGGAACGTCGTGCCAATAATCGTAAGTTACATAATTATGTTCTGTGTTTGAAGAAACGAGGCAACGACCGAGACTTCAACGTTTTGGTTACGGCAAGAGAAGGATGACCAGAAGATCATTCTCGAGGACAAGGACCTCGAAGTTATCGGTACACCGATCATCAAGTATGGTGACTCGACTGTTATCATGCAGCACGCTACTACTTGCCTCTGGGTCTCGTACAAGGTATACATTAATAATAATTTATACATAGGATTCTTATATTCAAGCAAGTGAATTATTTAAACAGAGAAGTAAAGATACACTCCTGCACAAAACTTTTAGGACAGTTTAATAATTCATAAAAGCTGATCTTTACTTCAGAACTGGAAAAATTAAGTATCTAAATGAAATTAACTTACGAAAATATGTAAAATGTTCAAACTAAAACGTTCATTACTATATTTACTAAACGTAAGAAGTCTATCCATACGTAAATTCAAAATTCATATACATTTTCTTCTTTATTTTTTACACTCATATCTGCTAACTATTGAGATAACTCATCTTGATGTACGTACACGCATTTACAGTCAAAGCACATATATATTATTCGTTGAGGTGGATTAAACTTGACTTTGATTGACTTTGATTTATATCATAGTCGTACGAGACGAAGAAAAAGGGTGTGGGCAAAGTGGAGGAGAAGCAAGCCGTCCTTCACGAAGAAGGAAAGATGGACGATGGTTTGGACTTCTCTCGGTCTCAAGAGGAAGAGTCCCGGACAGCTCGTGTGATACGAAAGTGTAGCAGTCTGTTCACCCAGTTCATCACGTGAGTGTCTATCGTTCGATCGATACTGTAATTTCTCCACATTAAAGTATGCAATTAAAAATGGTAGAGGCTTGGATGGAAGCGTACAGAGCCGTTACAAACCGAATGATAAATTAACGTGGACAGGCAGATCGCTAAAAGGACCGAATATGTTTTAGAGGCCTAGAGACGCTGCAAGTAGATAGAAGAGCGTCTATGTTCTTCCAAAATGTGAATCTGAACGAAATGGTGATGTGTCTGGAAGACTTGATTAATTATTTTGCTCAACCCGAAGACGACATGGGTAAGCAAACTATTATGATCGCAGAAATGCTATTATTACAGTAGATTGACGTACTCTAACGATTTATGTAGAGCACGAAGAGAAACAAAACAGATTCCGCGCTCTGAGAAATCGTCAAGACCTGTTTCAAGAGGAAGGTATATTGAACTTGATACTCGAAGCCATCGACAAGATCAACGTGATTACGTCACAAGGTTTCCTCGTGGCACTTTCGGGAGACGAGAGTGGTCAAGCTTGGGATCAAATATCAGGATACCTGTATCAACTATTGGCAGCTATTATCAAAGGAAATCACACAAACTGCGCGCAATTTGCTAACAGCAATCGTTTGAACTGGTTGTTCAGTCGACTCGGATCGCAGGCTTCCAGCGAAGGCACTGGAATGTTGGACGTGCTGCATTGCGTTCTTATCGACTCGCCCGAAGCTTTAAACATGATGAGGGTAAGCGTTATAACGAGTTAAACGTACGATAAAATATTTGAAATCCTACAATCTCGATGAACTTCTATATCTTCACAGGACGAGCACATTAAAGTCATCATTTCCTTGTTGGAGAAGCACGGAAGAGATCCAAAAGTCTTGGACGTACTTTGCTCGCTGTGCGTGGGTAACGGTGTGGCTGTTCGATCTTCGCAGAACAATATCTGTGACTTCTTGCTGCCAGGAAAAAATCTTCTTCTTCAAACGCAATTGGTCGATCACGTGGCTAGCGTTAGACCGAACATATTCGTCGGCAGAGTGGAGAACTCGGCGCTTTATCAGAAGTGGTACTTCGAAGTCACCGTCGACCACATCGAACAGACCACGCACATGATGCCGCATTTGAGAATAGGATGGGCGAACACTGCTGGGTAAGTCAATAAATGACAGACCATTGAGTCGTGTTATTGGCATTCACTGATAGTGAAAATCATTTCGAATCGTCTCATTGATACTCGTGGTCCTTTTAAGGCCGTGTAGGTTTTATCAAATATCAGCTCGAGATCATTTCAGCGAATTCACTTCCTTGATACCAATTAAATGTACCAAAGTTACACGAAGTATCATTACGTCATTGATACTTAAGATAACCTTAAGGTTGTTTTATAGATGCCGAACTTACGAATGAATCGCTCAACGTCGCTAGGAAAATAATTCAACCAATAAACTGTATAACTGCGCTTATTTTAAGGGAAAAGAAATATACATAGAGTTCCAATGGAGAATTCTTCAATCTGATTTAACACTTATTTATCTCGTCCTGCGAAGGTACATGCCATACCCCGGTGGTGGCGAGAAATGGGGTGGAAACGGTGTTGGCGACGACCTCTATTCATTCGGTTTCGACGGTGCACATCTATGGACCGGTGGTAGAAAAACTCAAGTTGTTCAGAATGTCACGGAACCTTACATCAGAAAGAGCGACGTGATCGGATGTGCATTAGATCTCACAGTGCCCATAATCACTTTCACCTTCAACGGAGCACCTATCATGGGATCCTTCCGAAATTTCAACCTCGATGGCATGTTTTTCCCCGCAATCAGCTGCTCGTCAAAACTATCCTGTAGATTCCTGTTAGGCGGTGACCACGGCCGACTCAAGTTTCAACCACCAGAAGAATTCTCACCTTTGGTGGAAAGCTTATTACCACAGCAAATTCTATCTTTGGATCCCTGTTTCTACTTTGGAAACATGAACAAGGTGGTCCTAGCTGGTCCATGGTTGGTCGAGGATGACACAGCTTTCGTCCCAGCTCCAGTCGACACATCTATGATCAATTTACCATCATATGTCGAGCAAATCAGAGATAAACTAGCTGAGAATATCCACGAGATGTGGGCAATGAATAAAATCGAAGCTGGTTGGATATATGGAGAACATAGAGACGATATGAGAAAGATTCATCCATGTATCGTTCAGTTTGAACGATTACCAGCTGCAGAAAAACGTTACGACACTCAGTTGGCAGTGCAAACACTGAAGACTGTTCTAGCCTTGGGATATTACATCACGATGGATAAACCACCCTCTAGAATAAAGACCCTGAGGCTTCCGAATGAACCCTTCCTGCAAAGCAGCGGATACAAACCAGCACCGCTTGATCTTAGCGCCATTACACTCACACCAAAGATGGAAGAACTGGTAGACCAGCTTGCAGAGAATACTCATAATTTGTGGGCAAAGGAAAGGATTAGTCAGGGATGGACTTATGGTCTGAACGAGGATTCTGAGATGAGAAGGAGCCCCCATTTGGTACCCTACCCGAAGGTAGACGAAGCGATCAAGAAAGCTAATCGTGACACCGCCAGTGAAACTGTGAGGACACTTTTGGTTTATGGATACATGTTGGAACCACCTACTGGAGAACAACACGAAGGTAAATGATATTGAAATATTGGCAAATCCTGTTTTATTCTAGAGTAGTCTAATAATAGAATTTTCATAATCGAGATTTCCGTGCGTGGGTCGTGTTCTTGAGAAAAAGATATATCCCGATGTTTTGCCAGGATTTCAATTAGCTTCGTTAGCAACATCAGTCTTCATTTTGGAAATTTTGCAATACCAAGTCGTGAAAATCTCAAATCTCCGATCGACCTAATAGTAAAATAAAATCTTATTAAGTTATTTACCTCCATACGTTTGTTCTTACAGCGCTGCTGTTGGAAGCCAACAGGTTACGACAACTATACTTTAGAACATATCGCGTTGAGAAACACTACGCAGTCAGTAGCGGAAAGTGGTACTTCGAGTTCGAGGTGCTGACAGCTGGCCCTATGCGAGTCGGTTGGGCAAAAGCTGACTGCTCTCCCGGGAATATGCTGGGGAGCGACGAATCTACTTGGGCTTTTGACGGCTATAACGTAAGTGTTCCTTGATTCAATCCAATAGATTTTCAACCTCGAGCAATTTGTTATTAAAGACACTGAGCTCGCGTAAACGAAAAAATAAAAGAATAAAATTCACGTACGTCGAATTATGCATCGCAGATAAATTTGTTCGAATGGTTTCGACAATGTTCACGGTAAGGATAGATGTTTGTCCATGAAATAGATTCTAAATGCATCATAAGCTGACAGGCCATAAATAATTGATACCAATCGTAAATATCAGGTAACTAAAGTACACGCCGGTATCCACGAGTCATTTGGTCACAGATATCAAGTGGGCGACGTAGTTGGATGTTTCATTGACGTCGCAGACCGAACGATCAGTAAGACTCCAATTTTTCCAATAATTCGATCTGCAGGCCCACCATTTTTTGAGTTTTCTCGTCACTACTGTTGTCTTTGTCTCTATATGTTCTTTTTCATGTTGACTTGGTTGTTTTTTCTGCGTTTCCTTGTCCGAAGATCGAACGAAATTGATTTGGGGATTTCGTTCGAGAAGTGTGGCTTGACGTTCATTAGCGAACGCGAAGGAATCCGCGAACAACATTATATCTCTATAATATATCTATCAAGTGTACATCATTTGCTGTGTCTCCTACATATTGCCTTTGTTCGAATCTCAGTCTCGCGCAGACATACAAATATACATACATAAAGAGATACGTAATATACGACGAAACGTACATGCAAATTATATCGATATTAAGCGTGTTTAATCGTAAGGTAGATGTGTCATGGATCGCGTACAAATCACCAACGGAGATTTTGAATTGGTGAAATTTTATTTTAAAGGAGGAAAAAGTATACTCGGGCACAGCCGAGACATTTGGCAAACAATGGCAGGTTGGAGACGTTGTCGGGGTTTTCCTGGATCTAATTGACCGAACAATTAGTAAGACGGAATCTTTCAAGCGAACGCTTCAGCTGCCATTTCAAGCTATACATACATATAATTTGATTCAAGAGATAGATTACTGGATACAGAAAAATGTGTTTTTAAATACAAAAGTTTAAAGTCGAACAAATAACCTACGTTCGTTTGTTTCTTTTTCTTTATCGTACATCTTTCGCTTATTTTCTGCATTATTGTATACACGGTATTTCGTACAGTTTGGATGAGTGCCATTTGCTTAATCAATCAAACTTTGCAACATCATACGGCAAAGAAAGCATATGTATTCCACAAAGTCACTAATGCGGATTATTGCCTCACCTTGTCACATCATCACGACAACGTATTCGTATATATCAAATTTTCATCCATTTACAACCGAAGCTATACATTCTAATCATACACAATCGATTAGCATCATGCGTGTCCTTGTATTCTTTCCGTATCCAGTACTCTACTCAATTAATATTCTAAATAACAGCAACAAAGCTTTCATATTCCATACGATTCATATTTGCTAACTACTAAAGCAAAGGGTGGTCCTAAATTTTGGTATCGCAAAATAATCTTGAATAGGCTTTGAAAAGAAGACCGTCGCGGTTCATCAACGATAGAAAATATTGTTTGAATTAAACCAATATGGAGTGCCCTTCTATCTCTTCATTACAGCATTTCTGCAAAATTTATTTATTCATTTTCCAAAGCTAATTTTCTTTGTGATAACGTCACACTATTTTCATGTCTTAATATTTGATATATTTTTATGATATTATCAGCCCTATATGCATGTGTAACGCTTATGTCAATTTTCATATCTGCTTCGCATAGTTGTATATAGTTGTATTTTATCTGCGTGTTTTATCTTTATAGCCGCTGCTAGTCGATTACGTAAAGCTTCGTTAACTTTTAACTTGCTAGTCGCACTAATGGATTACTCCTTTTACTTGACCCCTTTTCTTCAAATTAATTCCTGCCGTGCTGGTAGTAATCCAATATAAATTTATACATTTAACCATCACCACAAACAATCTTTATACAAATATCGAAATATTTAGGCTTTTCTCTAAACGGAGAACTGCTGATGGATGCGCTCGGTGGTGAAACGTCTTTCGCTGACGTACAGGGTGACTGTTTCGTACCAGCTTTCACGCTTGGTGTTGGACAAAAAGCAAAATTAACTTTCGGACAGGATGTAAATACCTTAAAGTTCTTTACGACCTGCGGTTTGCAAGAAGGATACGAACCGTTCTGTGTGTAAGTAGTACATGTGAATCATAAATCCGTTTTACACGTGGTTGGGAAGATGGCTGGAAGAAACGTGTTTTGGTTGCTTGTCCTTCTATCTCGGTCAATAAACGATACTTCTTTCTTTTTTTTTTTTTTTTTGCTTAGTGTACAAACAGGTCATCATTTATCATGAGTGCATTTGGAATTATAGCTTTGCTTTTAGACATATGATTTACGTAACTACACGAGTAATCGATGCGAGTAATTTTCTAGCGATTATCGTATACGAAAATACGTGTGCCCTATTTTTTAGGCACCCTATCTTATCTTCTAAAAAGGGAAGATGACCCTATTTTATTATATGCCAATTAGATATGCGTTTCCTTCGCTCCTTTCCAATTACGAATTTTATCAAGTTAAGTAAAATGTCTAGAATCGTCTTCAATATACCAGGAACATGAATCGTCCAGTTACGTATTGGTACACCAAGGATCAACCAATTTTCGAGAACACAGACGATATGGCTGACACGAGGATAGATGTAGCCAGGATTCCAGCGGGTTCCGATACTCCACCATGTTTAAAGATCTCTCATAACACGTTTGAAACTATGGAAAAGGCGAACTGGGAGTTCCTGCGATTATCTTTACCGGTTATTTGCCAATCGACGTTTATTTCGGAAAGTGAGAAACTAAGGAGATGGCAGGAAATCAAAATGCGACAGAATAGACTATTGTCTGAACAAGTGGAGCAGGCTCAACAAGCAGCGCCTTCTGCTCAAATAGAGCAGATCATGAGGTCTGGATTCAGCATGAGCGACATTAAAGGTAAGATTTTCTACGATTAGTAAGTTGCATTTATCAGAAATGTAAATACGCAAAAACATACAACAAAATATCCAAAATATAACACTCACTGGTAATGTTTAAAGGCAAGAACTTGTTTGCTTCGAGGTGCTTGTTTATTATATTTTTTATAAATACACGAATAATTTGTTCAATTCAAACTTCTGAGCATTTTTTAACGAAAACCTTGTTTGTTCCAGGATTACAAAGGAACTATTCGGAGGATGCAGTGGAAGCCGACGAAATGATGAAGGAGTCACCGCTTCCCATGCAAAGAAACAAGCCGTTGAGACCTCCAAGAAAGGGTTCCCTCTATGGGTCACGGGTCGGAAACATGGATAACGCAATTAGCGAGGTTGACATGAATGGATACGGCGATATGAACGGCGATATCAAGGACGATAAGAAGAAACGTGGGCGTTCTCCGTTCCGGTTAGTATAAATACATATTTTAAATTAGTTCTTTTCGAGAAAATAGATTTTGATATTCTAACCTTCCTAGCAAACTTAGCAAAGAAATGGAGGATGCCCCGTAAGTTAAATTGATAAATCTTTCATATCTAAATATTTGCACATGTGAAATTTCTTTTGCGTCTTTGCCATGTAAAGAACACGAATGAACACATAAAGAAGAAACAATAAATTTCAAATGTGTTTCGCAGATTCTTCTCTCGTAAAGCGAAGTCTCCGGACGCGAAATCGAAAACGCCCGAGCCACCAGTACGTTCAGACGTTTCTGATAAGAGCACCAAGACCCAATCGATGAACAAAGCAAGTAACCGGCCTCCCCAAATTCGCATATCAAACGTAAAACCATTTATTTATTTATTTGTTTGTTTGTCCATTCGTCCAACTACCTGCTGCTACAATTTTATTGCCATCTTCGTTCAAGCGCCACGAAATAAATGACAAATTCTTTCTATAGACGGACTTGAAAGTAGTGCCACCTCAGATCCCAGAACGCAACGCACCAAAAGCAATGTCTATGTCTGCTCTGAGTGGAAGCGGCGTCGAGGCAATCGGAAATGAGATATTCGATGCAGAATGTTTGAAATTGATGAACGAATACTTCTACGGAGTGAGAATCTTTCCTGGACAGGATCCAACGCACGTTTATGTTGGCTGGGTTACTTCCCAGTATCATTTGCATACTAAAGACTTTAATCTGTCTCGCGTGAGGAAGGGCTCTGTAGTTATAACCGATGATTATGATCGTCCTGTAGAACAGTAAGTTCAATTTCTCTTCTATTATATATATATATATTCAAACAAGACTCATCAAATTAGCACTATGACAGTGTAATGAAATAACGAAAAATTGAAAATCAGCAAAGTAAAAGATAAATTTATTTTTAAGATTTCCTATCAGACACGAAAAATTCGTATTTCCGACTTTCTATTAGAAATAAATGTCGATCAGTTTCGTTATGTACGATGAGGTTTATGGAAACACGCTATTAATTTTATCGTTTCTATTAAAATTTTATTAATTCCATGGCGTACTAGCAAAACTCTAAGCGTAACTCTATGCATGTATGTCAACAAATGAATCAACTTACTTTACAAGATAACTTATTTTAAATTATTCCGTTAAATGGAGCAATTTATTGCAGGGTTGATAGACAGAGCTGCTATATGGTAAGAGCGGATGAGCTTTACAACGAAGTAACGCAAGACGCATCCGGCAAGGGAGCTTCTCAAGGAATGTTCGTTGGATGTTTCGTGGATACCGCAACCGGTTGGGTGTCCTTCACTTGCGAGGGAAAGGAAACTAGCCACAAATTCAAGATGGAACCCGATACGAAATTATTCCCTGCCATCTTCGTAGAAGCTACCAGCAAGGAAATCCTTCAAATTGAACTTGGAAGAACATCCACAACGTTACCATTATCCGCTGCTGTGTTACAAAACTCAGAACGTCATGTGATACCACAGTTCCCACCTAGATTGAAGGTTCAATGTCTGAAACCTCACCAATGGGCAAGAGTTCCAAATCAATCGCTTCAGGTTCATGCCTTGAAACTGTCTGATATCAGAGGTTGGTCCATGCTGTGCGAGGATGCCATATCAATGTTGGCTTTGCATATCCCTGAAGAGGATAGATGTATCGATATCTTGGAGCTTATTGAGATGGATAAGTTACTTAGGTAAATTTTGGAAGTGCGATGTTAATTCTCAAAAGGCAGAGGCTGGGTCAATTTTGATTTATACAGATATCAATTGCATCCTGTATGGCGTCATTTGGAATTCGGTCACTTACTAACTTTTTGATTAGATATATTTCAATTACAAAATTACAGATAAATCAAACTGCAATGATTGCATGAACAAATTCGATTTCATAAAGTGACTGTATAAAAAGCAAGCGAATGCTGCTTCTAACTGTACTTTGGTCTATTTTAAATACTATTACTATAAATCGATCAAAGTATCAAAATACATATGGACAGTATTGTATATGTGTTTTTATTTTATCGAATTACGTACAATCTTATTTTTTAAAGGAATTTCATTAACATATAAGGGTAAAAAATTTTTTTGCCTGGACCTTCAGGTTATTGTTATAAAACAAATATTCCACGATAAATATGAGCCTCCGCCAAGTGAGAATTAAACTTTCTTCTATTTATTCGAAGAATTAACATTTACCTATATAATTGTTACAGCTTCCATGCACACACCCTGACACTGTACGCAGCTCTATGTTATCAGTCGAATTACAGAGCAGCACACGCTCTATGTCAGCACGTCGATCAAAAACAATTATTGTACGCAATTCGAGCGGAATACATGTCCGGGCCCCTACGACAAGGATTCTACGACTTGCTGATCGCCTTGCATCTCGAGTCACACGCGACTACGATGGAAGTGTGTAAAAATGAATACATAATTCCTTTAGGTAAAGAAACTTTTTCAAAGTAACATCTCTTGAAACAAGAGATCTATTCGTAGATACATTGGTTACAAAAAATTATTTACATATCCCTATATTCCATATCTAACAATAAGTTTATACGTTTCATAGGTCAAGAACTGAAGGATTTATACGAAAACGAAGAAATGAAGCACAGCCTCAGGTATCTAGAAACCGAGTCGGTTCGTCCTCAGATGAAAATGACAGACATAAGGTAGGTACATTTAATTAAAAATTAGATGTGAACCCCATGACTAATAGGCGACATCAAGGGATATTCCTTCCAGCGATCAAACGATCGAGAACATAAGGAGCCTCTACAGTCCGTACTTCCCTCTGGATGTAGTGCGGGACTACGTGATGACTGCACTGAACGAGGCCGTCGAGGTCAATCAAGTTCACAATCGGGACCCCATTGGTGGCAGCAATGAGAATCTTTTCCTGTATGTAGCCAAATGAATACGTGCACGCCTGGGCTATTCTGCATATTTAATATCTACGTCGACGATACGAAGAAAGAAAATGCTTTCAGGATAACTTGCTTGCTGCCGCAGATTCACATCCATTCTTGTGCCTCTTATTTACGTGATTTTTGTTTATTACAGGCCACTTTTGAAACTAGTAGACAGGTTGCTCTTGGTCGGAATGCTCAGGAACGAAGACGTTATGAAGCTTCTGATTATGATTCATCCTGAGACTTGGGATCCGACGTTTGACAAAGGTAAAATATATTTCAGACTTACGCAAATTTTATTTGAAACGAAGACAAAAGCAAAGATTTGAGATAACAAATAGGTCATTTCGAGTATTTGATGGCTGAATAAAACATTTCGGAGAAAAATCACTTGAAAGATCAAATAAACTAATACCGTAATTACTTCAAGATAATATCCAGGCAAATAAGATGATACAGCATCTAAATAATAATTTTTCAAATATTTCATGATATTTCAATGATTTCCTGGCCTACTATATTTTTAATAGAAGTGAAATTTTGTCTTCTAAATACGAAATGTAATGTAAACATCAATTTACAGAAGGAAAAGACGAGCACAAGAAGGGACTGCTTCACATGAAGATGGCCGAAGGTGCGAAACTACAGATGTGCTATCTTCTTCATCATCTAAACGACATCCAGCTTCGACATCGCGTCGAGTCCATTATCGCATTTAGCCACGACTTCGTCGGTGATCTTCAGTCCGATCAACTTCGGCGTTACATCGAAATCAAACAATCTGACTTACCATCGGCAGTAGCTGCGAAGAAGACAAGAGAATTTCGATGTCCACCTCGTGAACAGATGAATGCGATCTTAAGCTTCAAGAATATGGAATTCGTGGATGATCCTGAAAATAGTCCTTGCGGAGAAGATCTGATAAATCGGATGAATGAATTCCACAACAGTCTCATGTCCTACGTGTCCTTGCACGCCCTGCAGGAAGCAGCGGACGCCGTGGAGGAGGCAGAAGACGCAGTTCAGAAACCTGGCGCCATTAAAAAGCTATTCAACTTTATCAACGCAGTGAAAGAACTCGAAGAGGAACCTAAACCTGAACCTGAACCCGAGAGAAAGACTCCAGAAGGTTGGAATTGTATCATAGTATCGATCACAGTATTCAGCTTCTCGATTCTTTTTGCCCCTAACTTTTGCTATTACATTTTTTAAAACATATTTAAATATTAAATGGTGACACTTCTTTTGATATTTGTTACAGAGGTGTTCCGTAAAGTTCTGATAAAAACCATCGTCAGCTGGGCCGAGGAATCCCAAATCGAGACTCCTAAGTTGGTTCGAGAAATGTTCAGTTTACTGGTTCGCCAGTACGACACGGTGGGCGAGTTAATTCGAGCTCTAGAGAAAACCTACGTGACCAACAGCAAGACAAAGGACGACGTTGCTTTGATGTGGGTCGGTTTGAGCCAAATTCGCGCCTTACTGCCTGTACAAATGTCTCAAGAGGAAGAAGAGCTCGTTCGGGAACGACTCTGGAAATTAGTCAACAATCATACGTTCTTCCAGCATCCAGATTTAATCAGAGTGCTTAGAATTCATGAAAACGTTATGGCGATCATGATGAACACACTAGGCAGACGTGCACAGGCGCAATCGGACGCTCAAACTCAGCCCCAAACTACCGAAGGAGAACCAGTTTCCAAGGAGAAGGATACTTCTCACGAAATGGTGGTAGCATGCTGTAGATTCCTGTGCTACTTTTGTCGAACTTCCAGACAGAATCAGAAGGCTATGTTCGATCACTTTGACTTCTTACTGGAGAATAGTAATATCTTGTTATCGAGACCATCTTTAAGAGGTTCCACGCCATTGGACGTAGCTTATTCTTCGCTCATGGAAAACACGGAGCTGGCTCTGGCTCTCAGAGAACATTATCTTGAAAAGATTGCCATATATCTATCCCGTTGTGGTTTGCAATCGAATTCAGAATTGGTTGAAAAAGGTTATCCCGATCTGGGATGGGATCCGGTGGAAGGCGAAAGATATTTGGACTTTTTGAGGTTCTGCGTTTGGGTTAATGGTTAGTCCAAAGTTCATCTTGGGATACTTATTTTATATCAAAGAAGTCGTGTTATGTCGCATTGAGAAAATAATTCGAAGTAATTCCTTCTAGGTGAAAGCGTCGAGGAAAATGCAAACTTGGTGATCCGTTTGCTGATCAGAAGACCGGAATGTCTGGGACCAGCGCTTCGTGGCGAGGGTGAAGGTCTATTAAGAGCTATCATAGATGCCAACAAGATGTCCGAACGAATCGCTGATCGAAGGAAAGTACACGACGAAGCAGAAGGTACAACGGCGCTCATGCAATTCGAACATCCGCTTCCGGAATCAGACGACGACGAAGACTATATCGATACAGGAGCTGCGATCTTGAACTTCTATTGTACCTTGGTGGACCTATTAGGCCGCTGCGCTCCAGATTCTTCTGTTATCGAACAAGGTAAGTAAAAGTTGAATTCCCCTTTTCGTGGGTTACGACATCGCAATACGCAGAACCTTCGTAAGTATCACTAGTCGATGACCACTTCATTATTTATTTCGACAGAGTGTTTGCGATTTTACTTTCATTTCCAAGCTTATAGTCGATCCAACGGTTCTCAACCAGTACTACAATAATAATTTATGCATTTCTACAATATGCAATATAAAAATGATACCATTCAGAAGTTCAATTTCAATCTTAATCTATGATCGCTTCGTATTTAAATAATTAGAGGTTAGCCAAATATGTAGAACAGCTTCCTACCGAAATTGAAGATTAACTGAACACGAGGGTCAAGCCTTAAATTCCTACATGTAAGACATTTCTTTTTCTTTTTTCGTGGTACAGAAATTCTATAACTTTGCTTTGGATAGTACGTATTTATGAAATGGTTAAGAACCTGCGGCCTAATTTATGCACGAGCTCCTCCATTCCTCGCAACTTTCAAAATTATTTATCTAATAACAGTGTTTATTTTTTGACGAGCAACAGAGGCTTCTACAGAATCTGTCGGTAATATATACGAAATCAAAGCTTTCTTTTCTTTGCTAATCGCTAATTTGTGAAGGAGATTACATCGGAGCATGTTTTCCAGGGAAGAACGAGTCTCTTCGAGCGAGGGCTATTCTTCGATCTCTGGTGCCACTCGATGATCTACAAGGTGTCCTGTCTTTGAGGTTCACGTTATTGAATCCCGCGGCAGGCGAAGAGAAACCAAAAAGCGATATGCCGTCTGGTTTGATTCCTGGACATAAACAGAGCATCGTTCTGTTTTTGGAGCGCGTTTACGGAATCGAAACCAGAGAATTGTTCTTTAAGATACTCGAGGAAGCGTTTTTGCCCGATCTCAGAGCCGCCACTATGTTGGATAGGGTAAATATAATACAGACTCGATGTTAATCCATTCGTGACCAATTATTCGGACGTCGAATCGTTTTGTTTCCTCTTTTAATTTCAATTATCATTTTAGAACGATGGATACGAATCAGACATGGCGCTAGCGATGAACCGTTACATTGGAAACAGTATTCTACCTTTGTTGATCAAGCATTCGAAATTCTACAACGAGGCGGATAACTATGCCAGCTTACTGGATGCTACGTTGCACACCGTATATCGATTGAGCAAGAACAGAATGCTCACTAAGGGTCAACGTGAAGCAGTGTCGGATTTCCTCGTGGCATTGACCAGGTAAGCGCGACCTTTTTCCAAAATACAATTGAAATGATTAACGGAATCGTTTTGTTGCTTAACAAGAGACGTCCACGAGTTAAATGTCTCGTAAGTTTCAACAATATTATTCTAAATTGCTAATTCTCGCCTACGATTGTAGTCACAATAATTACACTATAAGGGTAAAGGCGCTTATAGTATTCAGTGCCCTCACGTTTTTAGTCCTTTATGATATATGATTAATGTATGTTTCTTTTTAGCCAAATGCAACCCAGCATGTTGCTGAAGCTGCTTCGAAAGCTGACCGTAGACGTGTCCAAGCTATCAGAATATACGACAGTTGCTCTAAGGGTAAAGTAAATTCTATGAAATATTGAAAAATATTGTAGAATATAAAATATGACGAATATAAATGAAATATACCTGAATTTCATTTATCAGAACTCCATTTATTGAAATGAAATTTTAATTAGCGCCTGATTAATCGAATTCTTGTCAATTAAATTCCCCAATTTAAATGTGAACTATTATTATGTAAATCAAAAATAATTAGTAGCGAAGAGAATTGGTGAACAACCGTTACATAAATTGTTTGCTTCTCGACGTATTCGCGATAAATGGAGTTTTACTGTACTTTGAACTATTTAATATATTTTGTGCTATTGAAGGTATTCATAATTTTATAATAGTTGCTGACTCTTCACTACGATCGTTGCGCGAAATATTACGGATCGACCGGTGGACAAGGCGCATACGGTGCATCAAGCGATGAAGAGAAACGCCTGACTATGGTTCTCTTCAGCAACATTTTCGATTCGTTATCCAAGATGGACTACGATCCAGAACTGTTTGGGAAAGCTCTACCTTGTCTCACAGCTATTGGTTGCGCGTTACCACCTGATTATTCGTTGTCGAAAAATTACGATGACGAGTGGTATGGAAGTAAATCTGCAGCTGCACAATCGCCTGATGGACCTTATAATCCTCAACCAATCAATACCTCTAGGTATTATATTTTTCTTTATAAAAATGTGAATGAATAGTTGGCATACAGTCATTTAAGAAAACCTTATTTCGTTATCTTCTCACGAAAATTCTACGAGATTTATGACAATGTAATTTGTTACTGAAACGTGTAAAAGTGAAAATACGAAAATTTCAATATAAACTGTCTAACAAATCTCCTGAATATAGTTGGTAATTTCTGAATCATGCACCAACTGAATGTTTGCATTCAATACTATACAATAAAAATCTAAACTTTCAAATTAAATAGCTATCGCTCGTAACAACGTCATAAATCTTGTCTAACATCTCTAAAAAGAATGTAGTTCTTGTGAAATTACAAAATTCCTCCGAAATGTGCTTTACGATTCGACAAAACCGGCGAATGAAAATTCTAAATGATATAATACTGATATTGTTTCAACATTCGACAGTGTGGTCCTCAATAACGACCTCAATCAGATAGTCCAAAAGTTCTCCGAGCATTACCACGACGCTTGGGCCAGTCGGAAGTTAGAAAACGGTTGGACCTACGGCGAACAATGGTCTGAAGTGAACAAAACTCATCCTAGGCTGAAGCCGTACAACATGTTAAACGATTACGAGAGAGAACGATACAAAGAGCCAGTCAGAGAGAGTTTAAAAGCTTTGTTGGCCATAGGATGGAGCGTTGAACATGCAGAGGTGGATGTACCATCTACCAATCGTAGTTCCATGAGAAGATCATCGAAAAGTCAAGTGAGTGAAAATTCTATTTACATATATCTTTATCCATACATCAAATGAATTATATATTACGAATAGAAAACAATATTTCAGGCTGATTCAGCGAGTCCATTTAATTATAATCCTCATCCAGTTGACATGACTAATTTGACTCTGAGCAGAGAAATGCAAAACATGGCAGAGCGTCTCGCGGATAATGCGCACGATATTTGGGCGAAGAAGAAGAAGGAAGAACTCATCACTTGTGGTTTGTATCGATGAAGAATCGAAATAAATTATTAAATAATTTATTAATAAAACACAAATATTTGTCTCAAGATATTGCTATTAATAACTCATTTATTTAACATCAACATATAAATATTAATTTATGTTCTCCACAGGAGGTGGTATTCATCCTCAACTAGTTCCGTATGATCTTTTGACCGACAAGGAGAAACGAAAGGATCGCGAACGTTCCCAAGAATTCCTCAAGTACCTGCAGTATCAGGGTTACAAGCTTCATAAACCAAATAGAGGCGGAGAATCAGAAGTTGCGACTGCTGGAGCCTCGGTGGAATTACGATTCGCCTACTCGTTACTTGAAAAGTTGATAGCCTATTTGGATAAGGCCACTATCAACATGAAATTGCTGAAACCGTCCGACACGTTCAGTCGTAGAAATAGCTTTAAAACGTCTACAAGAGACATCAAATTCTTCAGCAAAGTTGTACTGCCACTGATGGAAAAATATTTTAGCACACACAAAAACTATTTCATCGCTGTGGCAACGGCTACCAACAATGTCGGAGCTGCGTCCTTGAAAGAGAAGGAGATGGTAGCAGCTCTATTTTGTAAATTGGCCAGTTTATTGAGATCTAGATTGGCTGCTTTCGGGCCGGATGTTAGGATCACCGTCCGCTGTCTTCAAGTACTAGTCAAAGGCATAGACGCGAAGAGTTTAGTGAAGAATTGTCCTGAGTTTATCAGAACGTCTATGTTAACGTTCTTCAACAACACCGCAGATGACTTAGGACACACGATCCTTAATCTTCAAGAGGGCAAATACAGTCATCTGAGAGGAACACATTTGAAAACTTCTACATCCTTGTCGTATATCAATAGCGTGGTTTTGCCAGTGCTCACAGCCATGTTCGATCATTTGGCCGCCTGCGAGTATGGTAGCGATTTGCTATGTAAGTAGAATTGAAATAAAATTCTTCTAAGCCTTTCAATATATGTGTGAAATTACGAATGATACGATGCGATCGTGAATCGAGTGAATGTTTATGATATCCAGACTGCGGATGTTTGTGCATTTATGGAAAACTTGAAAGTTCAGCCATGTACAGAATGCATATAATATGCAAAAATATTCAAAATATAATGTTCGTTGTAACATTTAGCGGATAAAATAATTTTCTATCTGATTGTCGCTTTTTAAACCATATTTATAAAGATATAATTTTGCACAAACATCCATAGTCTAGTGATATCGATAGAATATAGCGAGATATATTATTAACTATTTAGCGAATATTATTATGTTCACTAATCGAACACGATACCTACACATGCACAAAAAAATTGATCTGTTTATATTTTTGAACAGTGGACGAAATTCAGGTGGCATCCTACAAAATGCTGGCGTCTTTATACACTCTCGGTGTAGATGCCTCTCTAACACACGACAGAAAATATTTGAAGACAGAAATCGAGCGTCACAAGCCCAGCTTAGGTTCCTGTCTAGGTGCCTTTTCTAGTTGTTTCCCTGTGGCCTTCCTGGAGCCACATTTAAACAAGCACAATCAGTATTCCCTTTTAAATCGTATAGCCGACCATTCCTTGGAAGCACAAGATATCATGATGAAGATGGAATCGAGTATGCCTACCCTAGAGACGATCTTGACGGAAGTCGATCAATTCGTCGAGTCTGAGAAAACCTACAACGATCTTCCCCACGTAGTTGACATTATTCTTCCTCTACTTTGCTCCTATCTGCCTTTCTGGTGGTCTCAAGGCCCAGACAATGTAAACCCGACAGAAGGAACGTACGTCAGCATGGTCACCAGCGATCACATGAATCAATTGCTGAAGAACGTATTAAAGTTGATTAAAAAGAACATCGGTAACGAAAATGCTCCTTGGATGACTCGTATTGCTGCTTACACTCAGCAGATCATTATAAATTCATCAGAAGAGTTGCTGAAGGATCCATTCTTGCCACTTGCTGAACGTGTCAGAAAACGTACGGACACTATGTTCCATAAAGAAGAATCTCTTCGTGGTTTTATTAAATCTTCCACGGATGACACGTCACAGATCGAAGCACAGATTCAAGAGGACTGGCAACTTCTGGTTCGCGATATTTACTCGTTCTATCCTCTTTTGATTAAGTACGTTGATTTGCAAAGGAATCATTGGCTGAGGAATAACATTCCAGAAGCAGAAGATCTTTATAATCATGTAGCAGCGATATTTAATATTTGGTCCAAGTCTCAGTACTTCTTGAGAGAAGAACAAAACTTCATATCGGCTAATGAGATCGATAATATGGTGCTCATTATGCCGACAGCGACCAGAAGACCTACTACTATTTCGGATGGAACAGCACCTTCCGGAGGAGGCAAGGTTGGTATTTTGATACGAAAGAATCAATAGTGACTTTGAACGATCATAGATCACTATTATAGCGATATAGTAAATGGTAATTATAATTAATAAAAACTATGGTCCACGGAAATTATAACTAATTCTTTATAGGTAAGCATATTTTGCCATGCTTAATTTTTATACTGTTCTAGTCAAATAAGTCAAATTTTTCAGAAAAAATAAAAATTAGCTTTAAACTCGTGGTGTGAACGATTGCCTACAGGGGATTAATAATGCACATAACTGATAATAATCGTAGTTAATACGACATAAAAATTGTATAAAAAATAACAAAATTAATAAAAAGAAAAGTTAACTCTATAATTCATTACCCAACAGAAAAAGAAGAAGCACCGTGACAAGAAAAGAGATAAAGACAAAGAAGTGCAGGCTTCCCTAATGGTAGCCTGTTTGAAGAGGTTGCTTCCAGTTGGTCTGAACTTATTTGCTGGTCGCGAACAAGAATTAGTGCAACACTGCAAGGACAGATTCCTAAAGAAGATGCCGGAATACGAGATCTCGGAATTCGCGAAGACGCAACTCACTTTGCCAGACAAAATCGACCCAGCTGACGAAATGTCCTGGCAACATTATCTGTACTCCAAACTAGGTCAGAAGAAGGATTCTATGGAACCAGTGAAAGCACAACAGCTAGAGGACGTGGTTGCAAGGATCACAGACATGGCCAAAGTCCTTTACGGTTTACATATGGTTAGTGAAGAATCATTCTCAAGTATTACGTAACCATTGTCTCCTGGAATATTCTACGATAGTTGTTTCTCAGATACGCAAAGCTTCTTCGTTCGAAAGATGTGTTCGATTTATTTAGTAATTTTGTGTTCTTGAGTAGATAGATCATCCGCAACAGCAGAGCAAGGGTCAATATCGATCCGTGGTGTCGATACAACGTAAACGAGCAGTGATCGCTTGTTTCCGTCAAACTTCCCTACATTCCCTGCCCAGGTATCCTCTTTTGGTTTGATTCGCGTTACCGGTGTACCGTGACACTTGTGTTTATTTCGCTGACAATTATAAAAAGCAATCAAGTATACTAAATTAGGATAATCAATATATTATTTAATCCCTACACTTTTGTTGTGTGACGTTTGTTTCGATTTGATTTTCAAATATTATACCTTTAGTGCGCTATCACCAAGTAAACCAGTAACCAAAATTTCAATTATTTTTTGTTGTTTTCCACGAAAGCTTGTCTAATCGTAAGAGTAGCAAAAAATAATATTAACCATCAACAATGATCCCTGTAATTGTTTATTAGTGATCTAACAACTGTAGTTGTGTGTGCATGCTGCTAAAAGGCAACGAAACCTCCACCATCTCGGGATGGATGGAAGCGCGTGCTGTGCGCAGCAAGAAAAAGGGCAGCGATTGCATGTCTGCGTAGTGAGCCACTTTACAAATTACGAAGGTAAAATGAACGTTTAATGGCTCTTCGAGTTTTGATAAATGATAATTATTTCACATATCATTTCAGGCATCGGGCTATAAATATCTTCGCGCGAACATACTACGAGCTCTGGTTGCAGGATGAGAATGTTGGCCAAGAAGTGATGATTGAAGACCTTACGGTAAGAATATGTTTCGTAAAGAAATATTTTCTTCCATAATTATCGTTTTATTCACTGTGAAAATGAGAATTCGCGTGGACGAAGAATAATAATGAACTGAGGAGTGAACATCTTATGAATGAATCTGTCTAAAGTATCGGCGGCTAATCACATGCAATTCAAATTAAAAAATTTATGCATTCATACGTAATGTCAAATCTTCAAGAATATGATAGGATTGAGAAGTGATACAGTTTTATGTGCATTGGCTAAAGTTTGAAAGTTTGAGAGTTATCGTTATTCATATTTTGTTTCTATTTCTTTTCTTGAAAGCAATCTTTCGAGGACGCGGAACTGAAGAAAATGGACAAAGACGAGGACGAAGGAAAACCAGACCCTCTTACGCAATTGGTAACAACATTCTGTCGTGGCGCTATGACCGAGCGATCTGGCGCGCTTCAAGAAGATCCCTTGTACATGAGTTATGCGCAAATTATATCAAAATCTTGTGGCGAAGAGGAAGAGGAAGGTGAAGACGAAGGTGGAGGAGGAGGCGAAGAAGAAGGTGGCGCCTCGATCCATGTAAGTACTTTCTCTAATATTCGTTGAGACATTAAAAAAACAAAAATTTCTACTAACGAAACTCTTTGAACTACTGAACATTCTTTTATGAAAAATACAAACATGGGAGATTGTCCAATGTGTTTGAAAATTATTAACAATTTCGTATCTTTTTCTCGCGTACTGACCTTGTAGAAGCGGGGCTATAAGCCACTTATGGTAAGGACAAGTAATCGTTTGCGGAAATTCAGTTGCTTCTATACGTACGCTCGTTCGTTATAAATCCGATATTACCATTGCTAAATGTAATGTCAATCAATTACTCAAAATTTCATTGTAGGATCTAGTTAGCCTAATTTAAAAAATTATTCCTATTGAAACATACACATACACAAGTTTGTAAATACGCTTGCATCAACAGTAGACTATTCCCTGATCACTTTGTACAAAATCAATTTTGTTCCCACATATGTCTATCATGTTCCTTTTCGACAATGGTTCTCCTGTTATCCGATATCATAAGCATTGTCACTTCATTAACGAATTCTATGATGCTTTCTTTAATGCTCTCCCTAAAGCGACCGATGCACAAACTTATGGTAAGAACAAAGAAAATATAAACAGCTAAATAAAAAAACAAACCATCAAAAACTTTAAAACAGTTTTAGCTTTAAAATTCATTCTCAATTCAATCTCGATCATCATCTAGGAACAAGAAATGGAGAAGCAGAAACTACTTTTCCACCAAACGCGTCTTGCCAATCGTGGCGTAGCAGAGATGGTTCTGCTTCATATCTCTGCGTGCAAGGGTGTCCCTAGTGAAATGGTAATGAAGACTTTGGAATTGGGAATCTCTATCCTGCGAGGCGGTAACATAGAAATTCAACGAGGAATGCTGAACCACCTGAAGGAAAAGAAGGATGTAGGTTTCTTCACTTCGATTGCTGGTCTGATGAATTCCTGTAGCGTATTGGATTTGGATGCGTTCGAGAGGAACACGAAAGCAGAAGGTCTTGGAGTCGGCTCTGAAGGAGCTGCTGGAGAGAAGAATATGCACGATGCTGAATTTACGTGCGCTCTATTTCGATTCATTCAATTGACTTGCGAAGGCCACAATCTTGGTAAGTATTCGACTGTGTTCGCGGAAGTGTCGTAAATTCTCGTCTCGATTAGTATCGACGCCACGAATCACCCGAATTCCCCATCTCGATTAAAATGATAAGGATAGTTAAATTGAATTTGACGCAGGGTTTTAACGTTTAAATATAGCTATATATTTCAAAAGAACACGTGCAGATGTTGTGCGTAGTCTTCGATGTGGCGGTGGGTACCTGTCGGTACGGTGCGGGCGTTTAGCGTACGGTCGTAGGCCTCCGTTCTTTTTTAGTATGACATACAGAGATGATATGCCCATGGACTTTTCGTTGGCTGCATCACTCCTGGCTTGATCATTGTCTCAAATCCCGTCTTCATCTGCTTGCGTTGGTCGGAAGTGAGGCGTCGAGGTTCGAAGGTGGAAGGGCCGTTCCGTGTTCGTCGTAGCGGTAGGTCGGGTCCACCAGTTTCAACAGTCTTAGGATTCGCGGTGATCGAAGTCTCGGTAGCGCTATCACGGCCACACCTTTTTTCGCTGTAGATCACGTCGGGGTCACCAATTTGAGGTGCAATAGTAGTCGTCGTGATAGTGTTGCTGCTGCTGGTGTAGACGTCACTAAGAGGTACTGCTGCTTTCTTCTCATTTATGTGTCATGGAAGAAAAATCGAACTGGGCGCTGGGATTTGAACTCGGATCCCAAACGTTCGTAACCAAAGGCGCTAACCACTGCGCTGTCGTCGTCCGGTGTAGTTGCTGTCGAGTGCCGCCACAAATATATCGAGTGTTAGTGTAATTTGGCACTTTATTTGCACTTGTTGTATACAAGCAGGGTTTGATGTTCTGAACACGACGGTTCAAAGATCTTGTTGAGACTGAAGTATTTCACTCGCAAGGTACGACGCTCTGTTGATGACTGTCCCCAATGTTTAACTGTTACCATTAATATTTTGTAAGATGCAGTGGATATTTTTTCCTCCTCAGACAGTTTTTCCTTTTCAAAAACTATTCATCATTAAAAAATAAAAAATCTACAAATAAAGAAATTGCTATGTTCAAGAAACTAGGAATCCGTGTGAGGTGATATTGGGTGTAATGCGTTAAATAATCACTCGATGTTTAGGTCAACTGTATATTTATTAACCAGTGTCTTCTCTTCGCTTTCGGTTTCGCTAATCGACTCGACCTTTTCGCTTCCTGGTTCAGACTCAACCGTCGATCGGATTCGATTCTTCTCTTTTTGTTACCCCTCAATATCCCCACTATCAATAACGAAATTAAGTCATTTTCCTCAGTGATTAGCTTAACGATATAGTAAAATTATGCTTCGGTCGAAAGATGTTTACATCTACTGCGTGTATAGATATACAATGACGAGACTAAAGAAATATAATCGATATAATTTTCAATATCAATAGATTGGCAGAATTATCTGAGGACACAAGCTGGCAACACGACGACGGTAAACGTGGTCATCTGCACCGTCGATTATCTACTACGCCTCCAGGAATCCATCATGGACTTTTACTGGCATTATTCCAGCAAGGAACTCATCGATCCTGCTGGCAAGGCTAATTTCTTTAAAGCTATCGGCGTTGCCAGTCAAGTATTCAATACCCTTACTGAAGTGATTCAAGGACCTTGCGCTCAGAATCAACAGGCACTTGCCCACTCTCGATTGTGGGACGCTGTTGGTGGATTCCTTTTCCTCTTCTCTCATATGCAGGACAAGTTATCCAAACACTCGAGTCAAGTGGACCTTCTGAAGGAATTGTTGAACTTACAAAAGGATATGATCACTATGATGCTCTCTATGCTGGAAGGTATTTCTTTCGAATCGATAAAGAACTCTGTACGAAACTAAGCTATTTACTATATATAAAGTTAGATTAATAACTACTATAGATATCGTTAACGATTATCTATATTTCTATGTAATCTATTTCAATGGATGTTTCACGAGTTTCGGTATCGTAGGTAATGTCGTAAATGGAACTATTGGAAAGCAGATGGTGGACACACTGGTAGAATCCGCAAGCAACGTCGAGTTGATTTTGAAATACTTCGACATGTTCTTGAAGCTCAAAGACCTCGTGTCGTCGCCAAGCTTCTTGGAAGTGGATCTCAACAGCGATGGCTGGGTATATCCGAAAGATTTTAAAGAGAAAATGGAACAACAGAAGAGTTACACCGAGTACGTATTATTCTTTATGTTTATATATCGAAGTTAATGACAAAAAATATCATAGAGAAATTTCTATAGCGAGGAGATCGAATTTTTGTTGGCCTGTTGCGAGACGAACCACGACGGTAAAATCGATTACGTGGCTTTCATGGATCGTTTCCACGAACCGGCTAAAGAAATTGGTTTCAATCTTGCTGTTCTGTTAACAAATTTATCAGAACATATGCCAAATGAACCGAGACTGGCAAGATTTCTGGAAACGGCAGGCTCCGTGTTGAACTACTTCGAACCGTATCTTGGAAGAATCGAAATTCTCGGTGGAAATAAGAAGATCGAGCGTGTATACTTCGAGATTAAGGAATCGAACATCGAGCAATGGGAGAAACCACAAATTAAAGAGTCAAAGAGAACATACTTCTATAATACCGTAGTTGAAGCTGGAGAAAAAGAAAAATTGGAGACCTTCATCAACTTCTGTGAGGATGCTATCTTTGAAATGCAACACGCCAGTGCGCTGATGGCGGTAGAAGAAAGTGGAGGAATCGGAAAGGCGAGAGAATCATCATACACCTATATGACGGAGGATGACGAAGAAAGAAACAAAGATCCCATCAGAAGAGGCATTCAAACATTCAAGGACAGCATTTACTTCTTTTTCTCCATATTCTCCCCTAGTAACATCAAGAACAAGATCGCAGAAATGCAACAGATGACGTTCCTGGAACTCTTCATTGGTTTCTTCAAGATGATATTCTATGCGTTCTATTATTCTGGTTTTGGCGTTGGCTGTATAATTGGATACTTTATGAAGCTATTGTTGGCCTTAATGAAAGGACCACATGTGGAAGAACCTGTAGTCGAGGTGAAGGAAGAGGAAGAAAAGCCGATAAGACATTTGCCTGCTTTGCCGCCAACACCGGATGAATCTAATCTACAGGTTTGAAAAAATATACAAAAATTATACATAATAGCTATAAAAGGAAGTTTACACAGACTGATTTCGATTTTGTATACAGGTACAAGCGTTTGGAATGGATATAACGAAAGAAGAAGGCGGGCAGATAAAGATCGCACCCCACGAATCGGCAACATCGACTCCTCAATCGAGCATCGAAGAAACGGGCGAAAGCACACCGGAAGAAGCTACTGGCGAAGAAGGTGCAAGAGCTGAAGGTGGTGGAGACATGGAATCGCCTGTTTCATTGGCTGATTTATTAGGGTATAATTAAGTTTTCTATTTGTATACTGCTGTTAAAAAATTTGGAATCACTATTTGTTTCATAGAACGCAAACGTTAAAAAATGTCAGTATATAACCCTATTAATTTAGAAAACTAATTGGTGAACAATTTCATCCAAGTAAAATTCGAAAAGCAATTCAACATTTTTATTAGCGTATACATGATACGAAATATATTTAAGTATTTCTGAACAGAGGTGAACAAGCCAGAGCCCAAGCAGCAGCCGCAGCAGAAGCAGCGGCCGCTCAACAAGCAGCCATGGCTGCTGTCGAAGCGGAAGCGAAACAAGAAACGATAGCAGAGCCTTCAACATCTACTATCGACTTCTCCGAATATACCCATCGTATCGTCTCCTTCTTGGCTAGAAATTTCTACAATCTAAAATACGTGGCTCTAGTTCTCGCTTTCTGTATTAATTTCATGTTGCTGTTCTACAAGGTAAGCGTAATTCTTCGCTTCATTAAGATCTTCACTAGATAACTAGTCGTCTCCTCGCTTAAAATTTTCATGAAATAAATAATGTTTTATTTTACATTATTGCGTCATGAAAAATCATCGACTTATAGGTTACATCATTGGCCGGCGAAGGGGATGAGGAAGGAAGCGGACAAATGATTAGTGACATACTGGCAGAAATGTCTGGCGAGGGTGCATCTGGTTCTGGAAGTGGCAGTGGCATAGAAATAGGTAGCGGGAGCGGGGAAGACGAGTCGGAAGAAGAGGAAGATGCGTACGCGTTAGAATACGTGGAGGTGTCAGAGGATTTCTATTACATGGCACACGTTATAAGACTCATGGCTATTCTTCATGCCATCGTCTCTCTTGCTATGCTGGTTGCCTACTATCACTTGAAAGTACGGACATTAATTATTATTGCGTATTATTCAACTGTCTCGATTATATGAATACGTTTGTGTTAATATGTAAATGTATGCTGTAGGTACCGCTGGCTATCTTCAAACGGGAAAAGGAAATTGCGCGACGCGTAGAGTTCGATGGTCTGTACATTGCTGAGACGCCGGAAGAAGATGACATCAAGGCGCATTGGGATAAGATGGTGATATCGGCGAAAACGTTCCCCGTGAATTATTGGGACAAGTTCGTGAAGAAAAAAGTTCGACAGAAATACAGCGAGACTTACGACTTCGATTACATAAGCAACTTGCTTGGCATGGAAAAGACTTCGTTCAGCCAACAAGAGGAAGAGGGTTCTGGTTTGATACACTTGTGAGTAAAATTACACAGCTTTTATAGCTTTTATACGAGTTTCTATTTACTTACGATCTTTGGTTCTTCAGTATCGTAAATATCGATTGGAGATATCAAGTATGGAAAGCTGGAGTCACCATCACGGATAACGTAAGTAAATAATTAATATTAATAAAATTCAGTTCGTTCAGATACGTTAAATTATTATATTTGTTTATAGGCATTTTTGTATAGTTTATGGTATTTCACATTTTCGATCCTTGGCAATTATAACAACTTCTTCTTTGCTGCGCATTTGCTGGATGTCGCGGTTGGTTTCAAAACTCTGAGAACGATCTTGCAGTCCGTCACGCACAATGGCAAACAACTTGTGTTAACAGTGATGTTATTAACTATCGTCGTCTATATATACACTGTCATAGCCTTCAACTTCTTCAGAAAATTCTATATTCAAGAGGAGGACGACGAAGTCGACAAGAAATGTCATGATATGTTAACGGTATAACAGAAAATGTTCTCTGGATGCTTATGCAACTTGTTGGAACAAATTGTTTAACTATCTATATTTATATTTACGTTTCAGTGCTTCGTATTTCATCTGTACAAAGGTGTCAGGGCTGGTGGTGGTATCGGTGATGAAATTGGCGAACCTGATGGCGATGACTATGAAGTCTACCGTATCATGTTTGATATCACTTTCTTCTTCTTCGTCATTGTCATTCTATTGGCCATTATTCAAGGTAAGTGGAAGAAAATTTTAATGTCTTTAATAGTATACTCCTTCTTGGCACTAGGGCGTTAACTGCTGTTTTTTGGCACGATAGGTTTGATCATCGATGCATTCGGTGAGCTTCGAGACCAGCTCGAAAACGTAAAAACGAACATGGAGAGCAACTGTTTCATTTGTGGCTTAGGAAAAGAATATTTCGATACGGTACCGCATGGTTTCGATACACATGTTCAACAGGAGCATAATCTTGCAAATTATATGTACGTTACGTTCACATACGCTCGTATGTTTCAAGCAATCAATTATCAAGCAACTAACCATCGTGGTTTAAATTTTTCTAGGTTCTTCCTTATGCACTTAATCAACAAACCAGACACGGAATACACCGGTCAAGAAACGTACGTGTGGAATATGTATCAACAAAGGTGTTGGGACTTTTTCCCGGTCGGTGATTGCTTCCGCAAACAGAACGAGGCAGTGGAGGAAGAGGCAAAGAAGAAATAAACAAATTTTTCAAATTTATGTCGTTTTACATATAGCTGAATGACCAATTGATCGATCGATTTACCAAGGAAGATCTCCCTTCCTGAAACGTCTTCGATAATCTTAGTCTGTAATTTCTACACGCAAAGAAAAGATGTCGCGTTAAGATATCGCAAACAACATTCGATAACGTACGATTTCAATTCTTCAAACACTATACACTCGCTAGTTTGTCGATAGATAAACTACATTGAACGCGTATGTATCTTCTACATTCGACATCTATCGTTATTCCAAGTTTTAAGCGAATTCTTCGACGCGCGGATTAGAGCACATTAATTAAGAATTGCGCGAGTTGCACGCGTACGAGATCGAAAAATTCGCATTTCCAGTAGCGCGTGCAAACGAGCGAAACAAGCTGGGAGACTGGTGAAATATTTTTCCAACTTATTTTTCCAACTTTGTAAGGATGGCTGGACACACCGTATAATCAACAGTTTCCTCTCCTTAGATAGATAATTTACAAAGTTGTTGATCATCGACAAAAGAACCGACTGCACAAATCTACATTATCATAAACGTTACGATTGCCTTCTTTTCATACGTCGAGTGACCACATCTTGTGCATGATGATTTAATTCATTAACGTAATGTTTGAGATATTATAAGAATATTACGTAAGTTGAAGATGTTTCAAAGTTTATATCAAATTATAAAGGTTTCTACGACCACGTGGAAGCTCTTTAAAGATTATTGACGACTGAAATCGCGATATAATCAAACATGTCAATATGTTGTAAATAACGATCTACGACAAGATTACCTGAGAATAAAGAAAGACATACTTCTTTATTTCGATGTTCTTTGCTCCTTTTCCAATCCCTTGCAACTAATATTCCATTAGTTTTTAAATAGTATACTGTCATAAATAACCGTCGATTAACATTTTACAAGTTTATCGTTATCATTCAATGGTATCATATCCGCTACTAAGTAACAATAACAAAATTATTCCTCGAAACTTTCCCAGGAAAACTTCATCAATTACTTTTTAAGTACAATAAAATACACTTAAAATAGATCGCATGATTGGCATTCCAACCCTACTTTTCAAAACTTTTTATCGGAAGCTCGCAACACTCGGAGCTTCAAACCATAACTTTCTAACAATGCCTGATAAAGAAATATCAAGCAACTATTCATCTTTATTGATCGGTCGATCTTTCGATCGAAATACGTCACAACTCAAAGAACTTTAGATACTAACTTCTTAATACTATTTAGTTTAAAAATTTACCGAAGCTATTCATCTTTAACGATCGATTTATTAAACCTCATCAAAAATTTACAAATATCGGAGCTTAAAATCGGAACTTTCTAACGTTATCTGATGAGAAAATTCAACGAAGTTATTTATTTTTAACGATCGATCTTTCAAACCTTCTCATCGAAATTCTCAAACCAAAGAATTTCCGACCGTGATTTTCTAACATTATCTGATAAAGAAGTTCCAAGGAGCTATTCATCATTGCTTTCTAACGCTATTTAATAAAAAAGTTTCAAGGAGCTATTCAGCCTTAGTGATCGATCTTTTAAAACTTCTTCTTAAAAACTCACAATCCAAGAAATCTCGAACCATAACTTTTTAACGCTACCTGATAAAAAAAAACCGAGCAAAGCTATTTTTAATAAAAATGATCGACAGATCCAGGTAAACCTCATTTCCCGATAGAACGCAAACTGGACTGTACTCTCATCGATCGATGCAGCGTAGTACGATAACTAACGGGAAGGACATCCATGGAACAGCGTGTTTCTCGGTTTTGCACACTGTTCCTCATCGCACTTGCAAAACGAAAAATACCGGTCCCTGCTTGTGCAGAGCCGATGGAGGGAAAGAGGTCGCGCAAGCGCCTCTCTTCTAGCGCCTGTGGCTAAAAGCCTCGGGGCGAATATACACCCTGGCATGGGAGTGTCAGCAGGTGATCGTCGCTACGGCGAAAATACGGTGATGCAGTCCAGGAACGGGGTCTGCGACAAGATTGAAAATTACATATCGGACCTGGGACAATGGTACGTAAGCAAAAGCTGGTTAATCGGCAAGGGAACCTCCGATTGGAAGTCGAACGTCGAACCACCCTTGAACCGGCTTCTCGCCTCCTTAAACCGCAGAGAGGAAGGGGAACACCAGAAATAAAAGTGGCGAGTGTTTAGGAGCAATTTTCTTGCGTACAATTCGTGGGCGGAAAAACAACGTTCTCAGTTCATTGATCTCGTGTTGTCTGGCGTCGAGGACCTGTTACTTTCATGGAATATAATTTTCATATTTACTTCAATCACAGATAATTTTTGATATGATCTTTTTATCGTTAACAAAATACCGCTCAAATCTCAATCGATGATTCATCATTTAATTAAACTTGCGTTTACTTTAGAAATTTCTTTGCTGCTAATTTTTTGCTATTTTACGGTTACATCATTTCAGGTTTATCATGTATGAAATGCTTGATGTCTTTAATTGCGTTTTTCATTGTTAACAGGTCAGTGTGGAGAGCGATAATACTGGGACAATTTCTATCTCTCGTGTTATGTTTCATGACACTGGCAAATCATCACATCAACACTGCGTATCAGCTCGCGCTTCCGACCGGTATGTCATTAATGATTAATCGCATGCATAAATAATCGACTTAGGAAAATTGCGATAGAATTATGTTTGAAATCGTACGTAGATGTATATATATTTGATATAACGAGCCAGCAAATTTTCTCCACGGAACAGGACAAAATCTCCCGCATTACGTTATGATGTGTCTTGTGTACACAACCTGGATGTCCTGCAAAGGGGTAGGGAACGGTCTAATTTCTGTCATACGAGCCCGTGGATGGAGGTACTTGCTATTGGCTCTCATTGACGTCGAAGCGTGCACACTTGTAACATCCTCGCATCAATTCACTAGCCTAGACGGAATACAGGTACGTGCTAATGATGTCACGTGGGATTTCAACGTTGTACTTTGCCAAACAGCAATGACGAAGTTTTTAGCTTTCGTACGTCAGAAATTACATGATACATTAATTATTGTATTTTCCTTCTTGCGTACTCGAGATAAAAAGACAATTCATAAAAAATGTCATTAAAAGCGAAAGAGTTTGCTATACAGACGTGGAAATTCTTTTATACGATGAAAACCTTTTGTTCAAATCTCTTCGTTCTTTTGAACGAATGTAAAATATTTCTTTTGTAACTCGCTCCTTTTATTCAATATTTCTCCCTTTTTAAATGTAAATTTTACGGAGCTCGTATTTATTCAGAAATTAGAAAAGGCGGAACGACATCATTGAATGTAAAAATGGCTTTTTCTTCGTCGTTGGTATAGAGCTCCGTTTCGATAAAATAAGGTGCAAGCGCTGCATCGCACAATCTATATGCGGTTGAGAATGCAACTTTCGCCACTTAGCCATCAATTAAACGGCGTACGTAGTATTTGTGGCTGAGATGAATGGCACGGGACGCAACTATTATATCGGATATATACTACCACCAACAAAAGGAGGATACCAGGTCTTCGACCCGGCATACTTACCCCTCGTCGTCTACTCTTAATCGAACGTCACGTGAATATCACAAACTTCGTTATCGTCACCTATTCCGGATTAAAATTTTAACGACTTAAAGAATCGACAATGTTTAACTTAATTATGAAATAATTTTGTTTCAGCTGCTCGATTGTGTGGCCATACCAGTTGTATTGGTGCTATCGTGTTTAGTTCTAGGAGTGAGATATCGGATGGTGCACATAGTTGGCGTTTCTGTTTCTTTGATGGGTGTAGGATGCTTAGTTTGGGCAGGGATCGATGGCAGTAAAGATCCTGCGACTACAGGTGATTGTTCTACAAATTCATCTATATCCATAACATTCGTCTACGGCCGAATATTATAAATTTCAAATTAGAGAAAAGAACCATTAAAGTTTATTATTGAACTTTTCAATTTAAATTTTTTTCCGCAAAGGAAAGAATCACCTTGTTGGTGATATGCTGTGCCTTGGAGGCGCAGTATTGTTTTCTATAACAACCGTACTACAAGAATTAACGGTTAGGACAGCCGATATTATCGAATATCTCGGCATGATAGGTTTCTTCGGTACTATATTATGCTGTATGCAAACGTAAGTACTGTTCGCCAGAAAAAAAAGATTATTTTCGATCCAATATAATTGATTATTATGATTCATATCGTTATTATTCCAGGGCCATACTAGAGAGCTTGAAGTTAGAATCATTTCAGTGGAACAATGTACCAGTAGTAACGTTCTTGATAGTTTACTGCATCACGCAATTCGTGTTTTTCTCGTTGGTACCTGTTATATTGTTCGAGTCCGGTGCAACTGCGTTGCAACTAGCATTACTGACCGCAGATTCTTTCCACGTTTTATCTGGCATGCTGGTTCATCAATACAAGGTATATCTTCATTCGATACGATTCTTTCAGATTAAGATGTAATCGGAACATAACGTCATTGTTCTGGTTTGCCGTATGTGTTCGAAGCTATGTGTTCCAAGCTATGTGTTACGCGAATAGAATCATCTATTGCGACAACCTATATAACAAACAATACATGGCTACATATGCTAATAAGCCTCGTTCCACCTGTTCCAGTTTCACGCATTGTACTTCGTCTCGTACACGCTCACAATGACGGGCATATATATCTACGCGATAAAGAAAACACCAATGTCGTCGAACTCGCGAAGACAGCACACTGAACCCACTGCTCCAGATTACAGGTAATGTTCACAAAACGTTTTAAAAAGTAACCCTTTTTAATTAGCGAGCAGTTCTGCCTTGGAAGGTACGTACGATCGAAAAACTTGTATGTTAAGAAAAACGTCAAGGAAGATGTCAAGGAAACGTTACTCGTAGTTTCTCAAAAGAAGCAAAATATAAACGACATTGAAAAGTCTTAAAGATTTCAAGTGTCAATCGATTCGAGCTTTTTTTCTTAAATGCTCAATTTCATTAATCATTCGTTCTATTCATTCACCCTTCGATTGAATATGTTTTTTTTTATTTTTCTTTTGAAAAAATGGTTTCCGCGAGAAACTCAGTTACAATTCTCTCTTACAATAAGAACAACTCCTCCATTCCCGTTATATTTTTTTATTTTCATCGTCGACCCTGACAAGAAATTAATGAACCATTGACTGTGAATTAAAGAGACGTCATTTTAAGACATATGTCTCATCCCGACGTTGGAGAAGTGGAAATGGCAACAAGTTCAGGGATGTCTGGCGTGAGTGGTACCCTCGACGTTAGAACGTCGACCCTTGGCAGCGAAAAAGAAACTATGGACGCGACAAGTATACCGCCAAGCGTTAGTTCTGATACAGCCTTCACCTCCTTTTACGGAAGTTATTACGATTAAGGGAATCTGCAAGAAGACGCACAGAAAACGTAGAGTCAAACCGAAGAACATGTGTAGATTCGCCGTGTGCGCGCTCTTGTTAAAGTTTTACACCAAGTTCAAAATTGATGAACACAGAGGTACATTCTTTCGTTTTCTATGATGTTATACAATATAAGAGTAAATAGATCTCCTCGATAAATAAGTTAAATAAGTTAAATATACGCGTTACACAGTATTCTAATTAACATCGTGGTTTTTTAAAGAACTTAACCAACATAAATATCGATTAGCCGGGTATAAACGCGATCTTCATTGTTGATTTGACTGTTTATCGAAATGTAAGAATAAAAATACATTCTGGTTGCTCAACATACTTTGTAAATGATAATGGTACGATTTAATATACACAACTGATTGTTACTAGGTCTAAATACCGAAGGACGTTAACTAATTTCCTGCTGTAAAATAATAAGTGAAAATTGATGAGAATTATTTTCAATGATTCTTATTACAATCTTTGTTCGTAAAAGTACTAAACTGTACATAAGTACAGTTATATATTCTATAGTCCATCCATGTGTCAGAACGTTATTTCGCGCATTATGTATATTTTTTTGAAATAAATTAATAAATTAATAAATAATAATTAAACAAAAAATTAAATTCAAAAATTCTTTCTTTCCCTCTTTTCTTCCTCCTATATTCTTCTTACTTATTATCTAATATTATTAATATTAATGTTCTACATGAAAATGGCAACGAATCTTGGTCCGACACGACATCTGTCGATTATACCCCGCTTTAGTTAGTGGCTATACACTGAACGTAATGGCAGGTTCCATAGAGATTCCACTTCGTGATACAGATGAGGTGAATATTTTTGTTTTTAACATTGAATTTTATCATTTGCGAAGTATTGAAAATAAGTTAAACCATTCCTGTTTTACATTATTGACATGTAATTCAAAAATCTTTAAAGACGCGTGATATGATGACGTGTTTGTGTAGTTAACCTCTGCGTGCAAACGTTGTTTGCGGAATATATACATCGTACAAACAATGGCTGTTAAATATCTTGAAATTTGTCCTCGACATGAAATATAAATTACTATTGTTTCATATTTGTTTTGATCGCATAATTTTGGACTAATTTTTTGATCTTATTTTGTTCATATTGTTTCCAATATGTTTCCCATTTATATCATGTACAGTAAAATGTTAAACATTAGACATTTGTTAATTGAAATTGAATCTTTTATCCACTTTTTGTCTACTTAAATCCCTCACCATATCTCGCTGTTTAATTTTTTTAATATATTAAATTACATTCTATTAGGTAATTGAGCTATACTTGGACCAATTACCAGAAGGAGATGAGGTTCTTGGTATTTTACGTCAAGAACATGCACAACTTAATATTTGGGTCAATTTGGCTGTAGGTACCTTGAATTATAATAAATATAATAGAAAAACTACAAAACATTAAACATATTGTATTTCATTGTAGCTTGAATATTACAAACAACATAAAATCGAAGATTTCATTAAAATACTTGAATCTTCTCGGATTGATGCTAATATTGATTACCGTGACTATGAAAAAGATCAAATGCGCGGGTTGGATATGTTGGCTGCATATTATGTGCAGGAAGCCAACAGAGAGAAGAATAAGGACAAAAAGAGAGATTTATTTACAAAAGCTACCCTATTATATACAACTGCAGATAAGATTATTATGTATGACCAGGTATATATCATTTCTAGTATTTCATTTGATGCTTGGGAATATTTATCTATTATTTATATAATACTTCTTTGTGCTACAGAATCATTTACTTGGCAGAGCTTATTTCTGCCTCCTGGAAGGGGATAAGATGGATCAGGCTGATGCCCAATTTAATTTTGTACTAAATCAGTCTCCAAATAATATTCCTTCCCTACTGGGAAAAGCATGCATAGCATTTAACAAAAAAGATTACAGAGGTGCGCTTGCCTTTTATAAAAAGGCATTGAGAACAAATCCAAATTGTCCAGCTGCTGTGAGGTTGGGGATGGGGCATTGTTTTATGAAATTAAATAACCAGGAAAAAGCACGTTTAGCATTTGAAAGAGCTTTACAGTTAGATGGCCAATGTGTTGGAGCATTAGTTGGACTTTCAGTACTGAAACTGAATCAACAACAGCCTGATAGTATCAGAACTGGTGTTCAAATGTTATCTAAAGCTTATACCATTGATTCGACTAATCCCATGGTGTTGAATCATTTGGCAAATCATTTTTTCTTTAAAAAGGACTATAACAAAGTACAGCACTTAGCCCTCCATGCATTTCACAATACCGAGAACGAGGCTATGCGTGCAGAGAGTTGCTATCAATTAGCCAGAGCATTTCATGTTCAAGTAAGTGTACGATATAAGCAAGTTTACATATATACATACTCAAAATTTTGAAAAATAATTTAACTATTTCAGGGTGACTATGACCAAGCGTTTCAATATTACTATCAGGCAACACAATTTGCGCCTCCAGTTTTTGTATTACCACACTTTGGCTTAGGTCAAATGTATGTTTATCGTGGTGATGCAGAAAATGTAAGCATAACGTGTTATATATATTATTATATACTATATATGATAGAGTAAAATTAATAAATTTTACATACACTGTTTTTAAATCACAGGCAGCACAATGTTTCGAAAAAGTGTTGAAAGCTCAGCCAGGTAATTATGAAACAATGAAAATTCTTGGATCTCTGTACGCAAACTCAAGTTCTCAATCGAAACGCGATATTGCTAAAAACCATCTTCGAAAAGTAACTGAACAATTTCCGGATGATGTTGAAGCGTGGATTGAATTAGCTCAGATATTGGAGCAAAGTGACCTTAATGCAGCCTTAAATGCATATGGTACGGCAACTAGAATTTTAAAAGAAAAAGTCCAGGCAGATATACCACCAGAAATTCTAAATAATGTTGGTGCTCTACATTATAGGTATGTTTCATATTTCCTTATTTTAATTTATTTTATCTGCTGTTAAGGCTAAAACTTATTACTTTATCGTAGACTTGGGAACTTAGAAGAAGCTAGGAAAAATTTGGAGGAATCTTTAGCACGTTCTAAAGCTGATGCCTTACACGATTCTGTATACTATAACTCAATTGCAGTTACGACGACATATAATTTAGCTCGTTTGAACGAAGCTTTATGTATATTTGATAAAGCAGAAAAATTATACAAAGCCATTTTAAAGAAACATCCAAACTATGTAGATTGTTATTTACGACTTGGCTGTATGGCTCGGGATAAAGGACAAATTTATGAAGCGTCTGATTGGTTTAAGGATGCTTTAAGTATAAATAATGAGCACCCAGATGCATGGTCTCTTTTGGGTAATTTACATTTGGTTAAAATGCAATGGGGTCCTGGCCAGAAGAAATTCGAAAGAATTTTAAAAAATCCAGCAACAAGTACTGATGCCTATTCTTTGATTGCTTTGGGTAACATTTGGTTGCAAACATTGCATCAAAGTGGAAAAGATAAAGATCGAGAGAAACGACATCAAGACAGAGCATTGGCTATGTATAAACAGGTATGATACTAAAAAATAATAAATCTTCCTATTCGTATATACATATATAGATATTGAAATTCATAGGTTTTGCGAAACGATCCTAAAAATATTTGGGCTGCAAATGGAATAGGAGCTGTACTAGCGCATAAAGGTTGTGTAAATGAAGCTAGAGATATTTTTGCTCAAGTTCGAGAAGCAACAGCAGAATTTTGCGATGTATGGTTGAATATTGCGCACATTTATGTAGAGCAAAAACAATTCGTTAGCGCTATACAAATGGTAACTTTCCGTTTTGTATGTAATACGATATGATAATGTTTCGGCAACTATTTTATAAAATATATCTTTTTACAGTATGAAAACTGCCTTCGGAAGTTCTATAAATATCATCATGTCGAAGTTTTACAATATCTTGGAAGAGCTTACTTTAAAGCTGGTAAATTAAAAGAAGCAAAATTGACATTATTAAAGGTGAGCCGGAAACATTGTGTCATGCTCTGATATCGTTAATATTGATTAAAGGAGAATAACTAATCAATTTCATTGTATCAATTTAGGCAAGAAGAGTAGCTCCACAGGACACTGTTTTGTTATACAATATTGCACTTGTCCTTCAGCGTCTAGCGACACAAATTTTGAAGGATGAGAAGTCCACCTTAACAACAGTACTCCAGGCAGTTCATGAATTGGGACTCTCACATAAATACTTCCAATATCTATCAACACATGGAGATAAAATGGGGCAACTTGCTGAAGCAGAAACAAGGAGGTGTCAAGATCTTTTATCGCAAGCGCAATATCATGTTGCCAGAGCTAGACGATTGGACGAGGAAGAAAAAATGCTTAGGAGAAAACAAGAAGAAGAAAGGTAATTATATGAACATAATTAGCATATGGAATACATCAAACACCATAATAATGATCTTGTATTATTGTATAGACAAGCATTTAAAATGCGACAAACAGAAGAACAACGGAAACTTGAAGAAATGCGACGACAAAAAGAAGAGGAAATGTTACAGAAACGTCAAGAGTATGTTGAAAAGACAAAGAACGCTTTGGTATTCGGCGAAATGCCTTCAGAAAAACCTGGGAGGAAAGGAAAAAGAGCACGCACTGATCAATACGTCAGTGACAGTGGTGGTTCTGGAAGAGAGGAAGGTCGGGAGGAAGCTCCTAGAGAAAGGAAACGCAAAAGAAAAGCAAGTGGTGAACGTAAAGAAAAAAGGGGCAAGGGTAAAGGAAAGCGCAAGAAAGAAATGGGAAGTGGAGAAAGTGGTAAGATAGTATTTCATGATCTTCGATTATATGTGTCATTAATCTGCGTTTTTCAAAAAATATATATTTTATTTCGCAATATTCAGGTTCAGAAAGTGATCGACTCAAGCCGAAACGTGGAAGAAAAGGGATTATTAAGAAAGACAGAGCATTTCGGAAAAGTACATCTGAGACTGCAAAAGGAAAGATGCCTTTATCGAAGGAAACTATATCGACGAGCGAATCTGATAGCGATTCAGGAGGTCTTAAAATTGCCAGCGGGTAAGGATCATTCATTTTATGAGAATGAAGTGGTTTATTATACGTGTTGGTTGGTTTATTAAAGAGGCAAATGATAAAATTGTAATAGTTAGCGTATATTAAAATCACTTTAAGTGCAGAGATAGTGTATGCCGGTCGTTATCGTCGCTCGCTCAGTGTTACTTTTCAACTCTACGCTCGTTATTCGACTGTGTGACTCGCTATAATCATTCGCTATAATCATTCGCTATAATGATTCGCTATACTGATTCGCTATACTGATTCGTTATACTAATTCGCTATACTGGTTCGTTATTATTACGAAAAGTTTAAATCAAACTCCGGTTGACGATTACAAATAGCGGCAATAATATTTTGTCCGGAGTTTATCTTTAAATTTAGCCAATTTACTCATGTACCGCTACAAGAATATAATATACTGAGGTTAATTTGTTTTTCAGAGGTGAAAGCGGTAACGAAGGTCGCGGACGCGGAAATAGACGAATTATGTCTGACTCAGAAGGATCCCGTGCATCAAGATCTAGATCTCGTTCCAGATCGAAATCTAGAAGCCGTTCTAGAAGTAGTTCACGATCTCGATCACGATCGCGATCACGATCACGATCAGGATTTCAATCTCGATCCGTCTCTCGTTCACGGTCTAGATCTCGCTCAGGTTCCAAGTCGAGAAGTCAATCCCGGTCCAAAAGTCCGTCGAGATCAAGATCCGTTTCAGCGAAAAGTGGTTCACGCTCGAGATCAAGATCAGGGTCGCGGAAGAGTCAATCGCGATCAAGATCGCGTAGTGGTTCGAGGAAAAGTGGATCGCAGCCAAGATCAAGGTCGGGTTCTGCAGCTAGTGCACGATCAAGATCGGGTTCTGCAGCTAGCGCACGATCGAGATCAGGCTCTGCACGTAGTGCACGTTCGAGATCGGGATCTGCAGCTAGTGCACGATCGAGATCAAGGTCTCCTAGTGGTTCCAGAAAAGCAGCTTCGCGATCAAGGTCAAGGTCAAGATCAGGATCAAGGAGTGGTTCACAGTCGGAGGGACATATATCAAGAAGCAGAAGCCGATCAAAATCTAAATCTGCGTCAAGATCTAGATCGCGTTCCGGCTCACGGTCGAAGAGTGGCTCTCGAAGTCGCAGCCCTAGTGGATCGGCAAGGTAAATAAAAAGAACATAAAAATGCACTCATCGAAACGAAATACAGCTCCCGTGATACCGTGATGGCCACATATTGCGATTATTTTATTCCAGATCTGCTACTCCAGAATCAAGAAAATCAGTTTCGGGCAGTGATGTTGGTTCCCGCCATTCGAGTACAGATCGAGGCGGTGGCAGCGAAAGCGAATAAATTCAACACGCATATAATAACGTCACTAACGCGCAGAAGATCCAACCTTGGATTACTTACTTTTTGTAAGAGCCAAATTTATATAAATGAAATATATATAACTTCCGCGATATATTTGTTAACACACGTTTGAAAGAACCGTTCGAATTGAAACAGGGTTGTTACGCTAAGATGGAGCGCGGCAACTGGCAATCGTTTGAGCTTACAAGTAACTTCGGTTTGTCGTTTATCGAAGCACAGTTTCGAGATAATTAAACGATCTCTAGATGAAGCGACCTCAGTGTTTTGGACGTAATATTTCGGACAATTGAATATTTGTTTTATGTTTGCGGGTTATAAAACATCCTGTAGTTTCAGTCGAAACCATGTGTTTACGTTCTTCACATTGTATTTAAAACGAAGTATTACTTCATGATGCAAGATAATTTTATGTAAAATTATTACGATTTCGTATTTCATCTAGTTCAATGCATAAACCATTTTGCTTTATGATTAGTTATCTATTGATACCTTTTATGATAAACAAATAGTTTTAATTATTATTGTACACATTGTTTAATATAAAAGAAGATACGTTAAGGTCGTGTTAAGAACCAACGTATTGTTTTATATCAAAAATCATAAATAAAAGGTTATAGAAACTGACGTTTTCATTATGTCTCTCTGAAATGTATTACACAATTAAAATATTTTATATATACACGATTAAAGTTTTGTAGAGGTTAATAACATTGGTGCCACTTCATATGACATTATGTTGTCATTACATATTGTGTTCCACAGTCAATCAACTTAACAACGTATTTATAATGCTTTTTAATTCAATTTTTTCTACTAGACGTTCATCCAGATCGTCTGATAGAGCATTATATGTAATATTTTTTATTCTTAAATGTTTTAGAAAAGAATTTTCTTTGTCTACGAAGTTGCACTTTTTTTTACTCTTTTACACTCTTGGCGCCCTTTCCATGAAGGTCAATTTTTTCCACTGTAATACAATTTTTCCATCGATTCTTTTCAACTATTTTCATCAAGTACGTATGTTGCAACGTTATTGCTTTTTTTCAAACTATATTAAGAGTATGTCATTACATGAGGATGCACACAAATGTTTATCACTCCCACACGAGCGTTATCGATTTGCAATCTATAGCTACAGAACAAGCAAAAAATTATGACAAGGTATAAGTAAACCTTCGGGTGAGAGGATAAGAATAACGTTTAACCATAGATATTACCGCAGTGGTTTAAAATTGTTTAGGATTAATACCATTCGCATTCAACAGCGAGATCAAGAAATAAACAAACACCGATCGAATCAATCATTGCAGGTTTGTTGCGAATATCCGTACGATTAGTCATCGATCGATTCGTATCACTTTAATGATGAAGTACCATTGAATCGCTCTGTTTTACTGTTTAATTCTTCGAACACTGCCGTGCAAGAAAACGTTCCGGGAAAACTATCATACTTGAAAAATTGGTATGTTATGAAATACCACCTTCAATATCGCTTGAGCTTATCGTCCTAGTATATTTAGTATGCTACTATTATATTGAAGCCTTTAAGTATACATAAATCATAAAATACACGTTGTGCACATATATTATATGAATAAGAAAAATCCTGAGCCAGTTTGCGTAAAAAGCAAAGGAAACTACGCTGATAGAAGGATAGAGATATCGGTTTTATCCGAGTTACGAAGATTCTGAGTGCTGGAAGCGTTTACTTTTTCGATTCAACTCCTTAGAGTGTGCATATATCTTACTGCTCTTCCTGTTTGATTATCAAATCCTTTTCTATCGTCGCATTTCTCGATCCACATTTTCATATAAAAGCATAGAAAAGAAGTCCACGTGTAATTTTTATTCTTCGTGAAGTTGTTTCCAATACATTGCAATAAACGCAAGTTTTAATTAGCCTTCGTGAATGTTCACACAGCTACTTAGAAGGTATAGCGGATATTCGAGAATTACTTGCCTCCTTGGTGAGTTGCGAACTTCCGAAATTATTTACAATCTCCCTCGAGTTCCTCGAAGTTGGTTTAATAGAATAGTTTCGCGACTGAGTTTTGATTAACCTTCTATTTGCATATTCGTCATTCTACTTGTTAATAGCGTTTTTATGTAAAACTCCTACAAACGCAATATGTTCTCTGACCGACTATTTTCGACTTAAAATAAATTCAGTTTCTCGAGTTATAAATTGACCGATCTTTCTAATTTTTATTTATACGAAATAGGACCAAACAATGAAGACAGCTATTTTCTGCAACAAGTATATGGTTTATATATATAACAACAAATTAACCTGAGTTTACGCCATCAAATTTTTTCTTCCTCGTTGACGTTTCGAAAGTATACCACCAATTGAACAACAGACGTAAAAAGATAGGGATTCGTCATCTACCAATAAACAGTATAATATTGTCTGGAAATCAACGTCGAGAACTAGGTATAATTTTAAAGTTAACTGTTACTAGTTTCTTTTATCCATCAGATACACATGTTGGCATCAATACAAATTTTTCATCGATGGCTAGGTTTGGTCTCGCAACAAATTACCTCCAATCTGGATTGCATAAATCTTTTCCATCAATCACATCCCGACAATTTATCAAATACTTGGGCAGAGATTATCGATAATTTTTGCCACGTTGTCGCTGCATCCTTTTAATCCTTTTTTCCCCTTCCGAAAATGTAATTAAATTTTTGTTCATTTTAAATTTTTTCAAAAATAACTGAATCATTTTTGTCGGTGCAACTAGTTTCGTCCATTATTCACGAATCACCTCATTATATACCCATCCATATGATAACAATGAATTCACAAAATCTAAGGAACCTTCCGCATGTTTCAAGTCGGCTTTCTCGCCTTAAAAAGTTGCAGAGTGCAATATTTCTTCAGCACGAGAAAAATTGAGTGCTATGGCGGTACCAGTGACCCACTTATAAATCAAAAATTCTTGAAATATGTGCATCTTCCTCGATGATCCACCGTATCGGTATTGCTTCTCGTGTTAGAATAAATCAACATGCACTTTATAACCTTCCCATTCTTTTTTCTTTTTCGCGATAAAATACCTGCAAAAAGATTTGTGGACTAAATATAAACACTCTTGAAAATTTTATGGTAACGTTTATAAGAGCCAAGCGTAGAGGTTTCCAATGCCGTGAGTTTAATTAGTTCCATAAACTAAATCCGTGAGGCTAAACACATGCATAGGCGGGTTGAAAGCCTCGTTTGTGCGTCATTGTCTCGAAAGTTGAATAGCCATTTTTTATGTTTGTATCTTGTATTAGCGGTTTCTGGCCTTGAGACAGGAATTAATACGCACAACCATTATTAAATCGTTCTTTGCTATGAATCACAAAGGTTCCAAGAGCGCGATTGATGTTCCATGTTACGTACGAATACAAATAGAATATGAAAAGCCCACTGTGGCAAAGTGTATATAATTCTTAAATTGAATTGTGGCAACGTACAGAGGAAACATACGAAGGTCATGGAGCAAACTGATATTCAGCATGTTTCTGTTGAAAAGGAAGATTTCGAAGACTGAGAAGAATTTCCTTCCAGAAGAGGCTGTAGAAAAGTTTGAGATCAAAAGCGGTCGGTGATTTCCTTTCCGCTTGAGAGCCAGGTCGAAGTTGCACGCAATATGAATTTAATTCAATAAGAATCAAACGTACGTAGAATTTAAAATGAAATCGTGAAAATAATAAGACTTAGATTGGAGCTCCAAGTACACGAACAATTGAGATTCTGTTTATCCGGAAGGCCATAGAACACGTTTTATTGCGACGTTCTCCAACTTTCAGAGACGAACCGAGACACAAGATTCTTTCCTCGCTTCCGAATGTGACAATTCGAAATTAATTATAGCGGTTATTCTCTCATCGTACTAACTTTGCTAGCTTCTATGCTAACCTTGAATTTATTTTTCGACGTCGTTCCTCGGTAAATGTCTAATTACTGATATCTACTTATTCCATAACTTTTGCTCACTTCAAACCTTGAACTACCGCTCGCCTGATGTTACTCAACGAACTGCGATAAGCGAAACATTTAATTGCCATCTAAGCGAACATCTTATTTGCCATCCTCCACTTCAATTTGCCAAATGAATCCCTCTGTTCAGTTTATATCGCTAAAATGTTTCCTAGAAATTTACACGACTTAAAGCTCACTCTCGTAATCTGTCTCTAATAATGTCGAGCTAATTTCCAACTTTTTAAAAACGATCAAATTAACCTGACGAGAGGTATTAACGAATTTCATCTGCTTAAATTGATATAAAAATAATTGTCCCAAATCAAGGTACTGGATTTATTTCGTAGACGTGTATCCTTGCACTATGTAACGATCACATATTTCCTTCATAAAAGATATAATATTATCCATATGAGGAATAGATGAAGTTGCCAGCTATGTGTTAACCACAAGAACGCTGCTATACTCATCGCATCGTACAAGGCTGCAATTACAAGTTCGTATACAAACCAGTTGGCTGCCTTGTTCGCATAATCCATGCTATCGAGCGTGTATTCAATGGAGGCATATACAGAAATCCCGATGGCGAAACAGTAAGCTTTACGTAATTGGTACCATTTACTTGAAAGTGATTCCGATTATAATATACATAGCTGTTCATTTACTGGAAATTTTCCTGCTTCTTCCACGAATAAGGTTCCGCTTCGAAAGGAGAAAATATTTTGAAGTATTTGGAAAATAAAGATTTCCTTTAAAAGATCATAGTTTCCGAAGATATGAAATAAAAAGCATTATAAGCAGCGAACACATGGTCCTAGGCGTCGCTCACAGTAGCACAGCCCATTATTGATCAGACGGCGTTGGAGAGAAGCTGTAGGACCGGTTAATTCAATTTTAATATTTTACATGAATTGTTTTTCAACCAACTCGAACCGAGCTAATAACAAACTTAATTTAAGTTATTCTGCAGAATAATTGAACATAACATTTTTCAGAATAACTGAAGCACAGCAGTTTTGACATTACGTGCCCAACATTCTTCCTTTATTATTTCAATTTTTCATTCCTGAGCATCGGTGTAAGGTTCCTGGAAAGATTTTCATTGTATTAGTGGAATTCACATTGCTTCCAAGAATATTCTCTTTGAATCCTCGTAATATCAAATACTATTGTAGAACAGCAGTAGCTGCTACGTTATGTCACACGATGCATTTGGCTCTGGATAAAAGTTGCAATAAAATGACATACGAACCGCTATTTTCATTCGTTGATGGCGACATAGGCGTTCACATTGCCACCAGGCTGGTATCAGAGCAAGTATACTAGAACATAGAATAGCGTTATCGTTCGTAATGATAAAGGCCATTATTCGTCGGACAAAGTGAAACGTTCTATTACATGTCCTACATGGGATACTCGATTGTCGGTGAAATATTATTGGGTCGCTAGATCAATCGTAAGCTATTGACGTTTCTGTATTAATACACGCAAAATACCTTACAGTTCCAGTTGAATACAGGGCAACGTGCAACTATGAATACTAATCTTAATTACTGTTGAATTGTGTCTGGGATCAAACATTGACACGTGTCGTTATTTCAATAGACGGAATTTGGCATTCGACCAATTCCCTTAACTGTTAAGTACATACTGTTTTACATTCTCATGCATGCAATTGACAGGTTTCCATCGTTTCCAACGTTAAAAAGTATAACCGTTTCATGTTCGGAAAATTTTTATTGTACATCGCATAAAGTTTTCAACTTCCTCCGAATTCCGCCAAGCTCTAATTTTAAGTCATTTAACATTAATTACCGCTCCAAATGCAGTGATCCATAAAATACAAGAATCGTCGACAGAAATTCATCACCCGTAAAAACAAGAAAGGTCATAGACCGGAAGTTCTAACCTAATGATCGGTGGAGTCGGAGCGGCGATTTCATCTGAAGCTCTTAAGGGTCAGTGACCCTTGTATGTACTCATCGAAAGGTTTAAGGTTACCGCAAATATTCGTTCGATTTAGAAACGAGCGAGAGAAGGAACTGCCTAAATTTCTTCTTTTGCCTCACAGCCACGAACGTATCTGACTATCATTCTGACCCAATTTGATCTTACCATTTTACTGACGGACAGGTAAAAAGGTCATTACTCCAGTTACAATATCGTTATTAGGTGGATCGAGAAAATAACTGCAGGCATAAGACTTGATGAAAGGACTCGGCGGGAATCGCGTTCACCGTCCGATGAATCGATGTTTTCTCATAAAATACTTCGGTTAAGGCCACACCAGATAATGAAGAAATTTTCCTGAATTCTTTCTACCAACCATTTCAACGCTCGTGATGGTTATTTTAACGAAAGGGAAAGAATATCGACGGTTAAACGGGCTTGATTAAAATTTCGAGTAATATGGTGCCTTCAAGCGCGGAAGGAAGGATTATCCTATCCGGTGCCTAAGTTGCTTTATGAAAGTTTTTCTTTCGGTTAACTAAATTTGTGAAGCTGGAAGACATATCCAAACTTTCCCTGAAAAAATTGCCGCATAGTACATTTTCGTAAATCATTTGATATTTACGTACTGCAAATTTTTTCGTACTTTAAGTATAGTAAAGTTAACGTATGAAAAATTACTATGCTCAGATGTATACCTGCTAGAGTCGATGGAATTTCATCGAATAGAAAATCTGTTGGTCGAGCTGTTCCCTCCGGGAAGTAATTGTTCAATTTGAAACAACCCGATTTTGAATTTATATAGCGTTACTCGTTGAATATTTTGCTTATAGCGAAGGTGAAAAACTATCATTAAGTAGCTTTTTTATTTATAAGAACAATGTATTTTGGAGAGTTAAATTTGAGGCAGAAAGTTTAACATCTCGTGGCCCTATTACGAATAAAATCCTTTCAGGTGGAAAACGTTATCAAGGAATTAACGTTATTCGATCGATGTTTGCAGTTGCCAGTACGTGCGTTTCCAACGCGACGCGCGACGTTTCGAAAGAAATGCTCATTCGTGTTGCAAACAAATAGAACTCGTCGATTTTTATATTTTCGTTTACGGCTAACTGCTGTTACGGATGAACAACGATTAAACGAAAAAGAGAGAGAGAGAGAGAGAGAAATCAACAAGGGAATTGCACATTAATTAACAACCAATATATATCCAGGAAATTGGTATTGCGCAGCTTTAAATTAAGCAAGCCTGTTTAATTTTTTTACTATTTTGGAACGTCTATTCGTCATTAAACTAACTTCGAGAGTGTACGCTGCACTTTTTCCATCCGATTTGGAACTTAATTCATCCTAAGGTAATACGTTTTTAAAGAGTAAGATAGATAAAATGCTTCTACAGATTCGAAGTGGCGCCTAATCTCTTCTTGGAGCAGTAGAGCGAGGAATAAAGAAACGAATTAAAAGATAGTGCCTACGTCGTCGACCCTGTACGATCGATCAGAATTCTGTCCTTTCGCTTTGGACTGAGAACGGAAGCTGACCGCAGACAGATTGCTAGCTGTACCAAAAGAATAAAGGAAAAAAAAAATCTGGCTGTCAGTACACGAGAATTCCATTTTCCACTTTATTCTTTTCACTGTTGCTGGTATTAATGAATAATTTAAACACTGCGGTAACACGGATTTTTACGTCCCAATCTTACGACTATCCGGAATCTTGTAACTTTATTTCCGCAGTCGCTCAGCGATTTCATATCACTGCTAAAAATGAAAATTCTTCCCCCTCGCCTTATCTCCGTGTTCTCCAGGATACATATGTATTTATCAGAGCGACGTCGAGGAAACGCGAGCGATATTATGGAAATATTACTTTATACGCTTTGTGCGTTTCTGTACCCATCTACAAAGTAAGTATATTCATAAGGTATGCACGTGCAGAGTCAAGGTAGTCATCAAGTTTGAAAACAATTGAAGGGGTAAATTCATTCTGGCTGAAACTATGCTCTCCCCTTTAAATCCAATACACTCGCGTTCCCGTTCTTATCTTCTATACACTATACCATGGTATATGTAAGAATGGGATGTCCCGAAGGTGAGAGCGCTCCTCTATCTCGAAACATATTTCTACAATTTTCGTAGCATACATACCCCTACGTGCGAGGGTAATTCGAGCGTATAACGTCGCCTGAATTTCCTGCTCCGACAAACAGCTTAAATGGGATCATGTCCGACATATCCGTCGGAGAACGATCATGTACCGGAAGACAGAAAGAAACTGCATATTTCACATTTCGATTGAATTAATTCGTGAATCCAGGAACGTGTAAGTAAAAGGTTCCTCTTGGAAAACGAAGTAACGGCAGAAAATTATTCATGTAATCGTCGTTAGCATTTCTTCGATCAAAATGTTCGAAATAAAAGCACGACAGGTCTGCATAGAATTTTCCACCGATTCCCAGGGGATCACAGCTTGGAATTTTTGAATAAACTTTCCAAATAACATTTGCATCGAAAAGCGAAGTGGAAGCGATCTGCGCGATGTCAGCTGAATCGGTTTCACGACCGACCGAAAGAATGCGTGGAAAATAGGTCGGAGGAATATCTTTTATTCTCTAAGGAGCGTCAAGTGTGTTGGCCCCATGATAAGATGGTCGTCACAGTAGTTCGCGAGTCACCTTCTTTCAAATATTCACGACATTTCAGGATCGGTCCGCTCGTTCTTGACATCTCGTTTCTTAGAAACAATCGTGTTTCCTTGTTGATTACTCGTGAGGGGGTAACGGTCGAAATTTATCAGGTGAATAATTTCGAATCCCTTGTATACTTTTTCGATAATTGCTCAGTTATTATATCTATCAGTCAGCAAAAATAAATTGAAAAATTATTACCCGACGTATTCGCGCGCGATATTATTCATTTACGCGGAATTAGGTTGCTATTGTATGCATTTGCAAGGCAAATAACCGGAACAAATATATTCAAATCTTCACTTTCATATGTGCTTTTTCAAAAATGTCATCCTTTAATCCTATTGCGGTGTACCGAGACTTAATCAAAGTGAAACAGAAAAGAGTAGATTCGAAGATGGTGACAGACGAATGGATAGCCTTTGCATCAAGGTTGAATGGAAGGTATAACAAAGTGACCGCTAATGGAAGAAGCATTTTAAGAGAATGAAAAAAACGATACTAATAGTATCCTCGATTCGATATCTATGGAGAAGCGTGTATACCTTTCAAGAGGTAATAATACAAAGAATGTGGTGTACTGCCGAGGAAGTGACTTTTTTATAAAGATAAGCACGGAGCTATTAAAAGGGCTAATGAAGGGCGCAGGAAATTTGATTTATCTGCCGTTAATAGGCTAGATGATATTTATTCTTTAAAAAGGGGAACGATTGACGATAAAAATAACGACAACGACAACTTGTCGAACGGGATCGAATCGATTCTTCTAAGAAGTTCATTAATACAGTTTGTAAGTTGATTGTCTGTCCGTGTTGGGTGGAATTTAATTCCAAAGCTCATTTTCATGGCAAATATCTTGCCGGCAGGCAGTACTGTTTTGATTGAAATCGAAATTCGATTCCGAACAGAATGAAACTTGTTTAGTGGCGTAACAAACGATTCATTCTTTTACGTCATCCTTCGCACATCCCATTCCATTAACTGCAATATAGTAATTTAAATCTAAAGAGACTTTGACAAACGTGATTGTCAGCTGATCCAAGGGAATATATTTGCAATCTTCGGTAACGGGAAATATTTACAAGAAGGATTCCGACCAGACTCTGTTCGACGTGGTAAATCGTTCAATCATTGATTCCAACTTTCTTGCCTTCGTTTTACGAACTCTGGAGCGATGATGATAACCTTGAAACAATCTGAATTCCGCCCCATACATAAAAGAATCATGCGCTATTTATCTAACAATAAGATTATAGTTATACGTCTGTTCAAGTATCTTGGGACAGTATCAAGGTATTTTGAGATTTACACGATAAAGAAAGTGTGCGCTACTAATGTCTTAATGATTTCGTTGAAAAATGAATGTATTAGGTTTCCGAAAAGTGTCTTTCTTTCGCAGACGTTTTTTTTACAACTGTGCACCTTCGTACGAACGTGAAACCAAGTCTGTGAAATGTCGCGGTGTTTATCTCAACAGAACAAAATGGATCGTACGTGGTTCGATAAAATAATATAAAACAAAAAACGTTGTGCGTCTATTATTTACTCGTAAAACGAAAGAAACTTTTCGGACAACCTAATAATTTAAAATACCAAAGTATTTATTTTAAAAAACAGCAAATATTCTAAGACTTCCTAGCATAAGTGGATGATCAAAGCAAATTTCCTGCTAATTCGAAATTCTCCCAATATGTGCTAGTAAAAGTTTCCTTTAATTTTATGGACACTTGAGGAGAATTTCCTAAGATAATAAAATTTTAAGTAGACTTTCTTATAAATTCTCGAATTTTATGCGGCAAATATTATACCTGGTGGGCCGATAACAGTGCAGCCATTGTTACTTTCTCGTTGAATCCTTAAAAAGTGTTTACAATTATCTCGAAGCTAATCTCTATCTCAAACAACGATCGTGCGTTTACAAACGAAATGGGGGGCGTGCCAAAAGCTAACTGGCGATCCCGCAAACAGCATTATGATACTGCAAACAATGTTTCAACCTGCTGGAGTATTTATGATAGTTCGGTCAGCTGGCTTTGAAACAAAGCCAAACTCCAAAGCTTACATGGCAAAGAGAAGAATTAAATTATCAACGAAACGAATATCGGCTATTAAAATTGCAATCCTAAGCCGTAAGTTTAAGATGACAACTGTACGCGTAATTTAATTAATTTTACTGTGACGAATTGCACAGTCGTGCTCACCGCAGAAGAGTTTCATCGCGTTCCACGTACTCGGTGCTCGGAAGACGTTCCAAGAACGTACAATAACAATTCCGAGAATATTACTCCTCGTTTCAACTTTAGGTACATACTCATAGCTATTGGATACGATCCTTGGCGATCGAGAAATTGCATCGTGCAATTGTGATTAAACTATACATAAGCAGCGTAGTTGAGAAATAAAATCATTTGCTAGCTGTTCCAATATGATTTCTAACGAATTCATAAATTGGAAGACATACATACGATTCGGTATTATCGTCCAGTTTCCTTTTCTTCGATGAACAATGTCAGTCTTGTCTATCATTTATTTGCGGGATAGATTTTAATTTAAAGACCAATACAAAATAATGGAATGCAAAGGGAAGACGATAAATTTCTGAAATTAAACTATTGAGTTAGTTTGCATGATTTTCAAGACAGAAGCAAGCTTTAAACGATATTATATGGTCTTAAGGATATCTTAAAATGATCTTGGAATGACTTTGCATGTCCTCTAAATGACCTTATATGATCTTGACTGAAACATTCTAATGACACCGAGTAATTTTCGAATAATATTTGGAAGCACAATGACAGTCAGTGGGACGTACTTTTGCTACGGGATTTGCAAAGAGAAATTTAGTTTCTCGTTAGCTGATTATAACCGGATTAACTCATCGCTTTTCAACTCTCCCAGCGCATCTTAACGCTGCTTTTAATTAGCGTTGAGCGAAGCAATCGTTAAATTCTCTACGAAAATAATAAAGGTCGACAAGGTTTCGATTATTTGGACGAGCCGTATGATAAAATTAAAGTTAGCCGTATGGTCATGTTAGAATGACGTGTAACATGCTCCAGGTATCTACGAAGAGGAATATTCAACGAGTCGTGTTGTGACGCCCGAGTAAAATGTCGCGAATAAGTAAAAAATATTGCACGACAAGGCACGCAACATGACACACAGTGTGTGTACCGCTATCTTGAAATAAATTACTTAATTTAAACATCGCGTTAAGGTGGAATTAAATATTTCAAAAGGTATATTGATCTAATCTCTAAGCAATTAGATATCTCTATCTGTGTGACTGTACGTTGCATTAAACTTGGCACTTTGAATACGGGCACTATCGACTTTTTTAACAGCATCAAATTACAACTGTCAGGGACAGAATTGATCTAGCTAAAAGCGCGCTTTATTAAGCTGTTCATTATCGGAAATTGTCGAGTCACGCTTGTAAAATTATAGAAGCACGCTCTTTTCTCTGGTTCGTTAATCTTTTGGTCGAAGTTATTGGTGTCAAAAATTACACATAGCCAGCCGCGTTTTATTCCATTTAAAGCATCGCTGAAAATCGTTATTTTTATTTCAACCCCAACCCGATACACCTCGCTGGGAACATTGTAAACGCTGTAAACGATTCCAACTATTCCGCTCCGATTCGATTAACAAATCGAAAAATCATTAAGATTACCGTCGAAACGCACTAATCGCGTTCGACGTATGTGAAGTACGAATCATTCGGGCAGGAATTGCAACGCCTTTCCTACAAGTGGAATTGGTTTCGTGAAATCCAATGCCGACGATAGAGAGTTGACAACGAACCTTTGCAAACGACAAGTCTAACTTGAAATTAACTTCATGTTTGGAATTGTGCAAATGGCCTTGTTCGAAGTTCGAATAAGGTCAGATAATTTCCATCCTCTATAGCGCGAACAACGATTTAATAATTGGGCAACGTCGATACTAGACAGATTTTAAAAATAGGCGATCGTCGTATGAGATTGCAGGTGTTCCTCGCATTTTAAATCATTTTAGTATTCGCGATGAAATCTACTTTCTTATCGATAACGTCCTTGCTTGCATATCGCAAAGGGAAATAATTGAGGATGCCATACAGGTTACAGGAGATTGACTAGCATCGAAGGAAATAGTGGTGAAAGAAATTTGATACGAAACTTTTTTTATCCTATTACCGTCCTATCGCTCCTTCGTTTAAGGTTGAAGTTCATATTACGCGTCTGAAAAATGCTTTCGCAGCACGTAACCGATGATAAACCAAAACATCAGTTTCGAGATGAATTCCTCCGAGAAAAAGTTTGACATTTAGAGGTATTCTTCCTTTTCCCTTGTTTTCTTTTTTCTCGAGAATTCTGTGCAGACAAGTTGAAAAGGTTCACGTTTGTAATGAAAACTGATGGAAAACTGGCGGTGGGAAAGTGCGAAGAGTCAGACACCAACACGACGGCATGACGATGAAAAATCTGGAAAAATAGCTACATTTAAATTATAAAATTTCCTCAAGATCGTCTCCTATGAACGATTGCAACAGGAAGGTGGATATTTAATCAATTTAATGAAAATGAATTGTAAACAACGTACAGTTAATATTTATGTAATTTCGCGATACGAAAGAAAGAATTTAAAATTCCAATGTCTGCGAAGTTTCGAGTAACCACGTGTATCCGATTGTTACCTCCAGGCGGTAAAAATACCGATAGAAATATCTCAGTAAATAAACTCTGTTTATGCTGCATCAACGAAATAAACATTTCTTCTTCGTCTTTGGTATTAAATGAGCCACGCGTGCGTTATGCGTACTTTTTACGATGGCAGAGGATTCGAATGTCACACCAGTATCCGTGTTAAAGGTATCGTGAAAAATTCGTTGCATTTTAATATTAAACGCTGTGGTACTGGGAATTTCCTTCTTTTTTTTTATTTATTCTCTCTGTCGGAGAATAAACTAAACGTTTCATCTAGTTATATGCAGTTACACGTAATTATAAGAAGGAAATAAGTACACGAAACAGAAATGTGACAATAATAACCAACGGCATGTACACAAAGTGTACACGGTCGACAACATGTAGAAAGACAAAGAGGAACGCGTTTTTTGTTCGAACCGTTTGATCAGGCTGTAGTCGCGACGTACAAAGAACGTCTGTTCAACTATTTAGTCGTTAAAAGTCCCGCGGGCATTGAGGATTTTCCACCGATAAAATCACGAAACGTGAGAATAATTATATGAAAAATGTACGACAAAAAGACGATTTGATCGCATTATCGGGAAAAAATAGACGATTAACCCTTGCTCCTACGGGATTTCCTGTTTGTCGTGTCGTGTTTTCGTAACATAACGGTATATTCAGGGTAAAAAAATAACCACGCGTCTAATTTTATCGAAGCATGAAGCGTTCGCCAATAAAAATGCTGCGGGTGTACGTACGTTAAAATTTCAACGGGAATTTAAATCCTACTTAGTAAGATCGTAACGATCGCTCGATTTCGTTGCTTCCGTTTTTCATGCATAACCGATGCCACGGTAATTTTCTTTGATATATTGCAAAAGTCCATCGATCATGCTGGTCAAACTGTGTTCCTTTCGAAGCAGCGGAATCGACCTTTGGGTCGCATAAAAATAATCCCTTTATTGCAATACCTACTTTAAAATGCTACTTCCCTTCCTGGTTTCCGTTTCTTTGTAACGTGCTGCGATGTATTTTTAACGAAAGATTCGATTCTCTCATAGGTCCATGCAGACTGAAAATCAATTAGCTAGGGAAACATGAGACAAACAAACAACGATCATGTATTTATTTTCGTACGCAATCATTTCGTAAGAATTCAGAGTGCTTACCAGAGAAATTCAAAACTGTGCCAAGTTACGGTACAGAAGATTCATAATAGATGAAAAATTCATGCAGTACGAAAAAATCTGCTCCCGTAAAAACAAAAGAGCTATTAAAGCATTCCGAAACTCTTTAGGACAGGCGAAGTTTCATTCTGCTGGTGCCTGGAAACTCTAGCGCGGATAAAGCGATTGTCAACCGAGAAGATGCAAAATGAGGATAAATCAATTAACCTGCCATCAACTTTGTTTAAGGTGTGAATCGTGCTGCTGTAACGCGATCGCATTGCTTAAACAAAACAGAAGGAAATTCACCGCTAGATAACATAACTTTTCAAGACAAATAATTCATCTGGTATGTTTATAATGTACATCTGATTAATATCAATATTGTGGTAATATCGTGAATGTTTTATGATTTTTCAAGATCTCCGTACGACGTTGTTTCGGGAATGCAAAATTCCAAAAACAAAATAAATTATGCACATGGAATGTTCTTAAACAACGTCTCCCGGATATTCCACTCGATACAAATAATACCACTTATATTCCTTTCCTTCGGTAAGTTAGTTCCACAATTTTAAATAAATCCACAAATTTAAATAAAACTCACAAGTTCTCATCTTACGGTATAATCAATAGCCACTTCATCCACGATTTTTCCAAAAGTTCTACCATACTTCCAAACAATTTTAATAAATTAAGATCAATCACGAAAGGATCGATGAGTCGTACAATCGTCGTAGAATCGTGTCTAAGGTTGAGCCCACAATCACGGGGCGTATCAGTGAGAGCGTCTCCGTTCTGCGCGTCATGCTATTCGCTGGCCCGAGCTGCGGGGCGCGTTCAGTCTGCTCCAAGCCGCGGCTGCGATAACCTGCGCTGCGACCGGCTACCGCGACGAAAACAAACCAACCCCCGGGATACCTCAGAATCGAATAGAAAGTCAAAATTGTATCTTCTATCAACATCGAGTAACTAGATTTGTTTGTCGGGCAACCTTTCGAGAAGAAGCGAGTACGCCTCCGTTTGCAATCTTTTGCCAATCCGCGAGCTAAAACTATTTTAACATATGATACCAACGGGAGAACGTGATACCTCGCGATCGTACTCCTTGGTGGACATGAACACGTTACCACCGTTTTCGTACACGGAGGTAAGTCGACTTGGAAAGTTTCGTCCTCGAGCTGCTTGTCATAGAGTGCATGCCTCTCGGTGTAATTGATTTTGCAACGAAGAAGAAGAAGAGTCGTTCAAATAATAATCGCCTCGAACTCTTTTCGTGCTCATTATTTTCTAATTTTTCCGGAATTTTAGTCCCTCAGTGTTCTCTAAAGGAAACTACGTTTCATTCTTTCAATTACGTTTAACTGTTGCATTGCTACGAACATCAGCTGACCCTATAGAACGTTATTCCGTTTCGCAAGGGCAAAACTTAGAATTTGGTTCGAGGTGAAACAGCTTTTCAAATGGCCTAACTACGTTTCACGTCGAATGGATGGCTTAGTGACATAGAACGGAAGATCGATTGTGACAATAGCGACACTTAGTGTTGACTTTTCGCGGGGATGTTATTGACACGAGAACGGAAACGGAAAGGAGTAAATAACTCAAACGAGCTGGTTGAGCAACCTCTAAAGCACGGCGGCCCTCACCGACGTGATTAAACCGCTCGTTTTTTAATGGTCCATGAAAGAATTTGGGGACAAGCCGTACGCTATAGTTGTTCAATGGAAAAAGCCAAATGCCTGACATATAATTATGCCTCGTGCAGCAAGCCTCTCTTTTAAAGGCGTTTGTAAACAGAGGGAATATGTTTGGGCGTTGACCCTGTTCTTGATGCGCTTAAAGTCTTGTCCTAATTATGTTAATTTCCATTCATCGCGAATTTTCGCTGCTTAAGTTTCGCTGGTAAAACGGAAAATTTTTTGCAATAAAAGATTCAACGTACAAGTGGGTCAAGAACGTAGATATCTCGTGGCTTTAGGGTGGTCAGAGTATAGAGCGAGTAAGGACACAGAAGTCAAGCGAGGATTTCATAGCAATGTAGAGGGAGAAATAGCAGAAAAGAATGTTTAAAGAAATTAGTACAGACTAATTCGAGTTTAATTCATCGAACTGCAGCATTGATTCTGCGAAATTCTTCGTTCGCGATAGTGAATTGAAATTACAGGGACATTCGCATTCCTTCTAATTTTACCGCTAGAACGATTGATTGGATTTAATTGCTAAGCGTACGCGGGGAATGGAGCGGCCAAATAAAATTGTGTTTCTAGAACATATCCCTGTAACGATATCCTCATGGAAGAAATTTCAATGGATTTTTAAGAGTAATCATGCCATATTCATAATTAACATTTTTCTGTATACTTACTTTTTTTTTTTTAACATTGAAGCGCGGTACTTACAAAATTCGGTCCTATATGCAAAATACATTGCATGCTTCTATTGAGAGAGAATCGCTATATCGTATTAATTTTCCTCTTCTTTTTCACGAAAATTTTTCTCTCACATCGCAATCCTTTGATCGAGCTCTACGCAGATGGTTCAACATGAATTCGTTTTGGAAAGATAACAGAATATTTTTTTCTGCTCGTGGCCTTTATAATATTATGCGTTTCTCGTTCAAAATCCGATCAAGATTTTCTTAATGAATTCCGTCACAAAAATTTCTTCTCTGACTAAATTTTCCAGATAAAATTAAACGTCGTTCGTTATTTCAAGCGACATCGTTAATAGTGATGTAAAGTTATTTTCATTAATGGTATTAACAAATATTCCTTTACAAAAATATAAACTATATACCGTGTACGTCGTGCATATAGTTTAACTCAAGGAAGCAAACTAATTGACCTCCCGAAAAGATTTAATATTTTCATGGATATATCAAGGGAATCAAATTTTTAATCCTATCTCTTCAATTTCAACATTTTTACGCTACTTAATAAAAATTCATTAAAATAAATCACGACGAAGAAGACACGATCAAAGTGATCCAGTCCTTTTCTTCGTTTAATCATAAACTTTTTAGAGAAAGCCTATTAATATCATTTTTTGTCTTTCATCTCGTCTTGAGAACGAAACACGAAGCAGAGGACCTTCGCTATTAACATTCTGCATCCGTGAATACGTAATACCGTGAAATGTGTGTCCATGCTCCGGCAACAAATTACACTAAAAGATTCTCGCGATTTCCTAAGATTTTCCATAGCAAGCTTTGCAACGTTGCACCGTCTCTTGCTCTTCTGAAGCGTATTTCGAAATTACCCTCTCTGTATGCAATCGTTTCTTCAAGGTATTCATCCTCGATTCTTCGGTTCCTGGAATCGTAAACGCGGATCGTGAAACTAATCGACTAATTTCAGAAATACACGGTGTACTTAACTCTCAAAGTACTAATTCCGCGTATGTTCTATTAATATCAGAACTTACGATCCCTTTATTGCTAGAATCGTATTTTTTACTATTTAGCTTCTCTGCAAACGTGCTCGAACTTCGATGTTATCTCGTTCAATCGCATAGATTCTCGACACGTTGCAAAAAAAAGAAAAAGTGAGAAAATAGCAATACGAGTTCGGTACGAAGAATATACTTCATATGCGAACACGCTTGACTATTCATTAAGATCCTCGTATAATAAACGTTAATTATCCATTCCACGATCTCAGCATACGATCTGCTGTTTTATGGATGAGCGGTCGTGATGCGGGACACCCGCGTTGCGACATGAAATTTTTCATTTATATACCGAGAACTTTTCGCTCGGTCGTTCGTTTAAAGAAAGCATATGTTCTTATAGCAAGCGGCAAGTGCGTGTATATCTGTGACTAAAACGGCCGTAAGGTAGACAGCAGGTCTATTCACACGAGCTCATCTGAATCTAAAATGTTAGTCACCAACCCCTTGGTTCACGCTGGATACGCCTTCCACAGTACGCCGGCTGACACGTGAAAGACTGATACTACTGTACTGACAACACGATTTTTCGGGACGCTCTATCGCTTCTGACCACGACCAATCGGCTTGATAGAAAATAAGTGCATTACGTTCTATTTTTGTTTGCACAATATCGATCGCGAATCGTCAGTACACCAAGTCGTATAGAGTCAGTTACGTGTTACATTTACAGGGAGGAAACGTAAACGCGCAATCAATTCATCAATGCTTTACAAATCTACTCGTTTTCCAGTTAAATAGCTTAAAATTTAATCCACGTGTAACATTGTACAATGTTTTGTATCACTAATGGGATTGAAACGTTTAATGCTCTCGATTGACAATTTTCCAATTCACTTACCACGAACAAGTACGACGTTCCGTATTTTTCCTTTCTTGTGAAATGATAGCGTTTGGAAGTAATAGAGAGACTAAATTAGGTAAAGTATTGCGTCAATATAATCGTGTTCGTGAATTTGAATAATTTGAGTAACCGAATTAATTACCATCGTTAACAGGTATTGGAGTATTTCACGTCAAAGAGGAAATGTACCCCTGAGCGACGTAATCTTGCGTATAAGAGCAAACTTGACTCGCATTCTCCGCGCAATTAGAGGCAGACAAATGATTATTGCAGACGCATCAGCTTTTATTCAGCATCTCAGAAACTTTGACACACGAGCAAGCAATGCAACCTTCAGAAGTACTCGTGTTCTTACACGCCTTATGGTTTTTATACGACAAGGTGAAACAATAGGCGAAATATTTTCGCTTTGTTCTTAATCGTGACTGCAGTTCCACCTGGCTCAGGTTCCTTTCTTTGACCGAAAACAAATTCAAGAATGCTGCTCATACATAAAAACAGAGCTAATTGAAGGCGTAGGTAGCAAGAACTTCTTGCTCGACGAACCCGACGAATCCGATTCAGGCCGCGAGAGCTCTTCAGTATTCACCGTAATCATGCGACCGATTATACACTTTGGTGCAGCATTGCATGATTCTAAATATACTCGGTTTATCGTTCCTTGGTGAAAAGTGAGTCATACATGAAAGCACGATGTATTATACTTCTCTCTAAATATAAATATTGCTTCTAATATATTCAGTGTCACATCGTGATCGCCATACGCTGAACGCGTTGATATTTTACATGTCATTTTGAGTAACCCAGAAGTGAAGATTTCCGATAGGAATAAACTACACATTTCGATTCATTTTGACGCTTACGTTCTTTCCCACTGTTCAGCGTTTGCCATCTATACAGATTTAGAGATACAATAGAAAATTTATTTTCCATCGCGATATAGGTTCCATTTTAATTACTCCAGCCCTTATAATCTCTCCGTCCTATTCCATGTACAACTTATATTATCATAAACAAATCGATTTCTGTTTTTCTGTTTTCCTTTTTTTGACACTTACGACTTTTATCATTTCAATGCTTTACTTATATTTACAAGAAATGGGATAATGTAGTATAGCAAAGCGTGGGATACGTTATCTATCGTATTTTACGAAATTCAATGCTGTATTGTTAATGCGAACAAAGAATCAGCGAATTAACGGTAGTGAATTCGTTAACTTCCATTGTAACTTTAATATCAGTTTACTTTCCGGTAGATTGAACGTTGTTTATCGGTGACTCGCTGGAATCCAGGTTCATCTAGCGGCCGTCGCGAAACCGTATTCCGGTGCGCATCTTCGGATTACTCAAACGCCGAGAAACCCACGGTTCTATGTACACCATGTTAGCATTATGCAAACTTCGTGGGATATGGTCGAATTTCAGCTCATATAATTACGTTATCCATTCAATTCCGTTCGGATATTATTAAAATAGTTGCGTGTCGATGCATTATCGGAATTCTTATCTGTTGTTATTCAGCACGTTCTTTCTACGAAATACTTTAAATAATCCGTTTAAATCACAATTTTTAACGGAAGATTACATCTTCAACAGCACATTGTTTGCCGCTGTTTCACAAATGGCGACCATTTTCGTACGAACGTAACGTTTAGAATGTCCGCGCCATACAACGCATTAGATTAAACAGCCATCGTTGGAATTATTTGTAAACCTACGTTAAAAGCGGAAAGTACGCCACGTGGATTAACGCAACTCAGCTCAGGTCATTCGTATAAATTCCCAGCGCTACTCGAAGTTGAATAGCTAATGGCCCGAACTACATTTGTTGTAGTACTTGATTTTCGACTCGACGGGACTAATGCGATTCGAACGCAGTTTCTACGCTGTTCCGCCAACTTTTCATTCCAACGGGAACGTCAAAGAACGCGAAATAAAAGAGAGGCTAAAGGGAACGGGGATTAAGATTCTCGTTTCGGAAACGGAGATTCCGTCTCGCTCCATTTACTGATTACGTGCAGGAAGATCCGATCCATTCAAATCCTTCATCTATCATACGACAATGTTCGATTTACAGAGATGAAAATCTTAAATAGGTAAAGACGTGAATTTCCTTGACGCGTTCACCTGCGAAACGATTCGAATCAGCGTGCAATAATTTTTCAAGTGTTGGCTAGTACTCTAGCTATCCAGCGATACTCAGCTTCCTAGAACGGATAAGAAGAAATAAATGGAGCTTACGTCATGATAAGCATCTTTCATCTTTTCGACCGGATTAAAATTGCTGGCGTAAAACTAAATGAATGCGTTCCGGTGACTTTTTCTAAATGAAAACCTCCGCCAGCCGGCCAACCGTTTAAAGAGAGAGAGTGGCATTTAGACGTTTAACAGATGAAGCGCTCGAAGTTTCGGTCGATTGCCTGTGGCCTTCGCTCGCGCGTGCAACTTTACCCGATTGTCACTATTCCTCTTTTCCCAGATAAATATCCGACAACACGGATATGCCAGAACGTTATTCTACTCGTTTTCATCCCCTTTTTTCTGCCTTTAACAATGCTGTTCTTCTCTTATCTTCGAAATGCATGAAGTTCGGAAACGATGTTCTGTATAAAAAATACGCTGGTAGGATAAACATTAGACAATGAGAGTCTATCTTTATGGTATTCCTTTTATTCTTCTATTCTATACAAGTTTATCGAAAGCAGCTTATTTTTAGGAAAAAGGACTGTATTAAAATGTTATCGATTCCGATTGTTTATTTCATTATTTCACGTTTGAAATCTCGTTTTTGCTATACCGAGAACATAATATCTAGCCGATCGATCGTTACATCGCTCGTTAAGGCAATTAGCGTTAAAATATCGCTCGATATCATTGGTACTTCTTTTTCTTTTTGTCCGGCCGTTGGAAATTTCTCTGCAAAGAATGGACGTCGATAATTTCAATTACCTCCCATTCTTCGAAAAGAAAATAGTTTCCAAACTCCGCACGAGGACTTCGTTACCATTAATAACGTCGTACTAGTGGGAAACGCGGCTGATTTCAATATAAATTTTTAATCGTTGCACCAGAACGAGTATTCGATTGAACCTATCTCGCCGAGAATTTAAAATCTCCGCCACGTCGAAGACGTTCATTTCCACCAAGCCATTGAAATAAATTTCTTACTAGATAGAAGTAGTCAGCCTTCACACATCCACCTTGTTCGACTTCCATTTCTCAAGCAATTTCCTCGTAGCGGATGACCAGACCGTCCTCAACAGCCGCTAAAGTCCCTAACAGTGTTCTAATATTCCGCCAAGCAATATTTCTGAAATTACGAAGAATATGAAGAGTAAAAGGGTATATTTGCCTTCAAAACCAAATAGGAGGAATTTTAGAACTGGATTTTAAATCCTCGTCCCTGTGAAGAGTGGAAAATATGGCTCATAATACTCTCTCCTCACATTCTTCATTCTCTCAAACTCGAGCGTATTGTAGTTTGTATTATTACGTTATCGTATTCGTTGCTCGGGAAAAATCCTCATCCGAAAGGATTAAATTACCAACTTTTGTGATAATGGAACGCATCGATCTTCCCGCAAATTCGTCGTCTCCTCCAGCTTTGCTTCTAACGAAAATCGAAGGATCGTTTCACACGATCGTCACGCTGAATTTTTCATTTCCGTTCGTCTGAAACGCACTTATCTCCGCCTTCGTGACGGTCGAAACCGGTTGGAAAAATCCGTCTTCAGAGTAATCCAGTCGCAATAGAAATTGAGCCGAACCGTGGCACCATGCACGCGCTGCCAGAGCTCGCTGAAATTGGCCCCGATTCCGTGCCGTTAAACTCATCGGCCCGTTTCCCTCGTCAGCCCTCCGCCACCGGTGGAGACAAATGGATTTCGGGGAAACGATGGAAGAAATTCCGTGGGATGAGCGTAGGATAGACGAGAAGATGAAGGATGATTGTGCTTCCTCTTGTCGAGTAATTGTAATGGGCATTTCTGGAAAAATTCAAAATATTTTTTTGTACAATAATATATGTAGATTGCAGGAGGAAAAGCCGATAAGTAGAGTCCTGTTAATATATTTTCATCTTAATATCCCTTCAGGAATAAAAAGGGGTGTTCTGATACGACGTAATAAAACTATAAATTCTTTTAAAGAAATCCAGCGAACTCTCGGCCTCCCGATTTCAACGTAATGAAAAGGCAAGGTAATCAATCGGCGGATTACATATCGCCTTCTGATCCCAAATCACTGCCGAGATATGAGATGTTTTTCAAGATATCGTATTACTTTCAATCCGTTAAAGGGAACTATCGCTAATTAAATTGAAATGGAACAAAAAGTCATTGAAATTTTAAGATTTCCTCAGGCTAAGACACGATCGTACCATTCAATTATCATTGGGCGTGGGACGCGTTGGAAAACGCATTATGATGATATATCGGGATAATCGATGTGGTTCGGTATAATAACGAGTTATCGGAACAATTAACAATTGGAATACACTGGTGGCGTTTGGTTAATTCATTTCCGACTAGGGAACGGCTTGCACAAAAATGTAATTGTACCGACCACGAGCGGCATGAATTTCATTCCTGCCCCGGCTGCAATTAACAGGTAACAGTTCACGTCATTCAACCGTAATACTTTCTGTGTACAATATTCCTACATTGTTTCATTTAGTAGTTGAATTATTATTGCCGGCAATATTTCATTCTTTGTATACTTTATTCCTCGGTAGTACTTCAAGCGTCCATTTTACGATTAATATCGCAGAATATTCTTAATAGTCTCAACGTTGAACACGAAAAGCAGCAAAAGTGCATTATTTCCTCTTATCTTGATCATCGTTACCTTTGTAAAACCATTACCTGTGGACACAGTATTTCGTTAACGAAGTAGGACGGTAAAGTGAACGAATGTAAGAATATGGAAAACGTACATGTGTGTATATAGTGATAAAGTAATCGATCGTGTTTAATCGATTAATATATTTCCAAGTCGGGCGTATATCATTTGCAGCGTAACGGAACGACGTTGCTGACGTGATTTCGTATTAACCTCAGCCATTTATCTTCGATCCAAGTTTATTAATTTTACATCGAAAAGTTTGATCAAAATTTAATAGAACTCAAAGTTTCATCGATCCTTTTCGTAAAAACATTTCAAGGTACCGAGTTTAGCAGCGGACACAAACGCGTTCAGTAGAGTTTTTCTTTCTACTTACCCCAGGTGAACAGTTTCACCATCGCAAAATGCTAATTGATTGGAGAAGTCGCTTAATTCTATACCTCATTTATAGTTAACAGACTCAAAAAATTACTCGAGAACTTGTTCCGCTTGCAGCAGCCAATAAAACGAACGTTGTCCTAACGATTCGATGAATCGAGTCACGTTCGTGTGTTAACGACGATGGTCAGTATGAAACGAAGTGAAAAACACGTTGCTTTAATCCATACAGAAACTATTTTTCTCTCTGGTTTGTCGCTCCTTGCGAAATTATTGATCAACTAGTAATATTACAGAGTTTGTAAGTTACGAATCGTAGCTTATAGACTTCCTTTGTACAACTTTACAGTTTTACAATTTTACGCCAAATAAGATGATCAACTAACTTGTAATTTGCAAAATTTCGATACTCTTGAAATATTTTGTCAAGGTCCCCATTCTGAACAACTTTTTCCAATAAGAAAAATAGGAAAAAGTTAGTCAGAATGGTGATCTTGACAACGTATTTCAAGGCTATCGAAATCAGCCAAGAGATAATTATTCGACCCTTTAACCCGAAACGATTATAATATTTTATGTGCAGATACTGTACTTTAATTAAGTTTTACAGTTCGAAAGATTACTTCAGATTTTATTTGAAAGAATTTCAAATCACTTGAAATTAAGCTCGATCCTTCCACTTAAAAATCGGAAAATATTGTAATAACATTTAGGTCTTTTAATTTTCTTCAATCCACAAGCTTTCTGTGTACTTCGATTCGCGTTCAAGCAGTTCTACGTTAAGTCACGTGCTGTTGAATGGATTGCTGTTCCACATTTCTTTTCTCATATTCGCGATACGATGCCATTTCGATGATACTTGAGAAAAGTTGGACGATTACGCAATGGATGCACGCAATATTCATTCGATTTACATAAATTATTACCGTTTCCCATTCGAAAAAAGAGCGTCGAGAACATTAATTACCAATGACCATGTATCCTCTGTCGAGCTTAATGCTAGCAGCAGCGGATTATTAAATATCCGATGACTGGCACGGAATGCAATTTTCTCGGATAAAAAGCTTCGCTCTCGGGTGTATCGCTTTATTACGACTTCGTAAGATCTGTCGAAGTGAACAAGTATACCAATCTGAAGAAGCAAAACGAATAAAAAGCGCTTTATGTTTATATCTTTGTAGTAGGTTTAGTCTCAAGAAATACTTTTATGAGACTCGACGTGTTTATGAGTCCACGAAGAACTTTTAAAATATATTATTTTCGATAGTTAGAATACGTAATTACAATTCACATAATATTATAGGGGCCAGAGATTTATTAATTAAGGGGTTGAAAAGATAAACAAGGGAAGATTTTCAATAATAACGAGAATCGTGTTTTTATCAATTTTGATATTTATCAGTTGAAAGAGCTTTTAGCGTTTGCCACCTTTAAAAAATGTATCGAAATAGTTCAATTTATTTAATCAGATTTAACCACCAATGTTGTCAAAATAATTCATTCACGATCTTTTATGGAAATTTTATGGTTTTACAATGATACGTTTTGTGTGGAGCGAACGCTGTTTTAGCGTTTCATCGTATACATCAAATTTACATCCTTTTCTACAGGAAGATTATTTTTTTATTTTCCCACCATTTGTTTTATTTATCATTTGAATACCTCGATTCTCGATTGTGTTAAATTTCCAATTACAAACCGAACATTATCGTATCATTGATTACGTTTGGTAAAACGGAAGTGATTCAACGAACTTAATAACGTGAAAATTCAATTACAGTTCGTTTGATGGTTGAAGGATAGCTTTTATTAGATAAAGGACCTATTTCCTCCTGTTGATCGGTCACGTTTATGATTAATCGTTCGAATGGATCACTGCTCGCTTACCTATTCCTCGCGCTATTCCATGGAAATATTCGTCGCGATCACGAGCCAGCGAATCGAAACCGATGAGCGATGCAACGCGACGCGTACGTATCTGGGTCATCTTTATAAAAGCCGGTTTATTACGTACCTGGCGTGTTCTGTAGCTTGCGGGAAATTGATTCCATACTGTTGATTATCTTTTCCAGGCTAAGCGTATACCGAGGATCGTACGTTTCGTGTTCGTGGACACTTCGCATGCTGACCGAGTAAAAATATTCGATAAAAGAAGTAAAGTACGTTGATTAGCTTTCCGTTTCTCGACATTTCGTCAAATGGTTTCGTTTACCAGTACTTTATGGGTCTTTACTATGCCTATCAGTCGAAAAAGACACGAACTTCTCTGTTTACATGAAACTTCTTCGTAAAGTTTAATCGAAATATTTAATAAAGCAAACTTGACTTGACGAATAAGCAATAGAGAAAATATTTGTTAAGATCGATTTGTGAAGAAGTAAAAGAAATATATTTGACTCGATATGTGTTACAGCGTGCTATATAAACTGTCGTTTCTCCCAAGCTTAAATTTCGCACGTCAATATCATCTATTAAATTTTGTTACAAATTTGTTACGTCAATTATCGATCGCATTAAAGTTGAAAAAGTTTGTTGAGAAACATTCAGAGAAATTGTAAACGAAGAAATTATAACGACTCTTTTCTGCGAATTTTTTAATTCCAACACAGATAATTCCTACGAGTCTGGAATAATGAAATTCTAATCAGTCGCTGGAAAAACAATCAATAAAAATTGAATCAGTGGAAATTACTCGAATTAAATGCCATCTAACTAAAAAGATTTTTTACCTTCGTTTTTCAGGGATGAGAAAATGCCTCTGTGATGTTGCATCGAAGCACATCATCGCGACGCTCTAGAGCATCGCGCAATATGACGAATTTTGGTCATACGTCGCCGATCGCCGGACCAAGAGGACGACGCGCCAGCGTGGCAACCGATAAACCTGTCGATTTGCCACCGACGAGTCTTCGTGGAACTATGGAACGTCAACGCTCTCCACGGGGCAGTATCGTGCCCGATATTGCTCTATCAATGGGAAACGACATCGAGGTTGTTCATAATTGACAATTCTATCTATTTAGATTTCTCCCCTCGCATCCTGTGAATTTGCATGAACAACAAGACTCGTACGAGTCATACGAGCGTGCCAATGATAAGACAAGCTGATGTATCGCACAATACGGAAGCTTCAAACACGAAATGATCTGTAAATATTTCACGTACTTCGCATAGGTGAATTGGAGACGGGAAGGTACAAAATCTAAATCGATACTGGCACACGACGAGTAACGCGTATCGACACTTAAATGTGACGGAGTATGGCTTCGAAACTTTCTAGAAATCCGCAAAATTTGTTGTGGAAAAAATTTATTCTTAGCGAGCTCGACGTGTGCCAATACTCGAACCATCTTTGGAAATAATTGTCGAACGACGTACCTTGTTCTACGTCATACTTGTCCCCCGCCTCGCAATGATTAATTGGTTAGAAACGTGGTTGCAAAATTGAGGTGAAGAATAGAGATGGTTATATCGTAGTCTGTGTTCCACCCGAATTTTCTAAAACTTCTTGGCGTCATCAAAATTCCCCCATAGAGATTCAGCACGCTGATTATATTCTTACGATTTCCTTTTGCTTTCATCAATTTCGAGGATATACCCTTGACCTTTCAGCCCATCCACCACAAGCCTCTGCTGGAGCGAGATCAATATGGCGACACGCGGAACATGTTCACTCAGAAGATCAGTCGCAGCCCGCGAAATTCCCTGGTTCCGGACGATTATTACAGAAGTTCCCGTAACGGAGTTCGAAGTCCTCGGAACAGTTTGGTTCCAGATACCAGCTTGGCACCTGACATGTTATACAGTTCGCGACATTCTTTGGTTCCGGAAGCTCCTTTGAGTCCCAGAAATTCCTTGGTACCGGACGTTAGTCACAATAGAAGCCCGAGGAACAGTCTGATTCCTCTGAACGCTTCAAGGACGTCCCTGATGTCTGAAAATGGAAATCCTCCTTCTCGCAGTCCTCGACACTCTTTGATACCAAATTCTTCGAGAAGCCCCCGTGGAAGCATGACCAACATGGAACTGGTCGATCGTAGCCCGCAGAGAAGTCCGCGAGGTTCCATAGCCTCTGAGTGCTTAAATCAGAGTCCAAGAAACTCGATCATTCCATATGAGGTGAACAGATCCTCGCGAGGGAGCATTGGCATGAACGACGCGCCCAGAGGATCGATCGGTGCTAATGAGGAAGAGACGAGAAGCACACGGCGAGGTATCGATTCTGACACGATCGACAGAACTCCAAGGGGTAGCCTCAGTGGTTTGCAAGACAGAAGAGCCGCAAAGACGAGCATGGTGGCGCACGATCCGAGAAGGGCCTCTGCCGATCAAGGTAAGGGTTTGTTTGTTCTAAGAGAATGCTAGAATGCTAATGCTAAAAGAGAATGCTGATCCGATTGGCGATGGGATACCGAAAATCGAACGCGAAATTTTCTCTGTCTCTCTTAGAATAGTTAGAAAGTGAAAACTAATTATTTATAACTAGGTTTCTCCATCCGATGATAATCTCTACGTAATTTTCAAGTTGATAGTATTAGATCAGTGACGGAAGTCTTCGTACAGCTTATAGTGAAACGATTTTTATTGAAATAAAATTCCATCACGAAGTTAGTATATTTTATGTCGAGACTAATTGAGAGCTACTTTAAGGGTACGATAAAACAAGCTTCTCACAAAATAACGATATGTACGGTTTGAAATAATAAGTCTACACAAATTGTATTTTCTCTTTTCTTGTCTCTGTTTGAATATTTTTGCGAAGTAACACAGTTTCCTACAAAATAGCTATTGTCGCGTATGTTGATAAAGATATAATTTATTTCAACAGATATAGCGCTTCCATAGGATGTACAAAAACTTTCGCGAATAACTGTGAACAAGCAAAGTCCAATAAAATGTAATAGCATATAAAAGCGACGAGATTTTGTAATCTTCTAAATGTTCAACCATAATATCGTTAGCATCGCAACTACGTTTTTAATGTACGCGAGTACGGGCATACTAAAGCTATACGGCATGTGCCTTGCTTGTATTTACGAAGAAGAACAAGTGTTATAGGATTCAGTTTCATCCACGATATTCACCACTCCATGGAAACGAAAACCGTTATAACGCTTCAACGGCGTCATCGATATGGCGTTACATTCGATGAAATAATTAATCACGTTAATCCTCTCGATACCGAGTTCTCTCGCTGTAGATCGACGTATGACGCTTTCCAGCAAACGTGATTGAATTACGTTCTCGCCATATCCGGAGTCTTATGGCAATTCGATGCTCGTTACCCACTAATTTGACGCGACATCTCAAGAGAGCCGTAAATTTTATTCGTTTTGCCGAGCAGTTTCATAGATCGTTGATTCCGCCGCGTCGTAATCGAAGTACAGACAAGCGAATCTGATCACACGTTGATTAACAGGGATTGATATCAAATTTTCAAGTATAAACTGATGCAAGTGATATTGCAAATTTAACATCGAGGATCAAGACGAGGATGAGCGACATTCGGGACCGTCATTCCTCTAAAAATAGAATCTCTTGATAAGCTAATAATCCTATCTGATCGCCGGAGTTATTATAGCCGAGTGTAGTATGGATAATGATAGGAGCAAGTTAGCATCCTGACACTTCGTCGCTTTTCACGCAACCGCATTAATCTAGCTGAGCAAATCTTGTAAATGTGTACGTAACACACCAGGACAACGGGACACGGTTTAGAACCGAATAGGCATCCTGTGAAACTGAAGGCAAAATCATCGTTGAGATAGTTGGCCTATGAATACTCTGATACGATTTGTGTAGTTTGATATGAGCATTGAAAATAGTCACACGGAATAATAATACGAAATAACGTAGAGACCTAATTTTTGTTGATCATGTGGCGTTATGAATCGGCGCTGTTAAAAAGTTTACGATCACGTTATTATTTTCGGTAAACATACGTATATTGTCGGTTTGCTAAAAGAGCAAACTAATTAAGAAAAATAAATTTTTCCATTATTTAGCAATGAAACATTTCTTTCTTTTATAGTCCTGGTTTTGAGGCTCCTTAGCAAAATATGTATCGTTTATGCGTATTGCTCGTTATTAAAGAAGAAATGGAACTCTTACGTTAAATTGTTCTATCGTCCTTGTTAAAGAGAAAAACTTTATAAGAAAAAGCTATGGCACTTGCCAACGACGCAATAAATAATTTATCGAACAAAGGTAATTTGCTTTGAAATATCCTTAGGAAACATCGAATTATCGATGCGTTAAAGATTACGCGCTATTATTGATTATCTCTGAGACACTGCGTGGAACTCTACTTCCATAAATTCCGGCCAATCGTAAAATAAAAACGTGTACGATTTATTGGCACGGAAAGAACAAGCTCACAAAGAAAATTAATAACTGGATTCTGTCGTGCGACCCATGCCGAGGATAACAGGAGTTGAACCGTTTAAAACGAAATTGTTCGTGTTTTTTAAACTGTTATGTCTGAACCCGATTTATACCGATTACTACGTATTTTCTGTAAATACACTATTTACAATAAAGAACATAAGATTGATCATTAGTTTGTTTATCTAAGGAATAACTATTTATTGGTTTTAAAAATGCAATGATCTTTGAGTTTAAGTTTAACCGACAATTGCCAAAATTGATAGCAAATTCTAATTATTTCTGTTTTAACTTTCAAGCTTAACTTAACAATTGTCAAGACTGGTAGTTAGTTCACTAAAAATCTAGATAATTACAAATTACTATTGATGTAAAATGTTGGATGCTCAAACTTTGTAAATAATCCTTGAGAAAACTAATTATCTTTTCACTAATTCTTTGCGGTAAAAAGCGTGGAAAAACATTGGTTTTTTTCAAGTCAAAAGTTTTAAACACAGTTAATTATACGAGACTTTTATTGAAATCTCAGTTCCCTGCAGATAATTATTTTAAAAATGCCGGTAAAATCTCATACATGTTTTATTTGTTACATATTTGTCTGGCCACTTTTGTAACAATACCAGTATGTTCTCTGCCATACCCGAAACTTGTTACAATTCGCAGAGGAAATGAAAAAGTATGTGGATGAAATTATTACCAAATAATTCTCACTTCTGTAGAATCAACCATATCATTCTATGGTCCATAAATTCCTTCGTGTTTCACTTCGTACTGAACGTAAATTATAATATTTGCCTATCTCCTGTGTATTATGGATCGTACAATAGCTCTCGATTTTCTGGTTTGATATAAAAATGTTCTTGTTGCTAATATAAAATATAAAGTTTTATTGGACAACAGACATTATTTCATCGCAATAACGCCAAAGGTCACGTCGTAAATTTAACAAAAATGGCTCTCCCAGACCCTGGATGGGAAGCTCTGTTATAGTATCCGCCTTACTCATCGGACTTTACTTCGATGAATTACCATCTTCCCCGTTCTCCTCGAAATGCTTTAGCTGGAGTTTCCTCCCACAACATTGTAAAATTGCGAAATCTACTCAAAAATTCATTTGCGTTAAAACCAACGGAATCGTTGAAGCAAAGAATACAGAAACTTTCACAATGTTAGGGGAAAAGGTTGCAAATAATGATAGAGAATACATGGTTCGTTAAATCGTATCAAACGATTGTGAAAAAACTGAAAATCTTGCATTCGTAAAAGCCATGAATTTATGGACTAGCCTAATATTAATACGCTAGATATTAAGACAGTATTTTGAAAGTGTATATATATATATATATATATATATATATATATATATATATATATATATATATATATATCAATGACGCTTCTTTAACCGTTACTTAATTCTTATCTAAAAGAAAGTTGTGGTATCAGTGACAAAAAATTTGTTTTTTATGTTTCCGCAGGTATATACGAGAATCGAAATTCATCCCCATCTCGGCAAAAGGAGGTGAACTCGGGCAACGCCAAATCTCGCGGAAGTACGGTTCAGATCTCTCTAGGATATGGCCCAAATACCTTCGAGGACTCTAGACGAGCCAGCAGCTCTGTATCGCAGGTACGATATTTTTCATTCGCCTTTGACACAGAGGCGAAATCTAACATTTATTATCCGGGATATTCGATAACAAAAACAAAAGGGGACGCCACCAGAATGGGTAAAGCGTTTTCCCCTTGTACATTATAAGCCAGTACCCCCGTTCTTGAAAGCCTTAAAACCTCTTGTATCCTCTTAGGAAAATTTCGTTAGGCAAAGTACAAGCCAACACTACAATTCCTTGAAAGCATCCTACGGATTCATTTCCGAAGGGTATTTTTATTCGTATCTCATATCCCAACAAAACAAATTTTTTCAGCAAAATTTTACATTTTTTCATCCAGTTTTTAGCATGGAGAAACATCGTTACGCGAACGCAGATTTTTTCACACGCTCTAGGATTATTTCCCTCTATTTTTTCGAGGTGTATTCGTCGAATAAAGTATCGACCGAGCCTGTATACTCGAATAAAATACTCCACGTGATGATTAGTTCACAATTGTCTAAAACTTTTTTTTTCGACGCGCCGTCAACGCTGTTATCGAATTTTGTTAGCGAGGACGATGTATATGGTCAGAGTTTGACGCCCGGCGATGACACGTTTGATATGTTTGACAATTTCATCATGAAATACGGTCGCGTGTTTTTCATCTTGTCGCCTAGTCCGCGACCTTGCATCCACCATCGTGTCGGCTTAAAATCTTTATGATATAACGAACTGCCCTGTGGTCATGTGTAGAAACAACCCCCCTCCCAGGAGGATCAAAGAAATGGCTGGATCGTAAAAAGCAACCAAGCTCCAGACGGTCCATCCGGTTGGATCGAAACGACCGCTTTACAGCCACGAATTCGCGCGATCATCCTAAGATTCAGACTCATTCGAGTAAACTGAAACGAGAAGGTGACCCTACAGATATTTTCTGACCTCTGGATATTTGAAACCACGAGCCTTACCTTGGAGTCCCTGTTTAATTTTCAAAGTGTATGAGAACGACATACTAAAGTTGAAATGGTCAGTGTTCATATTTTAAAATCACCTTTCTACTTGGCCTTTTCGACGACGATGGCGATTATCATTTATATCTTCTTTCTAAACAAAAATGCATCGATAGTCTCACTTCCGCTCGTATAATCGCGAAGAAGAGGCACATGAATTTTGATTATTGGTCAGAAGAGTCACATTTACAAATTGTATCATTTACAATTGCAAATGTGTAATTGTTTAACGGAGAAGAAAGGCAACAGGATATATATGGAATAATTATTTATCGAACAGGAAATATATAGTGGTCGATATGTACCATTAACACGCAATTACTACTACACAAAGCTGTTGAACGTAGACCGTGTCCAATAGAAATATTACCTCAATGTTTCGCCAGCATTGTAGCTATATTTTTCACAGATTAATTATTCAAACAACACGCCGAAACTGCCGTATATAAAATGTTCTATATATGTATATCATTCATCATGGAACAATGACTATTAATTAGAATTAGTCTAATAACTGCATAAACTAGAGAGCTTCTAGATATTCGCCACGTGTACATATGTATATCAATTCTACTATAATTCTACTATAAATCACGGACATTGACTTCCTCCAGCTTCCAATTAGAAGCTTGTGGCTTATCCATCGTCCTACGCTCGATTTTGTGTTTTGCGACCTGAAATCATCGCAAATCATTTCGATTCTTTTCCCTTTGACGAGCTTTAAAATTTGATAACTCGCCAACCTTCAATGTTCAAGTTAAATAGCTTCTTGTAGAGTAGCTCTTAATATAATTAGTTAACGACGTATACGATAACTAGTACGGTAATTAAAAGGCAATTAACGTGAATGTTTCTGTTGATGTTCAGTTTTCAGGCGACGAGTCGCGACGGCTTTTCACCAGCAGCGCCAAAGTGCCGGAGAACACAATGGAGAACAGAAACCTCACCTACGGTTCCGTGGTGTTTCAATTGAAGGACGCGAATCTCGAAGCGAACAACATCTGCGACTTTGTGTTTCGAGGGCTGAAGGTTGTCTGCAGAACCAGGGTGGTTACTGTTTGCCTGATGTGCTTGTCCCCTGTCCCGGTTCTTATGTTTATTTACGGTGAGTGAAGGGAATTGAATGGTCGCTTTTACCGCATTTACAATCGGACTTCTATTTCGTATGTATGTATTTTGCACGTAAAGACCACAGGGGAAAATATAATAAAATTTGTGTCGATTTTCTGACTTATATGTCGCTCGGTGGCTAAATTAGAATATTTCAACGTGAAATGGTTGAAAAAGCAATTAACCTGAGAGATTCGAAAATTTTCAACTTTTAAGAACAGGTAATAGATCCATTGTGTTTTGTAAGAAACAAATTACATTAGTTCAGTTATTAAGTTAATATCAGTTTATTAATATTAATTTGATAATGTTGATAATTATTTACGACACGGACGGTCTCACCAATTTCAATGATCTTGAAATATATTCGAAAAGCTTCAGTTCGATTTATGTTACGATTAGCCCTCGTTCTGGCTACACTTCACGGCACCCGTACTTTTATATAATCCAATCTAATCCATTTACGATAATCATTTTCAACTCATACAGGAAAGAAAAATCAATTTGTTAGGTTTGCTATAGATAATTATTTGCTGCTGTGAAATAAGCTAAGGAATTAAATAATAAAACAGATGCAATTTTTTTTAAGCTTTATATTATATTGTTGTTATTGGAAATTGAAAGCACTTCAGCCTTCACTTCCAAGATATTAAAAAAAGCGATTATTCGATCATCAAAATCATGCTATGGTTGAAATGGTTTTCGACGAAATGGATATTTTTACAAATATCAGGGAAACTAATGCCAGGACGACGGAAATCGATGATGTTGTCCGCTTTGTAAATAATTACCGTAATGTTATTAATATTCTGTCAGAAATACATATTTAGTCTCAAACGCAAAATTAATTTTAATGTAGAATTGGCTGACAACCTATCGAATTAAAAAATTCTGTTTTGTAAAATACAGGAAATCTGATTTATCACGTTTTTCATCCGTGGTCTGTAATTGCAATATACTTTTGACAGAAGGAAATTTTAATTCGATTTCCAGATATTAGAGTGCTTCAAGTATTTTAAAACGCCATCGTTCATTTAATTTCTGAATGACATTAATTTCTCGTCGAAATATTCACATGATTAGATATGTTTTAATAGAAGTAAATCCACTTGACGGTAATAGCATAGCATGGATACTCTTCTGTACCGTGTCAATAGCAGCGTGAACGTTTTACTAATCAGATGACGATCGAATAGCGTTTCTATGTGCCTCGTATATTGATAACGAGGCATTTATCATTGGTAACGCGTCGATAACGATATAACGTACACGATGGACAACTGGTTGATAAAGTTACTTTGGAAATATTGATTTTTGTTCAACGTTACCGTCACCATAATGCTCATCATAATATATGAAATTTACATTCGTGTTTTCTTAACGTATTCGTTGCCACAGTGGATTGGAACAAAACGTCTACCTTAGATCGTATTTTATTTATACATAGTTAGGAACGCGAGTATTGTCACGCTCTTTAAAACAGAATAATCTTTTTAAAGTTGGCCCAAACGACTCGAACTTCTTTTAGAAATCTAAAGGATATTAATTTACTGGATGACGTGCAATAAAAAATGTTGGAAAAATAGCAGTTGGTCGGAATCGCGAAGAAAGTAGCGAAGGTCACTTTCAACTTTTTTATCTGAACCTATAATGAAAATTTAAACGGTACACTTTGTAGACGCTAATTCTATGTTGGTATTAATTATATACGTGGGAAAAATTTCGTCGAAATCGGTTGATGAAAAAACAAGTTACAGGTATCGAAGAACGAACAAAAATGATCCAGTTATAGGTCGAAAGTCATAGAAAATTGCGATTTTCATCAGTGTTAACTGTTTGCAGCTCATAACAAGGTTAATCGTTTTCGATGAAATTTTCAGCATGGTTATAACTGACATATCCAGGAAACGTGTTGTTTATAAATTTTCATTACAGGATCGGATGAAAAGGTTGTAAAAAGTGACCTTTACTATCTTTTTCGCGATACCGGTCAACTGCAATTTTCTCAAAATTTTTTTTACGCGTTATCTAGTAAATTAAATCCTTCTAACTTCTCAAAAATATTCAACTCGTTCGATTCAATTTTAAAACGGTTATTCTGTTTTAAAGAGTGTACCAATACTTATATTTCTAATGTTTATTCTAAGCAATGAATATTCGAGAATTATCTCTTTCCTCCTCTTTAGTTATTTCCCCAGTTCAAAATTATATCTAAATTAATTCTAAAACACCGTGTACACGTATGATGCTGATAGCGAACGTGTTAATTATTAATCACACAATAAATAGCATCAATGCGTGGACAACTGAACGAACGTTGTTGTTTTGGTGTCGTGTTATTGAATGGCCGGTAGTTATGAATATGTCAATGTTGGTCTAGTACTATTCATATATTTATACTGTTAGTTGGATGACAAAATAATATTTCGAACTGTATAATATTTGCATTACTTTCGTTATGAATTGTCAACAAATAGTTTGCCACGAAGTTGTAAGAAATAGCACGAGATTGTAGTACCATGTAGAAAGCATCAATCTACAAACACCTAACAGACCGCTTCGTGTTCACGTCGAATCAATACTCGGCTTATCAATAAATTAGTTGCGAAACTCGGAGAGCTGTCGTTACTTGTAACGTTATCACCAATCCTGGTTTCCACATCCATTAGTCTGAAAAGAGTTAACTTGACAACTAACTTGTCCATAGTACGGTAAAAATCCCACGAGATTATCTTTGTTGTTCGTATCGAGGTGAAGCTTCGTAATTAACAAATAGTAGCAACTTCATTTTACGACAGCCGCAATATAAATTAAGAAAAACGATTTAGTCTGCCAGTAATATCCCTGCGAAGTTTTATTTGAACTTTCAGTTTTCACATCGAAAGTATATCTCACGTTACGATCCGTTGACATGCACGAAGGGTTTTCCTCTTTTCTAAAAGCCTCTCGATTCTTAAGCCGATCATATCAAAATATATGCAACAATGCGTAAAACACACGTTTCAATTTGCATACGATTGGACGTTAATACGATATAGGAAATGTACCGGTGATGTCGAAGCAGCTCGTTAATCTTATTTCTCTGATAGATTGCGATTATCGTATTAACACGATTCCGTATAATTTACCGGTATAGCACGACTCAATCTACTCCAAACGATACGACACGATAAAGAACGAGACTCGACAAATCTTAGAAAACATCGAAACATTCCATTTCTTCGATCGTTAAATATCTCGTTAAACTATCTTCTAACATTTACATTTACCTACTATATCCACAGTTCAGATATTAAAATTAATTAACAGGCCGTTGAAAAAGCCCTGATTTCTCAAGTAAGAGAAACGCGAATATCAGATATACCAGCTTCGAAGGTGAATAATAGAAACTCGGCCGGCTAGATTCAAATCTGCAGCGAAACGTGGGTAAAGATGCAGATACTGGCGGCTCTTGCCGCGCCGTCGCGCCGCACCGTCACGAAACAGCATTTTACGGATCGAAGCATGTTCTCGAGGTCCTGAGCCGAGACTCGGTGAAACGCGGGCATCGGTTCCAAGCTAATTGACCCTGCCTGGTTTACGACACGCAAGCTCGCGCGCTACTTATGACATGCGAAACAACACCGCCAGCGAGTTTCCCTCGCGGACTATGAATTCGCGCGAGTCGCCCAGGACAGCGCGTTCACCTCTTCTTCGAGTTATAGAACGTTCTTCGAATCGATAAAGAGTACGCGGTCGGAGAAACGGGAATTACCAACATCGATGAACCTTCTAACCGCGTGAATTCCAGAAAATTTAACAGCGCAGCGGGATAAATGAAATCTACGGTGTTTACTTATTTCACGTGTATCTATGAATAACGCTCGTCGCTAATCAGTTAGTATTAGACTATAGAGTATTATAACTGTTACTGAATAACTAAGGAAATTTTACTGTGGCGATATTACACAAATTTGGGAAAAGAGCTGTTTCTTCGTCGAGTTGACGCGTCGAATACAAGGCAATTTTACGCGTTTTGTCCGTTGCATCAAGGTACTTATCTCAGCATGACGTATTGTTAAACGCAGTTACAGTGGAGGAACAATATTGTTTAATACCAGAGCTACCAAACCAAAATAAACGGTTTCAGAGTGTTTGTTTTTGTAATTACTAAAAACATGCACGTGCTTCGGGAAAAACTAATGACTCTTATCGTGAACTTAATTATGACTTAAAATATGATTATATGCACTTGTTTGTTTTTATCATACCACTTTGATTCTAATCATTTATACGTGTTATAGCGAAGTATACTTTTTGTAGCTCTAAAATTAGCCTCATGATGCGTGTAATATTTTATTGTAATATTAAAAACATTACAAATTTTACGAATATGATCGTTTCTTTAACTTATATATTTTTTTACTATTATATTATTTACTATTTATATTACTATTGACCGTCGACGAAGTCATTGCCCGATCAAGTGTCAGTCGCCGAGAATCTTCGCAATATTCAACATTAACGTGTTAATAATGTCAAATGATCGATTTGTCTGACTCGATGCAAAGAATCCAAACTCAGGCAAGAATACAAGAAAAAGTTGATCGGTACTATCAGGTTTAATTTCTAAAAAAATTCTAAACCTCGATTCTGATATTAAAATATCCTGATATTAAAATTACGAGGCATTCAGAAAACGTAGAATTTGCCTTGTAAATGGTTGACACGTTGTTCGGAGGTTCTTTGAAGATTAGTGATAAATAATCGTTGGTCGTGAAGGGTCAAAGGCGTGTAAGGCAAAGAATCAGGCGTGTAAGAGTCGCATGCCAAGTTATCCTTAGTTAAGTATCGAAATAGGACGTGACACAGTGAGCAGAAGTCAGGCAACGTCATTACCATTACATTATTCAACGCAGTCAGCGCGAAAACTTTTTGATATCGATCCAAGCGATATATTTGCTCGTTCGACTGTAAATGAACACGAAAACAAAAACGATTATACTGGAGCGTGCGTGCCGCTAGAAAGGAAACGTCGGAAATTCGTTCCTCTTTCGTACAACCCGTCCTGATTGTGTTTCAGGTTTGAGTTTCTCGAAAGAATGTCCCAGAGAGCGAAGGATACCCATATACATGGTGATTGGTGGAACATTTGGAAGCATGCTTATGCCGTTGCTCATCTACTCGCAGATACGTTCAAGGAGACCAGAAATGCTCTCGGTTCCGTCGACCAGGTCGCAAATTTCTTTCAGGAAATTGATCATCATCGTCTTATCATGCTTCCTACTGGGGTGGTTCGTGATGGGTAAGTCGAAGGAAAACTCGAGATTCTATAATGCGAAAGCGAGAAATACGAAAGTTCTTTATTACTGCCATCCGGATAACATTTATCCCGTGAGAGTTTGTTTCTTGCGAGAAATACATCGTTCACGTGACTCGGTTTAATTGTTCTCGTATGTTAATGCTTTTGTCACGAGCGTCGAGTCGCACGCTTTAATCCTCCAAATGCCACAGCTCTGGTTACAATACGATATGAGCATAATCTCTGTCTTTCTGGATACACAACAACAGGTTTCAAGAGTTTTTGCTAGAATACATGTAAAATATTTGTTTTTTTATTTTCCTTGAGGATTATAGGATTTTAATTATATCTCGTTATTTTAGTCGGTAACAGAAAAATGTAACGTTACAATGAGAAAATGGACGAGATAATACGAATAATGGTATGGCAGTACAAATAACATTCAAATATTACTACTGTATCAGTAAAGAGAGACGATGCTATTAGGTTTCGAATGCATATGAAGCCTTGAATGATTAAAAATGCAGAAATATGTTACGTTTAATTACGTTTAATTACGTTTAATTACGAATTAACGTATTGAAATAGATATTTTAGTAAACTACGCGTTCGAAACCTATGATTCGTGATCGAAATAAAATTTCCATTGTTCGAGGGCGACTTATTTTTGAATGACGAAAAAAAAGGCTGTAAATTATGAAGGATTTAGGTGTCGAACTACTCGATCCCCGAATACTCGCATCGCACCGAACGTGTTTTTGAACGGCTCGAAACAATGCGAACAAAAGCGATCGATTGCGTTCTGCAGCCGAGTAATTGCTAGACGTCGGTGGTAAACTGCACCGATGCAACCTAATTTTCGTTTCGTGATCGCGTTGTAAAGCACGCCGTACGTTTACAGACGCAATTGCGTCCGTTTAAAAACAGTAACGAGCTCAAAGTTTTACACCCCTTCTGTTCTCTCGTGTTCGCGACCAGGTCGTTGCTGTTGCTTCAAGTGTAACACGCGCTCGTTCGTTACCGCTTACACGAAACTTTTTACCGTTGTGAAAGTTTTCGCAAATCGTGGTTCGAACCTTACTTCCACGAACAAACTTGCAGTTTAATTTTGTAAAAACCTGCTCGCCATGAAGCAGATTTTTAAATTCTATTTATGATCCACTTAGATATGTTCTAACGTGCGTTTTCAAACGACTCTTCCTCCTACGAGCTACTTGATCTTCTTTGTGTTACAGGAAATTACTGGATACTTCACATCATGTGGCCACCGTACACGTACATTATACACACTCCGAATGATCACTGTCACAGAACTCTTTATCTGTTTTCCTTGGCACATCTGGGTGTGATATATATCACTTTCGGAATCATACTGCTCGTGATAACCGTACTGGCGTCTTTCAGAATCCTAGCGTGTCCGTTGCTAGAAAGGTAAGCCTTGGTCAATCGTAAATCGCCAATTCGATCGAATCGAAGCGTTCGATACGCCGCCCGCTGATTCGTCCTCAATCGCGACCCGATCTGCCGTACACGCTGGTCTAAACATGGAATTACCACACTGTAGAATTCGATCGATGAGACTGCTATTTGATCATGCGATAAATCACCATGTTGTACATTCCTCGCTGCGAATTTGCGTATACGAAACGAAAAAAGAAGGAAATCTATTCGAAGGTAGCGAGATAAATAGTAATACCGGTTCCTCCCTCTGTTTTCCTTATGGTTCGTTTGGTTCCAACTATTCCCTCGAACGAAAGTTCAAGGGTTATAAAGTAGTATCGCTTCACCGATATCGATACTCCACCACGCTCTTTGTCATAGAAAGTGATCGTTTCTTACAAGCACGGCCCATTGAAATGTATAATCGAATTAAGCGTAAACAGAGACCGATACCACAGTCCCTATCGATTTACCTTCTGGTTAACCGAAAGTTTTATTCAAATTAGACAGAACCAGAACGTATCTACATCCACGCGATTCTCCTATACCTTCTCCATTATCCCAGAGCACGGAGCTCTTGAGCCAAACTTTAGACAGCACCGTTCGAATAATCTGGATCGTTGTAGACAGCCTGGCAAGACGTCGACGAACTTCTTGCCCCTCATATAGCGCAAGGTATTCTAGGGTATCGGGTCAGCGTGAGTCGAGCGCGGGTGTTCCGCATGCGACGCGAAAGTCAAATATTCTATACCCGGAAAGCAATCAGCCTCTGTACGTATACGTACACTTACACGCTAACTAGATGTACGTGCAAAATAGTAGGTCAACGAATTTGGTCGCGTGTCAGCGCGGCAGCCTCATAAATACCCGAGGAGGCCGCGAAACCAGAAACGAACGGTGTCGTTGCAACGCGTCGATGAACCAACCGTTTCCCGTTTTGCGTGCAACGGAAAACCGCCGGCTTTTTGCTCTTCTTGTTTCCTCCTGTCTTAGTGTTAAACGGGGGTTTGCGTGACCACAGACATCGACAGAGAAAGAATTGCACGACACGCACACCGAGCATTGTGCGCCAGTTGACCGGGTCGCCGCGTTTCCTCCCGGATCGATCTCGACGCGCGGCGATGTATTCAGATTGTTCAGGCAGTGTTATGCTTCAGTTTTCCAGTCTGAGCACCAGGAAAACTCGCTGGTAATTCAAGGTTACAGTAGAACTCCATCTATTCGAATCCGTCGGCAGACAGATATCCAGTTCCATGAAAAGTTAGTATTTTTGACAGTAGATTTATTTTATTCGATTATAATCGTAAAGTAACCGGCTTTTTTTTTGTTAATACATATTTTAGAGGTCGGTAATTTTATTGGATTTTCGAAGTACGAAACTAGAAATTTCTGAAATTGAGGAAGGTACAAGAGAAGCGTAGTTTCATATATGATGCGTTGTACTACTCATTATTATTAAGTGGCATAAATACAAGAAATTCTACCTTCAAATTTTTCTCAAATTTCATTACAAACTAATCAATGATTTACATTATATACGACTCTAGTGGAGTTCATACGTATAATTATACGAATTATGATTTCTTTCATATAATAGAAATTCATAATCACATAGATTCACATAGATAAACAAATTCAATCAACAGAAGCTCGATTTAATTTCATACTAATTAAAATTTCGTTCCAATAAATGGAATTTTGCAGACGTAACGAATCTTAACACTTCGGTAGATGGAGAAATATTTATGTAGAAATTTTCTAGAATATAAGCAGAAACGGGAACAATGGAACATTTGTGACAATAGTAGACGATAGTAGGATCGTTCGATCGAGACTGCTTGAAGTAATCCGTCTTATAGATGCCGGATAGTATTCTAAAAGGTCGACGTCGCGTGATCTACTGCATGGATACTTACGACACTAACCTACTGTAACAAGACCATCCATCGAGAAATGAATCTTGGAAATTGTACGAAATATTACCCATCGACTTTGACGAAACATCGTTCTTTATGCCATGAAACGCCACTGCTAAACAAATGGCAATAAAATAGTATATTGGTAATATTTTACTAATATTATATTATTTTACTGCTTTTATTTTATTTTAGTAATATTTCATCAGAACAAAATTCAAATATTTTCCATTTCTCTAAACGTTCGCAATATTTCGCGAATATAAACTGCCGAGTTAACACTATGACAGACGATATTATATTAAACACATGGTGCCAACATTTCGACCGTGCATTTGGTACCTACGAGAAAGAATTTTTCATTGAAATCGATGCGTAACATTTTCTACAAAATTTCAAATTCCAAAAGCCATCCGTCATTCATCGAAATATTTCGAATAATTTTTTACTCGTGTTTTCATGATTTCGCGTTTATTACCAAGCTAAACTAAATACTTCGCGATTTACATCGATTCGTATTGACTTCTTTCTTCCAGATACAGATAACAACAACGATTTAATTACGTAAATGAAGTGGTATCACAGAAACGACGCGTGCAAGTAGAATATGGCCAGAACATCGTCCAAGGGCACATTTTGAAATCTGTCGTAAAGCGGAATGACGATTGCGTCAAGCATGACAGCGTTTCCAATGATCAAACCTACAACCGAACCTACAACCACTATCACTATTACAAACTATTACCGACGGCTCAGAATCTCGGACCCTCGAGTTGCAACGGAAAAAAGAAATTACATTTACAGTTTAACATCGACTGCGACGTCGAATCGAAAGTAAATTATGGAAATCGACAATTCGTAACTTAACAAACTCCAGGAGAATTGGAATTATGCGAAGATAGCTGAAAGCATGATCGTGTCGATCGAATACCGTAAAATCTAGCAAATTACCATCAAACCCCAAGGATACAAACGACTTTCAAAGAAGATTCTTATCTACCGACTATATTCACGCACTAAGCAGTAACTTTGACGAGGAAGAATCGATTTCGCGAAGATTAAACTTCCTTTGCCAAAACGAAAACATCTCTTCCAAGAAAGAAGGAAAATAATCAGAATACACGTGCAGCTACGGAAATTACATGTAGGTGGTAAACTTACGTTACTGGAATCTATTCAAGAGAAGTTTATCGCTTGGGATTTTGTGAGAAACCCTGCCTGCATCGTAAAATTCGAATAATCTGGATGAGAAGAAGCGAAGAGGAAAATACCAGAAGATTCTTTTAAAGTAAAAAATCGTGGAAAATAAAGGAACCGTTGGAACAATTCACGAGAAGGAACAGATGATAAAGAATACTGATGTTTATTGTCATGAGACACGCGTAGGCGTATAAACGTAATAAGCTGTTACTCAATTTAACGCTGGAATTTAATCAGCAAATCAAATTCAACGACGCAGCTCTCTCCGACGAGCCGCGTTTCCGGAACGTAAAGAAAAGGAGGGCCACAAACCGTACACAAAGCGAACAACAAAGAAAGATACATCAGAAAATTCCCGACAATTTCTGCCTATATTTTAAGAATTATGAAAAATATCCGGCTCATCGAAGAAGATCTTAGATCTTTCACGAGGATTTCATCAAAATCAGAAAAACACTGACGAAGAAAAAAGCTTTGTAATCGTTCATCGATTCTTGACGGTAATGTTTATTAAGAAAACCGAAGGTAAGCGACGCTTTTATTGTTCCTTTTCTTTGGATACTTTCGACGATCTCGAAAGTTCGCGCTTGATGGAGCTTGTATCAAATAGGTGTAAATCTTGTCAATCAATAACAATTACGTCGTGACGTGTAATATTTACGAAGGTGGATGTACTTTTTGTCGATACTTTTATCCAGGTCCATTTGAAGAGCTTTCCGCATATATATCGACTGGCTAACACGTTTTATTGTCACGTGAAAATCCGTACAAAGGAGTTTTGTTGTACATAATACTTTTTATAAGTGTTTTTATCGGCGGTTATGGGGTTCCATTCATGTTGCATGTTATTCGAACTACGAGGTCGGTACAAACGTATCTGTGTAGCTAACACTGAAATCCATTTAACTGTTAACTGGTCTGTCACACTAATCAATGTTTCTCTTTACCTTCATTCGTTTCTCATTTTTTCTTATTTAATCGTAATCGTTTATTTTAACCACTATATTCTTTCGTTTATACACCGCGTTCAATGTTATAACAAAACGTATGCATTCTGTTGAAACAAACCCTCGTAGATCTTCTTTCTCGCGAACAACGTGGGTCTGCGGTTAACAGTTAAACTCCAATTAATACGATGTCACAAGGTTACCAGAATACAACAGAAAATCGCGATGTTTAATGTTTCATCGATTTATGTCCATCATCTTCAACTCGAGATGGCGGAAATCGTCGTCGCGATGTTGAACAGTGTCAAGAAAAAAAAAAAAATTATGTGTATTTCGTTCGTGTCTGTTACTAATCACGAAGGCTCGAATATATCACTAACCTGATACAATGATAAAGCCTAACAAAGGATATGTTGTCTGTAAACTATTTTAAGGATGATGTATCGTTCGATGTATTTTCGTTCCTTTTCACGAGGTAACGCGATCAGGATGATCCGCGTGACTTCCGCTGAAAATTCTCTTAGCTCGGTGTGTGGCAAGTACATACCAATGACTGTCGACTATGGAAATAAAATAGAAGCAAAATCTGATTGGAAAGAGAACAAAATGAATAAGTGTCAATTAAATCAACGCATCGGAAATTTCATTCCATCGCCGTGGAACACTAACGGTCGATGATACTTTGATGTATACATACACGTATATATATATATATATATTCTGTCTATATATCTACATATATACAATAAATACCTATACACGTACGCTCTTACGCTATTAAATAGTCGTTATTAAAGAATCGACCAAAATAAGATGAAGAAGAGCTCTATAGGTACTTTTAGAGACACGGCACGAACGAGACACGTTCACTGAAAGCGTGTGTTTCTCGTTCGGCACGCGTGTCATCTAAATGAGAGTATAAACGTATAGAGGAAGGCTCATCTTCAGTTCTACGTACGACGTCCATGATTGCGTGGCGATTCGAAAACGGGTCCATACTTATAGTCGTCCGTACGAGTAAATGTTACTAATCTGTAATCGTGTACACTTTGTTGATGTAAAAAAAAAAAAAAAAATGTGTGTGAACCATCTTAGTTAAACAACTGTATTCGTTAATCGCGTTCGCAATCGTTCTTCTAAGTTTCGGCCAAGATGGCGAATGAATCGTTTCAAAATCAACGTACAATTTTCAGTCGACAAAGAACAAAAGAGAACAGTAGAAGAATAATGCGAAGATGTTTACCTGCTCTATTAAATTGATATATGTTTGCCAGTGACTGTGTCGACGAGTTTATGACACTTCGTTGAGAACGCAGATCGTCTATTAAATTGCCAACGGGAAAATCAGCGGAATCGTTGCCCGATTTTCGCCAAAAACCGTGCCTGGCGAACTGAAATCAACTGAAAATTTCATTTCCGAGCTGTCAAACGTGTACGTGTACCGTGTTGTGATTTATGAGATGCAAAATTCTTTATCATCGTCTACTGACAATTTGGCTCGACAGGAAAACGCACTACGACTGAATCAAACGAAAAAAAAGATATCATTTGGAGAATCTAAAATCATTAACAAAATCAACAGATCATCCTATATGCTCGCATAACAATAAGATCGAAACGGGCAAGCACAAACAGGCTGCAGGCGCCAGGTACGAACCTCGTCCATGTGCACAACAAAGTACAAAGAAAAAGAAGGAATCAGCCAGAAAATTTCGCAGAAATTCACACACATCGCGTACATGATAGAATTCAACTCGAAGGCGTACAAGATTAGAGGTACACGAAGTGAAAAAAAGGACTTGAATATGTAATTACGTCTGTAATTTAACGCGTAACACGCGCCAACGTTTCGAGGGATTTTCTAACGAGTTTCGTTGAATCTACTCGAAACGATGTTTTACAGGAGTCTCGTGAGATCTACGACACTACGAACGAACAGGATTACCGAGGAACAAGAACGCTCAACTTCCATCTGCACTGCTTGCCGGAAACAAATATGTACTTATCTTCGATCATTCCATTCGCTTAAAACATTGACTATCGCATCATGGCAAAAATCACAGACGTAAGTGCGTTCACCATCGAATCTTTCAGAGTCACTATTTACGCGATAGCTCGTATCGATAAAACTTGGTTCACAATCATATTAAGGAATCAACGAAACGAAGTATTCCCATGACGTGGTTACATTGATTAGCTGAATAGCAGCGAAACAGTTTGCTCATTAGTTGTTTCACGACAATTTATCGCATACTATTAATCATTGCAGATTTTCGTTACCGCCGTTCACGGCCGTACGAGTATGTGTGAACGGGTGAATGACACGAGTGAATGCGTTGTAACGCTTGCTAAAATTTTACAATGAAGATTATCGGGAAATCGTGAAAACGTAAATCTGTATTTGCCTCGCCTCCCTTTTTCTGTAGAAAAGGTTACATAGTTTGATTTTCGAATTCGCGAAATAAAAGTGGAGTGGAACAAACGATTCGACCGAATACGACGACGATTTTAATCGGGGCCGGTAACTCGCCATTTCGATAGTCAGCTGAAATCGACAGGCGCAGATAAACCCACCGTTTCGATATTCTTCCGAGGGTGACGATATTCGCGGAAATATTTTTCGCAGACGCGAAACCAGTGATACCGGCCTAAGGTACTGTGAAATTTCAATTAAAACGCTGCGCGACGACAAATATGAAATTAATCAACAAAATGATTTCGCGATTTGATTTAACATTTCCACGAATCCCGATGCCCTGTAAAGTGGATGTAATATAGATCTATACATATATAGTATATACATGTATATCTGTCTCTGTACGTGAATCGTGAAAGAGAAATCCTGTTACTTTGTACGGAACCGAGCTACACAATAGGACACAAGGTTCCTCTTTGGCGATCTCCTCTAATCCGTAGCACGTAAGAATTAATAATTGTGTTGATATATTTAATATAAACGTGTCGTTGGATTTATATAGAATAGAGAGCTTATTTATTTTTATACTGGATGGTTTGATAGCGTCCTATATATTTAATTAAACAACGCGCAAGCGGCGAAGAGATGCTATTTATTATTATCGCGAGATTTCTTCGTTTATTCAGATTTCGCTATACGCGTGACTCGCGTCGGTTGATTTTGTCGTTGATTAACAGATCGTCGTATTAATTAAAGTAAATATCATACGTGTACGTAATAATACATAAACGTAATACATATCTTGTAATTATGTGACAAATATAACGTTTTTCAGTGAGAACATTTTAGAAATGCGTGAGGTGCGTTTAGTCGTGTCGTAAACTATTTAAGTAGTGGTTAGAATTATTTGCACGCACTAACATCGCGAATGTGGTCCAGGCTTTAACGTAGAATTCACGTCGTTAACACGTTCCAGTGTTTCCTTCCTTGGTACCCGAAAATAGCGATGGAAACCATCCAAACGTTACCAGATCAATCGAACTTTCATTTTGCGACCTTGAACAACACCCCAGTACCATTGTAACTTCTATATCTATATCCGTATCGCGCAGTCACCCTTTCCAGCCATACTACAAACTAATTTCCTGTCCCGTGCTTCATCATCGATAATATTACGCCTTCGTTCAAGAAACAGAAAAGTTGCCAGCGCTATTTACGGGACCGAACCAACTATGTATCGTATATACATCGATTACATTTTTCTACACCATTTGCACTATACCAACGAGCATGCTACGACTCGTGTTCTTTCGATATAAATATACCTCATTAATCGTCCGTGCGTAGAGAATACGAGTTGGAAGATCGCATCGTGCGCGAAATTAACATCGAAAGCAGTACCTCCGAGGGCGAGGCGCCATAACTGGGCGCCAGCTCGTACACGCGTATTCTTGTTCGACCATTAGTTTCGACACGGCCGTTAATTAGGCCGACCGATTAATACGATTAAAAAAAATGAACAAAGGCAGAAATGAAACGATATAGATGCTAATAAACAGTGCACGTTGCAGCATGTCCACCAAAGTACTCTGCGATTACTAGATAGCGCCGTGCTGCTATTGATTTTCCACGGTTTATAGAGGATAGCAAGAAGAACGCTACGTCTTTTTCCTTTTTTGTTATCGGTACGATCGCGATTAAAATATGAACTGCTATGTGTAACGAATGGCTTCTTTCAGAATCGACTATCAAGTCGACGAACAGGAAAGTGAGGAGTGAATGAAAATGGGATTCGTATTGAATAAATAAAACGCCCCTATTTTGTCGCGAGAGTCGGCAACCCCTTGTACTCGTGTCGGGGCCGAAGTAGTTTCGTCTTGATATTCTTTCGCGAAGCCATTCGAACGAGTACGGCGCGAACATTTGTTTGTCTAGTCTCTCTCGTTAAATATAGCCATTTAACGTGTTCTCATTTGCCCGAGAAATTAACGCCTCAGCTCGATTCATAAAAGCGTGTAACATCTACACACCTCCGCGTCTACCGAAGGCAGCTCGTCTCGTCGAACAGCCACAAGAAGCGGAATTGCACGTCAAACAGTCATCGCTGTCGATTTACCATCGATCGCGTCACTGGTGACATTTCTCCTTACCTGGCGCGAACACACCGTTTCCCAAGGCCCACGCTCAAGCCAATAAGCAAGAGATCGTATTCACGCGAACCTGGCAGCGAAATATCGACCAATCATCGGGTATCGTCGATTCGAATACGAAATAGACCTTGTCGCAGGACTGGCAGAACGTCCGCAAGCGAGCACATCGAAAATTATTTTTTTAGAAGCGCCATGTTTCGAGTGACTTTACACCGCGACCAATCGTGAACCTGTACCTTATTGTTAGAGCAATGTCTTCGAAACGACGATACGTCCTCGTACTTTCGGTCGACATAGAATGTCTGTACTGGTAATTATTCGTTGTTTTATCAATTCCGCTGATTTATCGTGCTGCCAGGTGAACAATAGCTCGTATAACGTTTACACCTTGTTTCGACGATAGATACACGTCGATTACGCTTCCGTGCGTATTATACTTAATCGTTGTAACGTCCTTACACAAAGCAGTAGCGTGACGATATGACACGATTCGAGCGTGTATAACGATCTCTTGGAACATGTCCCAGGAAGTTGTACATCTTTTGTGAACGCACGGTTGCACGCCTCATATATGGGATGCGCGTCGCTTTTTGTTCTTATATCCCTATCAGTCTGTTTATGACTACTTCGTGTTATAACTATAAGTTACGAGGCTATATTTCATTGCCGCGACCAAGGAACAGCGAATAAATTCACAGAGAATACTTAATAACGACATGACCGGCAGTAAATGTAACTTTCAGAGGAGGCGTTCCGTCAATAAACGTTGCGGCTATTTAAAGTAAATTGAACCTCGAATTGCGACGTATTATCTGCATGTAGCAGGCGACGAGACTTGGCTCGACACCATACAGTACCGGAGCTTATCGCCTCGACATGTTTCGTTAAATTAAATTACCCTCGAAACCGGCGAATTCGCCTCTTCCTCTCCATAGCTTACAACGCCGACACCCATTGCGCAGCTGTTGCTAATCAAGCACGCCTATGATACAATCTATCGCGCGTATCCCAATTACGTGATACGAGCAATATTTCCGTGCTTGCGATAATAAAATTCAAATAAGGAAGGGTCAAAGGGAAAAGAAAAAAGGAAATGAAAAAAGCGTGAAGAGGGAAGAGATCGAGAAAAATGTCGGAACGCGTTCCCTCTACTGTCGAGGGAAAAACGTGGAATAAAACGATGGAGCAGTGCCAGTGCACGCATATCCTTGGATCCGCGAGCAAACATACGCGTGCACGTTATCTATCTATCGTATCTATCGCTGTAGAATCAAGAATGAATCGAGTATGTAAGAAGAAATTCGTTTAATTCTGTACGTGTACACTTGCGATATTAACATTCAATTTGCGAGTAAAACAATTGTAAACGATGTGGTGGACTCATATTGTGACCCATTTGTAACGTAACCGCCGAGTACTGTGAATAAAAAGTGTCTACGTGGTACGCGTGGTGTTTACATTGAACGTGAAACGACCTCTTTGACCTAAATCATTGTCCATCTACGGGCTCCACGTTCCCTTTTCTTGTCACATCATATACTCTGACCATTTCGCTATTACCATCAAACACCGTGATATGAAACGCAACGAAGACGAAGGGCGGAGCTAGTGGAAAATCTTCAAAGGTATACGCGTTGGCCTCTTTCGGTCAGAAAATATTTTTCTTTGATGCTTCTCGTGAAAGTACAAAATTGAATTAAAGAGAAGATAAAACGATACCGGTGGAATGTTTTAGAGTAAGTGCTTTTTGATAGCGTGGGAGAAAGAGTAACGAAGGGGAATGTTCGCGTAGATTCGTGGACACGTAACTGATAAAATTCGAAGTTCCCATCATAAATATAAAGATCATTGAGTTAACAAAGATGCGAAGCGAATAATCGTGATTGTTCGACTAACAGAAAAAATGATCTAATAAATACAACGTATTAACGCAAAGAAACATTAGAGCACACGATTCAAGACAGTGTGAAGTTAGAATTAGCATAATCACGCTGTTCTTTAATTTCAATGCGCTACCATCGATCCACGTACTCGAATAATTTTTCGAACAATTTTTCTATTCGTTCGCTTCTTTTTTTCATACTTGTTGCAGTTTAGTAAATTTGTGTCTCGAAAATTTAAAAAATTGCTATAATCACGGTACATTCTTTTAAATTCGTTCACGTAGATATAAACAAGATAAAAAAGGATGATAGGATAAAAGTAAGTAGCAGCGCCTTTATCGTTGAGCTGCAAATCAGCGTAGTCCAGCGCTGCGTAGTTGCTCCAGGCAAAGACGGAATTCAATCTAAATGTAAATATAGGTCGAGCCGTATTCCGGAAGGACGAGTTCGGCCGCGAAAAGGAGGATACGGAAACAACGGAGGATGAACTCCGTCGAGTGTGCCGTTTCCGAAAGTTGCCGTAAACTTTTATTCCAACAGCCCTTCCAGCTGCTACTCCTCCTAACCTTCAACGAAGGAGTCATACAAGCATTATTACATCTCTAGAAAAACATAATCGACGAAATCACGTCCAAGAGTTGTCGGAGAAAATATTAGATTGTTTTACGAGTTTTGTCAATTTTTATCATAAAATTCCGAGAAAACATTTTCTACGATCTCTCCTGAATTCGAAACTAGATTTTCCATCCTGAACTTTTTCAGTGATTTGGGGTTTGGTTAAAATTTGTTGACAAAACTCTCTCTCTCTCTCTCTCTATCTCTCTCCTGGATCCTCGAAAAATTATTGGTACGTCTTTACATTTAAAGATTGCGATAAGAATAACTTATGGGAGAGATTTTCGGTTATCATTGCTGTTTTACTTGTTTCTCGCGAAATCCAGATTCTTGTGTTGTCATTCTTTTATCATTCTGCCAATACCAATTAAGGGAGTAAACGATGAAAAAATAATGTGATTTTTACACTGTTAAAAAACAATCGAATTGACGATAAGAGAAAGACGTAATTATTTATCGCGACCACTGGTTTTCGTTTTCCTAATGTATCATCAGAAATTGGAAAACAGAGTTGACAGTCACAAATTCGCTGATAGATCTCACGTAAGGCGCTTAAATTCCATTGGCGAAGGATCGTCGCAGCGTTTTACCCGGAAAATGTAAGAGGATTAGCGATGCGGATGCCGATAGTTTGCAGAAAATAGCGCTAGAAACCTGCTCTCTGTGACATGGACGCTTCATTATCATGAATAAAATGACTTGATGACGAATGAATGAATGCTTCGAGTACAAGAAAAATCATTTTATTTCTTCCCAGAACTTTGAAGATCAGCCATCAAAATTGTCGTATTTTTGCGTAATTTTTACGCGACGAGCTCTCGATTCGCTCGTCGATTTTCGCCTATATTCTCGTCGCCCAATTTTGCTGTATAATTTGAATTTTTATTCGTTCGTATTGTGGCAAAAATCACTGAATTTTCCCGTGTTCCCTAGAGGCTATGCAAACTGCTGTGAAAATCGAAACTGCATAGTGAAATATACATATATATACACCAGGCAACTTTTAAAAATTCTGACGAATTAATCACGTATTTGTCGCGTGAAATCTTTGTCGGCCAGAACAGTATTAGATTAGAGTATTTGAATATCCATTTAAATCAGAGAGAGTCGTAGGAATTTTTCTCCGTCGGAGAAACCAATGTTAACTGTGTAACCGACAGAAATCCCAGAGTCGGGCTTAGAGTCGGAGACTAAAAGTCTGGACTCGTGTTTCCCTTCCGAGTAACTCGAGTGGCTGCTTTTGGGGTTGACATTTGACGACGCGACGATTTTATTCGAACCATACGCACGTACACGCGGCAATTCTACTCGTGTCACGTAACACATGACCTACGAAAAAAGGATCGCACAAAGGAAACCGCTAGGAGAATGCCTGAAAGAGGTGACATTAATTCTATGTAGACGTATGTATACGTGTATGTGTAAATGGTTACGTTCGTCCTGACAACCATTTAACCGTCGTGCATGAAGCTGTTGCGGTCAACCAATTAAAATTGTGGGAACCGCTCGGATCGAATAATTTTACTACGCAGTTGTTTATCATGTGATGTCATTATGTCGTGGAAATCGTGCGACGGACCACGGGTTTATCGATTATTATAACGATTTATTATCGCAAGGGCTTCCCCTCTCTGCAACGTAGTTCATGATTTTCTAATAACGATAAAGTGGTTTTTGGAATTCCTGTCGTTATGAATCTCGATCGATAGTATGTATAATCGATAGTAGACGTGCAATTGTCTGCTCGATGTAAAGCAGAGCGAGTTTTGATGCGTCAGCGTTTTACATATATTTTAGTAGTACGTTGCGTTATATGGAAAAATACATACAAGTAGATGCTGTGCTCGTGACAAATAGAAATTGCGAGCATATATTTACATACACGTATATGTATGTACACAATTGACGCTCTTTTATTTCTATGTACCATAGCAACGCGCGAGAGAAGAACGCACATCTGCATCGACCATTAAAACTCGAATATTCATCGAAAATAGGGTGCCATAGCAGTTTCAAGTTCTAAAGTAGTTCGTTTACTTTGTGTTCGTTTGGTCGTTTATTTTCACAACGACGACGCGTTGGTGGCGCCAGTCAGGAGGGCGAAACGATGCCACCTTAATGTCCTTTGGAAGGGGCGAATCAACTGGATGGAACAGATTATGGAAATTTATTGCGCGGTGTTTCAAATAGAGTCAAGGTCGGTCAAAGTCAAGCACTGTTTTAAATAATTCGAGCGTAAGGCCGCTTGGACCGTCAGTTGCCCCGATTCCTTGTTTCCCCATGTTCGACTTCCGCAAGTAATGTCGCTATATCGCAAGATCGATTCATTATAATTCGAAACTTTTCGTTTAATTAATAAAAAATCGCCAAACTTCGAGGTACCTAACCAGGAAGGTTTTCAAGCGCAGCAGGAATTCATGAAATTTGTAGTCGTTGTAGACCTATTTACGTCGAAGCGGAACAGTAATAGTCAGGAAGCTAAAAGCGAAGCAAGTTTCATCATATCATATATGTACCTACAGAGTGAGCATCGGAAACTACAACTTCGGATAACTTTTGCTACTCGGATAACCTCTGGCGACATGATAACGACTTCCATGCCTCTGGATGCGTTCAGTGACCGCCACATCCGCCACAGATAATCTCGCGAAGATCTCAGGATAAATCGTGAAACGAGACTGTTCCGAGTTTTATGAGTGCCTCTTACGACCTTTCGAGAGAAACAGTCACGAGCAAACGCGACAGAAGAGTCAAAGTACGCGCCATTCAAGGTGGATACGAGAAATGTGTGGAGGCTTATAGAGGATGGTTGATCGTGAGATTTATAAGACGAGATTGCTCGTTGTTGAAACCATCAAGTATAATACAGGCAATAATCGCTCGTACTAACAAATTCGCCAAGACAGTGTATAATCTCTAAAATATTCGCTGATAACTCGTTGGTAACTGATAGATACTTCTTCGCGCGACTAACTGATAACTGATTGATAACTAAACTCCTTACGATCGCGTCCGTTTATTTATACTGGTCGAGGGAGTACCGGGAAATTCAAATTCGTCTTCGTTCGAAGGTTGCACATAGCGGCGACATTGTTTTGCCCGGGGTTTATTTATTATTACATTATGTGTATCCTAACGATATTGATACTCCGAAGTAAAGCAACAACATGATTCGAATTGTCCTTTAGCTCATGTGCCGCTACAAATGTAATCAAAATCAAATGATTACCCATATCTCCCAATCCAATAATGGGCAGAACTTATGTCTGGCAGCCGGTTGGATCTTATCGCGAAAAGTTAATATCCTGTTGAGCACGTCGAATACGTATGTTCGAGCTTATGATTAAAGAGGTAATGCAATCCGGTGTCGCGTTACCAGCCATACTGGCTTGGACGCAACAATCGTGGTGCTAAACTCTACATGAAGCGGCATTGTACAAAAAGTTTTTCTATTACAGGTCACTTAGTGGACCATTAACTGGCTGTAATGGATGCTTTATACCAGGTAGAAACTCCGGCACCGTACTTTCTACCGAGTGAAACTGCTTCCTCTCGTTTAATGTATTATACTTGTTCTACGAGATCGATACCCTCGACAATGAATGTCGTCATGAGTCGATTTACGCGAGATAAAGTTAACCGTTTAGCAACTTAGCATGATCTGCATATTATTGACGGGTCGTTCGAACAATCTGTCGTTGAGACGAAATTGTATAAAAGAAATCGCGTTGGATATTTGATTTCTCGTTAATTTCGCCGGCGATCGTTTCGAATCTCTTATCGTTTAACCGCAAAGCTGTGCAAATTGGAAACGCAAACTCACCGTCGGCAAATTGAAATTTTCCGCGATTCTTTCTCTCTCAGGAGTCACGTACAGGGCGTCGCTCGCGCTCGCGGGTGTTATACTCGGAAACAAAGAAAAGAGAAAGAAAAAAAGAGAAGGAGCGACGACAGTAAGCTTCGAACACCGACTCTCTGAGAATCGTAAACTAAATTAAGTCGAGTTATCGTTGCAAATTGTTTCATCGGTTCTCTGTAGAACAGAACGAGAACCGGTCCGCGTTGGTTCGGGTTTATCGCGAAATCTGACATCTGCCGAAATGCACAACGATCAGCTCGGATCTAATTCAGTTACGAAATAACAGAGACGCGGAACAGATCGGCGCAATAGGGAGGGTTAAACGGCGTTGTCAAAACGAATTAAGCCTCTCAGATGAATCTTAGACGTGCATGTTGGACAACGGCGCTTTCATCCGAAACCTAGAACCCGAGCTTTCCGCAGATGGGGCGGCGCGATTGCATTCCCCGATCCCGTCGTATAACCTCTTCGATACATCGATAAAGGAAGGGTGGCATCTATGCTGTTTCAAAGAAACCTTCGATCGATCCTATATGAAAGGACACATTGTAAGGAACAGGTAAATGCCCCGCAGACATCGACAATGTGTACAACGTTTGGATATCGCGGCCAATGATGGTTGTTCCTGCCTGAATTTCTCATTGTCCCCATTGATGAGACTTACTCGTTGATAAATCGACTCATCCTCAACAACGACGACCTCGAATCGAGATCAATTGGCCTCCATAGTTTATCCGACAGATAGTTTGCCTAAATCTCGCTCGAAAGTTCCATTAGTTGACTGTTAGCTAACAGGCGTATTCACGCTTGTTAACGAATAATTTGATCGAGACGCATCCTTCTTTTTCTCTATTTTTTTACAGCAGATAGTAAACGCACACATTGAACCGTACGTCGAGAATCAAACGTATCGATCGAGCGAAATTCGTTAAAAATTCGTTTCATTCGTAACTGGCTCGGCTGGAAATGGATCGTTTACGAAAAGGGAGAAAGAGATTAACAGGGATTTCTGGCGTAGCAGAAGTTAGCTTAACTTTTCGAGGTGTTCCTTAGGATGATCACGGTCGCGTAATTAAGAAGTTTAAAGTTCAAGGGAAAAGTACGTTCAAGGTACGAGAGGAGACTGGTTGCGAGTGACACTCGTGTAAACACGTGGCTGATGGCTATGTCGCGTCGCCTCTCGCCTCGAATATTTGCTGCTACAAGTTTTTCGCTCGACTGAATATCGCACTTCTCTCTGTACACAGTTGTCAAAGGCGCGAGCAGGAACACCAACAAACTCGGTAATTAATCTCAGCGTCAAGGTTTCACGTTTCCAACTTTCCAGCACTTCGATGTCGGATCACTGCGCGATTCGAAAAAAGACAGTGGATTCTTAAAGGCTTACTGGGATTATCGCTTTAACGAACAGATTTAACTTACAAATTTCAAATAAACAATTTAAATCGACTAAGATGTAAAAGAATTTTCTAAATCCAACGCGATATTAAGAAAAGTACAATAGCCAAAATGAGTTGTACGTTTCTTTACACTACGTATATTTCCACTCACGACTAAATTATCACATTTCCAGCCCACATTTTAACCCGAACCGGGTCCATCTTTCCACACCAACCCCTCTCTTTCGACGAAACCTGTCGCAAAGGCGAGGCAACTGCCAACAGGGTGGCGCGATACCCAACGTACGGTCGTTCAAGAAAAAACTATATTTATGGTTGCAACCCCTTGTTTCCTAGGCGCTCTCTTGCCCCAGCTTTATTTCTCCTATTCGAAATCGCTCAAGCATACATCGAAAGACGATTTGTCGGGCGCGGCACGCCCACCGTGAACAACACACGAATTCGTATGATTCGCGATGCGACCGGAAAACCGGATCCCCAGTCAACCGGTACTTTTCACGCGGCCTTTGCCTTCAGACCGCAACAATCCCTTCGCTATCGTTACATCTCATACGATAATATACAATAGCGACGATATCTAGGATTATATTATTCTCTTACAAAGAGGTTAGTAGGAAGTTAATTCCGATACGAATATCTTTGCAAATAATTTTCGAAACAATGTAGTTTTCTCTGGATTCATACGTTCGTTAAACCTTTGTGTTAGTAGACTTGTGTTAGTAGTTCGAAAACTGGTTTCCAAACAATAGGCATCCATCTAGGGTAAAATATTGTATCACAAAATATAATAAAATTATCTATCCAAATCATCATTGAAGAAAGATAATATATATTACAAATCTGAGTTGAATAATATATGGACGATGTTACAGTGTTTGGCGCTCCGTTTCTACGACAAAGTAACATAATAAATTTAAAAAATATTAAACTTTTGGGTATTCGTGGCATTGTAGGATAGCAACTGTGTGATGTACTTTTCATATGCTTCCCCGCATTACGAACGAAGCGTTAGATTTAATCTATCAATTCCACTGCAACGCCAGCCACTGCAGTTTCAAATAGCATTGGATAGCATGTGTGACTACATGCACATAGCGCACCGTTTCCGATGCAATTTTGTTGTCTATCGCGCTCAACGAGCGTGCATGCTCACGGGAAACGCGATTCACATTCGCGTAAACCATTTTGCGTGGATTTATGGTCGCACGAGCAAAGATTCACTTTAACGTTTCATTTAATACGACGCACGTTGCGATCGCAAACGTTGTTCTCATTTCCTCACCTTCTTTTGCTGCTTCTTGCCATAGATTGTGAAATACGCAATTTAATTTCTAAATTGTAACATTATTTCCGTCAAACCTATAATCTTAATAGGTGTAGTTATGACTTTATCATCGTGGACGATTTTTTAGATCTATATCACTCTTCCAGAAAACTGACGATATTATTCGCACTAAAACTACCACAGTGATCAAAGTAAACAATTTATAGTTTTTTCTTTCAGAGCAATGATCTTTTTTAATTTTGTTATTTTATAATCGTCGGTAGTTCCGATAGTAGGCAAAATATATGTATCGCGTTGCAGTATATAACTCCTGTTTTCTCGTATACATACTTGCAAAGCACGTACGCTTGGAAAACGCACGCTCCGTCGGCCATGGAAAAACAGCCGCCTTATCCGAGAATAATTCAATCTAGGCTTGATATTTCGTGATGCCTTATGATGTCGAATGGCTCCGTAACATGCATGCGATCGCGTTCTAGCCATCGCTGCGATAGCAACATTTTCACACTGCTCTTATCCTTTTATTTATCAAATTTACATGTCCGATTCAGGAACGACGGCGAAAAAATTCACTTCCAACTAAAGGTCACTTCTGTATGATCAATCCGTTTATATGTTAAATAACGCAGTTTCTAGATTAACACACAAAGTCCGCGGTAAAATCAATTTTTACCCTAAAAGCCTGTGTTTTTTTTTCTTCATAAACACGCAAGAATTTTGCGGCTAGAAAGTACAAGAATAAGAGAGACTGGAGAAAAAAATTTAATATACCATGCATGAAGGAAGCGAGCGAACGCAGCGAAGCAGGTAGAAGATATGAGAAACTAGAGGAAGATACGACGAGGATAATGCAAAGACACGCAAAAGAGCGAGAGACGAACTAGTAAACAAAAGGAAGAAGCGAGAGAAGGAGAGCTGGTAAAACTTGCCCTGGCTTTATTGATTTCGTTCTCTCGCAGTCGGAGGGTGGCTATCATTGAGCATTTGCTCTCTTGCTTCTTCACCGATAGCTCGTATCGGCGAGAATCGTCGGACAACGGGCTGAAACGAAACGAAGTGACGGAGGATGATCGTTAAGAGAACAAGGAGACTTTTGATATCTCAGCTTCGATAGCCGAACTATGATTTCTTAGGCGTAGAAGCCATTCGAAACTCGTCCCACTTCCAAGAGAAAATCATCATTCCCTTTCCTGAACTTGCACGGGTATTTGCGTGCTCATTTCCTACCAACAGTCACGCAGAGTCTTTGAAGACGGGACCAATGTAAACCGTATACACAGTTCACAGAAAATTACCGCTTTCCACGGGGAAAATTATAAAATACGGTCCTTCCTAGAAATCGTTATTCGTGGGAGTTTCATGGAAGCGGGAGCTTTTTGTACTCTCTAAGCGTAAACTTTTCAAAGAACACCCCTTATTACTATATATACAATGAGTGACCGAATATGAAATATTTATGCTCTGACGCATTAAAGGTAGAATCGCTGCAGAGAACATGGCGCTTTCGCTGGAAAACATAATAAAATCTAATAAAGGGAAGATGAGCAGGTGAATTTACTTTTACCGCGTATCGTCGCACAGACGATAGCGAAGACGCCACGAGACCCTTTCTCCTTCGTGGCATCTAATATTTGCATATTTTTCACCTTCCTCGTTGGAAAATGGCACGTTTTATTTCTGCGATATTCGCTGCTTTTCTCCCGCGGTAAAAGAGCTTTTGAACTCGTTCATGCCGTGACAGAGAAATAAATTTTCTATCGGTTGTTTGGCCGTCGAAGCCGCAAAAGGCTCTTTCCATCGATTCCCACTGTCGGAAGTGTTCTTCAACGGAATAAGATTTTCAATTTTTAATTTGCATAACCCAGCACAAAGTTCCAACTTCTTTCGCTCGCAAATAGAATATTCGTTTATCCGTGTAATTTCGTTATTTGTGCGTTCCTACTATCGGTTTTTAAGACAAGACGCAACTATTTCAACGTCGAGGATCATTGTCTGTTTCATTGGATGGAATAAAGCCGATTCACAGCGAGAGCTGTCGAGAATACGGTGCGATGTACCTAATCGAATTTGTACGCCAACCTCAACTCCCTGACTAACAAGCTATTTCGCACGCGTTACTCTTGCTTCTGCGAACAGAATGCCACTATGCAAATTCTACGCGATACAAGAATTTTACAAATCCTCCGCATTCTCTTCGACCATTTTCCGTTCCGGGTTAGAAATCTCGTTTCTGCGTTTCCCAATAAAGATAGAACGTTTTGATGAATGTTATCGTTCAATGCATATGTATAATTCGTACGCGAATCTCGAATAAGCGATGCATGTAGCAGCCAAATTTGCGTACAAACTATCGCGTATCTTCGCATAAAATTAAACGTTGCGTCCTTCCGTTAAGTCTCTGTCACCGTTGTAGGGATATTGGATGTCACGCAGCGTTTTGTTCATTAAACGTAATATTGCGCAAATGAAAATGCATTAACGGTAATATAGGAATCAAACACGATCCAATTCTACGAATTCTAAAATTATCGTCTTTCGACTCCTTAACGATTCACGTCCAAGCAAATCTCTGTATGGTGTCACGCATAGCGATCCTTACGTGCATTTCAAATATCCCGATACTGTTTACTCGCAAACAGTATGTTAAACTAAACACTGAATCAGTTCTCTATATCACTCGTCACCCACTCGAACTTACTCGTACATATTATTCGGCGAAACACAAAGTCTATCATTTTGTCCTTGTTCATAAACGTGGAACAAGTGCGATGACGCACATGTCGTCAAGAACGCAATTTTACCTGAAACAAAGTAGATTAGCCGCATGAGCAAACTGCGACAAGCAAAGCAGATCTACCCCAGAGAGTGCACAGGTCTCTAATCCTTTGGGAAGAAACGTACGGTCCGCCTAATACGAGCCGAGGTTATTTGTCCAATTAACGTTGCTCGTCGCGCAGGAAGCCCCGGTCACGCGTGGCTGCAGAATTTCCTAGTGTCCTGCATTTGCCGGTCTTCCGTCATTTGCCAGCACAATCATGGAAACCGTACCTGGACAGAGAATTTACTGCGTAGGCTTACGGGAGATCATGGTTTTTGCCTCTATGTGAAAAACTGATTGCTTTAATTGCGATTACCTACGTATCAAAGCAAACTTTCAAGCGGCCGACGAATTAACTTCGGCCAACGTAACAGCCGGAGAAATCCAAGGGTATACTGTTTAATCAAAAGTTAATTAGTTTTTATAGCGAATACACGTTCCAGACATAGTGCATTACAGTCGGTAATTGAAACAGAACTGAGATAGGATGGGGTTCGATTGGTTGAAACTTTTGAATGAAAAAGAACGAAGCGATGCCGGGTAATTTGCGATCTCATTCGCCCGATTATTCGCCGTCCTTATCATCGTAAATATTAATTTCGTCGCTTTCTGGAATACGGTAAATTAAATTGGTGAATTAAATCGGCGAATTAAGCAATCTGTAGGTTCACGTATGTTCGATGTTAATGCAATCCCAACTATGTCGTCACTCTTTCTACTCGCGAAAGTTTTTCTAACTTTACCAGGAAGCGGAAATTAATTTAATTTACAGTTACGAACTCGGAAGATTACATTTCTCAATGTTATTCGATTAGGAAAGCACCAAACGAATCTTCAAGAACGAAAGAAGACTCCAATCCTACCGCCATCTTAAAAACGTCCTTTTCAAGAATGGCTCGTAGGAAAATTCATGTCACGAAGTACTCAAAGGAGGACGCGAACAAATGTTCAACCGTGTAACGTGGCACTTTTAGAGGAAAAGAGAAAATTGCAAACAATTGGCTCCTCGTCGGATATTATTTCAATGACACTGAAGCGTTGGGCTCGAGTCAAATAAAGGAAACAGGAAACCAGAAGCGAACAGACATCTATAAGAGAACTAACGTAGAACAACGTACCTTAGAGATAATTTTTGCTTTGAATTCACGCGATTCATACGAACGTGTATTGGAAAAGGCAGATGGATAAAAATTCAAAGTAAAGTATCAAGAAAAATGTTACCTCTTCTTTCGCATCCGTTAACATTCCCTTTATCGAAAGACTGTTTTTCTCTCTGGCAATTATAATAAATTGCCATCGATAGATTTTTAAACTCCGAAGAATCGCTACAACAACGTAACTTGATCTTATCGTAATTCCGCAGGGACTCGTAATTTCGGTAAGACAATAATTGAAAGAATCGATGAAACCGCAAACGTCACACAGACACAACCTTTCCACTGTCTTACCTTTCACAGACGTTTAACGAAGATATATGGACACGAAAGGTTTCCATCCTCCTGTGCACGTACCTTTGCGCAACAGAGCAGAAAACGTTAAACTACCATCTTTCCACGAGAAAGGGAGGGAAAAAAAGAAGTTTGGCACGGGCGTGGGTCATTAACGAGATCGACCACGCGCCAATGGCTCCGGTCGAATGGCGCGTAGAGGGTGTCCCGGGTATTGACACGAAAAAACTCGGGGCCACAACGAAAGGAAAAATCTTCGGGATCTCGCACAAAAGATCGACATATGTTCTTGGAGCGTGCTGACGGCAAAGGGTCGTGACCGCTCCAAGGCTTCACGAAAAATTTTCGGTGTCAGTGAAAGATGGACCGGTCGTCCGAGTGTTCTCGGGCCGTTCTGGCAAATAGGTGTTAAACTAACCCAACTTCCTGCGACTTCTGCAAAGTTAACGTTGTAGAGAACCAATGTCCCAGAAAATTGCCAGATTACTTATATTACCAACCAAGCTCGCCCCGGATGTGCATCTTCGCTTGGCTTTCCTCCTCTAAATTCTCGTCTCGCTTTGAACTCCTTAAAGTGTTCTGTTCTCCACCCATCGTTAAACTCTTGGCTATACGTCGGACCATTTAGTCGCCAGACACGCGATCTTCAGCTTTTTGCAATGCCCATACGTATACACTTGTATGCGGTCTGCAGTTCGTGGTTGCTTTACGATCATAGTTACACAGGGTGAAACTGTTACGTTTGTTCGCGGCAATAGCGAGGTCTGTCCACAATGGCGCATTCGTTGCTGGAAAACGTTGAAAGGTAACGAAACGTTCCAAACGTTCCTTTGATCCGCGTTTGATAAATTAAATTAACCGTAATGAATCACACAGGAGATGTTAAACAGTACGCGAGCACTGCTTACGTTTCATCGATGCGCACCTTTTATCGTGAACGATGATTTTGTTGTAGTTATATCTTTTAAATTAATGACAATGTAATTATATATCAGAGAAACTTTAATTATTATTCCCGCGTTATTCGTTTATTATTCAAATTACATATTATTCGAAATATTTATATTTCGTATTTACATATTACAATGCAATTATGTTACACAGGATAACAAATTATGTGACCTATCGCGCCATTAATACGACCAATACCCATCAATGAATATTTAAAATAAACCATAGAAACTGGAATGCCGTTATCAAACGTAGACTAGTCAAACAGCCGGTTAATTATACCTGTCCCGAATTAACCGGTTCCACTGACATAATCACCGTTACATACGTGTCCTGAAATTATGCAACTTGCTACCATGTATACGTATACGTACATGCGTTCGTTCACTGTCGAGCAGTTTAATGAATCGCGGTCGATTCACGCGCTCACTTAAATCAGAAAGTACGAATACATATGAACACGGGCTTCGCTGTTTCCCACCGATAAGCAGATATAATGGGGCAACGGTGTCGGGCGAATCGATTCCCCGGTTGCTTGTATCCCGACGAAACATTAAATCATACAGTTGAGCGAACGGCCATCGGCAATATGCTACTTGTTTACTAAATCACTTCTCATTGACTACTTCGCCAGGCAAATAACCGCGGACAATGACGAGGGACACTTGATTGTGCAGCAAAGCCGAAGACGCGTGCACCGACTGTGTGTTCTTCCGTTCCCGCTTTCGATTGTACGCGTGTACATGTGCCGAACCGAGAGCGTGTTTAGTGTGTGTGTGTGTGTGTATGCGTACATATACGTGTTTGGATATCATCCCACGGGAAGCAAACACGATGAGCAAAAATCGTGCGTATTTGATGAGGCCCGCGATCACAAGCCTGTGTCGTTGAATATTATAAACTCGCGAGATAACGAGTAGCAAACAGAAGTGGAAGTTAGGGCAGTTCTAAGGGGATAATATTGGGTCTAGTTTGCGGATGAGTATATCGCTTCGTCGCTCTTCATTTCTGTAGGTTATCTTTTAACAGAAACAAACCAAATTAGGTTATCTTTTAACAGAAGCAACCAAAAACATTAAAAAAGAAAACAGTTACCTTTTATATCATCCGCATTCGATGTTTGTATTACGAAGCCACGAAGCACCTGAATCCATAATGTTCTCAAATACGACATTTGACTCTATCTATGCCCGATTTCAATGACGCTCAACGATTCCCTATATATAATTAGTACTCCTGGTTGTAGATAAAAGTAATTATTTGAGGGTAAATACCATTCACCGACGTTATTTATTTTATCAACACGAGAGAAGAATGTAAATTTGCAGTCCCTTCTCGTCCCGATGACGCTACAATCAATAATCCCACTGGTAAATTAATTATACCGAGCCGGACTCTCGCATAGAATCAACCGTCACCACTGGCTATAATCGAGATCTGCATGACAGAATGTCGAACAACGCCTTCTCCCGCCGGTTTTCTTCTTTCGACATATGATCGCGGAGCAATTCGAAATCGACAATAGAAGAAACTCACGATCGAATCTATCCGCTGCCAACTGTTACGTCGCATATTGCGCCGGCGATGAGTATGCAAAAACCGATGGAAAGAAAAGTTGCCTGGTCATTAATACGAATTTGTCGTAACATCGGCCACTGTGAATCGATGACGATTCCATTTCCATCACGACTTTTCGACCAATTTAGCCAGTCGGTTATCGACGAACGACTACGAGGATCATTAATTTTTTTCTTGTAGCCTATACTCTGTATACTCGCTTTCGTTGTATACCAGCCTACGTAAACACATTTTTTTTTTAGAACGTTTTTTGGATCTGCAAATGATCTGGAATCGTTCGAATATCGTAGCGCTGTAGTACACCACTATCCTATTTTTTTTCTTTTTTTTTTCTTTGGCTTTTGCTGCATTCGCTGACCCATTTCCATTTGCTCTCGAGCGCAATATTCACGCAATATACGCAACAAAAATTAAGCAACGACCAAACGATCCTGCTCGTAATACCTTCTAAGCGGTGTGCAATATAAACACTGGATGGATATATAACGCGTATTAACGTGTATTAACACGCGTGATCATAGGTTGCATTGGAAACCAGAAGCATGACGAATTGTCGGATCGTACACGTGCAACGTACACCGAACAGAGAGGGTGTCGAAACTACCCCGCATTTCAGTGTTCCGCCTCCAATGGCGCCGCTATAGACGAATGCCGCGAAACTATCGGTTAAAACTTCTATTATACCGTGCAGTTATTTGCCTCTGCTCCTGCTTGAAACGATTGAGCAAGTTTTGTTTCTGTGTGAATACAATTTACATTGGATCGAGCGAAACTTACAAGCACGGAATACCATCGGGCGTCTAGGAAAATTTCATACAGGTTGAATCAACATTTGCAGTTAACCGTGCTTTCAGACGAAATTTCAAACAACGCTCTATGAATCGCAAATTTTAGTTACAACGTTTCGTCTTCCTTTGTTGTCTGTTTTCTAAGAAAAGGTTTTTAACGAAGTAATTTATTTTCCGTCAAATAAACTGCTTATCCCGTAAACGGAGGGGAGGGGACTTCCAAAAAGATAATTTCGAAGTTTTTAACGAAAGGTCCATTCGATCGCTGCGCCACTGCATCATTGAAGAGATCTATGTGGATTGAACACGTTGCCTCATCTTTTTCAACTCGACAGTTTAGGGTCGAGGACACATATTATTGCCTACGCTTCGAGGACTCGTCCAGGGTGACGCGTATTTGTTTTCGCTCGCTATGCGCTTAATGTTCTACGGATTCCACGTGGCGTGTCGAAGAATGGCGCAGGCGTGCAGGTGCGTTTGGACAGAGGGTAGCTCGATGGCGCGTAGCAAATCGTCCTCATGCTTTAATTAAGAATTAAATTTCGTCATCGTGAGAAAGGAAGAAAGAAAAGCCCAATTGCTTTCGCGCTACCGTTTCTCTCGTTGAAACATGGCCGTTGTCGCCGTTTAGTTTGTCGTGTGTCCAGCAAATGGCGGAACCAATTCGATCGATCCGCCCTTTGCGTTGAATCTTCCGAGGATTCACGAGCGATTACACCGACAAATAATTGCATTCTTCGCGTTCCACGAGCGTAAGAAGGAATTACGCCGAGCCAAACGGAAAGAGGACATCGTCGACGATGATAAATATCATACTCCGATCGACGACGATGTTTTGGTATTATTTATGTCACGATATCTTGTTTCTATCTCGGTGGATATTTATCAATCGTGATACACGTTCGATCATATTTATCGTAGTTTCAATTATTGTTCCATGCAATTATAGCAGCGGTTAGATTGATCTCGTTCCAATCAATCGGAATTTATTAAATTATTGATTGCATCAAATAGGGTATAGTGGATTACGTGTAACGGAAATGAATGTATTCAGCACAATATCATACGAACCGTCCTGTACAGTGTACAATTACTGCAGTTTATGCACGTTTCGGATGCCCTTCATGCAGAATCAATGATTGATATAACATACTAGATCGATTTCATCATACGGAATTATACATTCATTTGAAATTAAATTGTAAATAGTTTATCGTCTACGCTTGACCATTGAAAATTCCTACAATTCGCGGTACACGTCCGAAACGTTATCGATATATATCGAAACATCGAACGATTTGATCGTAGATCGAGAAACCGTATTGCCCTCGTACGTAGAACCATCATCAATAACGTTCAACGGGTCCTGAAACGACCTATAGCGACCTATAGACTCCACCCAGTTTCTCGCTTCACTGCTCCCATCTAACAAGGCAGGTTCAAGTGTCCATTGTCGAGTTATGAATACACGAAACATATTCAATCTTGACCCCCTCCCCCTAAACAGGCTCCCCTTTCACTGGCTTTTTTTCAGACCAGTTACAAAATTATGATATATCGCGCGTCACCCGGACAGGCTACAGCGATGTATGCACTGGTAGCTAAACACGCGCGATTTCGCGGACGATCGCCTTCAGCTGCATGCAACTACAACGAAATTACATGTTTTTTCGTCTTCTGTTTACCTAAGAAATAGTGAGCATGTAAGATCGATGACGTGAAGAATGATGGAACTTGGAGAGAAGCGACCGCCATCCACTATTTTTATGAACATTTTTATGGAAATTTTAGAGTTAGTGTTGCGAGTGGAAGTAGTACGGCACGGTCGTTACACCAGTCGAAAAGCGAAGTAACCGTGTTCCGGGAACAAAAACATGTACCTTAGTTAAGAAATTTTTGGAAGATTTTACAGAGTTTCATTTCCCTTCTGAACATTGCGATGACAATTATAAATCGTTTTCTGTACATTTTTTAAATGTACATATTTTATCACAGTTATGCCCGAACGCTCGCCTGCGGTAATTTACAAAACAAGTAATTTTCTCTCTATTTAAAGTGTCAATTAAGTGTATTCTGCAGTCATCTTTCCAGAAAAATATTAAATATTTTTGTTTAGAAACAGTGCATAAAATAAAATACGTAGACTGAAAGCAACACATTTCAGTTAGTCTTTTGAAGTTAATTCTAACTAGCGTAACAATTGTCATTGAGCAAGAAGTGAGAAATAATTATATCATATAATGGAAGATCATAAGCAGAATATTAATTTTCAGGTAACTTTCGTAATACAAGATTAAATCGAATCAAATTTTGAATCATTTCCGTGATACGCCTGTTCCAAGTGCAACTACATCGATGCCCGTCTCTGCTTGAAACCTTAATTTCATCTTTAACCTCGAGTACCCGTCTTTTAGGCGTCCTTATTGAATTATCCACGATGTTTATTATTATTATCTCTATTACTAGAATAAATGAAAGCTTATTGTCATCCGAATAATTCCGACGGGACCTCGACCGATCCACCGCGAAAATTAAGCGCGAACAATTAAACGATCGTTCGAAATGTTTGGTATCGAGGCGTTTCACTTTGGAGTGTACCGCGTTCAGTCAGCAACGGCGTCCTATCACGTTGTGTCGACGAAATACGCTGCACACAACGTGCTCGATATAACGAGGTACTCCACCGAACCAAGTTTCACAATGGATCTGCATCACGGCGTCGAAACTGTTATATCACGCGTTTATTAAGACTGCAAAGTTCTACCGAAAGATTAATGCGATGGCAAACCGGGCCTCCCATGGCTACCTGGTCGCATAACGATCGTGGAATTATTGGTTTTCGAGGCACGATGAATATGCAGTGAACCGGTGCGCCATCCAATGAATCTGCAAGTTCTTAGCGTAATGAATCTAGGATGATGCGATATTAATGCCCCGAATCGGAGAGCAACACGACTGATTACACTCGAAATCCGTCAATATCTGGTGTAAATGGCATTTAAACGATTCATTCGCGAAAACGTTGAGTGGATATCTATATATCTTCCAAGAGTATGAATATTCGTATTTATTTTTGAAAGCATTTCCTTTTATCCTTTATCATTCTTGTTCCTTTATACACGATGGTACGAATATTGGATTGTACTTCCGTTAAACGACAAAATGCTAAATATGAGTAAAAAATTTCTACTTTTAGTTCAAAATTAAATGCGACAAGTACAGAGGAAACTCTGATGATTTATTAACAGGAAACATGTCATTTGTCAAAGAAACAACGTTAGATTTTATACCGATGAAATGCATATACCGAAAAATGTTGGATCTTACAATTAGTTGAAGTATTTAACGATCATCTCCATTATCATTTATTCTCTCTCTCTCTACGAAAGCCTCTCCTTCCACAGCAACAGACAAAATATTTTACGCGTCTACATGAACCTTCCTAAAGAAATCGTTGCTATCTTCCAAAAGAATTATCATAAAACGATCGAATAAAAAAAAATTACTAAAAAGAATTACGTACTATTTAATAAAATGCCAATTTTTATAAAAATACATTACGTAAATTTTTCATTCAACTTCGATACGAACTTTTCGAACAATCTATACCTTCAGCGTCCGCAAAGCGTTAGTCTGGCTCGATTTCGAGGTTCGATCAATATGATGGTAGCTGGCTGCGACACGTTGAATTCCAAGCGTACTCGCGGAGGCTCTGCTTGATGAAAACGCCGAGCAAAGATTCCTCGCCACGTATTCCACATGCTTCTGGCCCCAGTTGTATCCGCTAGTTGTATCTACCATACTGCTCCCTTCATTTCTAATTTAATAAATGTCATCTCTTAAGAGGAAGCTAGGGTTGCGGTTCACCCCTTAAAGGGACGGCGACATCGGCAGGGAGATTATTTTACTACTTACACGTACGTCAGAGTGAATCAATTCCACAGATTCGACGAGCCCCGCTGAATTTTATTATTTGATAATTTAACTCGAATGCCACGATAACGAAATTTTGACGGTGATACAATTTATAAATAAATTATAACTAGAATATATACTGTTATCACTCTTGGGAGAATTAATTCTGGGAAAGGGAAGTTTCTTTTTCTCGAAGCAAATTGAACAGTATATAAGAAGCTTTCCCGACAATTTCGACACGAATCTCTGTCATCCACCGCCAAGTTTCATCGTCGCGACATAAGAACATTCGACAGTCTCGTGAAACTTTGACAAATAAAGATTTATAACAGAACTAGGGAACCGTCTAAATTGTTTCGAACTGGCCCGAATAGATTTCTCCTGCGATTTCTCATGGCGAGAGGGTGGATAAGTTGAAAAATAGGAGGGATAACGTTAACGCGATAAAACGGCATTCGCACGGTCATAAGTGGTAAGATTTTAGAGCTCTAAAGTAATCCATGGTGATTTTCGACGCTTCACATTTCTTTGGAATCTTCCCCTCCCCCTCTTTTTTTGAAACGGTGATATTATTAATAATTTAAGAACAAGTGCGTTAAAGAATGTGATATTCCAAAATAAATAACGATTTCTTTCTAAGTCTCCACGTCCTTGTTGATAAATCTCCGAGAAGTCGCATTATTACACTTTCCCTCGAATATAAACATAAATGATCGTGTTTCAATAGAAAACGACCATTCACAAATAAGGAACAGTTTCTGAGAAAAGAGCAACTCCTGGTAGGGATATTCGGAGTTCGTTGGAAAATTACGAGCAACCAGCAAAGTCCTTTCGCTTCGAGAATACGAAGGGGCAAGCAAGCTGCCTACTGGGCTTAAGAAACTCTGACAAATAAAAATTTACGGCTAAGAGAGCGTGCCGGCACTCCGACAAGAATCCCTCGAGTTATATTGCTTATAAAATTAGAATCTCGTAAACTGTTTGCTTCAAACGTGTATTTAATGGCTAATTATTACAGCCATTTCGTATGATTTCTTTCTTCCAACATTTTTCCCCCCTTTAAATGGCAAAGGTACGTCGGGAACGAAATTTTGCAAATTCACTTCGGTTACACCTTTCTCGATAAAACGGTCGTCAGAATGGGATAGTCGAAACGAAATTATCGCGAACTATGCAGTCTGTATTACCACGAACCAGGTCAGACTACATTCACCGCTGTTCGGACATCTCAATTACGACCCATTGACCTATAAAGTGCTAAAGTAAACTTAACGCTCGTCGACCGCCACTTGCGGATTCGACGACTCGATTTGCGCTTAATTCGCTTAAAGTAGCGACATATACGGCCGGTGGATACGGTCAACAAGTGACTGATTACAATAGGTGACGTTGTGAACGACCCCGAAGTCGTGTTCGCGTGGTGATAGTTTGACGCCACTTTGATCAAAATCTGCACGCATTGGCCCAGATAAACTTTAAACGCTATGCGAGTTCTCGTTGAACTAGAAATCATTACACAGACAGTAAACACTATCGTTCGTATTATTAACAGTTTAACGAAATAAAGCGACATCGTATTTTCCATTGCGTTCCACTTTCTAAACGACGCCCCTCCCCATTAACCTCTATGCGTATTTTCAATGAATACAGAAATTACAATATTATTCCAACAGCGAATAACATTACCGCTATCACCGGCAATTTTACGAAATAAATTTATCTTTTTTCCGAAATAAGAAGAAAGAAAGACGCATTTATTTTGATTGTATATCATTTATTCTCCGTAACGAAAATAAATCTCACCTCTTCCTCGGCGCGAAGTGAGAAGGTGAGAAGATGAGAAAGTATTATCGCTTGCCTTTCAGCGGCTCCAGCACAGAAACGCGCGCGTGCAATGTCACAGATGCAAAATAATGATGTACCCACGCATGCATACGTCGTTTGCGAGTAGGATAAGTAATCATGCGTCGTTATCGTCGCGTACATCTTTTCCGCGCGTATCGTCGAAAATCCTCGGGGGGAAAAAGGAGGAAGGACGAAAGGAGGCCGTGGCGAGGCAGTCAAACGACATAAAAGGAAGCCGGTTTTGAAAAGTAAATGATTCTTGGCGCAAAAGCGACGATCTGCGGTTTCACGTACTATGTACGTTATCGCTTGAACTTGACGTCGTCCTTCGTTTCCCAATGTGACGTTCGCGATACGGTTTTCTCGAAATGGTCGAAGGTGAACAGACTTCCTAAGGAATTGGACTACCGGTATGCGAAGAACGTGTTCCTCAATCGATTTCCTCGGTTCATTTCCTCTCTCGTCTTGGGTTTTTCCGATCGAAAAATCGACCTTTCGTCGACGAAGCGCAAACTTATTAATTACTTTAAAATCTATTTTCCCTTTTTATTTCCGTTGCTCCCCGGCTTCCCACCGACGTAACTCTCCTCACTTAGAAAATATTAATTTACCTCTAGCCTAAGTAGTACGTTGGTCATAATTTTCTTTCAAACACTCCCACATTTACTTTCAATAATACGAGAGAAAGAAGAAGATTGCCTCTTGTACGACAGTAAGATTCGCGCAATTAATATGAACGGAAGTCACCGAGAATGAATGGTATAGTCGTTGCTAGAAGCCTTAAACCGTTATTGACTCCTTTAGCCAGCCTCTTGGTTGCACCTCTTTGTCAGAGGATCGCGTTTTTCGACTGCGACTGAAACTCCCCGTCGACCCTGGCACTTCAGCAATAGCATCATTCTCATTCACCGCCTACTAGCGAACTGTTCGGTTTCCATTCATCATCACGACGTTGAATGAAGTTAAAGGAGGCATTGGCTTTAGCGCGAGGATTGCCGAGAAGAAAACACCCTCTCGACAGAGGCAACTATCGTGTTTTTAGCAAGAGAACGACGTAAGGTTATCCCTTCCTTCGTCTTTGCTTTTTCGTATTCGTTCCTCCCACGATTTTTGCTCTCTCTCTCTCTCTCTTCTTCTGCATTTCTCAATGAGTGTCTGGGCTTTCAAGTCGTCTCCTCCCGTGCGAGAAATTTGTATTTTACGTTTCTCCACCGCACACGAACGTCCTCCAGGTCTTCTAAGTTACAGGTACTCAAAGTCACAATGGATCGATCGACTCAAGAAGCTAACCGAAGATCTAGTGAATGAAATCTATACTAGCGGTGCTGAAATCGAGGAGGCCAGTCTTAACATCTGGTCAGCTCGACTTACTACGAGGATAATAATAGCCTCTCGGGGATCATTGAGCGTCCGAGAAACCTCGGCCAAGCATCGCTCTCTTTTTCTTTATGGTGGTTTATGACACTTTGCGAAAGATACCCGTATCGTTTGACCTGGACCCTGGCTAAGGACACGTGTTCCTCGGATTCAATGGAAAGTAGCGTTTATTAAAGAGTGCCAAGGAATCTATGACGGTCTTTTCTCCTCTTTCTTCCTTTACTTTGAGTGTCGTTCTCTGGTTCTAGACTCTCCAAGTTGATCGCGCTATCGATTTCGTATTAACGACAGCACAGGTGAGAAATTCTGAGGAAATGCACTTGCGTCATTCGACCAACGGGTGTCTCTCGCTTACGTTTTGATGCCTAGCCATTGTCGTACGCCCGTATCAATGGAGAACCTATCATTTTTTATCGCAGCTGAAGTAAAGCTTTATCTGGATCTACGACTCTTCAGCGAAGCTTTCATCCCTTTCTGTGCATGGCACATGGAGAAAGAAGGAGGGAAAGTTAAGCGGGTACGAAGCACCATCGACGGAATATTTTGATGCACACTGAAAACTCGTTCATCGTTCGCGAGCAGCTTTTGATCTCGGTTTGCCGCTGCTTTGCTTGAATTCCATTGCGTAGGTTTTCGTGCAATTCCAAGAGGATTGGAATCACACACATCGGTAGGTCATATCGATAGTACATCGTATTCGTTATATTTAGGCCCTTAAACCCAACGATTTGAGAGTTAATACGTTGCTAGCGATACTGCTATCGATTTGTACGGTCAATTATTAGGGTCGTGAAACCAAAATCGATATCTGAATCGGAAATAAGTGGAATTTATCGTGTCTAAAATATCGGTTAACGCCCCGACCGGAAGAAAGCTGATTTACGAGTCGTTATTCCCTTGCTTGGCGATTTCAAATTGAAAGAATTGCAGCGCGCGAGTGTGCTGGCAAGATAATTTAGATTCATATTTCATCGAGCATAATTAGGCAAACCTACTATCGAAAAGTCCATAGTCAAGTCTAAAACACTTCAAGAAACTGGAATACTTTAAAAAAATTAATGCTGACACTTTTATATATTATAATTACGTAACATAAGTTTTGGTATAAATCACAAGTGAATACTTCTAGCGTCAATCGAACACTAATTATAACTGAAAATTAATTTCAAAAAGAGTTCTCTACTGTATATTTCACTTTTAATTTTGCTTTAACGTTCTAAAAATGAACAATAACAAAAAGCTGTTTTAATTCGATAGTAGCTATCAATACAGAGAATTTCCAATAGGAAACCCGAATTCTTGCCAGTTCTTTGTTCGACGGAAAGGTCTGAGGCAACTATTTCCCCGGAGGCTTCGTGAATTATCGCTGCTAGACGTCGCATCTTATAAAAGAGAAACAAATCCTTTTGTCAACGAGTTGTTTGCAAAAATATCGATGCTAAGAAGTTATCGGTGTATTCGTGAGAGACAGATAATAGACAAATGTCGATGGAAACGTAGGCGACTCCAATCCTTTTGTGGTAAATTGATTCGTAGCGAAATCACGATTGCTTCGCCGTTAATACTGACCTATCTTTATTCAGAATGCATTACACGGCACAGCGAGACAGTGATTGTCTGGGGATCGTCGAGTTTTACGACTTTCCAATAAGAATACTTCTCAGGAAAGAAACTTTTTCCTCTTGCCGACGTTCACGTTACCTTTAAGACTTTTGAAACGAGAAGTTTATTGCAATTAGCACGCAATCTTTTTTTTAAAAAGAAATGAAAGGTTAACCTAATTAGTGTAGAGCGCTTGAAGGTAGATGACAAATTTTGAAATTCAAGGAGGTTGAGTCGGTACAGTTGGGGTAGACGTAATTTTGTTCCTAACGTTGGTAAAAAAAAAATAACGAATGTGGAATAAACGTGTAATTATCAGAGTAAATAATAAATTCTGAAAACGTTTGAAAATAATTGCTAGACTACTGGAATAATCCAGAATGATTGTGACAACGGAATTTGATCGATTTATTAAAGACTCGAGAGCGCTTTGAATCTCGTGGCGCATCGCGTTCGAGAATGGCAGTATTTTGATAAGAATTTTTCACTACTGTCGCGATAAAGCGGAAATTGCCAACATAGTTGAAAGGAAATGAAACGACCGAGGACCCTGTACTGTCCGCTTTAACGTGCCTTTAACCCTCCACACTCTGCTACTTCGGTTCACGTACCGCGACTACGTCGAGTTCGCTTTAAATTTCTCTATATTCATAATTCTATAACGAAATACCTCGCAATTGTTAGTTCGCTAATTATTACCTTTGAATACGTTAGAAGGTGATTCAGCGACGAATTACTATCTCGTATTAAAATCTGTTGCTAAAGTCTAGCAGCGACTACAGTTAAACAAAGCAGACGTTATTAGAAATTCTATTTAAATTGTTTCACGAATTTCCAACAAATCGTTATCTAATAACGAAAGACAGGATCTAAGTTGCGCTCCAGAAAGGAAAGGGAGACAGAGAGAGAGAGAGAGGGAATTCAGTTAGATTAATGAAATGGAACAATTGCGAACTGAGACAGCATATTACTCATATCTTCGAGAAAAGTATTAGATGCAGCTGGACCAAAGTCCCAGAAGAAAACCTCGATACCTTATCGTCCATATCATAGTGTCGAATTTCACCGTGAAGAATCGTAAACGACGTCGATTTAAAGTGCATTGGGAATTGAAATCGAGGCGCGGAAATCAATCTCTCAAAGTAAAACGAAAAGTCGAAAGGAAGAAAAGAATAGGTGCGTTACTTGCATCTGCGGTCTATCGTACATTTCGCTCGGTTTCACGCGTTCTCCACAAAATTGACGGAATGTCGCAAGACTCTTGAGTGCATTCACCGATTTCAACCCTCCGGTAGCGTGCCCTTTTCACACAGATAGACTGTCGCGTACGAGCGCACGTGTATTCTTCGTATCCCCTCGATTCCATTATGATCGAACGGAGAAGAGGCGAGTAACGGAGAGGCAGTGTATTCCTCGAGAGGCGTGAAATCCTTCGGTGCCTGCCGCAGAATCTTTCCAAGATCCGGCGTATCAAATCTAGATGGAGGCCCAGTGTACTTTCGACAAATCGTTTGGCTCTGACGTAGAAAATCGGCGTGCATCGAGTTTCGAGATCTCGCAGCTGCCGCAAATCCTCTTGACCAGCAAAGATTCTTGAGAGTTTTCTTTCACGTCGAGATACGGCACCATGTAAATAAGTAAATCTTTAGTTGGCGAAATTCTCCTCGTCGTAGTTTGCTGGTAATCGATTTCCAGTTGACGTTGCTTTACAGGCAAGACTTGAAAGAAGTGAGCTTACATAGAATAAAAAATGTTCGTTATAAAACCAATCTAAATTCGAATGTGAATTTTTCCACTTGAATATGAAAATTGGTACGCTGGAGTTTAAATATTTGAACGTGAATTAAAATATCTGAATTCCAGTTTGGAGATTTGAATAATATAGATTCATATATGAACAAACTATGGTGGCTATTGTGTCGAGCAGCCCAGTCAAATATTAAAATATAGGTTTCGAAATTGCGTTAAAAGAGATCGGCACGATCGACCGCCGAATACGACGTTTCTAGCGACAAATTGGAAAATTCGTATAAAACTCGATCTATCAATGATCCTGCGCAGACAAATTTGTTTCTGCTCTGTTACGGTACAGGCTTCGTAATTGCGTTAAAAAAGATCGGCACGACCGATCGCCGAATACGACATTTATAGCGACAAATTGGAAAATTCGTATAAAACTCGATCTATCAATGACCGTGCGCGGACAAATTTGTTTTCACTTTGTTACGTCCTACCCTCTTCTCTTCAATTTGTCAGAAAACCAACGGGACATGATGCCACCGACAAAGCCGAACTGCGTAGAAACGAGCGACTTCGCTCTTGTGGCAAAACATAGCCTGCAACTCCAACGCAAGATGTGTGGGGTGCTCGACGTTTTCAAGAGCCAAAAGAATTCTTACGGTTAAATGGTTCTGTTGGTTGTGTCTGGTGACACCTGGTGGATACCTGAATACCACGGGGTGTGACGTAATTTACCTGGTCGCCCCCGTTAAATGCATTCTATCCCTCTTCATTTTTACCTCCTTCTCATAAGCGTGACTAATTATAGAACCTTTGAAAAGCTTCAAATGTAATACGAAATGAAAAACTTGTCATTTCATCTAATATTGTATTGGATCGAAGGTTATTTGGTACGAATGGAAAATCAATTATTTACACTTCCAAACGTTCATAAATACCACAAGATAAAGTGAGACAAAAGTTCGTAATCTAAATAAATATCGCCGTCATGCAGGGGCATATTTAGGTTATTGCCCCATTATGAGCCGTAATAATTCATGATAAATATCGTTCGCAACTCGATAATTTCTACACCCAACTAAAGATCCCTTTGTACACCTGCGCAGGCTCGTAAACCGAGAATTACGTTCGAGAGATTTCTTTGGTTTTACGACTTTCATCGCCGATGTGGCAGCCAACCTGACCTACTTAATTATTCGTACGCTTGTAAAATCGTGATCCTAAACATGATGCGGCAAATACCTAACGTGCCAGATTGTCGGTCACGAAACGGGTCTTCGAAACGTGATCTGGCCGTACATAAAACCGATAAGTTCCTATTTTCAAAACGTTCCGAGTATAACGAGCACGAGAGTGAAAAAGAAGTAAGGAGAAGAGTAGAAGTGAAAAAATATGAGAAACTAACCTTTAATCGATTCCATCAACGTCGTTTATAATTTAACACTATAAACGGTCGGAAATTATCAATAAAACCGAGTGACGTATTAATCTAGGCAATTACGAGATCAAAAATCGAGAACGTGGGACAAGTCACAGGATGGTGTGTGGCTGACGCTTATTAGTTCATGTTCCCGTCGGAAGAAAATCTCGTTGGGACGGGTTCAGGCTGTGTGCCGAGCAAAGAACACGGGCCATCGAGCTCCCGATGGTATCTTTATAGTGTATTATTGCATTAAGCACTTCTGTACACAGCCAAGGGTAGTATCGTGGATGGTAACAATGGGAGCACCCACGGGCCCCATGGATTCGGCCTATCCAACCATTCTGCCGCGCTTTATCGACGCATAATAGGTCGTGTCTCGATCAAACGCGCGTCGAGAATTTTTGCCAACGATACAACACACGTAACCGTATCCACTCCGCTACTTTTCACCGGCTAGGTCTTCGCATTCAGTTTACTCGAGATCCTTTATGCCTATGGTCACGGATCATCCGCGTTATTTGTGTGCTTATCGGACAGCGAATTATTACGGCCGTGGCCCTCCGGGGTTGCGACGAATATTAGATCAGACTGTAAAAGCCGTTAAACGATACTTGAAATATTGCCGTCGGAAGTATTGATTTTAATATTTCGTTTGTTTTTATCTACGGTAAATTTTTTTGCTATGGACGCATGCTATTTTTCTTCTCTCTTTTTGTGGCTTCATACATTCGATATGGACAATTTCCGACGTCGATTTGTACAAATTTGTGTTCAAAATATTTATACCGTATGTTTATATTTATACAAAACTTTTATAATATTCGTACGGTTATTTAAATTACGCGTGTCGCAATAAAAATTAAGAAAACAATCCGTGTTTGCTAATATTCAAGATATTGACTAAATAAAGTTGCTACTTCGGTCGAGATCTGATATATAATGAAACACTGTAAATAAAGAAAGGATATGAATGGATAAAAGGCACAATCTGCCAACGATATAATGAAAGTATGATAAAAAATAGTACACTATCCCAATAGGTAGTTCAGTATAATAAAAAGCAACGGGCACAGTAGCGTTGCAGGGTCGTTTCCATCGTTTACTTAGGCTGGTCCGGAGCACTTAGGATCATTTCACTCCTTATAGGCAAGGAAAAAATTATAACCAACGGCCTGGAATGATGCACGTCATAACTTCGATCTGTGTTTACCAGGCGAATGAGCCGTTCGTATAATACTCGCACGTTTAACGAGCCATTAAACGATCGTTCTTCGGCTTTTCAAAAGACGTGAAACGTCTCCAAACGACCTGTTTGCGTAGAACCATCACGATACGTTGAAATTACCAATATTTGCAGCGGCAACTTTCATATTTCAAAATGTCTGGTCGTTCAAACCCGATCGAAATTAAAAACTCTGATATTGTATTTTCGTTTCGTTCGTGAATTCTACTTTTGTAAAAGAACTTCTCTCGATTTATCATTTCCCCAGACGATTAAGAACAAGACCTCGTAAATGTTTCAGTTCGCTCCAATATAGAACGATATTCGCGTGTTCCTCCGCGATTTTTCCTAGCTAATAGTTCCACTGCTTCTTAATAACGAATTTTTCAATTTGACGTCCGCTACGAAAATTGCATCCTGTACCGTAACGATCAAGATATAAAAAATTAATCAGTGCAGTTCCCGCAGGCGTATCATTCTGGATTTTAAACGATACCAAGAGTTCATGCTACCAATGAGAAATAAATCTTTTCGAGATCTGACCATGAACGTGTAATTTTCCCGGCTGCCAATCCCGCTGTCCCTTTCCTAAAAGAGGAAAGGTCTCTGTACTTGTGCTCCCGAAGTGACCAGTCTTTTCAATTCGCCGCAAAATCTGCGACAGTTGCATTATGCGGTCGATACCGAACAAATGTACATTTACAATTTTCCAATCTTTCCACGGAAGTAAGACATTAATAAATTTTCGAGATTTAGATTCAACCTTCACAATCAAACGTTATATCTCATTGTAACAACAACATTGTGTAACAACAACGTTCACCTTCTATAAGTCTAAATCTTCTTACAGATTGTTTCGATTCGATCCCTTTCCTTGGGAAGGAAAGACGTTCTTAATCTTGTATACACTCAGTATGTTTCATTACAGCCCGAGGAAACGTCGTTAAGCGCTGTGACACATAAAGCCCATGTACACACGTTGCTTGCACGCAGACCAGACCCGCTTAAAGGATCGTAATGTGCGAGTCAAAATGCGAGATGGTTCACCGTACACCCCCTTTTAATCCGTTTAACGTGGCCAGTCGGATAACCTTGTACACACCGCAGAAATGTAAATACGAGAAAGGATCTTTCGGGTCGACGTCAAATATCTACAGGGCGTGAACTAGACGAGATCTCATAGTTGGTTTAGAGTTTAGGGGAATGGAAAAGTTGACCCTCGTCGCGAGGATTTTATTGGCTTAGGTCCACAACCTAAGGTCTTTCTATACTATATTTCGTCATTGATATAGCAATGATTTGCGAAGAAGAATCGTCATTTGGGAGACACGTGGTGGCGCCTTAGTGTGAACTTAATTTACTGAATCATGTTTCCCTTTGTATACAACACTTTGTATCCCAACAAAAGTCAATATTAATTTTTCCAAAAGCACTCGTATGTTTTTATGTTATTACGTTATGTTTGATTCTTAGATTTCTTACGTTACATGACATCATACGATGCGTTCATTTATCCATCGCATCAATTCACCAAGGAGTTTTTAAATATTACCCAGCAACTTTCGCAATACTAAAGACTAAACCATCGAGCGTATTGTCGGCCGTTTCGATCGAAACGAATTACGAAATCGGCGAACCAGCACCAAGTGGGAGCAAACGACTGAAACGACTCGAATAACTCAGCACATTGTAGTCGAGCAATTCTTCGCTTCCTTGAAGAACGTCTCGACATCAAGTAGAATTAAGAATGCTCATGTGCACCTCGTAGGAAGCTAAACTGCTCGATGTGTATTCGCGTTTAATCTGCAAAGCGAACTGCGACAAACAATGAGAGGGAGAGGGGGAAAGAAACTAAAGCTACTTGATGTGGCTTTAACGGTTCACTTGCCAGGTCGAATCGTCGAATCGAACCTGGAACAAGCGACGGTGTGCCCAATTCGTAAACATATGCCACGTAACAATGCTATTAAGCCTGAGGGAGGTTGGCGGAAGGGGCGACCATTAATTAAGTGCACTCCTTCGGTCGAGTACCACCGAGTGAAAAGAAAATCGGGCAATCAGTCTCTCCCCTTAGCCCGAAGGAGCCTTACTAGCGATAATTCGTACCGTCACGTCGGCATTTAGTATGATTTACGAGTGCCACTTTCACGCGATGCGAAAGAATCTCGCCGAATTTCAGTATCGATAGCGCGAAGGGTTTGCCGCAGACATTTCACGAACGGAACACCATACGACTGGTATCGATTCGTAACCGAGCACTTTTCAGATTACTTCAAACGGAAGAACACATTATACAAACATGGTCTTTGTTATCGTAAATCAGTGACATAAATAAGAACGATTGAACGTGCCACGAGCAAATAACATTTCTTTCATTGCTCGATTATATTCTTGCATTGAATAGTAAAAGAAGGCTTGGAAATACTGTATTGTTACTGGTATGCAAAGCTTTTCTGTTGCTTCAAAATAATCTTGGAATTATCTTCGAGGTGAATTTCTTGCTCAAAGGCGTCTCAAGTGACACAAGTACAAGTATAGATAAGTTACGAAACAGCATTACATTCCAAAAATCGAGGTAGTTACTATCGAATGTTCTTGAAAGGTATATGGAGAAATATACCATGTCCCCTTCGATGTCTTTGAGACGAAGCCCGAGGCTGAATTTCGTGAACAAAGAGCGTCGGAACGTGCGCCCTTGCGAAACAACCTTCCAACCCTCGAACCAAGGAAAATAGGTCGATCGAGCGTCGCTTCGCCAGTAGACCCGGGTCCCGTCTCAGCCACGCGATAAGCTATCAGAGGCAAAGCAATCTACGATAAACAGTGGCGCTATGGAGAGGAAACATGTACATATACGCGACACCGCGCAAATATCCTCTTATCGACGATAAAAGAAGCGATTTCGAAGACGAGGAACAAGGGAATTGTTAAATCTTCGCGAGAGAGACGTCATGGTTCTTTGGAAATGAGATTATCGAAAGGTCAGCTCGGGAACGAAATTAAAAGTTGATGGAAAATGAAGAATCTTGGGACATCGATCGTACGAACAGTCGACATTAACAACACCGAGAAAGTATTCTCGTTTAAGAAACACCAGGACATTTAGAAGTTCCTGGAATGGCGACAACTCTTGAGAACGCAATTACTGCATGTAATTATAGGAGTCATTTTAGTCGTTGGATCCCGCGATTCCTGCATTTAATTCATACGCGACGTAGTTCTTTCGTCCTTATCCCACCTGCCTGCATCACTTCTTTAATATAAAAACTAAGCTGAAGCAAATTAAATTGTATGCTTTCCTAACGTTCCTCATATTATCACCGCACATATTATAGAAGATTTAAAGTTCCTGAGTTTTTCTGAATATGTTACACTCTTTAAAATATTTTGATACACGATATGCCACCGAACTCTTTTTACAGTCATACCGTTTCACTTTTCTTTTTCCTTGCAAACAGCGTATTTTCAACACGGTCTTCCTATCATTTTATGTTCCAAAGGCAAGTGTTTCTTTTTCCTTTATTTTTTCCAAAGTAAGATTTTCCATTCAGTTCGAGAATTTTTTATCCATTGCATTCATCCTAAATTTTGAAAACAAGAAGGAAAGGACTCTATTTATCCCATTTGCTAATACGAAATTTTATTTCATGCCCAATGAAAATAAACTTTTGTTAAACATGTACTATTAGGTGTACGAGCAAGAGATCATAGGTAATGAAGAGAATCGGTACATTCCTATAACATGTATATATATGAAACCTACATACATAATATGTTTGTCACTTGATAAGTTTAAATATCAGTTATATACTAGTTATCTATACAGTACGTAAGCGATAACCATTAACACGAAGCGTAACCTCTTACGAAAAGACATCGATTTCTCAGGCTATCTAATCGTTTGTTACATTACATACTAATCGACTCATTATCCCACCTCAATTACTATTGACCACTCAGCTATGAATACGAATGGGTTAACCTATCACACGAGATCACGAAGAATTTCCCGAACTTGTTTCTTCAAAATTGTCTACCGAGCTAAATCCGACTATATAACGAAAACACTTGCGATTCTATCTTCATCCTTCCACCAATGTCTCGCGAATTTTCTTCGATTTTTACCCCGTTCAATGAGGAAGGCCACAAGTATGGATCCCTCGGGAAATTATAAAGTTTAACGATATACGATTTGTGACGTATAAGTATCGACTACCAGGGTAGGCAGCGTCGATTGATCGCGGAACAATTAATCATCGTCATCTATTGGAACTTCTGCCAAAATAAGTGCACCAAACTTCCATACGGCTATAAATCATGCATGCTTGCAGCTTTGTCCCTCTAGACAACAAATAGCCGACAATATAATACTGTCTCTGATGCGATTAATAAACGTTCCCAGGTAACGTTTGCACTGCGGGTTATCAATGGATGAAGCACACATAGTATCCATAAAAAATACGATACCGCGGGGAAGCAAAACTATTAAATGCAGGTTGCAACGCGACGATCATTGCTTCGCAACGCGCATTACAGGTTTAGCTTTTCTAATGAAAAAACCCCTTAATGAGAAAAGGGTAAATGAAACGTGGAAAAATCCGCAATAAAAAATTTCTCATATCTTTTAGATATTTCTTATCCTATTCCTTTCTCTAAACTCGCTGTATTCCATATTGCGCTCCACATATCGCGGAATATACGTGTCGTTGATAAAACGAAACGTGGAACACGCGAACAGGATAAAGCATTTGGGAACTCGAATTTTCAATTTAAAGTTTAATTAAATTCGAAATCCGGGCATTCGTCATACGTTCAAGTTTCCTGTAAAACTGAATTCATGCTGTAATTTTATCTTGCGCCCCGCGAAAACTTACTTTTCCCGAACCATTTGTGGATGGTATCGGGCGAAACTCGAAGAAGCGTCGGTATTTTCCAAGAAAGGCAGAGTCGACCGAAAGACTGTGAACTAAGAGAGACGTTGTTATCTAGAATTTATCAGTGGCAACGGCGCGTCCGTATAGAAACTAGGAAGAGAAAGACGAAGTCAAGGAGGACCGTAATTGTATGGCCCTCGTTACGTTGAAGCGGGCCGTCGTTTTATTTTCAAGAAGATGAATTCAATGGAAGGTCCTAAGCTAATTAAATGGCCCCTCTGGTTTCCGCCGGAGGGAGGAACAAAAGCGACCAAATAAACGACAAAAATTATGCCTTTGGCCGATGCTTTCAGCCACTCCAAGTTAAAAGTCAATAGACAATGAGAGCGAAAAAAGATTTTTTTCTACGCATATTGCATTAACGATGCTATTTTCAATCTTCAGTTAGGAATTTAGTGGAAGATAGGAATAGAACTACTTTCATGTGTAACAGTTAATTTCATCCATTGAACTTCCATTAAAGTTCGTTTATTTCGACCTATTATTCGAACAGGTAAAAAATATGTACTTCTAATTACCAACATTTGTACGTTAAATTTTGACGCTGCCAATTAACTCTTGTTCCGAGGACAGCACATTTATTTGCGACCGGCTGATTTAATGGCATGATTGGTCTCGCTAGCAAATAAAATTAGCATAGATATAAGTGGGCACGATTTTTTATAACCGGTTAAAGCACAGTCCCCTGACCTGATGCTCATTGTCCCGCTATTATGTCACCGTCGAAGAGGGACATTAATTCGACGTCGAAGGGTGGCTAATATTATGCAAATTCCTCATTAACAGGCCAACACTTGAAACGCGATGATGTTCGTTGCGTGTAACGTGACCGTTCATTGATTTTAGAGGCACGGACGGCTCGTTTAATTAAACTTGAAACGTTAACGATTTTCACCGCTGCGAATAATTATTACGACGCGCGTTCGCTCTAAGTCAACTGGTATCGTAAACTTATCTTAGTTCTAATAGCCGGATATAGCGCTAATTGCGACTATTCGTTATTTTCAAATGAAGAAGAAACCTAGAAACTAACGAAAAGAAGAAGTTCGCGTTACAAGAGTTCCATTGATCGTTTCATCGCCAGTAAATCAAAGGACTGCAATTAACTAACGCGTATCGGCATGCTCTAGATATCTTTGTTCCGATATTCCGTTGACAACGATCATTATTATCGCATTGTCTAAGTACCGGCGGCTTGTCAACCGTGTCACCACTAATTGTCGCTTTCGTAGGCCCAGTGTTCCCGCTAATTGCATTCCTTACTCAATTTCCATTACAGAATGGCCTGCGCTGACACGTATCTCCACGAGAACTGACAATTTTACAGGTGATCCTCCAATCTCTTGTGTGTAGCTTCGATCAAGATACCGTCGGACGAAGGTGTAGCCCGTGCTAAGTGGTGTCTTCTCGTGTGCCTCATTGTTGTCGAAACGGTTAAGTTAATCCCGATGTTCGATCTTGCCGATAGACTCCAGGGTTAAATAAGGATTAGCGCGGTGACTCGACGAGATTTAAGGAACTGGCATGGTCGATCTTTGAAGACAGACCCGATCAGCAAGCTGTCGCTTCGCTTCTTCGTCCAAGAGCCAACCAATCGTGGACTCCATCGGATTTCCTCCGGAGCGATGTATCGCCGTGAAAAAATAGCTGCCCCCAGCCGAGGGAACATCGGTAGATCGGTATCAGGACCCGTTAAAGTAGCGTTAAAAGGCGCGTAGAAACGCGCGTGGTCACTCGAGTGATCGTCGAGTAGAAGCGTTTTCCTATCGTCTACGATTTGTACACTTCTTCAAGAATAAAGAAAGCGAGTTCCAAAAACACGGTGACCGATTTAACCTGAATCTCACGTCTGGCTCAGCGTGCTAGGTAAAATCAATACTCGCACGACAACGAGGAAACAATCTTCAACCACAGAAATACTCTCCACTTCTGTTAACAAGAAGCATCGCGCAAAGTCGCTGGATCTGCGCTCACGTAACGTTACGAAAGACACTGAAGAAATCTATAGAACTTGGAACATTGGTAAAATTCGTCCGTCGGAAAGTTCGTCATCGATCGAATAGTTGCCGCGGTTATATCTCGGTTCCTCGATTGCCTCGAGTCCTACTGGAATCGAAACAACGGATTCAGTAAGCCGCTGCTAGATTAGGTTTTACCTCGCCCAGGCTTGTGTGCAATCATGAAACGACTACAAATCTCCCGACCCTTCGTGACCAGCTGTAGTTGCACGTCGGGTTCGTAGCCTGTTCGAAGGGTGTTCTCGCGTTGCTTGATCGAAGTGGCCGCACACAATACGCGCTTTTTTGCGACATCACCGCGAGTGATGCAAATAGAATGTCCTTTTACAAAAGGGGAGATCGAAATTAAGTAGCTATTTCATGGTGCTAATTATGACAAATAGGACGAAGACTTTACGATCTGCTATCAATCTCGACGGGGTCTGTTCTTTTGTTTTCTTTCTACATCTTTCTGCGTAGCTACATACCGATTCATTTTTTGAACATGCTCCGGACGATTCGACCTAGTTTCTTAAAAAATTGATTCCCATCGGTATTTCACTTACTTGTCCAATCAACCGAATGGAACATAGCGATCGGTGTGATCGCGGTATAACTAGAGGTCAAAAATAGGCAGGTGCACACTGTAATCAAGTTATTCGGTTGCATATGGCACGGACACACGTTACATATCTCATTATATGGCTCGCAATTTCGACCTGGCCGTCTGATGAATTTCAACCAATTTCAGCCAAGCAACCGACGTATATCGTCTCCATTCCTAATTCAATCGCGTTGCTAAGTTTATCTGACACTCAGTTTCGATGTACGCGATAAAAGACGTTATAAGTGAAGCACCTACTTTTACTCCCACTTTTACTTTCACATTTATTATCAACCGTTCCAGAATATCTTTTCAAACTTAAAATCTTCACTATACTATATGTGTAAGTAGACACAACATTACGCATTTATGGTTCTGTGAGTACTTTCACTCTGATGACTCAGACTACGTCTCGTGTGCGTGTAGCGTTTATATACGAAAGAGACGAATATTTGATGAAATACATAATTAAAAGCATGCAAGCAGATAATTAAACACACGATGATTAGAAATATTAATTATTGCAACATCGATCAAATATTTAATTACTATAAAATTATTCACATTTGATATATATCGTAGAATATATTCAACTGAGAAGTTGAAATTACATATCAAACGTGGGATTTTAATTAAGATGATTGAAAGATCGATCGTTCAAATAGTTTGTTTCGTAATATGCAACGTTATACCAAACGAACAAATTAATTCAATCCGTAATCGTGAAAGTATGTTATGCTGAACACTCATGTACCGTAGTAAGTGAGTATCTTTCATAAGCGGCTCAGTGGTCTAGGGGTATGATTCTCGCTTTGGGTGCGAGAGGTCCCGGGTTCAAATCCCGGCTGAGCCCATTTTTTTTCTTTTTTCGTCAATTGTTATATTTATATTGACGGTATCAAGTTCCCTTATATCGTACATAACACGTTTATTTTTCACGAATTAAAACTGCAATTTTTTACGATCGGAGAATGCATACAAACAACGTACATTCTATTTCCGTACAGTTAGTTGGCGTTTACAATTTATTACAATTGATCTACCAAATTGAAATAAATTGTTTGGGATTGAATTAACAATGTTGTAAAAAAGAAAATATAAACTAATTTTATGAACAATTAGTTATTACGATACAATTATTTCTTCGAATTGTTTTTTCCCCGCGTATGTATATTCAAAAACTGAACTCATGCATAAAACAACACACCAGTGATTATCATCTCGTATGATGTATTTATTGTTTGCAAAATTTTCATTCGTCAACCATTCAAAATCCGCGTCGAGATTTTCGCGTATCATCGCGTACCTATCGGGAGGAAGCTGAACAGTTACGAGCGGTACACTCGTAAATCAATCTCCGCCACAGCAGCAGATGCTCATTTGCATTTTAGCTTTTTGCTATTTTATTATCCCGACGTTTCGAGATAATCATCTCAGACACGCAAATATTACATTATACATACGCACGCGTACGAGTGTCTTTAACGTACATATCCCATGATTAAAGTGAAAAAAGTGCATCTCTCATTTTCTATTCTCGACAATAAAATTATACGAGCTTCTCAAAGAACAAAGCGTATTGTAAGAAACACAGATCGTGTAACGTATATAATGAGGCGACGCTTGAATTTCATAGATAGAAAATCAGGCAAAATTATAAATGTAAAGTGGTATCTAACTTTACGTTATTACAAATGAAAATCACAAGAGAAGAACACGATAGGTATTTTTTTGTTGATTCATACTTTGTACAGTTTATAAAGTATATATAATATTATATGTACGTTTAGGATATACTCATATATGTATATATATGATTTTATTATATTGTATGTGATTTATGTATATGATGCCTGAAGCGTGAAGGAAGCGGAGCATTGTAATCCCGTAGGGAAATCAGTAGATATTATTACGTTGTTTCTCTGATTTTAATACCACTTTACGATTAAACAAGAGAATCTTGATATAACGTCATTGAAAATGAAAACGATCTGTTAAGTTTAAAAATGTTAATCTCTTCAAAATAGATTGAAGTTTTACACAAATCAAAGATACAACTAAGGCAGGCAATATTTTAATATTTTCCGTATTATAATATTATGACGAGGAATAGTTTAGAAATATTAAAGAGGGTGAAAAGACATGTATTTAACTCCAAAATCAAATATATAGACAATTTTGATAATATATAACATTTATTGACGTTATACGGAATTTTAAAACTGTTCTTTGTAGGAAATATAACTTATCGGAAATGTGACTTCTCGTATGCTTTCCCTGTTGCCTTCAAATGGTTTTCTTTTTCGTTCTCGATTATTAACTCTTCGACGCCAGGGTTACCAAAGTACCCGATCGTCACGCTCAGCTACATTTTTCGGTTAAACCGATTCGACGGAGCCTACAGTAATTTCCTGAAACTTGCGAGGCGAAATTAGACGAACGCAGATGCTTAAGACACGTGTAGTTCACGGTTTAATAAGAAAATCAAATGGTATAAAGGGAAAACGATAAAAGTAGGCACCTGCTATGTATAACGATCGCTTAATGACTCGTCGAAACTGTGTCTCTATTATATTCTTCGTAGAAACTCACAGAAAACCGGGTCACCTTGCGGAAGTCACTACTCCTATACCAGATATACTGAAACCCGTCTATCGAGTTTAAGAAATTCCCTCGTAGTTGGTATTTCTCCTGGATTCTTTTCTTTCGATCGAGTTCAATAATATAATAGAAAAGCGCGATAACATCATATTTATAATAGTAAGAACGAAATAAAAAGAATGTATTTCTCGTAGTTCGAAAGGATAAATTTTCACCTATAAATAAGGAAGACAGGGTGATTTTTAACAATTGAGAAGTTAAAATGATAAATGGCATACCTAAGTGTCGGGAACAGAGATTTCTATTAGAAACAAAAATCACATTTTTGTCAATTTTAGTATTTTGTATCATTTATCACTTAATATTATAAAGTTTGAGATCATACCACATTTACAGATTTAGAGCGAGAATAAATCGTAAAAAATGTATCCGATTGGATAGATTTAATCTTTTCCAACTACAATTTAGTCAACATTATTCTGGCAGTTTTAACTTTTTTCGTTATATTCCACATAGAATTTATATTCTCTTTCTCACTAAAAATATCGTTTTTTCATTTTTTTGACATTTGTATCGTTTTCCATTTCAACTCCTCAATTTGAAAGTCCCTTCCGATACGTGTATTGCTTTCTGGCGATGACAAGTTTCCGTGTTCGCAACTCGTCAATGACTCCCACATTGTGCTCATGAATTTCATCGCAGCTCGTGTGTGCGTTCTAAATCGAATTCAGGTAAAAGATTCCCGTGTTTGTGGGCGGTGCAGCGAAATTATTCTCGCGTCATTGATCTAACATAGTGCGCGTAGCTGCGGTGGCTAAACGTCGCTGGAAATGCAGCCGATTTCACAATGCGGTCTGCTTCACAATGAGAAGGCTCCTCCGTCGTAGATCTTTGCGTTTCCCAAAACGTGCGGGTTTTTGTGTGTCGTCGTTGAAAGACGACGAGCGTCAAAATGCCGAAGAGACGAACAAAATGAAACACGCTTCGTTACACCAGAATTCTCCAGAAATAGTGATTGAATTCTAGAATATAAGAATTTCAATCTCGATCGCCAAATACGGAAAACGGTTCAAAATGAATTATATTATAATTTTCTTGGTTATTCTGAAATTTTTCTGGTTTTCCAAGAAGCGTATAAATAAGCTTGAAATTTTGATATTTAATCAATTCACTGCGAAATTTAGTTTTAGAAATCTCTCATAGAGTTAGGTCATGGAGTGCGTAAATAAATATAAGTGACGACTAGTATACACGTCAAACGCATCGAAATAAAGTTTTTATTTGACTTGTGTACTCGTCAAACGCAGTTAACCGGTTAAACATGTTCGTATAAATTTTTAGTTTAGAAACGTATACCAGGAATGAGGATTCAAAAACTGTCCTGCGATATTTTTATGAAAATATAAAAAATTGTTAACGAAAATATACGTATAGAGAAATAGATACTCGATTGCCTACAGAGAGGTAAACTAAACTAAATTTCACTCACTCACAGCAATGTCGTGAACAGATGTGTACGCCTGGTATATTCAAAAATGTATGTAAATTAACCGAGCTCATAAACGAGATAACAGCGTTGTACGCATCCATAATAAACATAAATTAATGATACGTCAAACCGAGTTTAACGTAGTTCGTGAACCGAATGTGTATTAAAGGGGTCAAAGGTGGCACGAAAGTAAATGTTTTAATCCCGATACTGATTCGCTGGAAGTTGGAAGAGACACTTTCTCGTTCAACAACTATGACGTATAAATATACATCCATTTGGAAAATGATAAAGCACCTTGAAGCGGAACAGCAAACCGCGAGATAGACATTAATATATTAAGCCGTACATTAATTTTTTATTTGAATTTAAAATTCTATCCAGCCACGTTCTCGGGTCGAATAAATTCTACTTATACATAACGTTAAACATCACATCTATTCGACGAGTGGTGTTTCGATATTATAAAAGGAAGCAGGCCTTTGTAAAGAAAAAATTCGTTATGGTGCTTGTGCAATGGTCGCGTTCCACGTTAAAAGAGATTCCCGGCGTTGACGTTGAAATCGCGCCTCGCCATTGTCCCTTTGCACAGCAAACACGAAAAAACGGTTTCAATTTTCGAGTGCCCGCACCGTCGCATCGTGTCGGTTCCCTGTTCGTCTTGTCACCAGAGTGCTTTCCCCTTCGACCAAGCAACCCCCGCCATTCTGGTTGGGTCTCGAGTGCTGTCGCGCTGACTCTTTTCAACTTTGATCGAGCGCCTCTTCAGTGCGCATAAGATGAAATGAATTAGCGCTCCGGAACCGGAAAGCCTTGGTGTTCACCCTCCCGCTTATTTCCCCTACACCGCGTTTCTCTCTCTCTCTCTCTCTTTTACTCGATCGTTTTAGCTCTCTTTTGTTCCCTTTCGTATCGTCGTTTGTTTCCAGACGCGAGAACCGTTGCGGTTTCCCTTCCCAAAACGTTTTGCGACAACAATTTTTCTCTAGTGTCGCGAGCTGTTAGAACTCATTAATATCACTCTCAGGGAACCCCGTTGCAATGCTACGATTAGTTTCAACATTCTCTAACAGCGTAGAACTGGAGAGCGTTGTCGTCACAGCGAATTTGTCAGGCATTTTATTTCCTTTTCGGTAAGTTCGCCGTCGCTTTATCGAGTTAAACCCTGGCGCCCGATCTTTTATCTTGGGTTGAATTATTCAAGGTTGCGCAAAAACATCTCGTCAAATCGATTCCAATATCGTTTCTCCCCTCATCGACACAGCTAAAGCTAATGGCAATCACCGTATCATCACGTAATTACAATTCCAATACCAATCAGGGCGACATAATCGGCAACGTGGTCACGTCACCGCTAATGAAATACCATAAACCGTTCTATCGCGTTTAAAACGATTAAACCAACGTTTCATAGATCTCACGAGATTTTCCACATACGTTTGTGTGGAGATCGTGTTTATTCACAGTTGTAGCCGCGTGCACACAGGAAATGGCACGAAGGAGAGATACGTATTTAATAACGTTAGAGCGTTGCGAGTGAGCTTGGTAGCCGGTTCCCAAGGTCAGTTTAATTCGCTAATTGGCTTCACCAAAAGTTTCCATGGTACAAAGTCGAAACCTGTCCAATAATCTGACTCTTCGTTAGCTGAAATCCCCCTATTTCCAGGTGTTCCTGGAAACTCATCTAACCACGCTTCGTTTCTCTCACTAACTCTCTGTCCATCTCGTTGACTTTAGAATGGTTCAAATATTAATAAATTTGTAAGAGAGCGCGCTTTCCTGTATCTGCATATCAGTTGCATCGCCCCGGGATCGGATTGAATTTGAGGCGTGAGGAGACTGTGCACCCGGGAGTCCGGAAAATTGAATTGCAGCTCGGCCGCCGGCATCACAGCATTGCAGCGATGCAGTCGCAGAATCATTTATGCCGATACAGAATTTAGCGGCGGCAATGGAGCAATTGAACCGCTCTGAAACGACCGACCTGCTATTGCTGTTCGATGATTAAAGGAGAAATCGAACGACGTGCTACTTCGACGATCAAAAGAAGCCTCTGTTTTTATCATTACGGGATAGTCTATTTTCGTATTTATTTTAAATCGCAATAGAATTCCATGTAATACAATTTAATACAACGTCACATCTCGTGGTTGATTTTATCGATTCGAGCGATTCGCGGAACGTCGGAGCTTGACGTGGAAGGTACGTTAAATAAGTTGATTACCCGGGTCTCGAGAATTCCGTACTTTGGAAGCGAGACAAATGGAAAGCCAAGAATTTGCTGCACGCTAAAACGACAACGTGATTACGACAGGACTGCGACGTACTAGCGTTTCGTCAGTTCGTTTCGAGCAAGGAAAGACAACCTTCTTTTAACCTGGGAAGTAAACGTAACTCGCGGAACAGAGTGCATCATTATATATCTTGTAAAATAGGAACGGTCGCTTCTGAATTCCAATGCTCGACGTTTCAGTACCTAGCACAAAATCTTTCATGCATTGTGCCCGCGTTTCATGGGAACTGAAGGTTCGCAATTTTTCAACTGTTACGAAAACTACTCCCGGTGAATAGCAACGATACCTTGAGACGTAATCGATTTGGCTCACTCGAGAAGATGCAAATTCCAGTTAAATCCAGGTTAAGGTGACGCGCGCGTTAAAAGAGCGCGAAATTCGCAGCGAATTAACGCCACAGCCACCACTAGACATTCAATAAACCAACGGGACAAGGTGTTCTTCAAAAGTACCGACCGCCCTTGCGTTTTACGCGAGACCTTCTCTTCTCTCGACTAGAATGAACGAAGCAAAGAAAGCAAAGAGTCGACGCGCGACGTTGACAATTTTTTGATTCGTAGACTTTTTCCCGTAGTCGGTCATTCATTCTCCTCGCGGATGAATGAATCTAGGCACAAACCGAGGAGTTCGGTGAAGATCCGTGAATGAGTGAATGGGCCCGGGAACGTCGAGGACCAGAAAAAAAGACAGCCGGTTTTCACGTTCGATCGCCCGCTGCGAGCACGAAGGCGACACAAGTGTCCTATTGTAGATCGACGAGGATACGAGAGTGCCTCCGGCCATTGTCGTCTCGCTCCTTAACACCATTAACTACGTTTTACCTTAAATTTAACCCAAAGTGGGGGCCCTCTTGACAAATTTCTTGGATTTACGGCATCGCAGCCGATTTCACATCGACAATGACTACTATTCTCCGGTCATCGCGACTTTTGATTTCCAAGATCTTCTGTCCTTCGCCTTCTCGCTTCTCCGTGCTATATGTTCGTACCATGTATGCTCCACGTCCGTCCTTAATCCGTTTCATTGCGGCTTCACAGTCGGAAAATCGTTTTACCGGAAGCTGGACACAGTACGATAACTCGCATGAGTTAAATGGCACCCTTTACATTTGTAATGCCGCGCTGAGAGAAATTAATTGCTATCAACGTTGCTGGACGCTCGTATGCTGCCTATTTATGAGAATCCACCGGTGAAATTTCGTCAACGAATTTCCAGTCTCTAATTCGACGTGGAAACTTGGTAATTTGTTCCTGTTTATATGTCGATTATTCATATCGAACGAAGGCCTTCCAAAGGAACGAAGACGTTGCAAAATAACGTAATATTTTATATTAAGAGAAATAAGAAGCGTTTTCTTCCCCCAAGATTTGTACAAGCAATAAATTTTTCGACCTCGATAGATAAAAAGAACGTTATTTCCAGCCAACTTTTCACGGATAAATAAACAGAACGACGCGACGTTATATTGCCTTTTTTATCAGCTCCGACAATAACTTACACGGCACACAAGGATCAATAGTCGTAGGTGTAACGATGATTCATTAGGTATATCAGTGAAACTGAATATTAAATAGTATCGCGAAACTGACACGAAGTTATCGTGTTTTACGTTATGAAACATTTATCGATTGTCCAGTGTTTAACATATGATTTTTCATGGGTTTGTGGAATTAATTAAAACTCTGTACAAATACACCGACAAGATTGTTGATGTTAGTATTCTTAATTCATCGAGTTATTACTACGAAATGAATTTCAATGGAACATCGTATCGTTCGAGAAACGAATAAACAACCGGGAACGATACGATATCGTCACGTGGTAGAATTTTTCGTCGATAAAAGCGATAACAATACACTACGCAAAATATTCCGGGACGAAGGTACTCATTGTGAAAACTTGGCGATAAGTTTTAATGATCTATTTTATTCTCTTTAAAAATTAGATTAAAAATATACAGCGTTCACATACATACTCTCTCACTCTCTCTCTCTCTCTCTCTCTCTCTCTCTCTTTGTCTCTCTATCTTTCTGTTATTCGTACAAAAATATATCTACAGTATTTACAAGGCTCAGGTAGAATTGTATTTACAACGACAGCGTAATGGAAAAACACGGAACGTGGTCGCGAAAAATCCTTTCGCACAGCGATCCTATCCTGCATTTTGTTCTTTACGAGTTGACGATTCTTTCTACGGTATGCTTGGTGCATCCTATGGCTCTAAACACAGGCCCGACGGCAGTGTCCTGAATCGTATTCTGATAAAAGGTCGAGCCATCGATCCGTCGCTTTTTATCGTCCGCTTCCTCGCCCATATCACCCATATTCCTCTTCAAACCTCTAGATAAATTGTGAACGTTCCTCTCGTAACAATCGGCCATCGCACCGACCCTCGAAAGATTTAATTTCTCCTTCGTTTCCTGCAAGAACCGTTGCGCACTGTCTGTCACGGGCAATGTTGGAACCGACTGCTCGAAACGATCGGCTATAGAATTCGACGATTCCTCGTGGCTGATCGTATCGGCGGACTTGTCAGCGGCGTCCATTTTCTCGTTTTTCATCGATTTCTCATCGTCCTGCTCGCATTTCCGACTCGATGTATCGTCGCTGCAGCCCTCCTTCTTCTTCCCGCATGTTCTCAGACAACAACATTTCTGACTCTGACCGGAAGGTAGATCCTCTTTCTTGTATTTTACTCTGCGGTTTTGAAACCAAATTTTCACTTGTTTCTCGGATAACCTTAGATTCGTCGCTATCTCGATTCGTCTGAGCCGCGATAGGTACATGTTTGAAGCAAACTCGCGTTCGAGTTCCAATAATTGGGTACTCGTGAAGGCTGTCCGAATCCTCTTGGAGCTGTTGTTGATGGAGTTCGGTGACTTCGGCGGAGGCGTCGGGGTGCTGTTACGCGAGGGTGATTCGCATGGTGCTGAAACATCTTAAGGAACACGATCGCATTAGCATTGAAGCTTTTCCTAGAACATTTACGATGGATTCCGCTTGCAAGAAGGAAATTCTATTTCGAAGAATTTTATATCAAAGAATAGCAGGAGATACTTACCCGAAAGTTTGCTCGTAGAAGTACTTAAAGGCGATGGAGGACTCTGTCCAGGGACCGGTCGCAAGCTTCCCAAAGCGGGTGGACTAATTGGAACCGGAACGGGCATGGCCGGTGGTCTCGGTACGGGTCTTATCGGCTGATAACCCAGACCCAAGTTGAAGAAATTGAACATATAGCTCGGCAATTGATTACCATAATACGGCAACGGGTACGCAGGTGGCGAATTATTTCCGATTAATGAGTCCACGAGGAAACTTCGCGACATGCTGTTAGTGTATCTTCTATAGGCGTTAAACTTAGTCTGTGCGGTCCTCTTCGATCAGGATGAACAACACTCGACTCGAAGCACTAAATAATCCTCCAGCCACTGAAGCGTTACTGTGCACAATCTCTCAATCGATTCGCTGGATTTCACCTGGTCGTTTGAACGATATCGTTGCATTCAATATCACCGAGGCCGTTGCTAACTTTAAGATATTCCTTCGTGCGAACCTTTGAACGATTAGAATGGATGTTCCGGGATGGTAAATGGTACGAAAAAATCTTTCAAGACGAGATCCTCACAGTTCGATAGTATAACGTGCTCTGCACCCAAAAGGACCACCGCTCAAGCATATATACGGGGTGTTAACTCCACCCAGGGGTTGGTTTCTTTCAAGGCCCCTTTTGTACAGGGCCCCGCCCTTTCTCGAGGGTGCCCCCTTTCGATTCACCCTAAACGCGCGCGGGGACCAAGCGACTCGCTTCCCCTGGGATCGACACCGAGTAGGGCATTTTCTCGCAACGCTAATTCGACGGGTGGCTAATATATCCGGAAACTTTATACTACCTCCGTACCCATCTTTCCACTATTATTGGCCTACGCTAGGGCTTTAAACCCCTGCGACGTCTCCTTATTATTCTCGGTCACATTCGTTCCTCGCTATGATTTTGAAGTATAATTTTAAATTGGCGGAAACGATCGTCGGATCCGGCGGATACATATACCGTAGGATTTCATTGGAATATCGTGAGTATTCTGTTTATATGTTTGTACAACGTGCATTCAGTGTGACTGTTCGTGCTATTCTTCTTGTTAATGGTTTGAGCTTCTAAAATTGGAGTCTTAAATAAAGAGAGCGTAAAAACTTAAGAGGAAATGCATTTTAACGAGTTAAGAAACGTTGAAGCTTCACGCTCGCTTTTGCCGCCAGTTGTCACTTGGATTCTTACGGAACGGGCTAAAGAATCTTTGCAGGCAATCGAGATAAACTGGGGGAAGGGGATGGCGTAGTTAACACAGGTATCCAGCTTGTTTAAAGAAAGCGTCATTAGTGGTCTTCGCGGAAAAAGAATTTGTGGGCGTTTTATGCCAATCAAAGGGAACAAGCCGGGAACTTTCAACAAGCAGAGAATTTTCCAGGTAACGTTTTATTCTCTAGTAACTAGTTCGTCAAACGCAACTTACGTCAGTAAGATATTGAAAATATTTCTTATAAAGTGATAAAGCAGATGTCATCGATAAATAATAATTTATATGTTGGAAACGTCTTATCAAAATCCCTATCAATTGTCTGCAAAATATTTTTGCAATTGCCAATGATGGAGGATCCGCCTCGTTAAATTTTCCATATCGAATACAATTTTCCGTGCCGAAGTCTTTTGAACGGTAATTTCATTTCTGCACCGACATTCAATAACTTGGAAGATCCAAATCAAATTTCGAATGTACCTGAGACGCTGCAGCTTCTTTCTCTGTTTCCAGTCATATGATTTGCATTCCAGGGAAATTCTCAATCGCTCAACGATCGTTTACGCTTCCAATAAAACGCATCCGTTGCCTTATCAGACAGAACGACCATCTTCATCATCCCATGTTGAGCCAACTTCCAATGTTAACTTCGTAGATCGTTTGCAACATTTAACAAGCCACTTCTGCGATTTAATCCGGACGAGATTCAGTTCCGCTCCAAATTCTGTGCATCGTAAATTATTCCGATGCATAAATAACTTTGTTCACGTTGAGAATCAGGAACAGATAAATTTCATACAACGAAGCCTAGAGGATAGTGAAGTTTCGAATCTCTTTCGAGACAGAGTCGCCAGATTGTCGTACGAATGTTCGCAGTTGCGCGTTTCGCTATTCTATGGCCGAGAATTTTAACGATCTCGGTTATGCAAACTCTTAAGCGTGCACGATCGATGAAAATGGGTGCCAGCTTTCAGTCGTCGTCCTCTAGATATGCGGCTCGCGAATAATTTCTCGATGAAATACTTTTACCAACTGAAGCGTATTAGATTTATCTTTTTAACGACATAATTCGCGTACCTCTGCAAACTATAGCAACGATTCGAAAATTGCCGATGAATTCGAGTTTTATTATCTCCCCTAGCAACTCCATACCTTTAATCGATCGTTTATTAATTTAGGAAACGAACAATGCTACCCGAAATAACCGAGTAATAATAATATATCCGGAACAAAACGTGCCTAGGAGCAGGTACTCATATTGCGAAGCCGCGAAGTTAATTTCTTGATTACTCCGTGAATGCTTTATCGACCGTGTCGTACGTGGCACCCACTCGATGTTCAGAAACCGGAAAATTAATATTTAACGTCGAATACCTTGTATCGCTGTCGTTCACTATTTCCACTTCGTCATTCGGAGCACATTTTCGTTGCAAACAGAGTCGGCCCTTGGCACCTGCTACCTGATACGTAGAAACCAGCTACGAGATCGTACGAATTGTCGCGTTCTAGTTCCTATCGTCACGTGTATCTCTTACACGATACGTGTGATACACGATAACGATGGCGTCGTTTACACGCGTTAGCCAGAAACCGATTTATATCTGTAACGATGTACACGTATCCTTTTCGAATCATCGCATCGTATCGGTTGTAACTCATGATGGCGTCACGAAGGGGTAACATATCGGGGCACGGTGGCAGAAATGTTACATACACGATCAGGGCAACGACTTGTGAAAGTTATCGAAAATTCCAAGTGGCTGAGCCTGGAACATTTAATTGTACTTTCTTCGTTAGCAAATTCACACTAAACCAAGCACTTATCGCGAGCATAAGCACCCAAGATCCTATGAAAAACGAATTAAACGCAATGCAATGCTACGGCGAGCACTCGAGGAAAGATCAGAGAAGACGTAGCCGTAATTTTAAACCCTTAATAACGCGACTAATCCTATTACGATGTTACCAAGGCAGCGCGAAGAGGAGCGTGCACCGAGCCCCGGAACTCCTATTAAAAATCGGGGTAATACTATATCGCGACCGGCTTGTGAATAATACAATGCGTATCTCTCTCTCTTCCAGCATATGTCCGGCGCATCCGGCTGATTCGAAGGGTTGCCGCACCCTCCGCGAGGGGTTGGAACCGCGCCACCCTTCGTACGCGCACCGAATATCGCAAACAAAGTTAGACGGGCTCGTACATAGCGTTCACGTGCATCGTTACTCGCGTTCCCCGAATCATTACGACCGAAGGATATTTTAATTTCACATACGACCCCTCCTTTAACCACCCCATTGGCTGGCCTTTTTATTTGGGGCGTATCCCATCTCCAAGAAATTCGAGGGCAACCAGCTACGGCTTCGTATTCCATTGAAGGCTGATGAAAGAGAAGAATAGCATATATTTTGACCAGATACTTCGATTCCTTTTTGAAAAACCAATGTTAATAGTCTGCGAATTACAGAATGTACGTGATACGCAAAATACCACTCGACAGTTTTAAAACACCTTTTATCCTCAATTTAAAAATTTCTAGTACTTGACTGTTCGCTGGTAAAACCGTTTTTTAATAAAACTAATTATATATTTTTTAATTAATACATTAGCAATATATTCTCTTTGCCGTATAAAATGTCAAGTTAAGTAATATTTTTGTATCTATTAATCATTATTTAACTATTCCCAAATATAGTATCTGCCTTAAAATTTTTGTGCGTGAGTATTCCTTATGGTCTACTCCACGTAGATTTCACTTCTTCAGTTATGTTCATAGAAATATAAAATTGTACAAAGATCCAATCTAGATATTAGTCTCGAGGTACATACATAGATAATTGAAAGTAATTAAAAAATGGATTTCAAACGTAGAAACAAATCCGTGCAATTGAATGAAATTCTAAAGCGAAATATCGATAGTCTGGTGATATACCTTATATTGACTATTATTGGTTGAAAAAGTCACCCCTAAATTTCTTTGTCCCTTAGGGCATCCCAGTATCAAAGTATCGAGAATGTTGTTCTCGAAGAAAATTCCATATAGGTGCCTCAAGATTTTCAATTTTCTTCACTTTGTCATCTGTTCTCCGCATATTTTGTGAAATATTGAAATTTCGTCGGTATTTTCGAGATACTACCATCAAACTTCCGACCTAATTTACCTGCCTTACGTTAATATCCTATTTATAGCCGTCAATATCGTCCTCTACACATATGTATACGTATATTGAAAACTTCTATTCGGATCCAAAGCTATTTTTCATCGCGTTTTGAAATTGTTGAATTATCTTCAATCGATAACTAATTACCTAGTAATTAAGCCAAGTTGCAAAATTCGACAAGCTATTTTGAACATACGTTTGTATCTCAGAGTGGCTTATGAAGGTAGCAGTCCTCTAATTGCAAGCTTACTCCCAATTTCGCCTCTCTATCTCTCCCTCTTTCTCTCTCTCTCTCTCTCTCTCTTGTAATATAATTCCGAGATAAACTTGGATATTTGCCGAAAAATATCAAAGTCGGATGTTAATGAGTTCCTCTTCGGCGATATCAAGAGTTGCCAGATGTAAGTTTCTTGGCGCGTGAACAAGAACGCCTCGGGGTCAATGACGAGCCAAATATTTAACGATACGTGTTAACTCGTTCGCGCGGAAGAAAGTTGGAAATAAACTGCGAAATTCAACGAGGACCGAAATCGAAGAAGGCAGTCTATTATTCGTGACTACGCCGGAGGATCACCGAACAAATATTTTAAGCGACGTTTGCGTTAAGCGAAGAGATATGAATTGGAAGACAACTTTCCATCCGGGCGCAACAGGGGCTTCCATGGTGATCAAATCTGTTCCTTCGTTTTCGTCCTTTTCTTTTGAGGCTTCGATTTACATTAAACTCGTATAACTTGACAACTAACTTTCTTTCAGAACTGTCTAGGAAGTTGTTCATAAGGAAGGTAGGTAATTATAAAACAGGAAAGTAAAGTATTTGATCCATTTCCGCGTGTTTCTACAGACAGATGGCGGAAGACGAAGAGACTAGTAATGCCTCGCGGAAGGTGCTTGGAATAATGAAGATCTCACTCGAGAAACTACCATCAATCAGCCTTTATTTCTCGTAAAATCTTGGAGTCCTAACAAGTTTAAATACATTTGAAAAGAAATCTTATAAAACTCGAAAAACTCGAAACAAGTTTGAAACATGGTAACAACCTATCACGGATGGGAATCATCCAACGGCCTTGCAGCAACTTATATTTTAATATTCCATTTTAATTATTTATCGTTATATTACGTTTCTTCCATATCTACTAACCAAGTAACATTTCTGCTTATCAAGAAACATAGTTTCGATAAAACGTCGACTTCTCCCCATCAGCCGTCAGTTACTAAATGCAGCGCTAGCTGAAAGGATGCCAGGATTTTCCGCTAGCGATATTCGAGACAGATTTGATTTCAACTTCTTAAACTTCCCAGCCCAGCAATAAAACTCGTGATCGATGCGATCTTTCTTGGTATCGCTTCGCGTTCTCTCGGCCAATACGAACGCAAGATCGATCGAAACGGAAGAAAAAAACCAAATCCAAAAAGAAAAAAGGATGACACGCGCGTTATTGTGATTTGTCCACATTGGTCTGACAAACAAACGACAAGGATAATCACGAGGATCGATCGCAGATTGAACCAAGAAGTCCTTCGAGATGGACGCGATAAAGCGTGACGTAATGACGACATGGATCAAGCTGAAGGATCTCGATCGTGCCCGACGAAGCTTCGCCGGCTTCGTCCAAAGAGATACATGCATCAAAGAAGGTACGCGTTTCGATTGCAGTCGATTCGATGGAGCCCGTGAATCAATCGAGCTTCCCGATTGCAACGCAGATGAAAGAGAATTGCTTGGACGATGTCGTCGTTCGGTAAACTTACTCCTTTTTTCTAACCATTATTCTTCGGAGCTATTTTGTTCCACCGGTCTGAGTTCGATCTCGAGGCAAGGATCTGAAATTAGCTCGGCTCATTTCACCCAACAGAAAAGTGCATTCTTAAGGCAGAATGCACGATCCCAAAGGAGCATCCTATTCAACCTCGACTCAACCCACGCTATTGGTCATCTATAAAAGGGCCTGATGAAGAGAAAAAAAAAAAAGAAGGAAGAATGAAACGGTGGCGGGCACAACTAAGTAATCATGGGAATGGCAAATACGATTTTGGGTCTCTTCTTTTGCTGTCATCCAGACCAAATAATTCGACTATAGTCGGGAAAGCGAAGTTTTGGCGAAAATCCTTTTATTCGTCTGTTACCCCCTTCATTGTTGGCCACTGGTGGAATTATATCTCTATGAGACATCGCCCGCTACAATTTCTACTTCTCTTTCTTTTTATTAGCTCTGCAAACACTCGAAATCCTTTCAAGACGTGGACAGATGGATTTAAACAGAAATGATCGATCATTTAAGATAATTCTAAATTTAAAGAATCCGTTTTGCGCATTTCGTGCACTATTTTTATATATTACCGATGCTTCGTACTCCGCTTCTTTGCGATTAATAAGATTATGTTTGAACCAATAAAATGTACATTTTATTTAATATTTATTGAAACATCGCATTCTAAAACAGCGCGTAGGAGTTCCTCGTCAAGTCCATTGTTCTTAGAAGGAAAAGTTTATCCGGCGGACCGCGAATCCCTTTTGGCATCTGTCTATCCAAGCAGCTATACACGAAGGACCCAAGCATGTAGTATGTGCTTAAATACATAGCGATTCAGGAACTTTCGTCGAACTCGACAGTCCGCAACTCGATAAGCCAGTTCATGGGCTACAACCGAGTAGCGAGCCAACTGGTACCAAAGAAAAGAAAGAAGAACTCGCTCGCGGACTCTCGGCCATCGATGTGGATCATTCTTTATAGCTTTTTACCGAGAAACTCTCTCTCTCTCTCTTCGAGCCAGCGAGCTTTTTCGCCAGAAAATCGAAGACATTTGTAACGCGAAATCATCGGGAGGATAGGGGAGAGGTTAAGTGACTCGATAAATCTAAATGGTCCCGATAAATCTCGTAGATTAGCGCAGGATAAAGCGCTATAACAGGAAAACCCATGGATTTAAGCCGAATTTGCCATAACTGTGCATCGATGACCTTTTTGTTAGCAGCGCTATTGTTTCGGTCGCCATTGTCGGTAGCAACTAGCATGCTAGAATCGAGATAATCATCCTAGCGTGGATTATTCGATAATTTCGCTAAGTTACGTCCCCTTCTCCTCTCTTTTTCCTTCTCCTCGTTGTTATTGCTTCTGCGTCTTGGTATCCACCCTCCTTTTTCTCTACCATCAACGTTCTTACCGTTGTTTCCGCCTTGGTACTAGTGTTTTGACACGCGCCGAGGAGCTTTCACGAATAACACGGTCAGCTACGGATCTCGTTGAGCGGTACATAGATATCGCACGGTTTGTTGAGCACCGTGAATCGGCCACGATCTTCTTGTTTGCTTCATTCACGTCTTTCAACGGACGTGAGAGTATCATAGAACGTAATGACCGAGCCTGTCGTCAAACGTTAAGAGACTGTACCTTTTTGGTTCCCGGATAAAGGTTGGCTAAGCGCATTTTCCTCCGTAAGCCATGGAAACGCGTATAACTGGTAGATGCAACAATTTATGAGAAGATCTTTCTACCAGCGGGCCTGTATAGCCACGCGTCCGTATGAATTACGGCTATGTCCGAGTTGTTCGTGCCTTGCATTGTTATCTCCCCTTGAAGAATGTGCCTTCTTAAAGTGTAATCTTTTCCGTAAAACTCACAGTCCTGAACAGATCCGACGCGTTTTCGACGTTTTACGACGTTGCAGAATCCATGAAATTTACTTGGTATGGCATCGACGAAATATGACCATGCTGGTACCAGTACAGTCGGAAAAAGAAGAACGAATATCGGCTATTTGATTCTCGATGGTTCTATTCGGCGTAGAATAAAGCACGAATTTTGCCGACGCAACGCGACGTTTGGTCGCCAAGTTTTACGCGTAATCCGCGCGAAGCGACGGATTACAAAGGAAGAAAAAGATTTCAAGACTAAATACAACAACGTTAGCAGAAACCATAAACTCCAAACATCATTCGGAGCTGGTTATTTCGCCGTGGAATTACGTTTTTGTGCTCCGATAAATTTCGGATTAGAATGTCGACGCTGTTTCTACCGAAGACAAACGTGTGCTCATTGGCGCACATCATCCACAGTGAATAGAATAAATTTTCTATATGAAAATAATATAGAAATAAACGTTTTCATGGATGCATTCGTTCTTTGTCGGTAGCTTCTGTCAAGCTATTGAAATTTCGCGAAACAACCTTGTGCCGACCTGATATAGGATTAAAAAATCCATTTCGATGAGCGACAATCGGATTGCGTCGATTCGGTGCAAAACCTTTGTCCAAGGTAATTCGTAAGCGAGTCAGATCAAAGCGAAACCTTGCCGGAGGTCGCAAAAGTTAGAGCAACGTTTCATTGTCAAAGGGAAATAGGGTTGTATTTTATTCGACGTATCGTACATTCTTCCGTAGAGCTTCTCCGTATTCTTTCACCCTTAGCTAACAATTGCGAAAAATGAACTTTCGATGACAAGGCGATACGAGAGCTATTCTTCCTGCTCGAAATTTCCCTCCACACTTGGTAGGTCCTGAACCATTTTATAAATTCATCAGGGTGTCTGGGGAAAGGATGATCGAAAATCTACCCTCGTTATGTCTGCTCGTCACAAAGCGTACATCATATTATACAACCTTATTTATAAATATCTTATGTCACGACATAGAATCTTCAATTCTATTATAACATTCGTACGATACTTTGCAGAGATCTTAGGGTATCTATGATAGCGTTCTTACAATAGTGCTCCTATTTTTTTTAGAAAATATTTATACATGGTGTGGTGGCAGAGAGTAATCTTCAGATAGTCTCTCAATGTTGCTGTTTCTTTGCGGTTCTTCCCGGTTTATATATCTTTTAGAATTTTATAAATTAGAATCTAATAAATTAGAATCAAATATCACAAAACACGCATGGAATAATATGGGATGTGCATAGAAATATGAGAAGAAAGGAGATTAGAAACACAAATAAATTATTTGGAATATTACGAAGAAAAGAGCAGATATTACGAAGTTACTAAAAAGTTAGTCAACGACAACTTCCCCAAAATAATTCTTAACACGAGAGATCAAATTTATATCAAATTAATTAAGAACTTTTTAGACAATTACGATAAATACTTTTACATGTAAAAACAGAATTAAGCCAAGATTATAAGCATCTTTAAGTCCTTCCATACGAAATACAATTATATTATTTTATTAATTAAATACTTCCATGTGTTAAGAGGCCTAAACCTTTTATAGAGTACCGTAGTTACTACGAATTCTTCGTACATTTCTGTTACAAAAAATGAAGCTCGCGGAATGTCCCCAAGGGGATTGGTGGATGTGCAACTACGACGAAAGCTCTCAGGGTTAAACCGTTTCCGAATGATCCAGGAAACTTTATTGGGTGGCTTTCTGCGGCGCACAATAACGATAGATTGCGATGTAACTTCGTTTCGATGCGTGCCGCGGGAGCACGCTTCCGATCACGTGCCGCATAATAAACGCGTGCCAGGATAATAATTCCTGAAGACACCGGCTGATGAAAGCCACGTCGTCGCGCTAACTGGCGCATTGTCGGCCCGCGTCAATCCCGTGATTAATCCCATTATAGTGGCAAGCGTGAGGCTGGACGCTCGCATAAACGTAAACGTAACAAGGCAACAGGACCGGCATGCGTTTTTAGAATCGCGAACGTGCCTCGAAAACGCGAAATCACCGGTTGGACGATGCCAGCAATGGCCGTGCGAACCGGATTACGCTGCCAATGAATGGAATTGCTACCATTAAATTGAAACATTTAAGCAAGCAGGACGTTCTATTCTTCTGTTCTGGTAATTGATTCGAACTTGAAGTACACTCGTCGATCGTACCGATAAAATGGAGCTTTACTAGCTGAAAGGTCGCAACTGCATCCTCCAAGTGCAATCGCTTGTTCAGGATCTGGAAAATTCGCTCATAATGTTCTTCAAGCTTTCACTTCGTTATCTCGACGAGGTCAAGGGCAATGTCATAGACGCGCAGAAACAATGTTCCTTGCTCTTCCTTTTTGCCAATCTCTAGATTTTCTACTTGCTCGTTGAAGAACGATTTCTCACCGAGAGAAATATCGTTCGTCGATAGAATATCGATTCGTTGAATTCTTATTCATGCTACTGTGTGTACTACTGTCAGCGTAATCCGTTCTTTTTACTTGGTTTTTTTTTTCTTTTTATAATAAATTCGATGCCAAAATATCTTCTTCGAAAGAATATTTGTCGTCGAATAGAAATAGAAAAGCACGTGTGGAATAAAGATTACGTCGAAACGGATCTGCTGAAATAAGAAGAAAATAAAAAATGTACGTATACAAATTATTTTTATCGTTCATGATATCGTATCACCCTGGAGCTAACCAGGTGCACAAGGCACGTACGTTACGATATACAAAATTCTCTTATATGTACCTCCCCCTCGAAACAAGGGAGACACGAGTCCATAAAATCCCATAAATATCCCCAGGAACCTACCCAACGCGGTTAGTAAATCGTGCCTCTGAAAGGAATAAAATATCACTTTTTGTAGCAATTTTACGGCAATTTTCCGATCCGATGAAATCGCATCGCGTACGGGCCGATGTGCTGCCAGGTGTCGGAGAAATATCCGTCCTTTTCCTTCCATTTACCCCGCCCCCTCCTCGTCGCTCTTTTACGAGAGACAGCGATTTTTTCCCCGTTCGTGCTTGTTCGTCTTCCAACCAACAACTCTAACCATTCGATTAACAGTCGGCCAATGGAAATCTCCTATGGTTTTCGCAAATACAGGTACGACACGAGTATGGCGTTTTCAATGGAAGAAACGTGCGTCCCATTAAACGATCAATGGTTCGTGATCAGATTGGACAGAAGGAGAGGACATTTCTAGCTTTATGAAAAGCGGTTAATCGCGCGATTCGTATGTTAAATAGTTGAGATTCATACTCGATTCGTAGTGTGCAATACGCTCGAATGATCTCCGTTATTAGGATCATTGTATATAATTTACAAAACGATATTAATCAAGCCCGTCTACTGTAAACGGGTTTATGATGAACCGCGCGTGTATGCGCGATAATTACGTCGTTAATTTATAACGTCCGTGGGACCTCGGACGCTTCGGAAAACAGTCTCGAGATTAACGTCACGTGTACTCTCGTTCATGGGTATTAGAACAGAAAATAAGGAAAATCTGGGAAATTATAAGGAAATTATTAAAATCTTTAAGAATTAAAATAATTTAAATAATTCTGTCATTCGTGTTATTAAATTTTCCATTATATTTGTTAGTTTATTTTGAATTTTCAGATTTTATATAAACTTTTCTATTACATCTGTAGCCCTGTGCTTTTCCGAAACCTTCCGAAAGCTAAAGAATCTTAAGGTGTCTGAGTCTTCTAAGTATTTTATAAATTTCTCTTATTTTGTGTCGTAACTAATTCAGTTAAAGTTTTTTCCACGGGACACAAATTAGATCGCGCCGATAACTTTGATAACTAGCTTTTACAAAGTTTTCACATTATTTCTACGTGAAAGCAAAATTCTCATTGACCAATCATTTCCTTGGCAACTTGAACCATCATGGTCTGATATCGTATCTCATGGAAAACCAGCATGTGTTCTAATATTTATAAACGAAAGGTACATTTACTACTCTGAACTTTATCTCTTTCGAAGAACGAAACCAACGAAACCAACGAGCAACCAAACTCTAAACGTCTAATATTGCTTCACCGCTTTAACGTTGCGTTGGTGTACTTTTAGATGGCAAAGCATCGAAGATATCGCTAAACCGACATACGATTTATCGTGCCAATTTTCGGATGTTGGAATATCGCTGAGGGCCGAGAAAATCGATAACAAAAGCACCTCGCACGATTTTCCGTTTCCCTGAAGCACAGACGGAAATTTAATTTGCTCTGTTACCGTGCGAAAGTCTCGACACCGGAAAGTTTCCAACGGTTGGGGCTAATTTTCCCTTCGTTTCTCTTTCTCTATGTTCATCTCGTCGCGCAGAGACTTTTTCACTTGCCGATAGAACAAAATTTGTTGGTTAGTAGAGAGGGGAACATAGTGAAACCTAAATGCCAAGCATCCAAAGCGGAACTTACATCGAAGCGCGAGTTACGAACCTACGTGTCGCATTAAAACGAAACTTTTATAAAACAAGATGTCGAGCTACTCGTGGGAACGAAATAATGCCTGCTACATTTGCCTTTTCCAACGGATAAATATTCCATCCATCGTATAATAAAACCGTCGATATAGATTGAAACAACAAATTCGAAACGAAATATCGTCCCGTGTTTCATCCAAAAATACTCGAAATTTCGCGACTAACTCGCTGCCGGCGAACGCAATAAGCTGCAATTTTCCATTCATTCAACGGTTCCATGTCCGAAGCATCAGTTTACGTACCATTTAATTACTAGAAACAAATATATAAAAGCGTTTCGTGAAGCTCTTGATATTTTCTGTTCATTTGATATTTATTAAATATCCTGCATTGATGAAAACATATTATAGCTGCACAAGGCATTTAAACATACTCCTATCTAATAAAGAAGCTTCCTTTTATCAGATTCTACGTTTCATTTTTATAGCAATTGCAAATCTTTATAGTTACGTGAAAATACCACTAAATAATACGAAATTTCATATGCTTGAACCGAATCAATCGATATGTAAATGCTGTAATAAACGCAGTGGTATACAAATACTTTTCATAGCCACTGTATCTCGTTCGGTTAAAAACCATCGGAGAACGATTCATCGGGGAACGATCCATCGAGGAAGACTAATGGGGTAACTCGCGAAAAGTACATTTCTCAAAGGGAGGGAAAATTAAATGGCTTCTCGAGACGAAATACGTCAGAACGAAATATCGATATTAAATAGCGGCCGTCGAAGCAAAAACTTCTTGATTCGTTGAAAAAATAAAGATAAAACCATAGGTACTCCGACCGAGGATCGTTAATTTAGCTAGTTACTTCAAGTTAAATTAGTTTAAATCGGAACATTCGCGAATAACGTTCGTTACTTTCGATGCTTTTAATTTTCTTCCTATTTGAATTCCGCTTCGTGGCGTTTTCTCGACGAAAACAGCAGATTGTACGAGCACAAGGAGAGAGAGAACTCGGCCATTTAACGTCTCTCCCCAGAGTCGTAAACGCGAATCGAATCGGTCGTATAACGTTGACAGTGTTTGAGCCCCCTTTTACCAACGTAAACTCGAACGACACGCCGAGAGACACCATTTCAGCAAAAGCATTTCGATATTGTGTTCGAGTGGCGTTGAGTGTCATCGAGTGGCGGTAGGGCTTGTCTTTAGTTATGCCGTGTTAGTTACGCAATGCTTACTTCGCGATAAATTATATGCCGCTGAAGAGAACACAAACGATGGACAGTCAGCATTCGATCGAACGAATTCGTTCTCACGATTTTACTGATGATAAATAAATTTTTGTATCTCGTGATAAAATTGTGGCATGCAAGATATCGTTAGAATATTGTAACAAGAGCTGCTTAATCTAATTCGGTATAAAAATAGAATTCGTTCGAGTATCATCTTGTTTTCAAATTATATTACGTTGTCTGTTGGTCAATTCGTTAGAACGACGATTCGTTTGTCGATACGTTCGAAGCGTTTCGAATATCCTTGCGAATAAAGTCAATAAATTCGTCAAAGCAAGCTTAAAATAACACCGTCCGTAGAAAAGTGAGGCGTAATATTGGTCTTTTTTTTTTTTTTTTGTTGAAAAATCCGTTTGGACGTACATTGTATCGAGCGCATTCTGCATCAAATGTTGACTCGTATCACGTATGGTTGATTTAAACATTCTTTTGCAATTTCCAACGAGTAATATAGCTCGATTATATTATACAGTCGATAATAAAATCCGATTAACCACGGTAACGTCGTTCTACCATAATTCGGTCGACATAGATTTTCATTCTCTAACAAAACTCGGCACGTGGTTCCGATTATCTTAATATCATTTAATGATAGAGCAAAGAAATTGTACAGTAAAAATCAAGTGTCTATTTTTATTGATCTAATAACGATGTTTCCTACTAATTAATTTCTTCTGGCTCCATTTATCAATCGTTCGTACCGCATACAACACAGTCTCTAGATATATAATCAATATGTACGTATTCGATCGCGTTACTTCGTTCAATGTCTTAATTACGATTTCTTAATTAAAAATCATTAGTCTCCAATTAATTACGGTGCATTAAATTATATCATTATCCGTTTTCATCGAGTTGAATTTTTAACAACGGTTTCGCAACAACCTGCGCTGAAAATTTCTTAATTAATTTGTCAACAACTTCGACAGAACAGATTCGCATTATGAAAACAATATTTTTCCTTCCTTCTATAAACAGGGAATAATTCCCTTTGTAAAACTGATCACCGACGTTCGTTCCTCTCGGTCGTTCTCGTTGTAAGTGACATTTCTGTGAATTATACGATTGCTTTCGCGAGCATATGCCAGCATTTCCACATATTCACACGTATAAACCACGAGAAAGTGACAGGCGCTGAGGTTTCCTTTATTGGCAAGCTGCTCGTACCAGGACCTACTACCATCCGCCTTATTTACTCAGGCCTGCGGTTCTTCTTTCAATTCCGCCATCAAACGGGATATAATCCGGCGATATATGAGTCTCATTTGTAACTTGTAATCTCGTACGGATACACCTCTATACGTTTATAGGCACATAATTTAGAATTAGGCCTGTTTCGTAGCTTGTAGAATTATGGATATAGAGATGTTAGAGAATAACGATTCTGCGTGACTATGATTTCCTTGTTTAAAAATCTGTAACATGTCGGCAATTTGAGTTGCTCGTGGTTTCCGTAGTATTACGACAATCACGGGGAAAATATGCTACGTGCATTTTTATTAGTTTTCTGACTTCTACGTCACTTGCTGATCGTACATATAAGAAGTATTTTAATACGAAATAATCGAAAACAGAAACAAGCTGATAGATCGGAAGATATAAGCCTTCTTGAAAATCCACGATGTTTTGTAAGGAAGGAATAATATTAATAGTTCAGTTGTTATGTTAATGTAACTTGATTGATGTCAAATTGTATCACTAATGTTATTGGTATTTTTTAACTGCTCAAGACAAAAGTCCATATTTAATTGCAAAATCAAATGAAAATATAGTTTTTATGTGAAATTGATTAACAGCATATTTAACGTTAAAATTGCTCCTCTATAAAAGACAAGAAATATGATTTATCGTGATTTTCATCTGTTGCCTTCGATTGTAAATGGATGTGAAATATATTTGGAAAATATTTCGTCCAATAGATGGATACAGTTTTAATAAATCATGTCAGAAAATATTTGATTAGTTGTGTTAGAAATCTTTGTTTCATTGAATTTTTGATTCCATCAATAATAATATCATGTATAAAGATTTGCTTCACTTGGAGCTACGCAATTTTCAAGTAGGTATAAGCCATCTTAACACGTGACATGCTGCGAAGGGTTCCACGATGTACCCCTCGAATCAATTATCATTTCATTCGGACGAAATTACCGATAATTCTAATGCCTAACGGATTAGAGATCGATTTTCCAAAAAAGCGCAAAAATTTTCATGAATTGACGTAAGCGGCTTAGCGGCGTGTGTCTACGACAGCTGTCCTGCCGATCTATCGAAAACCCATCACTCTATATGTATTGTTCATAGCATCAACATTAATCCCATAAATACCGAAATTATCCGCGAGGGGCCCTTTCAAAGGCAAAAAGGACAGCGTCATTTAGGACGTACAGTCATTTACCCAGGTAAGGGTCTATGTCTATGACTAGACTAAAGGGACATTTCGCGAACTCGAAAAATTTAACTATGAACCAGTTGGATTATATTCTATTTCAAACATAAGTATATATTCTGCTCCATAGATCGCTTTGAAATTAGTCAAAAAAATAAAATGTCGTCGTTCATTTTGGAAATATCAACCTTTTTATAGATATGATATGGAATTAACATATCAACTGAGCTGCAAGTTACTATTACTACAATTATGATATTTGCAGAAGCAAGAATTTAACAAAAACTTCTTATCTGTTTTAACAACAGTTGACTGTGCAATTTGACAGTTAGTTATCCTTTGATCTTGCTATTAACCGTTGTGAACTTGCTTCGAAGATAAATAGAAAGTTACCATAGTTATTTTTATCGATTTATGGTAATAAGAATTTATAGCGTAACAACAGACAAGTACCTCGTCGGTAACAAGAAACATTGGTAATACCATTGGTAGTACTTTACCAGTTGTGGAAGGCGTTTCCCTACTATACCGACTACTGATTGAACTTATCATCACAGATTATCGTCATTGACTAAATACAGTATAGACCCAACCAACGACTCTGGATCTGTCATTACATGAGACCAAAGAACAGATATGCCATACTTAGTTAATGCTCTAGATTATCCATCTTTTGTCTCTGTGGATTGCTTTCCTTTCTTTCTAATATTAATATTTATGCATTTAAGAAAATGTCTCAATTGTGTTTATTTAAATGTCAAAAAGACATTAATATGCCTAAACGGTCTATTCTTTCAGACAACATATACATTCTCAATCGTTTATTATACGAAAAAGTTGACCAATGGAGTCACAATGACGTCAGGAATCGTAAATTGTATGAAAACGTCGGGATTCTATTTCGATTATTTGAAAATCAAATTTAAAATAAATTTGTTAGTCAGAAGCAGCTTTAAAAGCTTGAGTCAGATTCTTACACAAGCGATATAAATTTTTCATGCGTGGGTCGATTGTTGAAAATGAGTTGGTGGGGATTTAAAGAAACTAACTAAATCGTGCGAGAAAAGCCGAACGTTGCCGATTCATTGCTCGAGCGAATTCGGCTTGTGACCCGAACCATTTTCGTTACTGTTCTCGGAAAGTGTAAACGCTTTATCCGTTTCCGTTAGTTTGTGTTTTCTGTTTTCTTGTCTACCACGTGATTAACCATACATATCTAACAATAAGTGATATATAATAACGTGCTTTCATATCATTCGGTATAATATAGAAAATCGGTGTCTAAAGAAGCATAAGTATGGCTGTAACAAGCAATGCTATGTATAACGCAAGAACCGTCGCTCCATCGTTCATGTCGTCAAACGTATATTACGGTTGCGTACCGCATTGTAAAAAAGAAAATCAGCATAATGTTATGTCCGAGCATATCGGAATTACAAAACCATCATCATTCCATTACTGCTCGTATGATACGATTATGGAAACTGATGAGGACGGAAGTGATTATTCTATGGCATCAGGCTATTTGAATAACGATTCCGTAATTCTAGAAGCGACAGTACAGAATCGGCTAAGAACTAACGATGAACTATCACTTGAACAACGGGTAGCTTATGATGCGGATATTCTACAACGGAAGAATCGGAAACGACGCAACGGCGATCTCAGCCCTACAAGTCAACTGAAAAAGTTTCGGAGAGGTAGGAATAGATTCATAATTTTATCTTTTTCCATTTCTTCTGTGAAGGATAAATAAGAATATTTCAACGCTCTATTTGCTAGCACATTTTACAAGACCGCGATTTCGTCAATTTATATTTGTATATGCTTCAAATAGATCTTGTTAGAGGTCGTTGTTTGTTCCTTCTTTACTTTTAAGCGGGAGATTTTCCAGCGCGGGAAAATATTTATTATGATTCATTCATTGTATTTACATTGAATAACAAAAAGTTTTAAAAAATTGTGAAATTTATTTAATGTCGCTATGATATACCCGCCAATAATAAATATTAAAATATATGAATATTCAGTTTTCCCTCCTGTGGGGAAAGGGTTGTATATTTACATGTGACCACAGAGATTTTCATCCGATGCTGGCATTAAATTTATTTTGAAGCTTAATGCATCCTGTCATCTTCTGTACCATGGATAATGGTATGCAATGGAAAGCATGGATGCTAATATTTTTTCATAAACTAATGACACTTAGTAAGTTTGGTCTTTTTTTGATGGTAAGGACACAATTTGCTGAGAAGATAAATGGCATAGGAGATACCCAATTAAATTGAGGGTTAAGGCTATGGGTTTCCTTTCAGAGGCGGTGGTAAGGACAATGTACACGGTGATACAGGAAGTACAAAGGACTATGGATCAAGTACTGCATCTTACGAATCAGACGTATTACATGTAAATACTGTTAATAATATAGAAGAATCTATGATTACAAAAGAAAGCTGCTGCTGGACAGCAGGTAATCACGATATTTTAAATAATTCAAATTATATACAATTATTCGATAGTGGGCATAAATTAATTGAAAACACTGTTGAATATGAAAAGATTTTATTTGAAACACATGGATGTTCTGTATACCAGTTTCATCGATTGCAATTGGTTGATAACAATTGTATTGAAACAGAATTTTAAATAGAGTAATTAAACAATAACATTTTTAATGTTTATATTTTTTGTATTTGTTCACAAAGCATACATTCACTATGTTCTTATACATGTCACTACATTGTATCATATAATAAAAAATAAATACTTATTTTCCTAAATTACAACTTTTATTATAATCTACACAATACACATTAAAGATAAAAAATTTGTATGTCACATTTACTTGTAGTCAAGTTATTGACATTGAGAAGTACTTCAATTAATGTGTAAATGAATAAATAGTACTTACAAAGAAATCAAAATTGCACCTAGGATTAAATGATATAATGATTTTGATTGTATCACAATTCAGTTAAAAAAAACATATATTAAACTTAAAACATATGTTCAGTTATTGTGTATACAACTAAAGATACTTTTTAATGTAATTCAATATCAAAATATCATTGCATTGCCTTCATTCCATTCATCTTCAGCTTTAGCAGCTAAACTTTCCAAATCCCCTTCACCATCAAACCTCGCTTGCGCAGATTCAGTTTGTCCAGTTGCTTCAGCTTGACCTTGTTCATTCTCTTCTTCATTTTCAGGAGGCTACGGGATTGTATTTCATTTAATTATGTCTCATTTTATTTTATTTAATTAAATAACTTTTATTAAATATGTGTTCAAAATACCTGTTGATTATCGGAAGATTCAGGTCTAGATTGATCTGCTTCTGCCAGATCTTCGTTATAACCTGGTTTAATGGAAGGTGTTAAAGGCAAAGTACTTGTAGAATTACCTGAAGATGTCCCCTATAAAATATACAACAAATATAAAACATTTTTTTAAATGCTTAAAAGTATACTATGCTTCATAATATTTACTGGCATGTCCAAATGATCTATTAAAGGTACATGTGCAGTAGGAGATGATGAAATTCCTGCTTGAGATGATGAAACTAATTCTGCTATAGAATGTTTTGCTGGTCTTAAACCTAATATTACATCTGCCTCAGAATCTTCATCGCTAGACTGACAACTTTCACTGGCAGTCTGATCAGTTGTTTCATTCTGCACAAAGTTAAACAGATACAGATATATTAAAAAATCATTATTTGATTACAGATACATTTTATAATTGCACAAACCAATGGATTGCTTAAAGATTGTGTATCTTGTAGAGCACGCAACGATCTCCATAAACGAGGCCGCAATCTGTGGTCTTCGCTTATTGCCTTAATTTCTCTTAATATAATAACCAGATAGTCTGGTCGTTTTTTATTCACGGAGATCAGTGAACTTAATACTTCTTTCATTTCAAAGCTATATAACCAAATTAACAAAAATGTTATTTCAGTATAAATTTTTCGTAAAGAAAATAATTGAAAAATGCTTCAATAGGATAAATATACCTTAAATTTTGAAACAGGTTATCATCATTTATTACGGATGGTAATCGAAATGATGAATTTGTTTCTTCCCAAAGATTATCAACTTGTTGTTGAGACATTTCATTTGCTAAAATATTACTACGCATAACGGTATTCTCCCGTTCTTGTTGCTGTAAATTAGATTGTAATTGCAAATTTGAAGAATATTGTGTTTCTACTCCACTTAATGAAGGCAAAGGTATATTATCGGTTCCTTGATCTCGATTGCGTTTGTCTTTCCTTTGGTTAAAATGTATAATATGTTAAAATATATATTACATTTCCAAATATTATGAATAATTTATATGTTTACATACATAAGAGAAGTATTAACACTTGATATAGTATTTCCCGAAGTTGAATTTGCAATAGCTCCAGAGGTAGCATCAGTTACAGTTTTTGCACTTCCTGAGAGTAAGTTTTGTCTGGAATAGCTGAAAATGTAGGAAAGAAACGTATATTTATCAATTCACATATATAATCATATTCAAGCTATTCATACCATGCTTAAAGAAGCAGAATGCGTGATGTAGTTAAGATGATAAAGAATGGTATGTTTTTAAGTATATTGTTTATAAAAATGGAGAAAAGACACAACAAAGATATCACAGAAAGAAAAAAGTTTTCGATATTATTGACTGAGTGTTTATTGTTAGTTAAGGTCAAAATATTTCAAAAATATATATATATATATATATTTATATATATATTCTCAAACACGTATTACATACCCATAATTTACGTACCAATATACTATCCTCATTTAGATTCTTATTTATTAAACGTTGGTCTATAAAATCAAATCTTTTCAGGTTTTATGTGTGATATGGCTTAAACGAGGGTAGTAATAAGTAAGAAGTACAAGACAAAAAAGTGCAGAGACAGATCGTGATGTTTATTACTTTATGTAATGATACATTAGGTTTACACAAAGATAGGAGATGGATGTGCACGATCTCTACTGAATATAAAACACCTAAATTCATTAAAAAAATATTTTCTTTTTTCAATGTTATTCAATAGAAAAAGAAACATCAATTATTTCACGTTGAGAAAAGATCTGTAAAATTGAATTCCTTAGATCATAAAACAAATTATATTTTGAAATTTTATCACATACACTTTTCTATTATATGATTACATGATTGAAAATCTTGAATTGTATATGATTCTTGAATTGTATATCAATATAAATGATACTTCCACTGCACGAGGACAAATGAGATTCGTATCAGCTGACATATGTATATATGTATATACTATTACCTTCTGAAATTGTCCCAGTAGTTGTTTGCTCTATTTCCAGGAGGAACTTGATTATTCAATTGTTGTTGATGTTGATGTTGAGAATTAACAGAAGATGTTGCAACGACGTGGGATAATGCAGGAGAAGAATTTGGTAATGACACCAGATTCGGTAAAGATGAACTTGGTGGTAATGCAGAATCTAATGTTTCACCAAGATGATGAATATTACGACTTAAATTAGAATATTCATCATTATTCTCGCTATTGTTTCGCTGTTGTAACTGTGTTTGTCTCAAATGAACTTGTAGTTGATTAATAGCTACACGCATAGCTTGTAATTCACGCTGCTGAGACCACAACAGTTGACAACATTGTTGTATCGTAGTACCCATCATTTGAAGTTGTTGAGCTTGAGAACCTAATAATAATTGTCGATAATACTCTGATGAACCTAAAAGATATATTTGAAAGTTACTATATTATATAAATATTGAATAAAAATTTTTTCTATTATACGCATGTCTTACCATGTTGTATTTGATTTAACGGAGGCGGTGGATAAGTCCACCAATTTCCACCAAACCCATTCTCAATTGCCGTTGTTTGAGGCCCGATGTCCATTAAATTTTCAGAAGATACACCATCTACGCTTTGATCATTAGATCCACCTATATATCAAAATGTAATTTTAAAATTAATATAATGTAGATAATATATGTATATGATGATTACCTATCGTTGTTGGAGGAGGCCAAACGTTAGCGGGAGTACCTGTGTGACTAACATGTGAACTAGAACTTCTGTGACTATTTAAATCACTTGGTCCTCCCATATCGCGGTTAATGCTAGATGTTTGAGATGATTCCTATCGTTCAATAAAATGAAACAACAGAATAAATATCGAATGTTATTTTGTTATGTACAAGGAAATATAAAATAGATACCTTCCGCACAATATCATCAATTTGACGTCTCTTTTCTTGGGCCGATTGAACTTCGTAGTTACTGTTATTACTTTGCTTTTTTTCAGAACTGATTGACGTTGTAAGCGATGGAGGAGGAGTTGAAGTCGGGAACACAGACGTAGAATTAGAATGCATTGCTGATAACGGTTGCTTTATTCGTTGCAATTCTGCTCTAGTAGATTGTAACAAAGCTGATTGTTCTCGAAGTTCTCGCGTGACTGCCTGTAAATTAAGTTTCATAGAGACACAATATTACACATAGCTTCTAATCGCGTTTAAATTTATACTTGAATTTCTTCGAAAGTTGGCCTTTCCCCGGTGTTTCTGATTTTTTCGTGACCTGTTTCATCCGTATCACTTTGACGTTCAAATGAAGTGTTCGTTCCATTTTCATCTTCATTTTCATCCATATTAGCTATAGTTTCATTATTTACATCTACTTCAGGTTCAGGATCGGAGTTGGAATCGAGACATTCACGTACTTTTGTTGCTTCTTCCATTAATGACTTCAAGTGAGCAAGTTGTGCTTTCATAGCTTCTAATTCAGCAGCTTTGTCTCCTCCAAAATTCCTTGAAGAACTCCTTCTCGAACGTCTTCCTTGAACTCCTTCAGAACTCTAAAATATTGAGAAGATAATTGTAACTACATCATTTCTAAATACATTAAATTAATATAAGAAACAATGTACTAACACAACTACCCCTATCAGACAGAGATTCTGCAGCTTGTAATTCTGCCACAAGATGGTCCATATTTTTCTTCTTTGTTTGAAGTTGTGCCAGTTTTCCCCTTAATGCAGCTGTTTCATTTTCAAGTTGCTCGACGTTCACGGGTAATGGTAATGCTAAGCCGATTGAATTTTGATTTTCTTGCTGTAAAAGAGCTTGTTGAGCTTGACGTGCTTCGTTTAATCTTTCTCGAACACGTAATTGCATTCCCACCAAACTAGCTTGATGTTCTTGTAGTTGTGCAAGTTTCCTTTGTGATTCTTCCATTTTTTTACGTAGTTGCATTTCTCTATTTATATCGCCATTTTCTTCTCCATCCTCTCTAGTATTTTCACCATTCTAGGAAAGAAATAGTTGAAAACTGTTATAATTCGTCTATTATAGACTAAAACAAAAGCTAGCTATATATAAACCAACACATATGGAATATAATTTATAGGTTTTAAATTAAAAAAGCATGCACAAAAAGTTATGTACACCCTTTAATCAGTTAGTAAATAACAATTCTATAAGTTCAGTAACCTCACAAAATACCCCATGAGTTTGATATTGTTCCAAGAGTTTAGTTAGCTTTCTTTCACTGTCATGAAGATCTTCCACCATTCTACTTAACTTCTCATTTTGAGCTTGTGCACGCTATAGTATAATTATATGTAGAGGAAAGTACTTAACAATGTAACAGATAAGGTAACATCGTATTATGACTAACATCTTATATATACTTACTGGATCACTGGACTGATTAAGCGAATCCATCAGAGTTGATGTAACTCTGATATAATCTCTAATTTGATTTAAACGTGATTCTACTTGGCTTCTATCAGGCTGCAATATATTAAATAGATATTGTCAGTAGAAGACAATTAGAAAAAGAGTTGTATTTTAGGTGAAAGAAATATAGGAGACTCTAGCATTGTAAAAAATGTATATTACCATTTTATCGACATTAGAAGGTTTTGTTCCTTGAAGCCTTGGAGGAGATTGAGTTTGAGAATCAGTTGGAGGAACCATTTTTTGCGAAGGGGAAAATTCTTCTGCACTGTAATTGTATGGCCGCCGACCACCAAATGATACTAAGATAATAACATTTTTGAATTATTAATAAATACACTAAAAAGATATAAAAACAAGACCTATTAATATATACCAAATTCGGGTATGTCTTGATAGGATGTAGACTGTACTGAAGAAACTGATCTTGTGTTACTATTCTTTGTTATTCTTGAATGTTCTTGTTCACCGACTGGTTTCCAATCTAGTTGATGCTACCACATATAATTTATAAAATAAAGAATCAATTAAACACACAAATAATTGTCTAAGTTTTCTAGAAATGATGACTGAAATACTGAAACTCTACTGCCTCAAAGTAGGATTGTATCTGGATATATATTCTTAGAGAGAACTTCCCCACTATTCAGCTATCTATTAATAGATTATCTTTTAAACTACTATATACAGAATGCTGTATAAAGTTTTCATTTGGAAAGTTCAAGTTACACAAAATTTAATACCTTATTTTTACCTATTTATAGTATTAGATATTATTTAACAATATGATATTCTCTGGAATTCTTTAAATGAAAGTATGTAGATTAAATAACACCAAAATTATTCAAACTTATTCAAATTCACTAAAATTTATTAAAATTCAACTCTATTTTCTAGAAAGTATTTTGACAAAAAAAAAAAAAAACATTATACAAAATAAAATATTAAAAATAAAAGGTATCATTCATATTTTTTTATTAGTTTACCAAATTGTTAGAGTGCTGTGTATGTCCATGATAAGCAGAACGGATTGCAAATTGATTAGCAGCTGACCGTTCTCTATTTCTATCATTTCTCCTATTGCTTTTCGGGAGTGTGCCTGTGTTGCGTGGACCATCGTTAACACCGGGCGACATGTTCTTTGCACAAAATATTCTTACAATCTTGAAAAAGTACCTTTCTGTTTGTTGTTTTCTCACAGTTAACCTTGTTGCACAACTTTTATCGCGATGCGATTTTAAAAGAACGTGATTTTATGTGAATAGAAAGGTGTCATTTACCTGCAAGTATTATAGAGCCGATTGTGCGAAAAGATGCATTTCAAATAAGTAATACACGATTAATTCAGAAATTGTCTTGATAAATTTCATGAGCAAGGCGGAAGTGTAAAAGTATGAATCGATATTCGCGAAGCTTTTGCGTCAAAATACTTGGCAGACTAATAAAAAGAATTAGGTACTATAAATAGGGTAGGCCATTGACGTATTTACTACGATGATTATAAGAATATATCGATTGCAATTTCAAAATCACTCTTGGTTACTCCTTCGTGGCTGCGGCCATTTTTAAATACTTCTTTGACATGTTTGGTTAAACAAGAACTGCATTTACAAACTCAGGCTTTCAATCTTATTATTTTAAAAACTGTTTATTTAAAAATAATTGTTTATGTTAGTCTGATTATAGTACGGTAGATATTAACTGTCTTAAAAGTCTCTCTTAATTGTTATACTATATTTTAGAACGTGTACCAATACATACTTACAATTAATATGTAGTAAAAACAAAAAACAAATCTTTTTCACATAAAACATTATTTATTAGCAATATTTGTTGTTAAAATAAAATTAAATTATATCATATTTTGTCTTTCTTTAACAATTAAATTTATCAAATAACAGAGTATTAATATTTTATATTTTATACCTTGATATCATCTATTGTTCAAATTTAAAAAATATTTCCACCAAATTCTGCAATACCGATACGCAAATAAAGCGTGATGCATATTAGTTACACGAGTCTCCATAGATAGCTCTCGCATTAACGTATAGTGACATCTGGCGATAACAAGAGAATTACTCAGAGCGTTTGGCGCCATGACACTTACAGAGGGACGCTGTTTCGCATGTATGGCCTGGGGGGTTAATAATAAATAACCGATTCCGTCACATGTACGTTACTTCTACGTGTTTTACATCTAGACTTTAGAATCTAGGTAGCGCCTATGACAGACGACGTAGATCTCGATAGTGTCGCACCCGCGGCTTGCATTTCTTTGAAATATCGTGTGCGAGCTACTGATTCGTGCAGATCCTTGAAACGTTTCAAAAAGAAAGAGAAAGTCAAAGATTGAAAGTAACCAGAACACAGAATCCGTTATATCGGCGCTGACGATCGGTTGATTATTTTCAGATATCGTATGTTTTCGTTCAGGCTAAGTGCAGGACTCTACGTTTCCTTTTGTACCACCTTACCCGGGTGTGAAACGGGTGTGCATTAGTGGTTACTTTTCGTGTGTAAGCGTATGCTGTGTAATTTTCTTGGAGTTTGCTTGGATTTATCTTTTAACGGTGTGAAATGCTGAGAAGCTGGCGACATGCGTACGGCACTATAGATACGGACACACGGCTTAGTACCTGTGAGTATTCACTTAGACATTTCATTCTCTTATTGACACAAATACGTTGTGTAAAGAATATTAGAGGTTATATTGTATACGATCAACGCTTAACATTCACATAGAACATATCTACTACGAGTACGATACAAACGTATAATACCCAATATTTATGTACAAATGTTGTAAGAATTATTGATACGTGTAATATTAGAATATAAATTATCAGTTTATTTTAGTTACATTACATTTTAATGCACATTTTAATTCATGTTAAATGTCTCGTTTAAAATTTGATTTTTTCATTATTAAGTATTGACTAGGTAGAGCAAATATGTATTACAGAAAATTCTAATAAATTATTTGCCTCGTCCAATTAAGAATTCATTGGATTTCTTAAATACAATAACAATGTAATATTAGTCATATATAGTCAAATAAAGTTATACTTTTCATTGAATGATCTCATAGAAACATCCTTTCAAGCTATCAAGATTTCAAGTTATCACTCTCTTCATACAAACAAAGTCTCGTGCATACAACATTTAATATTATTATTAATACAACATGTAATATCAAATATTACATATCTATCGCATTACGGTATAGGAAACTTGCGAAGAATCAGCTGTGGATGAAACGCAACTCGAAATGAGTCAAGCTGGGAGCGTAATTGCATTTAATTCAAATTAAAATTTGTTTATGTCGCGTCCACTCATCGTTTCTGATTAAAATCAACGATTACACAAGGACGAAAGTGTTATTCGCCCGAAAGAACAATAAGAACTATTTTATCGATGCTGTTTGCTTTTACATCATCGACGCGATCGACGATGTTAGGTCTAGATCGTTATAGGTATATGTAAACTACATTTATGAAATTTTCGCGCGATTAGGCTGAACGTTGCACTTCAGTTTGACTACTTGTTGCATAATGCATCGATCTGGGTGACCTAACCCAACTGTGCAACGTCTTTATGCATTCGCTCTTGTTTGCATTTCACACGTGTGCAGTAGTGTGCACTTGTGAGGCACTCGTTAAACAATACACAACGATATGCGAATTGTCGCGCGATAGCCGGTACATATGTTCTAATGTATGAAAAGTCGATACGTTTCGTTTCTTTCATTCAACAATATCGACTGGTGGCCTTGTAATAATTTCACCCCGAATGATCGATAACACGGTTAGCGTGTTAATACTAAACGGAAGGCTCGATGATATCATTTGTTGATGGCCTAGCAGTAGCGCTTGCACTTTTGAGTCCCCAAAGAGACATTGATAGAGGATCCCTCTGAATCCGCGTGGGTGTATGTAAGATAAGTGATATAACCGGTCAAATTACCAGTGATACGTAATACTGAAAGATTCCACAACATCAGTATTCGTCCTTGTTAGAGTATTAATAGCCAGTGCAGAGCGATTTTTAGAATTTTATATTAGCAATAAACCTCGAAGGCAATTTGCTCCACGCTATTTTGCTTTTGACTGAGAAGGATGTTTTTGAGATGAAGTGACGGATGATGTCACTTGGAAGTCATCCGGCTATCGAGTATCATTTATTTGAAATAAATATTCGAAGACTAGCGCCATGATTCCTGAGGGTTATGGTCATGAAGTGGGAAATTCATTCCGCCTTCTGATAAGAGAACTGTGAAAGCCCTGAAAGACTAGAAGATATATAAAAGAACATAGTACAAGGAACAAAACAATATTTATTAATACTTCAAATTTGTATAAAAAGTTACAAATTGGTTATTTTGACCATTCTAGTAATTTCATTGTTGAGGATGCGGCGTGATTGAGAAGAGAATTCTTGTAGCATGGCTAAGATTAGGGCAAAGCCTCGTAATTGTAAGAAATTGCGAAATGTATTTCACTTAAATCCTCTAATTCTACATTGATTTTTATATGGAACTCGAATTCATTTGATTATTAAAATACATTTCTAATTGATTTTCGTGGCTATCTTTAGGTGTTGAACCTCGTTTAAACAAACCAACTTTTGGTATTTAATAGTTAGTTTTATTTATTTCTACAGGTAAAGTATATTTTAAAATCGTTCGAGAATGATTATTGTTGCAACTGTTCGATTTTGACGATCGATCAACGAAACGCGTGCACTTTGTTTAACTGAGCTGAAAAACGCGGAACAAATCTCCTCTCACGTGAACCGCATATGTTGCTGAACGTCGGCCAGGTTTTCATTACGTTTTCGTCCCAATTTCACAAAGTTATTTCTGAGAAGAATAGCTTTTCACGAACACATGTCAGTCTGACAAAATTCCTCTTGGCAAAAAATCCCCACCCCCAATAGAGTAGTCATTTCCTGTTGGATGGTATTTAAATCTAGTCTAGCCAATTGATCGTATTATTTCAACTAGTTTGAAAAGAAGTCCACGACTTTCGAATTGGAATAATGAAGTTCTTGGCTATTATCGAATATTCGTTACAAATGTATCCACGAGAACACAATCATTAACGAATATGAAATTAATCTTCATGGTCGATTCAGTAATATTGGTTTTATTTTCGACATCAAATTTAGAATTTATATTTATATCAACAGGTAGCTCGGTATTCGTAATGGAACAAGCGTCGTTTCTATCACGTGTGCGGAACAGCTGTTTCCAAAGACAACCTGTTTCAGAGCAGTTTGTAGATACTTGATCACGCTGACAACTAGAAGGTTCAGTCAGTGCCAATTACAAACGTGATTTGGATAGTTGCCTACATGCGTGATTAAAATGCAGTTCACCAGCGTTGGAATGTTCCTAACATTATATTCGTTGGTCATAACGCTGGCAGTGAAAATGCTGTAATATCTTGTCTTGATAATCATACACATATACATACATATCTTTATATACATATCTTTGATGTTGCAATTAGGGTGTTAGTTTTCATATTTCTGTTATAGATATGGTATTGAGAAAATTTTCTCTAGTATATCTTATACAGATATATGTATAATTTACGTAACGCGAAGACATAAACATCCTGCTGATAATGATTTTTCATTCGACAACAGTCGAAGATATAAACGATGGATTTCTGACAAATGACTGACCGTGCCAGCATGATTATACTCTAATTCCGTTATTTGTGATATCATTAGATCTTGTGTTGCACGATATCTGGTCGCGGCGCTCGATGAGATTCCTCCTTCGATTGCGGCGTAAAATATTAAAAACGAGTAGGGTTCCGCTTCCATTGTTCCATTTGCACGCGAAGCAAGTGACCTGTGCACGATTCTTTCATATAAATTCATTAGAAAAATCGTTCCTGTTGTCGGTTACGTTGTGTGCGGTTTGTCTGCTTTCTTTCTTAATTCATTTCCCAATTCCGTGATAGAGGAAGAACATAGAAGCTCATTTTGAGGGTGTGGCGTCACGTGTGTCCTATCGACGGAATCAACGCCGTCACCGATCGCAAACATGAAAGCTGGCTTCGTAAATAGACGAGCCAATATATCTCTCGGTATACACATACAGTAGATGATCAGTGGGAGATGGGAAGGGCCGCTCCTTCTTGTTATGGCATTCCCCCGACTTATCCGCTTTTATTTCCGTCTCGAAAAACACGGTTGCACCCATAAACCAATTACACGGATCATACGATCTTTTTCATTATAACCCGCCATCTTAGCATGTTTTAGCTACATCGTGTTTGTATCTGATTTCAAATAGATTTCATCGAATAGAAAAATTGTTTCGTCATTTATCATGTTTTTTTCCTCCTTTCATAACCATTCAGATCGATATGGGTTTCTTTGATGTATTTGTTTGATATACGAGAAGACAGAACGTTTACGATTATAAATGGAATTTCCCGCGAAATTCAATATGCCTGGCTGTATCATCATTGGCGTAGATAGAAAGCCAACGATAATGCGGCAACACGTTGGACGAAAGATGAGAAACACTTATCCGTGGGAAACGTGTACAGTCGAGTGAAAATCGATGCGTATAAAAGCACCCTTGAGAATTAACATTTCGGTGAATAGTTCGAAAGTGTAACGTCCTTTGCGAATCCTGGCAACCCACTTCCGCTAAAGGGCGGTCCTTGGTAATAACAGGACTTAGATAGGGATCGACTATGTTTTTACGTCTCGTGACCCATGACTCGAGCCTGGTCACTAGTATATGCCTATGTAATTATGTGAAATCGATGAAATTCAATTATTCGGCGACTCTTCGATCAATTTATTTCAATCGAGATATCGATTTGTTTCTATTATAAATGCTATCGCATTCCTTATTAGTATATTTTTCCTCTCCTTTTTTAATATCGGTATCGTACCGTTTATTATGCAATTTATTCTACGATTTGTTATGCGAAAAGACCTTGGTTTTATTCGATGAAAATCTTCTTGGAACGTCGATGTATTTATCAAATATACGCGTGGATTTTGCATTTTATCAATAATAACGCGAACGTGCCACGATAAGTAGCATATGGTAATAACGTAATAACAACGTGTATACGTATCTCATTATTTTTGATACATCTCGTTCTCTATTGCCTCTTATTTACCAACCTGTTTATTTCGGTATTGTGACTTCATTTTTTGTATTTGCTGTTTTCTACCACGTACGAATAGTATTCCCTTCGTATTTTAGCATCTCATAGAACGTAATTGCAGCAATCCGCAACGTATAAATTGATGGATAGTTTGATATAAGTGCCACTCTGATCGCCTTAAGTAGAATAAGCAACGGTAGTCAGACACGACGGTTAAGTCCGCTTCTTATAGAAGCTCTAATATAAAAACTGCTTCTAACTTTCCTATACAGCTAAGCTCTATCTCTACGACATTATGAGATCAATTTCACCCATTCTATCTAATTACTGGTAATGATCAACTTCTAGTAGTTCAAACACAAAGAGGCGTGCGAGGAATAGTAGTCTGACGTAGATCGCTTAATTCACTTCCGCACGATCCTCCACGTAATGGAAACCACTCCCTCAACCTGTTTGTACTATCAGGCTACTTCCTAACATCGTAATAATACAATATATTTCGTTGATTCTATCCATTCGATTTAATCGTTTGTTATCATTAATCAATTCGATGAAATTAATTAAGACTTGAACAATTTCTTAAAAGTACGATAAAACTTTCTTGGAGCAGGCAATGATTTTATGGAGCGATTTTATGGCCTAATTTGTCGATCGAATGGTGACTAAGTCTAAGCGAGCAAGTGGCACGCGCAGAAGATCGTAGGCGGTTTATATCAGGGAGAGACGAGAGCCGACGCGTCTGTCAGGTAATAGTGTACGTCGTTCCGTCGACATGAAAACCCGCGTCCAAGAAGGGAGACGAAGAAGTAGTACACGTGTACGCGTGTTGTTTTTAGGGATAACGAGAGAGATGGAAAAGTTAATGAACGGATGTCGTCGGGCGCATGTTACACCATTCGTCTGTTTCTTGCCATTGCCTGTCCAAAACATGCTTATTAAACTAATCACGAATTAATTACCGTTATCTGGCGCGCGGTGTTCACTGGTTAATCGCGTCGTGGAATTACACTTCAAAACGTAATTTTATCTTTTTCGAATACTGTAACACATCGGTGCTAGTGCAAAATACTACATTCAGTGCTTTATCGTACGCAGAGAAAATTTCACAGATTTTAAACGTGATAGTGAGCAAGTTGTCGGAATGAGTTATCGGACTATATTCGTTCTCAAGAGCTCGTTATCAACTTGAGGAGATTTCAACTGTAAAAAATCATAAGATCGACGTGATAAAATATCGAACGATTTTTACATGCAAAATATTAGACCGCAGGCAGCAGAAGTGTACGAAGTTGACACGTTGCGTGAAACTTATCAGCGTAAAATTTTCTAAATACCATGGTGCCTCTTGGCGGTGAGATTTCTATCTGAAACGAGAATTTTATGAGAACCGACCACGTCAAGAAAACATTTTCCACGAGTGTTTGGTCGTCCTTCGAAAATTTTCGATTTTCTTGCCTGGTCGATTACGGTTTCGCCGTATTATCATACCATATCTATCGATTGTTCGTGGATTTCATTTTACACCCGATATTATCAAATGATACGTTGCAGCACGATTGCGTTGATCTTGATTACATTGACCTCGTAAATTGCTCGAGTAGTTGCACATCTTGTGTTATTCTGTGTCATTATTAGACGTTGCCGATTTGTGCTTATAATAATACGAGGAACCTTGATTAAGTGTTTTGCTGTAACTTTCACGTTCGGTCGAAACTACGGTATTTTGCTTCATTGATTTGTCGCTATTTACCTCCAGTTTTTAACGTAAATGTTTGGTATCAAAGAGCATAGAGAACAATTCCGAAACATGGCTCCGGATAATCAGTAATTTCGTGTGATGGTTAACGCGGCCAAAAATTTTCACACGTCCTAATCCACTTTATACCGGTGTTTGTACGTGGTTATGATTGATCGTCGTTCAGGGAAGAATATCGAGACTTCGCGTGGCAGAGACTTTACGGAGTGCAAACGTATTTTTCACACAGTGCTCGTTACATCGCGTTATTGACAAGGTGTTCTTTTCGCCGACACGCAAAGGGACGCTTCAGTGTAGATCAATCGTTTCCTCGTTACAGAAAAAGAAAAAGAAGAAACAAAAAAAACGAAAGAACGAAAATATGAAGTGATCGTGTGTCGTTCGACGCGTTGATTCCTTTTCCTGCGGTATGAGCATAAGCTGGATCTATTTCCGTCGTGAATTTGTTCTTAGAGCTGTTTCGAATATTCTACTCTGTCGCAGGAGAATTGCGATACCTGTTGTACAACTCGTCTGGCCAGAGAACCACGTTTACTACTGAATCTTGATTCCCGACAAGCGAGCGTGACGAAACTGAAACTCTGACATAGAGATTCGTTACACGGACGACGAAGAGTCCCATGTTATATTTTTTCTTTGTTGCTAGAAGCGCATATCGCGTTAGTACGTTCGTAGTGTGGCATCGAAGTGCCTTGCTAAAGTAGATAAGAAACGAATAATACCGATAAGTTGTCAATACCATTTCTGGTAATATTGGTTCCAATGAAGATAAAGAAAAATAAATTATTTTTGTAAGCTTACGTCAGTAGGAGTCTGATAAAATATAATCAAAGTTTCGACGGCCGAAAACCATAAAACGGGTCGAAGGACGGCCGCCAGAAATCCGCCTTGGCCTACTCGATTGAAAATCGTGAGTACATAACTGCACGTTAATGTATGGACCTTCTCCTAAAAAGCTCTTCATAAATAATACATCGGGTGTATGAATTAATTTAGAGAATAATCGTGTCATTGAAAACAGTACGTGACCAACAGTAAGGATTCGTGTAAGCACAAATTCAACGCAAACTTCTACGAACATTCCTCTTCGTGTTATCTGGTTTCATTGTATAACTAAGTAGAAGTATTCTTACAATACATCTACTGCCTGTCTGTCTTTGTCTGATGTGATGTTCGTTTCTTCTAGAGAGATTTTATATCGAGCTCTAATAGATTCACATTGTAACCACGTATGTAACCCATATAAACGCGATGAATTATCATCGTATAACCGTAAATTGTCGCAAAGTGCTCGTGTCGTGAACTGTGCCTCGTGCACACCCAGAACATCAATATTTGCCTTTGTTTTCAATGGTATCGTTGAATCCACAGACTTAGCATTTTTACAGCATCCACAAAGTATTTCCAAACAATGATCAAACTCATTTCGAGTCCTTGTTACGTTCTGAATTATTTCATGTTGTTCGTACATGTGTTCTTATTTATACGAATTATTACAATATGTATCTCTACAATATGTATGTCTCTACATTGTATATTCTTAACATCGGCATTACATCATCGAAAATTACGTTCGTCGAAAGACGATCGTATTTTACCGCTTGATCGTAATCTTCACCTACGCCTCGTTTTATTTTCAAAATAGATATGTTTGTGTAGCTTTAAGTATCTGTCCGCCTTATTATTACATACCAAAAAATGCATTATCGAATCGGGATACGAGTCATGATAATTTGATCTGGGATAATTTGATATATATATATAGATAATACTTATCATATTAAAAATATGTTTGGAGTTTGTTGATCCACAAATTCTACAATATAGTCGGTTAGATAAAAATCAAAATTTAGATAAACCATAAAATCATACCATAAAAATTCGAATCCCGATTCTCCTACTGATTTAGTAACTGTTTCGATAAACGAGTCATCTAAATGTCTAACACACTTTTCTCCTTAAGCTAAATACTAAAGATAGCCAACATTAGCTACATTAATGAATTCGATCTGATTTAGGCCCCGCTGCGTTCAATGCAACCAACTGCCAGGGGGAGCCCCCAGGTTCCCAGTCCTGGCTTGTTACGTCCATTTACACCTCCGGATCTTTCTTCTATACCTCATATGGACGGTACACCCCCACAAAGCAGCGGTGTTCGTAACAGTTCCTCATCCGTGAGCGGTCAAACCAACGATGGTGCCCAAGAACAATCCGGTCCATATATCATCGGTAGTCCCATCGATCTCGGCAACATCGATAACGTCGATAATATTGGCCTACGTATAGATTCTCTGACGACTGGGATTGGGAGCCGAAGGACACGTGAACACATCGAACTGCGGGAAGCTGGAGTGCATGAAACAAATTCCGAAGGTAAAACATGTCCACAGGCTGTTATTTCCTGCAATTGGCGACTGGAAAGATTTTCTGTTATTAGTAGACTGCGGATCTAGTTTATGCATTTATGGAAAATTTAAAAGTACGAACATTTCTGCAGAATATATGTAAGACGAAGAAATATATACGAAATATCAAAAGTAGAGCAGACGTTATAGCATTTAATAGATAAAACACATCTCTATTCAGATTCTATTCTTTTAATCGCGATAAAAAATGACTTTACAAAAAATATCCGGAGTCTAGTTATTCACAATACTATGAATATAAATACGCTATAAATACGCTCGTAATATGATAGCTAGCCACAAAGTCGTATTGTTCTTTGTGGTCGTAAAGATACATGCCAAAAGGATATATGTTGATAGGATTTCTAGCCGCAAGTTCAAATCTCTAGTATTGTATGGCAGTAAATATTCGGTAGCGAAATTAAATTTTAAGTTTTTGAAGTAGAATTTATTCGGTGTTTAGATCCTACATATTGTAGAATATTCACGCTGAATAATTTTTGTCATTCCTATTGTTTAATTCGAAATACATTCTGAAATATTATAGAAAGTGAAAAATCTAATAAGATTTTCCCGTTTCCTTTGTATTTTATATCGTAATATTGTTCCATTAAAATAGCGCGAACGGATTGTCCAATAAAGTATAACATCAGTAGCGCGGAGCTACCTCCAGTCCACCCCAGCGGAAATGTCCTTGGCCTATAGTCTCGGAGCATCGGCGTTGTATATTGACGCAACTTTACCGTACGTACATGTCTACGTATTCATGGAAAATACTGGTGGAGTGAAGCTCGGTGCTGATGCCAACTTGTTGCCGGTAGCAGGCGCATGCGTTTTCAGGGTAACACGTGTACAGGGCTGTCACATTTTGTGGACACCCCCTTGTCAGTAGTGTACTAAACCACTTGAGAGCCTGTGTCTCTAAGCGATCCAAATATCCAACGTTTTAAGCCAACGTTTTCGATCTTATACGTTCTAAGTATCAACGTATTCATCTATTATATTATTTTCATATTGAAAATCATCCTATTTGTTTCCTTTAGTTACAGTAGTATTTTTTATCCATCGTTATTTATTTTTTAATTTTAGTATGAGTAAGAATACAATTAAATGTTGATGATCGTAAATGAAGTCGTACTAGTAACATAAATTGCACGTATAAATTACCTAACTATTGGCAATCTAATGGGCCGGATATACATACCTCGGTAAAGAAGTCGCTGATGACCAGTGCCACCTACGAACTAGAATCAGTGTCTCTCGAGCAAATTTGCAGGCGTGACATGGTTACGCGAACTCGCGACTCGAGAATTTTTGCAAGAAGTACTGCGGGTTTTAGAGAACAGTTAGAAGTGGATTAATTCGTAGGATCGCGTTGCACGTACATTCGTATTTCCGTTGTATCGGTAGGGGTGTGGCGACAGGCGCGAAGCTTCTTCCTCCACGATGACGCAGATATGTAGTTCGTTTAACCGATCGTTATTTCGAGCAGAAAGGTGTTCGACAGGTGTACGTTAACTATCATTTCATAGGAAGTTTTATTATAGGAAGACGTGTGTAGATCTTCACAGAATGTTGGCTATCTATATTGTTTTCTTTCATGGATTAAACAAGTTCCAAGTCGGTTGAATGAAATGTTAAAATCGTATGTCAGTTTTGGTCCTTATTTTCTAATCAGTAACGAATAATATAATCACAGAGAATACGTTTAATTTGTATTCTTTAAATTTAGTGCCTCTTGATGTTTCTTATTCCTCCATCGTCATCGATTGTATTCAATTTAGTAGTCTCACAATAGGCTGTCTTTTTTCATTTGCAACTTTAATCGCATTCAACTACTTGTTACACAACTGTTTTGGTAGTGGTGACGTACGAATGGATAATATATCGCCGGAAGTAATTATTACATGATTGGTGTTGAGAAACTATGGGATATACGAGCTCAAATATTTTGCGTGCACGCGTGTCGTGGAATAATGTATGTACACTATCAAAAAATAATCATTTAACACTCACGTATCAAGTTTGATACTATGCAGTTTTTGTTTTGCGTAATACGATCTAGATGCAGCAGATACGGCTAATATGTGTATATTCGGTATGCACAATGTATATACACAAGTGATAATACTCATATCAAGACGCTCACTGTATTGGTATAACCGGCTGTCCTTGAAATGAGATTTTGACAAATTTTATTTAAATTATAAAATAGATTCGAAAAATGTATACATTTTATATGCAAAGTCGTTTAAAATTCAGCTCTGCAATAAGTATATAGTAAATATTTGTTAGTAATACTATGATTTTGTATTATTTTTTTACGAACTATAATTTTACAAATCATTAATATTTTGTTTCACAATTTTATAGTATATATAGATAATATAAATACATATAGTTATACGTATAGAATTTTTTTAAAAATTATCAACATACACGAATTAAGTTGGAGATTTAATGATCATTAAAATGTTAGTGACATTGAAATGAATTCTTCTTGGGCAATGTTACTTCTTATTGACCGCGATAAAACAGTTTTTTACGGAATGCCTTTTTAGATATGCACCTATAACCTCCAAGATGATAATAGAGTCCCGAACTACGTCATTTTCTTCTTAAATAACATAGTGAAACCACTAAGTTCTCTCTGGTCTCTAGACACGTCTGAATTCGTGTATTATCATTTATTTTTCGATATAATTGAACGAAAAGAGATGTGAAACGTTACTGATTTTATATCGTTTGATATTATATCATTAATACAGCGTCAAAGACATTAGATTGTGTTTGTGATAGTGTTGTTTTGTCGCGCGATAAATATGGATCGGTGTGGCAAAGAGAAGTGATGTGAAAGACATTTTATTTAACAACCAGTAACATGGAAATAGCTCGTACGAAAGTAATACAATGGTTCAACGAACTCAGATCCCGGTTTCATCTTTATTTGTATGCTCAAAATCGTAAGTCAACATATTCAGAAAAAATATAAATGGTTGATTGCAATCAAACACGCGATTATTATAGTTAGATAAGAAATACATACCTTCCAAGTTATGTTATAAAACGATAAAAACGAATTAATAAATAGCATAATATGTATTATTAAGTAATATCGTATTACTGATTAATTCTTTCATATGTAACGATCGTAACTTATTTAGTTTATTATAGTTTTGAAGCAGATGTTTCGATGAGAGAAAACATAGTAATATAAAATGATGTATGTTTTATCGTAGTTGGTCCCATAAGGGCGGAAAATGGTGCATCCCAAGGTGACGATCAGCGGTCTTCGTATCAACATGATAGCAGTGAAGAAAGGGTGGTTTTCATAAATGCTCCCCAGCAGCCAGCGAAATACAACAACAATCGCATTAGTACCGCGAAGTACTCACTTCTTTCGTTTATACCTATGTTTCTTTTCGAACAATTTCGTCGATATAGTAATTGCTTCTTCCTATTCATCGCCCTCATGCAGGTAAACAAATCTTACATACATAAACAAACGTTTATATGGTACTTTTTATTACACATTATCTTGTTCTTAATTTTAGCAAATACCGGATGTATCACCTACAGGTCGATACACAACTTTGGTTCCATTAATTTTTATTCTTAGCGTATCTGCATTAAAGGAGATAGTCGAAGATATTGTAAGTATCCCTAATCATAAATTAATTTCTATTATCCAATATAAAATATTATAATATCGTTACTTACAGAAAAGACACAGAGCAGATGATGAAATAAATATGCGTGAAGTGGAGGTTTTGAGAGATGGCCACTGGCAATGGATACAATGGAGAAATATTGCTGTTGGTGATGTGGTTAAGGTTGCATCCTATTTTTCCCAAGCTGGATGTGGTAATGATTTATAATTAACATATTTCTGCTAGAATCGCTTTCTTTAATATGCATAGGTTCACAACAACAAGTTCTTCCCTGCTGACTTGATTTTATTATCATCATCGGAGCCACAGGGTATGTCTTTCATAGAGACTGCCAATTTGGATGGAGAAACAAATTTGAAGATACGACAGGCCCATCCTGACACTGCCAGTCTCTTAGATACTGTTGAATTAATGAATTTTCGTGCAAATATTCAATGTGAACCACCAAACAGACAATTGTATGAGTTTAATGGAGTATTGCGAGAAACAAATAAACAGTATGGTTGTTTCTTACAAAAATTTGAGAGATGTTATGAAGTTGTATGTAAGAAATGTATATTTCACTTTTTAGACCTGTAGCTTTGGGACCTGATCAAGTATTGCCTCGTGGTGCAATGCTAAGAAACACACGGTGGGTGTTTGGTGTAGTAATTTACACAGGCCATGATACAAAACTTATGCAAAACAATACTACAACTGCACCCTTGAAAAGGTCTACCTTGGATCGACTGACCAATACACAAATACTCATGTTATTCTTTATACTTCTTTTGCTGTGCCTATTATCTGCAATATTTAATGTTCTTTGGACCAGAGCTAATAGTTATGGATTGTGGTATTTAGGTTTACAAGGTGAGAAATTGGCTTATTTTCTCAACTTTCTCGAAGATAATCACAAAACTAAATAATTGTTTATTTATTTCAGAGGAAATGACTAAAAATTTTGCTTTTAATCTCTTAACATTTATGATTTTATTTAACAATTTAATACCCATTTCGTTGCAAGTCACGTTGGAAGTAGTGAGATTTATTCAAGCCACGTTCATTAATATGGATATCGAAATGTACCATGCAGAAACCGATACACCAGCAATGGCACGTACAAGCAATCTTAACGAAGAACTTGGCATAGTTAATTATGTCTTTACTGATAAAACCGGAACTCTTACGAAAAATGTAATGGAGTTTAAACGATGTTCAGTTGGTGGCAAGTTATATGAGTAAGCGTTTTAAGTATTATCATTTATTGCCTTTTATCTTATTTAGTTGTTTTTAAGTAAAAAAATTTGTTTACAGTTTACCAAATCCAAATATAAATGGCAATGAAGTCGCTACTAGTATTAATAGTGAGCTAATTAGAGATATTGTTGAAGGAAGGTCAGTACAAGATTCTTCTCGTCCTGTTGATAAAAAGGCTGCAAACCATGAAAAAGTAGTACATGAATTTATGATTATGCTCTCAGTGTGTCATACTGTTATTCCTGAAAAAATTGATGAAACTGTAATTTATCATGCTGCATCTCCAGGTAATGTATTTATATTAATGTGTTTATATCTTTAAACATTATTCATAGTTTAATTTTATACACGATTATCTAAATAGATGAAAGGGCGTTAGTAGATGGAGCTCGTAAATTTAATTACGTATTCGATACTAGAACGCCCGCTTATGTGGAAATAATAGCTTTGGGTGAAAGACTTCGTTATGAAATATTAAATGTAATAGAATTTACTTCTGCTAGAAAAAGGATGTCCGTAATTGTCAAAACACCAGACGGAAAAATCAAACTTTTTTGTAAAGGAGCTGATTCCGTTATTTACGAAAGATTATGTCCAGCTCCCTTAGATAATAACGACCTTGAACAGAGTAGTTTGGACGATTTCCGAGACGTAACTTTGGAACATTTGGAGGCATTTGCATCCGAAGGTTTAAGAACGCTTTGTTTTGCCGTTGCAGATATACCTGATAATTTCTATCAGGTGCGTACCCTTTATTGTTAATTTTCATTTGATTCATTTTGAATAAAATTGTGACATCAGCCGTTTTTTTAATAGTGGTGGCGTGAAACTTATCACAATGCGACAATTAGTTTAGGAAATCGTGAAAGTATGATCGAAAATGCTGCGAACCTTATTGAAACAAAATTAAGATTATTAGGGGCAACTGCTATTGAAGATCAATTACAAGATCAGGTATGTGTGTAGTTTGTTTTCCGATATATGTTTTCAGAAATGAATGATGGGAATTCATAATGTCATAGGTACCAGAAACAATACAAGCTCTTTTACAAGCTGATATTAATGTATGGGTATTAACTGGAGATAAACAAGAAACTGCCATAAATATTGGCTATTCTTGTAAATTGATCACGCATGGGATGCCATTATATATAATTAATGAATCATCTTTAGATGTAAGAAAAGATTGAGAGCATTATATTTTCTAATTTTCTTAGGAAAGAGTTTTAAAATCAATATCTAATTACAGAAAACAAGGGAAGTTATAATACAGCGGTGTCTTGATTTTGGAATCGATCTAAAGTGTCAAAATGATGTAGCTCTTATTATAGATGGAAATACCTTAGATTTTGCATTATCCTGTGATATTAGAATGGATTTTCTAGATTTATGTTCATCTTGCAAAGTTGTTATTTGTTGCAGAGTTTCACCAATGCAAAAAGCTGAGGTGATCTTGTTGTGAACTTATTTAATTTTTATTTGATATTTCTTAACAAAAGCAATAACGTAATAAAGTTTTTCAGGTAGTTGATTTGATAACAAGTAACAAAAAGGTTGTAACACTTGCTATTGGAGATGGCGCAAATGATGTAGCTATGATCCAGAAAGCACATATCGGCGTTGGCAAGTTACTTATTCGTTGACTTCATGACAAACAAGAAAGATGTATATTACTAATTTTTACCATTTCTTTAGGAATTTCCGGAGTTGAAGGTCTTCAGGCAGCTTGTGCTTCTGACTATTCTATTGCGCAATTTCGTTTTTTAAAACGTTTGTTATTTGTTCATGGTTCATGGAATTACAGTAGGATGTGTAAATTAATATTGTACTCATTCTACAAAAATATTTGTCTGTATGTTATCGAACTGTGGTTTGCCATTTACTCCGGCTGGTCCGGACAAATCCTTTTCGAGCGATGGTCAATTGGTCTTTACAATGTTGTAAGTTATAGGCTCATATTGTGCTATCATATAATTACTAGAATATATAGTTATTGTATAATACATGTTACAATATACAAGGTACACAATTTACATTAGGTATTTACAGCAGCTCCTCCACTAGCTATGGGTCTCTTTGATAAAGTATGTTCCGCGGAAACTCATTTATCTCATCCAGGATTATATGCTACAAAAAATACTGGAGAATCGTCGTTTAATTTTAAGGTATTGTATTCTTTGTATAGTATTAGTTATATTTGACATTATGTTAACAATTTTGTACAATTTCGACATTGCTTACATAGGTATTTTGGATGTGGATTGCAAATGCTTTAATACATTCATCTCTTCTTTATTGGTTGTCACTGCTGGCTTTAAAAGAAGGCGTGATATGGGCAAACGGCCGAGATGGTGGATACATTGTGTTAGGAAATTTTGTATACACAGTATGTTATAATTTAATAACTGTTTTATTGTGCTATCAAAATGAAGCCAGTTCTTTATAAGAAGAATATATTTTATTTTTTTATAGTATGTAGTTGTAACAGTATGTGGAAAAGCAGGGTTAATAATAAATTCTTGGACGTGGGTCACTCATTTGGCAACATGGGGATCTATTATGCTTTGGTTTTTGTTTATTCTCATATATAGGTAAGTTACGCAATATATCTGTATTTTATTTACATCAAAAAATAATGAAGTCATTTATTAATTCAATTACAGTAATTTTTGGCCTGTTTTAAACGTGGGTGCAGTGATGTTGGGCAATGATAGAATGCTGTTTTCTTCACCTGTATTCTGGCTGGGTTTGGTACTTATACCAGCAGCAGTGCTACTTGTGGATGTAACAGTTAAGGCGTAAGTATATATCCAATAATTATCATAATACGTTAATTACACGTATTTGAAGTATGTCCTGTTACAGAGTAAAGAATACAATTTGGAAGTCCGTAACTGCGGCAGCTAGAGAAAATGAGATTCGAAAATCAGACCCCGGGGATATATTCAACAGTCATGACTACAGAAGCTCGTAAGTTTCTTTATATCTTTTTAATATACATTATAGAAATTCAAAATTATTATAGCGACTCAGAATTGAAAAACCGTCACGAAACAAAGGCATATGCTTTTAGTAATTCATATTGGTAACTTATTAATAATATTTTTTCGTATGGGGTTAAAAATTCACATACATTTAGATACATAGCAGTACATATACCTTGCATGAAAAATTGGTAGAGTAACAAAAACAAAATTACTTATTAATGTTCAATATGCATGGCTTATTGAATGTAACATTTTAACAAACCACATTCACACTAGAATAACATTTATTTTTATACGATGACAATTCCTATATAACTTTCAGAACTAACAAATCACTTAGAGATGCATGCATATAGCGATATACAGTATCAATCTTGTTAAAAATGGTGTTTATAATTTGTTTTCATAATAGTATTTTTTTTCCAAAGGCCAAATAACTTTCCGATGTTTTACTATATTAGGATTTCTTAATAACAATTATATTTTTAACATTTAATTGTCTCAATTGAGTAGAAAAATGAAAATTGCAACAGGAGATCGAAGTCGTATTCGAGGAGGCGATGGTTAATTCGATGTTGGACCTCGATTTGGTCGCCACGAAGGCGAAGTAAGATCAAAATCTTCCCGATTGCGCGCGCGGCGCGGGATCTGTGGTTCACTCATCATACAGGGCATGTTTCAAGTGCACCATTCCGTATTCCATGTTCCTAAAGATTTTCTACAAATTCCCGTCCACTGTAAGATCAGTAAGCATCCTTATATTTTTTATACACCTTACCTATTCCTACCTAGTATCGTCTACCGTCTAATACTGTACGTGTTAACTTTTTTTTTTTATTGTATTAAACATTATACGTACTAAAGACTACTTACTATGAATTTGTATTGTTCTTTAATACAAAAGTAGTATAAAGTCTATTACATATCTGCATATGAATAAGATTGATAATGTTTTCTTTACTTCCTACCTAGTAGAAATAGAATCATTCTGTATACTTATGCAATATGGTATAGGAGCAAAAGGAAAGCTGAGGCATTTCATTAATTGTATCTCTGTTTGCTCGTATGGTTAATTGTCATCTTCATCTGTATTTAATTTCATACTTTATTCTGTATTAATACTACAATTTTTCAAATTTATTTTGAGCGATTTACAGTATAGATTGGTGATTATACTTCGTACGCGTAAATAGTAGCATCGAAGACCAAAGCTTTTTCGAAGTATCGTAGAATACGAACGTAGAGAAACTTTAGTTATTTATTTCTTTTTATTTTATTTTCAATCGTTTAACACTTGGATACTAGTTGGGTTCACAAGAATAAAGCTGCATTGATATAATATGCAATAAAAAATATTGTAAGTAATACGGACAAGTGGTTGTTTCGAAAGTAAACTAATTCTGGTAGTAATCTAGTTTGGCCAATCACTTGAAAAAACCCATCGGTATGAAGCAAGTACTCTGTTTGTTAATGCGGTTTTCTGGTATGTTTTATTCGCGGTATCCCGTGAAGGCCTGTGCATGCCATCGCCGAGCTCGCGAGGTGTAAGTACCCCCAGTAGTATGTACGTAACTCGTAGTGTTCCTGCAATTCTACACTTTCAGGCGAAAGCACTGCTGATTAACCAAACTGCATGATCGTTCAACGGTTCACTTGCAAGGGCACCGCGGTATGAATAATATTAGCACGTGTATCACAGTCACCTTTTAATACAACTTTAACATTCTTTCTGTATCGAAACATGTAAGGATAGAAATTGAAATAGATCATATTGGAAATTAGTTGGATGGAAATTAGTAGAATATATAGATACAAATCACGATCTTAGTAAATATTTTTTTGTTTTGTTACTATTTCAATTAGTTTCATTTACAGCGTTTATTCGAATTTTCAAATTCTTAAGGATATATATGTGTTAATATGTGTATTAATTAATAGTATGAACTTTCCCATTAATACATCAAAATTAATTTGTATTAATATAATATTACAAAGGACACGATTTGTATCCAAGTTGTAATGAAAAGCATCAAGGAATATTTAAATAGAACTCTTAAAGATAATAGAGCATCGATTAGAAGAATTATGAACAGAAAGATCTGTATCGCCAACTGATAGTATTTCTAGCACCGCATGAATCAATTTAGATAAGTAACTTGAAGAGAAGGCTACACGCGAGGCATATCATTATTGTGGGAAAAGAATTTGAAGTGTAAGGATGAGGACGATCAATAGACAAACGAGTGTTTCTAAAACAATTTTGAATGCACGGCTTTCCAGATTGACGGAGACGGCACGGCTATTGAAAAACGTAAAAAGTGTTTTCACCAGGCGATCAAACGCCGCCTCCAGAGTTAATACCGATGTGGAACTATCACGTAAGTTGTTTTATCTAACGACGGCCTGCAATCAAGAAAAGCAGAAATAAAAGAAAAACAAGGACAGTCAGAACGATGGTCCTTTTGTACAAATTCTTTGTCTTCTAAGCTCGCCGTTTGTAGTATTTTCTTTACTCGTTACTAACAAGTATATTTACTTAAGAGCACACGCTTTGTTATTCACGACTTTTGCCTATTTAATATAAAAAAAATTTTCTTCGAAATAAGCAATCTTCCACAATATTCGCACCTAGATAAGTTTTAACAGTGTATATGCGCTGTGCTATTATTAAGCTACAAGCTGCACTAACAACATTATTCTAACAAAACTTGTACTTTCACTAACCTTTAATTGTTAGAGTAACTCGTACTTGTCTCGAGCAACTCGTTGTCTTACGTGATGATGTCTTAACTTGTAGTTTAAGAATCTTTCTAAAATCGTAAAAAAGATAGAACTTATCCTGCAAGACTGTAAACTAACATCGATTATAAATAAGTCTAACATCTTCCTGTAGATAGTGCATGTGTGTTAATTAATTTAATGTTGTAATAACAGAGATTAATAGGCTACGATCTTTGTTGTTGCACATGCTGCGCGATGCAGATGGATTTGCATTCTCTCAAGAGGAAGGAGGCTCGGTGACACAGACGGACGTAATCAGAGCTTACGATACAAATCTTCCGAAACCTGGCGGCATGTGATCTTAATTCTTCTAGCTAGAGAAACTACACAGATGTATATTCTATAGGTACTTTTTTCGATTAACGAAATCAAAAATAGAAAAAAAAGGAAAAGAAAAAAAAGAAGAAAGGGAAGAAAAAGGAAGTTTTTCTGGGAATTTGGTACTCGCCAAGCCCTACGTAACGCCTGTCTATTGTGTTTCACAATTCATTCGATATTTCGCTTGTTCTTTCCTTGCGAAAGGGAGATGTTACGATTTTTGATGACGGGCCTTGTAACTAATAGTATTAGAAAGACTATCAAACGAAAATTCTAAAAAGATGTATCCCCTGTTTTCTTAAATTATTAAGATCGTGTACAATTAAGAAAGAAAGACAAAGAGAAACCCTATCGGTGTCCTACGCCCTACATAATTGTTTTTGATACCCTCTGAGATTTACTATATCTATTATATACCTCAAATCTCGTCTTGTAAGATCTCGTACTTCTTATAATCATCGTTTCTGTCTTATGCATTTAAATGTGGTGCATTTCTGAACTCATTTTACGCTAGATTTGAATCTTAAGAGAACCATTACGCACTCTGAATGTATATTCCGTTTTCGTAGTTCAACGGGAACGTGGTTTTTTTGTGGAATTGGATGAATTTAAAAAACGAATAATTATTGTAAATGGAAAGAAAGATTTGTTTGTGCGACTGGCGATACGTAAGGCGATACAGAGAGTTTGATTTTCGATTGCGAACATAAGCAAAACGTATATTCTAAATATGTACTGTCAAAACAAAAAGTATATGAATAAGAAAGTATTCGAAGAATTATCCTTTGAAATGTTTATCGTGTAAAAGAACTAACTAGCGTTCTGTCGATTGTCGTGATTTAGATGTTAAAAGAACATTGTTCCCGCTAGATTCCACGTTATTCGTTCATTCAATTCGTTCCTTTTTTTTTTGTTCGTTGTTAAATCAATTTTAATATACATATTTTGCGATTATATATACGATAGTTGCGTTGTTATCTAGTCAAAAGAATTTGATGTGAGTGTGTTTCCATTCAGAGATTTACTCTTCCGGCCATTATAAACACTTTTTTTTATGTTTACGACTGATGAATAGAAATTTATTATTAAACTTATTATTAAAGAAATGATATGTGCACATATATAGCAACAATTTTGTGTACATTATATTCAGGATATGATATACATATATGATTATATTCAGAATAAAAAGAACATAATTCAGAAATATTGTTTATATTGTTACAATTGTTCAATTTTTCAAACTTATGACAATTGTTAGAGAAACATTTGAATAATTGGTTCGACTATATGTATGCATAAGTGGATATGAAATTTTTATTAAAACGATAGTATAATATAAATATGTAAGTACAAAGCACATGTAGATATATTGTATCAGTAAGCGATCTATGTATATAAAATGTATATATTTCTCTCTCTCTTTCTTTCTCTCTCTCTCTCTCTCTCTATATATATATATATATCTATATATAAATATATATATATATATAAAAATATATATATATATAAATTTACTTAATTTCTACAATTCTTTTACGTTCTGCTCTATTTTCTCGTTCTTCTTCTTTCGCTTATTCTTTTTATTTAATCTATCTTTGTATTATAGCATACACCATACCCCTGATTGACGATGACGAGATTAATCATGCCGACGAATTGTCCGAGGAGTACTTAAATTGCACTGAAAACTTCGACCATTCATATGGAAGACTTAACAATTACTACCGTCTATAAAAATTTTATGTAACCTTTTTTTTTAACGTATTCACAATTCTACCTCGACTCAGATTAAATAAGTACTCGAGTGATATTAATTCACTGAAAAACTCCTTTTCTTATTCGTCTTCCCTTTTTATTATTGACAATAAACTGCTAGACGTTTTAATGTTTTTTGTTCAAGTTATCATTGCCGGTTCCAATTTTAAACTAATAAAGAAGTTTTCCCGATCCTCCCTATATCGATTCTTCAATAAAAATTCCTTCGTGAACGAATGCACCGGATATTCGTATCCTTGAGCTCGTTTCTGACAATCCGACAACCATGTCGCAACTTCGATCACGCGTTTCATCCTTGGATCCATATCGCTTAATCTCTTCTGCTCTTTGATACGAATTTTACTCTTTAAAACAGCGTTGTACCAACGATAGAAATATTTCCACGCTAAATCCTGTTGCCTCGTCGTCCACGTTAAATCTGTCTTCTCCTCGTAAATCGTATTTTGATCCCTTTTATATTTCATCCTGTTTAAAACGGAATTGAGGAAATTCTTGCTACAGCCTTGCTTTTGTTTCAGATCCGGATTACTTTCCAGCGATACATCCTTATTTCTATTAGACGTTGCAGCTAAATCCTTTGAAGGGTTTATTCTATCATTCGTATGGATAATACTATTGCCTTGTTGATGGCATTTCGCATTATTTAATTGCAGAAGTCTCAACAAAAGGTCAGCCACGTGCGGCATGCAAGGTCGATTCTTTTCAACTTTAGCCCAAGATCGTCGGTATGATAAAGCACACGGGTTCTTGTAAATCTTGCAAAGTCTTTCCATAACTTCGTATCTAAATCATCAAAACATTTAATTGAACAAACGGAAGTCTTTGTAACAAAGTAAGATAATTATTTAGGTACACGATGTTGGTGTGCATGTACCTATTCGCATGATGAATACGTAAGTAATCCCATGTAGTTCGCAGTCGGAAAATCGGAGGCGACTGCAATCCCGCCAAAATCGATCTGCACGAGTGAAAATTCCCCATAGCGAGGCACTTTTTGGCAGCGTTCACGAGTCTCGCGACAATTCTACTTCTCATGGGTAATTTTCTCACGCCCAAAATTTCACTGCCAATTAGACAAGAAACACGATGACTGAATGCTATCCACGCTGCTAAATTAGGCGCGTTCCTGGAACTCCTTTGAAAGACCAAGATCTCGATCTCCTCGGCGGGAATTCGGACGAAGAGGTCGCGATCTATGAGCGTCAGCTGCGTCGCCAAAATGTCGCTGTTTATATCCCAAATTGTTATTCTGAAGTCCATTCTCAATAATCTCCTTAATTGAACAGTAGTATTATTTTCCTGGTTTTCGAATTTCTGTCTTCTCTTGGATCCATTTCCAGAGAAGATTCGTTCTAGGAAACTGGGTTTTTCCTCAGGAGCAATGGTAGAATCATCTTCGCACTGACACTTTTTTTTTCTCCTAAACAACTTCCTCCTGGTCGGTCGTTCTTTCTCCTGGCGAAAATTTCTCAGATGGTTCAAGTGCAGTCTCAGCTCCCTGTCGCAATACAATTAACACGTTCAACGCGATGACGATCACCGGTGACCGATAAAAGGCTTTTCGTCCCGTGACGTCGGCCATCGCTAATTGTCGTATGATGAATACATAAAATACACATGACTGTGGATATTTATGCAAATTTATATTTTTATAGGTATGACCAAGGAAGTGGAACTAAAACACAAAGTCTGTTTCACCTACCAAATACCATAACCAGTACTCTGCTTTGCATATTTTATGTATTTTTGCATAAATGCATAAAAATTCATGGTCTCTGATAATAGTACAAAATTCATTATGTATCTTATTATCCATTTTAATTTAAAATAATGCGAGCCGCGTGAGCGGAAAGGCATCTGATATAGGTCTCGCGGCAAGCGTGTTGATAAGATGGATTTTCTAATTCAATATTTTCTTTAGTTACTACCTGTAAGCGGTGGAAGCAGGTCTGGGTCGGTACCAGTATTCTGGTGTCCAAAATAGCACAACTCGTCCCTTCGCAGTAGTCCCGATCGACCCAAACCTACCAGATTGAAGTTCGGTATACGAAATACTAGCTGCCAATTGTCGACGAGATACAGGAAGTTTCAGTTCCGACTCGACAGGTTGTCGACGAATAGTGACCAGACTGAAAGATCGTCGACCTTGAAGAGTAGTTCGTTCCCCAGGTTGTACCGACCAGGGACCAAGGGCGTAAAGAAAATGGGGTGCAGTACAGAGACCGTATCTCCTAAAATGTTTGGAATGTTTCAAGGACTCGCCTCTTTCACCTCTTTCTTTGCCCTCCCACACCTTCACGGCATTTTCCATGAGGACGTAAATATTCTTCACGGTCAATTGCAAAGGGAAGCAATCGGGATCCGTTTGGATCGGACCAAGAACCAACCCTGAATGACACTTCTCTGGAACTCCAAAACCAAATCGAGATATTCTTCGCGCGAGACATTTCTTCGGACTCCTCGATTCTTCTTCTTTCGTGAACGCTTCGTTGTACCAAACGTTCCGTTTCTCCCTGACTTTGTCTTCGAAGATCTTGGCTTGCAAATTACGAGTACAAGTCTGACAAGTCGCGTAGAATTTGGTCTTATTGTAATATTTGCGATTGTGATCTCTGACAAAGAGTACGTCGCAAAGACCATCGTTCTTGCGTCTCTCTGCGAAGCAACGACACGTAGGCCAGCTACGAGACCCTTTCTCGATCTTGCTCGGAGAAAAATCTTTTAACTCGGCCTTAATGTCTTCCAAACTGGCGCCGGCGAATCTTATAGGAACAGGAGTGTATTGACCGTCTACCAGCTCGCTGTAGGATGGTCCGAGGTATAAGTCCTTGTGACGCCATGTTGAAGGTGTATAATCACCGGCGCCTCCATAGTGAGTCCATATTCTGTATCCAATTATAGAATGTATTACAATGAAAATTTCTTACAAATGGATAAATATCAAGTAACAAAAGAATCACCTGCACACTGCTCTTCTTCCATCTTTTCTGAAATCTTTCCGAAGCTCGATCTCCGAAGAAAGGATGTATAAAGTCGAGCTGCTCGCTGAACTTGCAGCGGTCGTTTCCGATAACGAGCTTCCGTTTGTCTTGTTCGCTAGCAAACTTTCGACTTGCTCGCACCATTTCTTCCAGAAAATGTTTCTTCCTTGTATACCGCCGAGTTCGTAATAGCTTACTCTTCCATCGATGAATCTAATGATATTAGTAGCGGTCAAAGCGCTATTTAATAAGTATCATCTCGTTAAGAAAAGTAGAGAAAGTTGTGAAAGCAGTTCATTTGTATCGAGCATCTCTATTTCATGACTTTTTATTTTTCAGCAAATTTCTACCTTGCCTTCAAGGTTTTGCGATGTCTCCTGTTGAACACGCTCAGACTAACGCATCGCAGAGGATATAGAGAAACCAGTTCGAAGCTCTCGATGGTAGGATCGAGGGTGCGCGGACAGAAAAAACGCGAGTTTCCTTTGAATACGTCAGCAGCCACGATTAACTTGGATGGCGTGAGACCAAGTGAAACTTGTCGAATTCCATGACCGTTCCTGGTGGTTTCAGCAAACGGAGATTCCACGAGGATGACGTCGGAGAAATCAGAGTACTCGGAGGCTAATAACTTTTGAATTCTGTTCTGTTCTTGCTCCAAGTTTCTCGTTCGATGACGAGATCTGATTTTACATGTTGGTTGCATAGAGCCGAATTTTTTTTTAAAAGAACGCAGCAGATAGAATTGTTTAAACGAGTCATCTACGAAATTCAGCACGACCTTTACATTTTCTTGAAAGGATGTCCGATTAGTACGACTTCGTTCACAAGAGGTTAATCACTTCTGAACGAATCTGTTATCACGACGTAATTTCTGTCAGGGGGAGTTTATAATTGTGCCAAATTCCAATAGACCAATAGAATCGGAAGCTTGAAGTTGTATAAAAGTGAAGTAATCGGAAGATTATCAACGTTCAACTAGAATAAAACCTTGGTTATCTGAATTAATGAATATTTGAACCAATTACACTGGATATGAATTACAATATCTGGATAATCGAGGTTTTACTGTTTTTATCATTTTTATATAGTAATAGGATTATTTTACTAGGGGGAAAAAAGTGTAGAAACGATCTAGTTCCATTAGGTATTATCGTCTTTATTTTTCAGTTCGACGGCTCCATCGAGTCTCACGACCTGTACATTAGTCGGCGACGGAGGGAACTCTGTTTAAAGACACGGGCCTACGTGGTAAAAGGTGTCGCGGCGCCTGTCATTTCGGTTAATTAAGGGTACTTTAGCCGTTTCTTATTTCTTAGACGCTATAATACGATAATAAATAACATATAAAAAAAGACATACAGGTAAAAGACGTAAAAAAGAAGCTCACCAATAGGGGGAGCGCTCTTTCATCTAGAATAAAAAGTCGATGTAAGTTCAAAGAGCGTGCAAAAATGTACAAAGTGGCAGAGGTACATGGTGGACTCCTAAAAACGGTTCGTTTCGACTTTTTTTTCTTTTTTTTTTTTTTTTGCTTTTATCCTTTATGAACGGAAGCTAACTTTTTATCGATTATTATGTTCGGGGTTCACTTTGATGGTGACTTTGTTGTTGAGAGCGGACGCGAGCTTCTCGACGTTGCTCTGTGGCAACTTTCCCGGTTCCGAGTTCGTTGTCTCGTTGTTGGACACTACTGTGTTTTCGGGGATTGGCTTAATACTTGGCTGTGCCTCCTGAAACAAAACAAACAATTGTTTTTACGAAGTTTGTTCCACTTCACGTTTCTTTAACGTGTTCTTCATCGCTTTGTAATCACATCTGTTAACGTCAAACGTGTAATTAACGTAATTTATACCTTTATCGTCTGTTGTTTTGTGCTTGGGGACATAATTGGCTACCTACACTAAGCATCACGCTTATCAGCCAAACGACATAATGACATTCTACATGTTTCGACCTTCGTTTACCTTTCGAAATTGATAAAACAAAAATTCCACTCACCCCGTCAGTCTTTCTTCTTAAGTTCGATCTTTGTAACGTTGCAGCCAATTCGTTCTGCAATCTCGACACCACTGGACCATTCGCCAATTCATCCGTGCCGTTTCTATCTGATCGAGACTGCTGCGACAGGAAGTCGAGCTTAGACGGTTGTTTAGCTTCCCCTTCGTAGGCGCCTATCCTAATGGCGACTTTTCCAGGGGCTGGCTTCAAGTTCGGTGCGTTTGCAGCTGCCGGAGACACGGCTGCTTTTGTCATTTCCGGCACGGGACTCGGCGACGTTTCCTTTCCATTCACTTGTGGCTTGTTTCCGGTACCGTGTCGAGGACTTCCGTTCGACGTGACCGTAGAATTATTTTGTATGGGGAAGTAAGTTGGCGGTGGCTTTGGAATCACTGGGTTTGGAGCCTCTTTCAACTTAAATGACTCTATGCTTTGCATCTCCACGGAATCCTCAGCGCTTTTGGTCTTCGAAAGAAGCGGAAGCGGGGGTGGAGCCGGTGGTGCTGGAGGCGCTACAGGCGCTACAGGCGCCGGAGGTGCTGGAGGTGCTGGAGGTGCTGGAGGTGCCGGCGGTATATTGTTTGTCGGCACTGTCGACGTGTTCAATACCCTTTTTTCTTGCTCCTGGTGACAGTTTAATGAGATTAGGATAAGCAATGATAAATTTAGGAACTTATATAGCACAAAAAGAAGTCGAGCGATACATATTTAATTTTATAGATACTATGTTTTAATCTATTCAATCTACCGAAGGTTGTTTCGGAATTTACTTAAGATTATGAACGTATATATTTAATTTTTTCTACTTTAGGTATTCTAGACGGTTCTTCGTTCAAAAATGTAGATTCAATGCTAATCGGTCAGATAAACTTGATAACTAACATTGTAAGGCGTAATAGTAACCAACACGCGACTCCTCCGTTCACCGTTGCTCAGCAAACCGTTCATGTCTTCGGTTTCAAAAGCCTAGCATTTTTCCTTCGATTAACTTTCCTCCGCTAGTAGCAACAGCCGCGGCAGCGGCGCATAACGGTTCAATTTCAACCGTCTTTTTGTAAATCACTTCCGACTCGTTAACGAACAGCCTTTCGGAGAGCACTCGCACACGGTCGTGGAACTCGAGGTCGCGACGAGAACTAATCTTCGTTTTCGTCGTCGTCGGTACTTTTCGCGAATTACGCGCGAATTACCGGCTGCGGCGAACGCCAAGTGCGGCACCGCTTTTTCGTTAATCACAAGCGAACCGCATTTCGCGGTGTTCCGCAGTGGCCACCTTGAAACCAATCGCACGCCACGATTCGAGTCGGTTGAAAACAGTCACGAGCGTAACTCGCGCTCTTATGTAAGCTCTATTATTTTACACGTTGCAATTCGAAGGAAATCAACGTGCAACGTCGGCCAACATAAGGAAAAATCCTTGCGACAGACGATCGCGTCCACTTGCGTATGTTCGAACGAGTCGGCCACCAACGATCGACTGTTCCGCTACCGTTAAACGTCCGTTTAACAGCACCGATCACCCGCCGATAAGTCGATTATGTAATGAGTCATCGATTCTGCGATAATTCATGCGTTTCTAGGAAGCGTCGAACGTAGCGAGGTAGAAATAATTCAGTCGTGTCTTTCTACGACGAAATTGTTGTAGAGGACAATCGATGATCGCTCGATTAGTAGATCGTTAATTAGCGGAATCGTTACAGCGAACAGAGCCGATTTAGAAAGCACTAGCTGCTTCCCCCGCACAAATACTTCTATCGTATCGTAATCAGTTGTCAGGCTTAATTAGCTAACCGCGATTCAATTAAGGGCGTGATTTAGTATTGCCCGGCCGCGAAACGACTAGTACGGATCCAGTGTTCGTATCGCGCGGCAGATTCAGCCGGACTGAGAACAGAACGGTGAGACTTACGTGACTGTAAGAGAGGAAGATCGGTCTCTGTATCGCCGCCGGTCGTCAGTTCGAACGATACGCGAGTGTATAACAGTTAATAAACGCAGCTTGTACATAAATTCAGGTGCAGCTGAGCGTATTGCGCTGCACACACGTTCAGTGTGTTTCGAGACTCGTGCAGACAATGACTGGCTGCGAAGTCTTCGTAATCTTGAGACTCGTTATCTATTTACTTTGGCAGATCTTCGGGAAGAAGGTTGTGTAATTAAAAACGACGCAAGAGAGCACGGTATAGCGTATCGCCTCGAGAACTGGAAGAATATGCCCCGAAACCACGTTATTTGCTTTGTTCCGCGTATTTTTCTCCAAACTTCCCCTCTTTACCGCCTTCTTTTTGTATCAATATTTAATTTCCACGCTCGGTTGCCAAGCAGCGTATTATAAGTATATCGCCGAGATACATACGTTTCCATGGCAAATTCATTTCCAAGAGTAGCTAATAGGATTTTTAATTAACCGCATACGTGTATATCCTTAGTTCCGCTCTTTCCATCGTGCGATACGTATGAGGAGTATCGTCCCCCCTGCTCCCCCTTCCTTTGATTAGTTCGCGATCGCAACCGAGAAATTTTATTCTAGACTTGAAGTCTTTTCGTGTAATCAGAAGCTGTAACGTCTTCCTCGTCGAAGAAAGGAAACGGTGAAAGTACTAAACGTTGTACTTGAACGGCGTGCATTACGCGTACGATTATAATAGAAACTTTAATAAAAAAGAAATTTCTCCATCTATACAATTTTTCTTCTACTTTTACTTCATTTACACCGGTCACTTAATTATCTTAAATCTTCTTTTGCGATCCAATTAACAATATTAGAAACGAAATCGTTGGAAAAAGTATGTAACTAAGGTATAGTAGATGTTGTTATAAGATATATTCTAATTATCGCAATAAGAAAAACAAAACAGTCACGTTCACGCAAATATCATGAGGTTATTAGATAAATCAAGGAAAATCACGTATTCAAGTATATAAGTAGATCGTTCATGTACCGCAAAGATAAGCTTATCATTTTCTTACCTGCTCCGGCGCCTGATCGGAGAAATGAACTTTTTGCTGAGCGCTGTTGAACATCTTTCGATGGGCACGCTTGAACTCCTCCATTAGCTGTAAACAATTTAATACGTGTGTTATCGCGTCTTTACTGTTCCTTTATTATTAATATTATTCCTCTGACCGAAGATTAAGCACCGAACTTAATCGATCAAGAACAAAGAGGTCACACGGTAAAATTTACGGCGCGCTCAATGCGCGTTCGGTCGCAAACTGAACTCGCGAAACGTGTACGAGCGAACTGCGCGCCTGTGAATCGTCGTTCGAACGCTCATCTACGAAAGTTCGATCGTTTGCAACATCGCGCGGTAATTTTTAATTAGGCTGGCTCTCTACTCGTTATCGACGTACAAACGCTTTTCAGTATCTGCACGGCGTATTAATCGTTCCTTTTGTTTTTTATGCATCTATTAACGAGCGTTTCTCCTTTATCTGTCGAGAAAAACAATCCTTGGTCGAATCGTTTAGTTTTCATCGCCGATCTAACACCGATTAGATTTTTACGAGATTAGATCGTTCACCCATCGAACGAGAGATCAACCGGTCGTAATTTCAATTTCAACGTTTTACAACGTAGCGAGTGAATGAACTTTTCGCGTGTTAAGTGTAACTGACAAGAGTTAGGATGTGACGGGAGGGATCGTGTGGGTGTTCGTGATACGAGAATCAGGCTCTCGTACGAGGCAAGTGAACGCGTGATACGAATATTCAACTTACAAGTACAGCGACGTTATGAATGCACTGGTATCCTGCAATTCGACGGAGTCTAGCTAAAGTTCAAAAGTCGCGCAGTAAAAGATCGTTGAATGCATCGGAATTCTATTGTCTTGGATCGTACACTTGAACCAATTTCGACGTTTATGTTATATTATGCTACGACATGTAGATTAAAGAAAAATCAAACAAAGATTAACAGAACATTGCTCTTATCGCAGTTTGTGTAAGATCACAAATATTGACTACCTTATCGTGCGTAACTTTCTGTTCTTGCGCCCTCAGAGCTTCCGGGTTTTGTGGCTTCCGCGGCTCCGCAGTTTTCTCCTTTCCTGCTTCCATTTTCGCGGCGTTGTTCATGTTCCTCTGAAAGAGACGATACATTCAATACGCTTACACATCACGATCGTGTATAAATATACCATCGATAATCGATATTTCGTGACGCAATATTTCATCGATTTAGAATTAGTCACACTGTGAGAAAGTCTCGATCGAGTTAGACAGAATGAGTGATAAGCGATTCGTCGACGATAAGGAATGCGTAACTCGGTTGTCCAAGGAATAGAACGTCCCTTATGATGAACGAAACCTTACTAACGTTACTATTATCGCCACCATGGAAACACGTTGAAAGAACCAAAATCTTATCTTTCGGCAAGAAAACAGTTATCTTTGCAGATGACGCACGAGATATCGCTAAGTGTAAAAGACAATTACCCATACTAAAATAGAGACAAATATAAATTTCCATATAATACAGCTTGTTGATTATTAAAACACGCGAATTGATATTTTCGTTGCTATATGACAAAAGTAAATTATTTACTAAGCATGAATTATTTACTTACTTTATATCGAAATTTATAATCGTGAAATAATCAGACTTCTTTATTGTTTATTGTTACCCGTTCGACATAATTATTTTAATCTTCGATCGGATAAGATCGTGTATGCAATATGAGTCATCGATCGCAAGAAAAATGCCACGTTTATAAAATAATACCAGCATCGAGCGGTGATCTAAATTCCAATTGAAACAACAAAAATATTGCCGCGCCAGATAGGCGCCACTCTCGCCACAAAGACTCCGAAGACGAGAAAAATCCAAAGAATCTCCACGGAGAATCGGTCGATATAAAAATCCAAATTCCGGTAACACGCCCGGTAATGCGCATAAACAAGCAGGTAATGCGATCCAAGCGGTGTATAGGTTTCGCGAAGAGGAAAAGTCGCGGCTCTCCTACCTGCTGCGCCCGCCTCTGCAATTCCTGAGTGATGGCAGTGCTTAGATCGGTGCAGGCTATCGGCGATGTCCTTGTGGCGCAATTGCGGGGTGTTGCGGTGGCCGCGGTGGCCGCGGTGTCATTGGTTTTATTGGTCCCGGTCGAGGTGGCAGTGATCGAGCCGAACGAAACTGTCGACGGTGGCTCGCAGGAGGACGTCGATAAGGACGAAGAAGTGGAAGCGGAGTCCTTGCTGCAGGAAGACTCGAGACTTGACTCCGTTTCCGTCGAGCCTGTACTGCCCATAGACATTGTGCTACCCATTTGCATACCCTTCGCGTTCATTGGCTTCGTGTCTGTAAGGATAGAAACGCATTTCACGTTGCTTTATGATATGCGTTTTAGAAGTTGACTTTAACACGTGTTGTTAAAGTCCGAAGTATTGCGAGGTATTACGAAAGGATCTTAATAATTTAGAATGCTGTTTCTTATTTAGAAAGTGTTAGCGTTTGACGCTACTGCGATTCTTGACTTTTTCATGTCATAATGAAAAACCTTTGTTTCAAGCGAGAAAAAGACTTTTAATGTTTTAAAAGTATCTTTAAAAATATCTTAAAAGTATCAATGACACTTTTGCTTCAGGAATTTTCTAACGATAGAAAAATGACGATTCACCATATGTGTCGTATCGATAGATTTTACGTGTATTTTCTCCAATTATTTTAACGCACCTCCGGACCATTTATAAGGAAGAGGTGGCGGCGGCGCTGGTGGGCATACAGTTTGATGGATCTCCACGGTCGTTATGGTTTTCCTATCTCCGTCCTGTGTGCCATTTTCCTGTGACAAAAGTTTAACAAGAGGCCTCTCAGTCCAACGTTCGAACGTACACAATCACCGTACCTCTACGATCGTTTCTCTTTTTAATTAAGCCGCGTCGATGGCTCTAGGCTACTGTACACTGATCATTACGTTAATTCGATCAAGATAATCGCGATGATTATGAGAAGACTCGGAGGTAGAAAGCGCTGATCGAATACTCGTTAATTATCAAACAGCGAGCGCTAGATATTAGAAGAACAATACCTATTAACACAAGAGTAACTCACTTTGGATCCATGATAGGGAGGCATATCATCGGCTGGACCATCGTAAATGACGTCCTGTTGCCGCATATTGTCCCTTCGATAAGCCAAACGACGATTCGCTTCGTCTCTCGGATTAGCGTCGAAATCGTGAACTTCGTAATCGATTCTTGGCGCCACAGGATCGTACAGAGGCTCGTTATCGATATCATCTTCATAATTACCACGCGAGTTCGGACGACCTGGTGCACCTACGAACCTGTGGTTTTGGTTCTGGCTCTGATTAATACGGATCACCGTGGTGTTATTTGGTCTTCGAGACCATTCCTGAGCCTGCAAATCAATCAATTATCATTGCTTAGCGTCTCTCTATTTTTCAATCGAACGACTATCACTCTTCAACATTTTTAAATTTTTCACAAAAATTACGATCCATTTTTTGAATAAGAATTCGTACCTGATCCACGTGAGCCCATTCCGCGGAGCTGCAGCTGCTGGTGGACAGGGCAAGCGGGCAACAGATCCTGCAATATTCACGGTCACGTGTTACCAGTAATTTTTGCATCAAACGGTACTACTTTCTAATTCCAATTATACAACATCGTGAGGAAGTAAGACGTAAAGGAACGAGGGTTAAGAACAAGATGAACGTTTATGAGGCGGTCAGGAATTCGTCCTGTTCCCCGGTGCTGCGATCGTTATCACCGAATGTCCTATTAATAGACCGACTTTCTCCTTGGTGCAAATTCATCGATGCCACATGATAACGGTCGGTAGCAAGAGAGAGAGCGAGAGAGAGACAGAGAGAGATACCTATCCAATGCCATAAACCGCGCGAGCTACTCTATCTAGTCCGATTCTATGGCAAAGAACAGTTTAGCTGGTCCTTGTTAATTGTAATTACGTACAACGGTTCAGGCTATGGCATAATAATCGTGTTACAATATGGTCGTTTAAACGTTACATCAGAGTTATGCACGTAACTAATTACAGACACTTCTTTACCATTGCAAGGCATTTATCTTGATTAGACGGGAAAGTGAAACAAATTTCTGATTCTGTATATATTACTCTGCCTATTTGTTTTGCTTTTGTAATCTACGCAATCAATTACCTAACGTTAGAGAAATAAAATGACATAAGTAGACCATAGATTTTTGCATTGCAGGAACGAAATTTACATAGAGATTTCTTTCGCTTTCTAAATGTTAACGAGAGGATCGTTTTACTTTACATATTTTGTATATTTTTGCATATTATATAGACTTTTGAGTGTTCGAGTTTTTCATAAATGCCATTTATACTACCGTCTTACTAACCTTCCATTTCGGTTGCAAACGTCATCGCGAGGGTATCGATGATGCATTCTAGGGTCGTGATGATGTTGCGGCGAGTAAGAAGGATTCTGCGGCTGTGGGCTGGCTGCAGCCATACTCGACGTTTCAGAATCGTAACCGCTCGAGCCACGGGTCCATAATGGTTCAGGGCAGTCGTAAAGGTGATTCGGCGTAGGTCGTTGCACTATAAGGTCGAGAACGGCGGAGCTTCTCATTACCTCGATGGCTCTTTCGAACGGAAGATCAGTGAGACGCTGGCCATTGCACCAAATTATAATGTCGCCGGCTTTCAAGCCCGCTGCTCTAGCTGGTCCATCGTCTCTGGTGCCCTAAATGAATTTTATTCAATTAATTTTCGATTCTCTGTTATATCGCGCTATTCCGTATCCACGGTAATTTGACCGAATAAGATCAATTTTACTATCGCCATCTAAGTCGAAATTGAAAGTAATTGAAATTAAACACTGCAGAGTTACGAAATTACTATCAAATGTCAGCGAGAAACTATGTATAATTAACCTGAACTGTGAGGCCTGGCACGATGCCTCTGCAAACACCACACCCGAGGCGACCCTTCTCGCCGACGAGAATTCGAATCCTGACTTCGGTGCTCGGAACGGCACCCAAACCAGTTTCGTTGTACTGTAGCTGTTGCTGTTGCTGCTGCACCATGTGCCAGGTGACCGGATCGTTCGGATTGCTTTGCGAATCATAAAGTACTTTTATAACGAGGAAACACTCCACGGACTAACGCGAGAGACTTGCAGAATTTTTAATGAGCGATCGGTACTTACTCTTTCACAGGTATCATTCCCACGCCTGAAACAATAAAATACGAGCAATCAGTATAAGTCGTTCGCGTGTATTCTGGAGTTGAGAGAATTAAAAAAAAAAGAAAAAAAGAGGAAAAGAATGCGAGTAATTACTTCGAATCTTGAGAACGAGCACTTGCTGGTTTTTTGCCAGAAGTGCCACTTCCTGATGGACTGCGTCCTCAACCGGATACCCGTTCACCCTTATGATCTGATCACCGACCTGAAAGTAAAAAAACAAAGTGAAACGAAAAGTAGAATACACGGTTAACGAAATAGAGCAGAAACCGTAGTTTCGTAATTACGAAATCGATTCGCATCTCTTGGCGAATGTTACACGAATACCTATACCACCAGGCAAAAGTTTGAAATCGCTACGTGTTTCCCCCGGAGAATTAAAAAAAACTGATTAAAGTTCGTCACGTCTAAGAACTTGAGCAGAAATCAGTTTCTTTTAGAACTAGTTTATCTCGAAATAACTTTCGATAAAGAATCTGTCGTTGTAAAGGAAATTTACAACTATCGATATCGGCGACGTTAATTTCCAATGGATGTTTAATTAAACGGTTAAAAATTAATAAACATAAACTTAAACGATTAATGAAATTAGTGAGGGACAAAATGTAAATACAGCTAGGAAACAGATCCCAAATTTTTAGCCGGTACGGTAGGTGCATGTGGATGTTTGTGCATTTATGAAACACCCTAAATCGCAACAATGCACATAATATGCAGAAATACGTAAAACATTCAAGATATAGTAATCATTATAATATTTGATGGATGAAATAGATCTCCGCCTTGGTAGCGTTCCTTCAATTACGTGCATAAAAATTTGAATTTACATAAACATCTTTAGTGTACCGATAACAATTACAGAAGCGTAACTACAATTTGTGGCTTTATTACCCTTAATCCATTTCTGTGAGCTTCGCTGCCAGGTTGTACGTCGCTCACGTAAAATCCGGCTGCATACTCTCTGCCACCACGAAGAGAGAAGCCAAATCCAGATGCTCCACGCCGTCTCAGCCTGACGTTCCTAGTCACACCGATGACGGCCATCCTGCCGCCTCCTGTTGGATTTCCAGGACCTCCACCGGTCGATGGTACCATCCCAGCACTACCTGTGCCGGATGCACCACCCGACCTGCGAAAACCAATTAAAACTCAATCTCGTCTGATCGATGTTATTTGGCATTGGATTTAATTGCACGATAATTAACGAAATACAAAATGCTGAAAAAAGAAAGTGGATTCGGTGGCACGAATCGAATTACGAGTCACCGTCATTACACGTATTATTCGGTGAATCGTATCAGCAGCTCGGACGGAAAGTGGAGCGCGATTCATTTAGCCGAATGAATTCACGAGTACGCTTTACCCGCGATATAATTTTATCCTGGATTTAACCGCGTTAACGAGTCTCGTCTTTTTCGTTACGTAAAGCAAGCAACATTACTTTCTCGGTATTATTCCTATGCGTTCCACGCTCGGCGAAATCACACGAGACCAGAGTCCCTCTCGCTAATAACCGGCGACTATTCGCAACTCACTAAAAAATCTTAGTCGTATTTAGCGATGTTGAGATATGTCGATACGTCACGAGTATAGCGCGGATGCGAAATTTAAAGATACAAGAACGTAATAGAGCGCACTAAAAGTGAAAAAATATAGGTGACGCGTATTTGGTATAATACTTGCTTTCAGATTCTTCCTTTTGTACCGTTTCTTTGGTTGTATTCGTAAAAACACGAATTTGCATATACGTTCGCAGTCACGAAACACAGTCGGAAACGCGACACATCACGGACAGAAACGTTTCTTGGCCCGAGGATACAATGGGAGTGGTGTGACAGAAGGAACAGTTAGTCATTGAGACTGAATTATATGTATAAAGGGCATCGTTTTACTCTAGCCATCCGTTCAGGGTATTTTCCCGTATTTATTTCACGAAGTAAAATAATTTATGCGTTTCGTTATTGTCGATCGACTAGCGCGCCTTTGTATACCGTTAAAAAATCCAAAAATAAAACATTGGATATGTTTGCTGTCTACGGAATAGACATGTGCACCATCGAATATAATATACCGGGTATTGGTTGCATATCTGTGGTAGTCGCGTCGCGCGTCTGGGATAGCTTACGGGGATGGCGAGGATGGCAGTGGTTTAAACGCTTTCCATTGATTTCCGTCTCCTCTGGATTTTACTGCTATCCAGGTAATTACCACCGGTAATAGAATATCCTACGTGTTTGTACCTTCCTATATATCTCCGGGAAATTCGCAATTATTCAAGAAGAATCTTAGAACGTGGCGGATAAGTTTGACTTTAAAATGTGAAAATGAAACTAAGTCTTTGTTTAGTTTGTGCTTATCGCTCGGATTAAAAATTTGAAAACCGTTCTATATTCATAGCGATTCGATATAGAGGAATTGTACTTTTCAGAAATTCGTATAATTGTATAATGTGCGGTTTTAGAAGCTGCATTTGGGTTACCGTATGCGTTACAGAAATATGAAATATTTCGTAACATTCTGCAAGATTCGCAGGAAGGAGAATTAAAATCGCGGACGTTTTCCCCCTTGGGGACGGACGGCAAAACGGCCGGAAAATTTGTGCACGATCTGGAAAGAGGAATTACAGCAATTCTGTGTCAACGACGCGGCTCACCTTCGCGAATAATTGTCCTGCAAAAATGCTCGTTTCAGTCGGCGGTCGGAGAGCCGCGCAGTCCGACTCGAAACAATCTTTGTTCGGATCTCGCGGTCTTTTTCCACAGTCTCCTGCGAAATTAATGACCACACCTGGCGCACTATTGGCCTGCGCAATCGTCGAGGAAGGAACGACGAAGCGGAGGAGTCGAAGCAAATTCCACCGCAGACGACGAAAAAGACGAAAGATAGAAAGGAGACGCAGGGTGGGGCAGGCGGATGAAACAAGGAAAGAAAGACACTTTATGCTCCCTAATGACGCCGAGAATCCGTCTTGTCTCGGACATTGAAAAGATTACGTGCAGTATGAAGGGACGTCGTAGGTTGTCGGATGCAGCGGAACACGAGAATGACACCAGGTAAATGACAGTCATTAGAAAGAACGAGACACTAGTTTAAAACTACTCCGGCTAGCTGGAGAGCTCGGCTTCTTTCTTTCCTATCTTTATTCCACCTTGTACTCGTTCTTGCTCCCTTCCTTTTTACTCTTCCTGAACGTTACCGAAGGCGAAAGAGAATTCCATCGTCTGCACTTTCCTACGAACCTGCAGGGCTTTTGCTTTCCTCTTTTTAGAGGATATCATTTCGGGCAGACTACGCTCCACACAAAACGCAAACCGACGAAGGCCAATGCTTTCTATCCGAGTCTATTTACGACATGATTACCATTTTGCCTCGGCAATGGGTGCACCTTGCGTTCGCAATTATTGGAAAATTACAAATTTCCTTATTGGACGGTAATAAGAGGCATGCATATATATACTGAAGCAACGAGATGTTGGAGACTCGGCGTGATATCGTGTCGAGTTCGATCTTGAAAGACCAGTCTCCGATCTGATCGGCGATCCGCTAGATAAGGGAAAAGTACTACAAAGAAGAGGAGCTACCCCCTGGGGCGGCAAGGTGAAATACCTGTCAACGACACCTACTAAGATCCACGAGATTTCTCGGCCGGTGGGATCACTGACACGAAAGGTAGGTACTCGTTACAAGCTGTTAACGCATTTTTAACGTGTTCCTCGCGACGTTCTTAAGGAAGTCGTAGCTGCTTTTATTAAAGACCCGCTCTTTCAAACGCGTCGGAAAACAGTCACGCTGCCGTAGGTTTTCAACAACTCCCTCCGATGCTTGCCTCCACTTCTCGACAGCTCGGTAAACGCGCCTCTATGCCCTCGTTTCTGAGCATCTCTCCAAAATGCGTTCACCTGACGATCCCTTCAACCCTTGCTGCTTTTGTTCGACTGCTCCGTATTTCTATCGTCCGGCCAAGACGGCACAAATGTTAAGCCGACCTGAAAAGGATCGAGCGGTCACAAAAAGTGCTGCTCCGATAACCGTAACCAGTGATTTATATGCATGGAAATGCAACGTGGAGTAGAGAAGGTGAGATGATAGGGAAAAGAAAAGCTCAAAGCTGTCAAGATTCTATCTATGGAGTTAGTACATTGTTAACAATGGTTTCATTAATCCTTTCATGGTCCGATATCGATAAGACGCGTCGATGACGCGATAACGAGCATCCCGCGAGCGATCTAGAAACCGAGTAGAGGTCGTTGAAAAGTTTCAAGACCGCGAGGAACGTAATCTCTTATGTAATCTCGAGGACAATGGACGCGCGTAGATTCTCAAGGAGGTTCCCGCGACAAGAGGCCAGGCCATCGATATACTCGGGCATACCGTTATTGTCATCGATATCGCTACTTAACGATCCAACCACGAAAGTGTTACGACTGTCACGAACTTTCCTCCACACCTTCCAACACTAATACTGGTAGCTGCTACTGTCTGAGAGTAGCAGCTCGTCAAAGAGAGCTCCCGTGCACGGCCATTACCGCGCGTTTACTTCGCGTCGAATTCCGCATTCGGTTCATATTTCATGCTAATCAGTTCCCTTCGCGACGAGGTAACGAGTAACGAAAGAACGAAAAACGAGGAAGAAGTTCCTCAGGCTGGTTAACGTGTTTAACTGTTTTTGGAGGGAAAGCAGAGAACGTTGTACAATAATAATTAACGTTACGCCTTTCCACGAAATTATTTCGTTTCTTAATAAGCCACGGTGTTACGCTAACAACCTCGTGTGGCAATCTCGTACGAAGTTTCGATATTCGGGAAATTTTCGCGATTCGCTTGACGTAAGTTATCGTTATAAAAAGCCCGATTTTCCGGATTATGATTCAACGAGTCACTCATATCGAGCAGCTGTATCATCGGTACCATTACAATGCTCGACAGACGCGCGCTTGAATACCGATCGTTCGTGCATGTGTACACGTAGTGAGATAACAGGACCCTCGAATTATCGGCTCGGGATTCTATTCACGCTTTATGATAATTATGAAACGCGCGAAGGGTCCGTCGATTCTGGGTTAAGTTCATCGTTCGACACGGAGAAAGCTACGGCGTTGTGCGCGCGAGGTTCGAAAGGAAAAAAAAGAGAAGAAAAGAAAAAAAGAGGAAAGACACGAGTATGTTCATGATGCCCTTCCCAAGCCCGAGCAGACTTTATTGTTCTCTTTATTGTGTACCTCCGGTGAGAACGTGGCGCGCGCAATCGATCGGACGATGCGCGCAATTATTGACTCGCGTTCAGTACATTTTCACTCGTCTTTTTTCTTCCGATTCGTGACACGAGTTTCTCGCATAATTGCGCGAGCTCGTGCTTTCGTGTTGGTCTGTGCACGCGGTTCGAAGGGACGCCCGGAACGTCCAGCGCGCAAACAATGTAGAGAAAGTCGATGGAAGTTGCAGAGAACACGGAAAAGACACGCCCTGACGAGTATTCTTGTCCTCTCGTGTCCCGTTCCTCGCCTCCTGTTAGATCGCTCGTAGAAGACGTTGGGTCACGACCGAGCGTCCACAGCCACACGATACTTTCCATTTTATCTAGGTTTCAAGGAGATCGTGAAAAACTCGGGCCTCGAAGTCGCAGGTCGATCATAAACATCGAGCCGTAGGAACGTTCGGGTCAGGTTGAAATATTAATTTTTATCCGACCAAGCTACGAAGGTAATACGATTAATATTTACGACCCGGAGGAACGGTAAATTCTTTCGATACTGCGAATTTTCCATTGGCAACGAAAAGAAACAGTTGTAACAGTTGCTTCTACGAAGCTGAATCGTAGCACGTCGAACCGATGGACGGAGTATTAAAGTATCGTAGAGTCGTCGTACAAAAGTTCTGTGTAACGTGGAATTACTCGTAAACTGACAATGAAAGCCGATATCGGTGTTTTCAAACAAATCTTTCGTTGACTCGCGAAACGGTTTTGTGAATGAAGTGGCCTATTACGTAAAGAACGAGATAAACGTTGCTGGAGGGACGGAATAATAACGATTAACCGATTCCCGGTAATAACGAGGAAACCAACTGGTTTCCTAATTGACGTTTCGCGTAGCGCAATGGGCTACCTCGATTACAAGAATTTTCCTCCGAGCTCGCTCTTGGTGAATACGTTCGTAACCCGTTCATGTAGGAATACACGCAGCTGTGTAATGAACGGCGTATACCGCGATTAATGGCAAGATCAGGCGAACTTGTATTTCAGAAAAGTCGCGATTACAGGTTTTTCTGGTTCCTGTTTCGTCACGGTGTGGGGCGCGTTCGAGAAACTTTGAAAAGAGTAGCAGACGAACATCATGTTAAAGCAAAATTAATCGAGGGAATAAATTATCCATCTTATTTTACCGTATTGCTACGCCCGATATACGCACTCGAGCAACAAGCTCCCTGTATGTATATTTAAAACGTATTTACCTTTTATCTTGGCCATAAAAAAACGTTCGTTTCTTGCGATCTATGAAGCTTCGCTTTACTAAGAAACTCCGAGAATCGCCGTAATAAATCGCGAAGGAACTGTGAACAACAAATATCAAAGTTATCGCATTGTATTCGTTGATCGCACGTCGTCGACATCCGTGCGTCGTCCAGGGAACAACGTAATTGATATCGTTAAGTGTACACGACGCGAAATTGCGCTCGTTTATGCTGTCTCAAGCACAACTGGCTCTGTTATCGTGGATCACGCGTCGCGTCACAATTTCGAGCAGAGTAAAATTCATTTTCGTTACGGCCGAATTGCCGCTTTAACTACGCTCGAGCCAGAGAGCCTCGAGGAACACGAATCGAGATCGTGTGCAACGAGCACAGATAGACCAACAGAGAGAGGAAAAGGGCAACGCTTCGGAATCGGGCGTGTTTCACGTTTCTTCCCTTCACGCGCCACCGATCTCGTTCCATTCGATCTCGAGAATCCGCGCCTTTGATCGATCTATCCTCCCGTTCGCGGTCGTTGATCTACTCGCGCTATTTTCAGCTTTAATTCCAGTATATTGGATATAGCGAGACGATTAATCGTTTTGCCCTCACATAATGCTAAAGGTATTCTGTGACTTTTTCGGCGAATCGTGCTTTTTCATTTTATTCGATTTTCACGAGAAAACGATCGGTATTAACCAATTATGTACCGCACCTGCGTTGAAAACGTAGTTTTGTTCTGCTATGTTCAGAATCATTTATTTAAAAGTCGATACCCGTCGTGGTAATACAGTTCAATAAGAAGACATCACATAAAATCATTAATATCCGTTACTTTTATTTCAGATTTTCCAAATTCATTACCTAGTAATTAGCATTGTGGATAGTGCGCTGAAACACGGCCCGGTATTTAGTATGTAATGAGTTAACATTACCGTGTTGTATCGATACCAAAGAGTTTCGATTATACAGCTGTTCTAACATCTTCAGAACGATTTCTCTATCCGTCCTTTTTGCTAATCGTCCTCGAGGTGAGTGAAAAATTATATAGCGCCTCAGACGGTTGGCGAAGTCGATAAACCGGATATCGGTGATCAAAGAACGGAATTACTGTAATCAAGTTCCCTCCGCGTTCTTTTATTTGCAATTAACTCTATATTGAACGGCCGGTACTGGCCTTGAGATATTTCCGATATTCTCATTTATTGGATATGCCCTTCGCACCGGTCGGGGAAAAGAACGGCTACGCGGAAAAGTACGATGGCGGGCCGATCTCTTTAAAGTTCACTGGATCATTGTTCCTATCGGTGACTTTAACGATCGGAGAGAACAGGCACAGTCTGAACGAAACTTAACATCCACCTTTAACGAACGATTTAATCGAGTTCATAGTCTGGATAAGGAGGAGCATGATTTATTCATTGTTATCGACGTTTATCTTCCACATTAAATAAAAAGAAAGAGAGGAATGCAAGATGAAAAAGGATCGATGCCATGATCGACCGTTTCGAACACGTCCAACGTTCAATCATGATAAATGATGGGACGTATCGATCAAAGAACCTGGAGACTCTCTCTGCGGTAAGTGAAAGAGGAATGTTACGGATCGCGCTTTGTTTCCGCTATTCTTTTGGAACGCGAACGATTTACAGGCCTCGTTAAGTGTTTCTTTTCGTCGTCGTCGTCGTCGTCGTCGTCGTGCTCGTCCTCGTAGCTGCAAAGGAAAAGGAGTAAACGTCGTAAGATAGGGACGAAGAGAAACACAATGCTCGTTGCCATGTTTGCGGTGAACGGTAACGGTGATCATCTGACAGTCGTAAAGTTCGTCTCTAGGCACCCGATTATGGCGTTTAATGCGGCACAATGCCGATAGAATGGTAAATTATTTCTTGCTGCGTGTCTAACGGGAATACCTAGGCTAGGTCGGTTGATAATTTTCACGGGTCGAGTCTGAACGGCGCCTCGTCTCTCCGACTCCTCGAAACTTCATAAAATGCAAATGTATTCCGCAGCGAGGCAAATATTTCCTCGTTAGCTTCGAGCTTCTTCGTTGTTCAGCAATTTGTGCTTGTTATGCGAAAAGCGTATCCGTGCGGTTCGAGTAACTTTTCAAAGGGTGCAACTCGTGGCTCGTTAACAGAGTTACTTTTGTTGTCTCGTTCCGCGTTCCGGGAACGACATTTTTCATCGGGCAAAAGAATTTACGCGTTCGAAGCGTGTACGAGGTCGAACGGATTGCGAAGGAAAGGCAACGATGAGGCAACGTTTGCAAAATTCTCGGCGCTTTTTCGAGCAGCGTGAAATAATCGAGTGAAAACCCGTATATGTTTCAATTAAAATGCGGGCAGGATCGAACGATTTCCCTTTGCTTGTTAGGAAACGAATCTGAAATGTAACTCGTGACCCGACAAAAATTGCCGCTTTTTCCACGCGTTTCTCGTTAACTTTCCTGTTTGAGCGATGTACTCCGCGGTTGATCCGTTCTTACGAATAGAATCAGTCACGTTGTAACGCGAACATTGATTCTTCCGTGTCGGTATCCATTCGCTTTTTTTCGACTTATGAAACAGAAGATTCGCTTTCACGCGATGGAAAGTAACGCGTTACGACGTACCGTGATCGTATCTGTTCGTTAATTTTTATTTTTATTACGCGGCGAATAATTAAACGCAAGAATCCTCGGGCACGGTGTCAGAATGGCGATTACGCGACGAGACTCGCCTGGTTCCCTGTGAAAGTAGAACCTCGTGCATTCTGTTTTGACTACCGCGGAAGACAGATGACCGGTAAGAGAGATATCCTTGTCAAAAGCCATAAATCTCGGATGGCCGAACTGGACACCCACGTATTTATTTTTATTATATCAGCAACGGTCATACGTATCGAGCATAAATACAGATAAAATCGACCTCGGTCTCGCCTGATCGATGGGACCAGGGGGCCAATAAATCCTTCAACCCGATTCTTCTTGACTTTGAGTTTTTCCCTTTTTGTAGCAGCAGCTATCGGAATACGGATCGACAGACGCACGGTCGTTGACATACGTTGGTCTACTATAAAAGTATCCGCGGAGAAACACGCGAGCGAGCAAGAAACGCGCGTGCACTTGGAAGAGTGTGTCAGCGGGTCAGTGACACCCATTAGCGGCAACAAAGTTCGATGTTTAGCCACTGGTTATCGACCTTGCACCGTTCACCTAATTGGAGTAGAACGTAGCCGTGACTTCCAGTATCTTTATCAAATCAATCCAAGCTGTCGATTAATTTTGATTTTGTTCCACGAACAACTTTCTCCGGCATCGATCAACCGATGATCTTTTAATCGATGATCGTGACGACTCGTAGAAACCTTCGATTTATTGGAATACAATCTCGACCGTAATTTGTATTACCGTCAAGCACACGGTCACTTTCGTTTAAATACGGCCTACCTACGCTTTCTTAAAGCATATGCTGCGCGATAATCCGAGACGACAGAGTACAGGTGGAACGTACACATTCGACTTTCCAACTTAAGGATGATAATATCGTTTATCATTGCACGAGCATTAAACGTATCCATTGGAAATCGAATGATTTTCTCGTTTGAACAGCTCCGATAAATTAGACAAACAAACAAAAAGTTCCTGTCCTGCAATTGGTTTCGTTGGATTTTAAGCGCTGGAGAGATACGTGGCACGATCGATGCGAAGCCCAGTCGCGTTAATTGCAGTCATTTTGCTCGCAGTCGACCATCGAGTTTACGGCGCTTTCTAAATCGACGCGAACCATTGGAAACGTCGCGTCCCATCACAGATTGGCAAATTACTGGACGAACGAAGGTGAAATACACGTAGTTGGACCGTTTTCCGGCTATCAGAGTGATTTCATTGAATTGTCCGTGACGGACACAAAGATTCGTGCACAGAGTTTCACCGACAGGTCACAAAATTACAGCCGATTTATTCCGCGGACTAGCTCGCAAGGTTTTCCGCAAAACCGCAAATCCACTCCCCGCCATAACGCTTTCTATCGTTATCCGTGTTTGTTTCTCATTTTGCTATCAGACGATTGTTTCTATCGGTATTTTCACCGAACCACGACGAGTTTTTTTTCCTGGTGAAAGTCTAAATCTATCGGGTTTTGCCCGATTTTAACGAGCATCGAAAACATCATTTTAATTCGTTGTTACAGCCGAGTCGTGTTATATCTATATTTGTATCGGCGAATTCCGGTCTAACCGGGGTTCTTTTATTTTGTTGGATATATTATTCGTGCTGCTTCGATGCGCACGATGCATTCGTTGCGGCCGGAGAAGTGGCCACCAGAAATTAATTGTTTGGAACTACAGTTATGCATGGAATCTGTGTCAGGATAGACTATAATTTTCAACGCTCTAATATGATCCTAGAGCGACATTTGTAGGTAAGATCCATAGATGATGGATCTTCGTTCATAAAAAAGGTGACACGTTGAGTCAATATCGGTGTCTTATTTAACGCTAGGGTCGTCCTATCTCCCTGAAATAATATTATTTTTCAGATCTTTTATCTTTTTTGCGATTACTAAACATATACAAAAATTAATATTCCTTATCATACGACTTCAATTCTATGTTTATGTAAAATATGTTAGGATAACACAATACAGGTTAGTAGTTCTAGTGTTAAATCAACGTCATGGATATGGAGATAGAAAATATTTGCCAACGGATTGAATAACCGACTGGGAGTAATCCTGCACGGGATGTTATAGAACTAAACGGGAACTAGAGTCTCCTTTTACGTCTAATGGCGAGAAGGGACCTTAATTTAAGCACTGCCGACTCCGTTTTCTCCGGTTTGTCTTATAAGGAAAGGAAAGTTTCAGGCGTCAATTCGTTAATCCAAGCTCTTCGGGCTAGAATGTGTACACGTAAGCCTTTTCAACCAATATGCACATAGCCCGGTCTGGTTATGTAACGCCACACGTCACGTGCAATGATTCCTGTCTGTTATAATCGTCGGGTGTAATATGCAACGCGAGATCCCGAGAATTCAGCGTCGCCTAAGCCTCCTGGCCCGTTCTCAAGATCAGCAACCTCGTTTCGTGACATAACGTCTCGCCTTGGTAAGGTAGAGTGGTTCGTGTTCGAGTTTGTAATTCATTAAACGACGGATCGTTTGTTCCGATTAATCGATCGCGTGGTTCTCCTTTAACGTTCTGCTTTGACGCTCGATTAGAACGGGTATCGTTGAAACGTATCAGACGCTACAGACGCGGCTGGCTTTCAATGGTAGTACACGATGTCATTGACACGTAAAAATCGCGCGACTGAAGCAAGCTTTCTCGTATAAAGGAGAACACGGCTGTTTACACTTGTGGATTATAAACAATTAGCATCGGGAAAGGTGTGAGCCAACCTTTACCGGAGTTGATTGCTACGAAAACGTCTGCAATCTACTTTGGCAGATATGACGGACCGTGTGACTGTCGACCTCCTTTTCTCGCTCGTTCTGTTTAATTACCAAAGGTCTTTAACTAATTGCAATAATATTGCCCCATTTTTCCTCAAACGAAAACAAAGAGATCCATGAGAGAGTTTTCAGAAAGAGACTGGCAACTTGGCCTACGACCTACCGGCTTTCTACATATTTGGAACGATTTTACTCATCCTCGATGATGAGGTAACGTGAAAGCGTCACATCGAGCCTTATCATCCTCGAGATTAACTCACCGATGAAATAACCGCCAATCTGTCTTGTTTATATGAGGTAACGACAATTCTATTCGGCTAATGTTGCCTTGTGCTAACCTGCCGAGAGAGCTAACATTTTTAAATGACCTTTCCCATGACACAAGTGCGCGCGCTCGCGTTGTTGCTTCAACCTACGGGTAAATATCGAAGTATCTGTTAGCACGTAATGCACGTACGTTCGCACACGTTTGCGAAGTATCCTCTCGTTTGTACGAGTTAGAATAATCTCTCTGCCTCTTTGTCTTTCTCTCGACGGCTCCACAAGTTGAAACCTTAACTCCGTGAATCCTTCCCTCAGCCCAATATTTGAGGAATGGCTACCCGCTTAAACCCGCTTCCAAACATCCTGTGTCAATACGACATTCGAAATTTGAACGCTAAGAAACAGCAGAAGTTTCCATACTACAAGACGAATCCTGTTTCTCTGTAAATATAGAAAGTAAAGTTAACGATCAGGTAGTTGAACTCGAGGATTTGAATCGTACTGTCTTCCGTCTCAAGGCGATTATTCCGTCAATTGACCCGTGCGGGTCGCGAATGAAGCTGTTTTCTCTAAACACGACTTAAGGAAAATAGCGAAATTGTCTGCGGTATGTTTTAACGAAGGCAGAATAAAAAATAGCCGATAGAGACGAAAGCTATCGAAAGTTATCGACAGCTTCATTGTACGCTAGTATGGCGCGCTTTTCAATCTCCCCAGTGAAGAGTGAAACGTAGAAATACCGTGGCATTCGCTTGGGAATTTCTGATACAGACGTATGTATAATATACGAGGCGGAGGGAGAAAAAGACGCGTATAGAAAGGACGATAGAAAAGGAGGGGCTGACCGCGTATTTGCTTCACTTCCACGAGAGGTTAGCCACCACGTAACCGGCATCGCAATCCCTAATTATGCAACCTTCTTCTTCTTCTTCTTTCATCCAGTCATATCTCCCGCCAATATATTCTCTCGGTTAACTCGGTAAAGCTACGTGAGTTTTCTCACGCACCTGAGTTTCCGAATGCCGAGCTCGGTGCCACGGCATTTCCAACGTTTTGCGCGCTATTTAACGCCCGGTGTTACTACAGCTGCAATCTAGTCACGAAGGACATGCTGCCTTTTCTTCTTATTCAGTTCGTTTCCGATTGCGTGGCGCTTCTTTATCCCCTTTGTATTTCCGCGGGAAAGTGGACCAACGCGAGAATGTCTTGAATTCTCATTACAAAAATGTTTCCTTACTTTTTACTCTTTGTGTTTTCGTTCGAACTTTTTTCTACTCTCATTAGCTACTCGTCTTAAGATCATTAGAAATATTATACATATACAATTGAGGGTACTACAATTGAACGAAGATTTGTTTCCCTACTAAGTACTGTAACTTACAGTGACAGATAGACATCCTTAGTTTAATAATAAAACACAGAAGAAAAGAGAATCAAACGTGTCGTGTACGCGTATTTCAAAATTTGTATCATTCTTCCCGCGCACGCGCGGTGATGCAACTCGTATCGTAAGACATATTAAAACGCAATAGTCAATTGACTTTCGCGGTCCTCCGATTCGGTGGTTGGGGGAACAATTTCCAAACATTCGATTACGTGAGAATCCTAGCTTGTGTGGCAACAAAGCGATAACGATCACGAACCTGTCTCGAGTTTCCATGTCCCGATTGACATTGAAACGCGTACAAGGACGACGCGATCTTTGGAATTTCCTTGCACACGCGTTCGTGTTTCTTCGATCGTGTTACGCGGTATTTCGTTACGTTCGCCGCGTACAGGTTATGTGTGCTTGTGACCGTATCGCTGACACGAACCGGGCAAATCGTGCACATTTCGTTGAAATGCAGTGCATGAAAAAAGATGTGATTCAAGTAACAACAGACGTGCTAAAGTGACACGAAATGTTCCACGGTTAGGTGATAAAGTTTCGAAACGTGACAAATTAGTATTTATGGTATCAGTCAGAAGATCGGCGTAAAAGTAGCATTGAAAGGTAAGTTGGATATCATATATACTATACTGTCTTGATAACTGACGATTGGATACACATATAACAAGTTAGTCAGGAAGGATTTACATTAAAAATTTGACGTTAATATAGAATTGTATAGAAGGATGGACTTACACAATGCTAACCAATATGCAATTCGAGATATCGAAATTTCAAAGTCGCTAGGTTATATATATTATATAATATATTGTAGAAACAGTTGAATGTAGGGATTCAGGATAAGCAAAATGAAAGAAATACAATGGCTAGAAAAAGTATTTGTAAATACTATATCTGTATATTATTTTCCAATGAAGCGTTTTTTATCAGGTTCTATATTTCATTTTTATAGTATCAAATGCTTTTTGTAGTCATATGAAAGTACTATTACTATCAACTTAATGTAGTGGAACCTAATTAATTAGCATGTAAACGCTATAATGCAGTGGTGTATAGATGCTTTTTGCACTGCACATATACATATAACGGAATTCCATCTACCCAATTTCCATTTATTGAAATGAAAGTTTAGCTAGTGCTCGATTAAATGACTCGCTATTGAAGATGAATCAATTTATCTGAACTTTTCTATTATATAAGCGAAAAATCATAGGTAGTGCGGAGAGTGAGTGAACTCAAATTACATGAACTTTGTCTGTCAATAAATATACATACATACATTCTATTACTTTACCATTACTACAACGCTGTTTCGCCCTAGGCATTTCAAGGAAACGATGGGGATAGCGGTGGCCAAGTAACAAGGCAGAACGTATATTCCTATAATACTTACAATTCAAGGAACATGTTATATAGCAAAAATTGCGTATATTATCCTGGGAAAGTCACGCGTAAACTTTTCACGCGAATGGATGTTACGTTACACGTGGCTCCTGGCACTTGTTTTGCAACGTGAAAATATTCGCAATATTTATCGCTTAGCTTAATGGTCCTCTATCGAGCGTTCTATTCACGCAAAACAAATTGCACAAATTCTCTCTCGCAGTGAACGATGATTTATAGATTCTTTATTAGATGTTTCTCAAACAGTTTCAGAACGAAGACTTCTTTTTTATATCGTTTGACGTTTACGCACGAGAAACTCCATTTAAACGCATACACAGGTTAAAAAGCAAAGAGAACAGCGTTCGTTCGTTGTAGTTTTTTGTCGTGCCACTTCCCTCGCCTAAGTGGTTCAGCCTTGAGTAGGTAAGCCGGGTAATTGTAAACAAATGGGGTGATCGACCTCGATGTCTGAGCCTTGAGAGTCGCTCTCGGAATTCTTGATATTGGGAAGCATTGAACTGTGCGATTCAGACGACGCGACACGCGCTAGACACAACGTGTAATCGTCTGGCGGACGACTGATCCGCGATTAATCACATTCAACGTTTATCGTGCATGCTTCGTGCTCCTATTACCGTTTCGTTCGCGTTAACGTTAAAAGGCTGACACAATGCTTGGTTTCGTAAGTCGAGACACGGCTGCCGGAAAAATCTCGCGGCAGGAAAGTGTAGGTTACGGGATTGACAACGAGAAAATCTCAGAATTGTGTTGACACGTGTGTTTTGCTGCGAAAACAGAGCACGAGTGTTGTCGAATATCCAGTTACGAATAGGAAATATCAATTTCAAACGTATGCTTGTAGTTCAATCTCCCTTCAAGTATAAAGAATTAAAATATTATTTCTTTTCCATAATAATTAATCTTCGTAATCAATCATTTAGTTCTTATAAAAATTATCTGCAAATTATATTTTTGCGATGTTTAAGTGATTTCTTCTAAATCGAACGATTAATTAGTCAACTGGTCAATGATGTGTTTTATTTGATTCCATATATAGAAAAATATTTAAAATCTATGGAATTATATAGAAATTCTAAAAGACGGAGTTAGCAATTAACAGGTGAAAGCCACTTGCAAAATCCACTCCAGCGATTTCTCTACATAAAAACGCGTTATCAACAGATGTGGATCTATTTCCGCGAACTATGTAGATAGTAAGTTCCTCTAGAAAAATTGATGATTTCCCTCTATTTCATCCACAATCGTATAACGCAAACGAATCATAAATCTGACTTCTTCGTCGATGTAGCAAATTCTTTGGTTACAGAAAGAACGCTTCTACAATAGGGAATCTGTATAAATCAAACTCCAGTATAATTTCCAAAGGAAAAGCGTCTGATCATAAAACCAATCGAATGCGAGCCTAACATTCAACCTTACAGTGGTTAGACAGGAAATTCGTCCTTGGAACAGTATTCACTTATGATAAGCCGGGATCAACTTATTCGAAGGAATCTGTATAAAATCACAGGATTCTACGAATCCAACTTCGCTTGAGATATCGATGGTCGTAATCCGACTTAGGCTTGGTGTAGACGCAACGTCGCGTCCTGGTTGCGATTTCTTAGTGGTGGTCCTGTACAATTTGACACCTTCATATTTTTCACACTAAAGCTACATCACTTGCATTGAATTTAAGATCCCTGTGATTTGGAAAGATTTATATTTCTATTAATAACGCGATGAACACTGTCGTAGAATTCTGTTATTGACAGTGTAAAACTGTCGAATTACGCAGCGCAATACCGCTGCGAAATTGCAACGATATTGCGCTGTTTGCCTACGTCAGACTTTCAGAGTCAGCCTCCTTCTTCAACGTTTCCTTGAAACGCATCTACTGTTAAGCACTTTCGAGAATCGCCGTTGGAAAATTGGCTCGGTTTTTCCACGGATCCGGTCACCGTGGCGCCGGTAAATAAAAGTGAAATTGTACCGTTGGTTCGCGTGGCCTTTGTAATTTGCGACTGTAAACTATAACTTTCACTAGGACTTTCGTCGGTTCTGTCGAAAGAGCGGCGTCCCTCGTCCACGTTGAAATATACGCGAGCCATTATTGTCATCCGTACGCGGGCAAAAGCGAGAGAGCTGTGTCGTAATTGCTCACGATAAAATTTACGTTGCTGTACCTTTCGAGTATTTACGCGTTTAGCTTATGCCTTTAGCAAGAAAAACGTCTGAACGCAGTTAGGTTTAGAATTCTGTAGTAATCCGGCGAAGTTAATGAACGATCGGCTTAAGCGTTATGTTATCGCCGTGGTTAATTAAAAAAAAGGCGGAAATTGAAACACACGAGAGGTTTGCCATCGGAATTATCATAAATTTTAACACTGATCTTATTCAGATAGACTTTTCGCCTCAGAGATTTCAGATTCAGTCGAAAATCATTAATTAGTACGCTGCGTTGGTGTGGACCGTTAAGAGAAAACGAAATCGTTGACGATTTATAATTTTGATAGAATCTAATGATATACAATTTGAAACGAGTTACACGTTGTAATTTTTATTTTTCATAGTTTCGAGTTCCTGCAGATTACATGCGAAATGCATCAATCAATTATCAGGAAAAGGAACAGAAACAACACGATGCAATAAAGTTGGCAAAGACTGTTATTGCACGAATTATGGAAAAATAACTAATTAAAAATTATAAAAATTTGAATAATTGGCAGAATTATCTGTAGCATTAATACAATAATCATAAATGCAATAAAAATATTAATAAACGAATGTAAAAATTGGTAGAAACAGTTATTGAGATCAAATGAGATAATCCTATTTAATAATTCTTTTTAATAATAAGATTTCGATAATTTTTTAATGATTATTCAGGTTTGTCTATTTATTGATAAGTATCCTAATATTTATGAACGAGGATATATGTACGAGCCCCCCGCCCCCCAAAAAATCTTAACACAATTACCCTGCTATCTTCAAAGCGTAATATATTTATTATCGACTTCATTTAAAAAATCATGTAATCTAAAATTCTTAATGTACATCAATCACCAAATATCAAAATTTCAGTAAAGCTAAAGCTCCAAAGATTGGGAGCGCGTAGATTTAACCTAACGATTTCTCTCTGGTTGCAAATAAAGAAATAACCGAGCAGTGTCATCTGTTGTTCGTCGAAGAGCACTCGATGAAAATTTTGCTGAATATACGGATAGACCTCGTCCAGCATCCGAGGTTCCGAATGTCGAAAGGAATGCCCGATCGGACAGGCCGATGTCTTGGGACGCGCATACCGGTACCAACGGTCGCGTATCCATGGTACAGCCGCATCAAGAGCACAACCCGAGATAATCGCGCGGCGAGTTCTTAAAGGACGACGTATCTCTATACTAAGCCAATTTAAATACCTTTCCGCGGTATAGTGGCTTCTTTTCCTAGGCCTGGTTGGAAGCTCGCCTCGGCACTGTATAATTATACGTGGGTTAATAATGACTTACGAACTGCAACCAGGCCTTCTTGTTCGTTTGTTTAGTGCCACCGATACGTGGTTGCACCGAGGCCAGCCACGATGTTGCATTAAATTGCATCGCGCTAATCTACCGATCGTTCTGTCTCTTTCTCTCTCTGGTTCCCTATGCACGCCGCAATACCAGCAGAAAGATATTTTTTAAGCTACCACAAGGTAGGGGGAGGAAATTTTCTCCCGCGTCACGAATGTTGCCCGATTGTTGATTCTACTGGTTGAACGTTTTCGTTTTCGTTGGTAAGGAAAAGGAATTCCATCGTGGCTGAATCATCGAGCTACTACGAGTCGCTAGATTCTGTAGCTTTAGCCCGTTCTATAGCTTTCATACGTCTTTTACCGCTATGATGTTGATTTATCCAGCGAATTATTAGACACGCATTAACCATGTACTTTTCTCAGCTACCTATCCATTATACATCATAGAGATATGTTTACATTTAATTAGCGCGATATGTAAATACGTGGTTATCGTGGATAACTAGTTACTCGTGAAATTCTGTTAGATTCGCGCAAACGAGCATTAACGTGACCGTTAGTAACAAATATCACGGATGAATGGCAAATCGAGCTTTTAAACGATGATTACGTACGTCAGATAAGTGTACTCGAGTAGCTATCCAGCAATTTGAAGCTTGTAATATCGAGCATTAATACCGAGAATCATTACAGCGAAGGGAGTTATTAAAGAGAGCTGGCGCTCATTCTTTTTCTGTCGATCCGTACAACTTCGTGGCTCAACATCGTTGCATCTGATGTGCCGGGACTATCACACGCTCAAGTTTTTCTCCGAAAACGATGCAAGTAGGACGTTATTCTTCCTTTATTCTTTTCTCTGGCCTGAATTTGCTCGGCGATGTTCGGTGCGTTAAATGCAGCGGATCTGTCTATCTTTTTCCTCTCCTTTTCGTAGAAGGAATATATGTACCTGAGAATGTACGCGTATCTCGTAGAAATCACGATACTCTCTTCACCTGCTCACGTTGAATCGCGCCTCGTATTCCTTTTACACGTTTCGCATCTCGTCTACCATCACTGGTACAATTAGAGTAACAAGTAAGAAAGCTGATATTGCAAATAAATGAGTCAAAAATATTGGAAAATAAAGATTTTTACAATTGAAATATTCCGCAATATTTTGCTAAAATCGGAAGATTATTTTATTGCCAATATTTTACCAAATAATGAATACTCTTTTCTCTCTCTCTCTCTGCTAAGTTTAAATTGTGCTGTTAGTTGAAAGAAGCGATATGTATTTTATGTAATTGAAATGTAAAATTCCAGGGGAGTATATTTTCTTGTTTAATTAAATTTCGTTCCCAGTTCTTCGAATAAACTAATATGAACGAATGTCTTGAGAATATAAATGAGCGTAAGTTCTGTAAAATATACGTATTTAGAGTTTACAGTGTGCCACTATTCGTGGTACTATTCGAAGCGTACACACGTGGCTTGAATAATTTTAGCTATTGATGCTTTCAAGATCGAATTTTTTTGAGGTAAGATTAATTTCTTATTAATAATAGAAGCACGTTTCTTCTTACATTTTATGGAATGAGGTAGCCTAATAAAAGATAAAGCTCCGAACTTATAAGTTACAATTATAAAACTCAATTTACAATTTTGACGTAGTAATGCTTTAATTAGGACTACTTCGAAAAATACTGAATATGTAACTCTATAATCGCATATTTCTTGTAAACAGCATAACGAAACCAATGTAAAAGTTTCAACTAAATCAAAGACACGAGGAGGAAACCTTACACTCTCCTTTTCAGTTGAATGTTACTGAAACACTTACACAATTCCCCCTTAGCGATATGTTTTATGTAATTGAACTACTGAAACGCTTGCAAAACTTTAATCGCAAATATCTTAAAAACGGAGGCTCATACTGAAAAACCCTATTAGGATTTTGCAACGTTCAACATGCACTATAATTTGCACCTGGTCATTCTAACAACGATTCTTGTAGCCGTACCTTCTCCTTATTAACTACACGTGTTATTTGAGACGAAACTTATAAGAATATCTATAACGTTCGGAGTACTCTGGAATAATTCTCATAGTAATTAAAAAATTCTTCGATCGAGAGAAGATGAGAAATATAAGACTTAAATTTTCAAAGACGTTCGATGAATACAAAAAGTTGGTAGGATCGTTGGAGCAAAGAGAAACATGGAGTCCCGAGTGTAACGCGCCTCTCTCATTATCGTCTTCCCCAATGCATGACGCTATGGTTGATGCACTGTTATTGCCGTGTATCGCATACACGGCCCTGGCATAATGACTGTAACCCGCCGCATAATCCTGTACTCCTCCCTTTGTCGTCGTACGCCTCGAAACACACCGAGGCACTTGAATCGATGAATGTTAATCCGTGTCAAAGAGCACTTACCGCGGAAGCGTTCGGGTATTTCGCGGCTTGATATCGCGAACACATCGTCATCCGTAGACGTTTCCGTAGCCGTGGATGCTGCTGCGAGTAATTGCATCGAGGATCGGTTTAATCGCGGAAAGCACGGTTTGTTTGTCGATAGAGGTAAGAATGAACAATGTAAATAGGATTTGTGACGCGTATGGAAGATAGCTTCTTTTCCTCTGAGTCAATGAGTGAGAAGTGCAAGCAACCTCGAAATAGGACTTATCTCTGTATAATTCATTGCAACATTTCATTTGTAATTTCTCTTATCACTTTATGTTATTGAATATTAACTGTAAGTACGCATCTGTTTAGGAGACAGCAACGAACCTTTTTCCTCGCTACACATTTTCGTCATTTACGCGTACACAGACGAATGTACTGGTGTAAGATGAAAGCGTCGACATTTTAATAATAAGACAAAATATATCTTACTGTACGCTTCGTAGACTGAACATCGGTGTAAACGTTCACACCTGTCTTTACACCTAATAGACCACGCTTATGCTTTTACGAAGCGACGCTTCGTGGACAGCGAGCCTTAAGGATGCTAGAATAATTTTTTGCTTTATTGGAAAAGAGCATAAAAATTCTCACAAGTATAATTTTCTTACGTGCATCTTCAGAGTACTACTATCAGTTAAGGTTAAGGTTAAAGACATAAAATAAAAGTGAAAAGAAGAAAGATGTTCGAAAGCTGAAAAAGTTAGTATAAACTAGTAGAATATCTATGTGCGCACAGAAAAAAGGAAATCAGTCTCCTAGCAGGATGAAGAAATAAATTTCTATAAAGCATCGATAAATGCCAATCTCGCGATAAACAAGAAACGAATATTCTTCGATATTCAACGATATATTCAACGATAATCCGCCGTTCAATCGACATGCGCACGCTCATAAAATTTTATCGCGTTGCTATATCCTCCCGTGTCTATACATGTTCCACGTTGTTCATTATACAGCATGTTTTCATAATCGATACGCTTCTTATCAATGTATTTTAAATTAATAAGACCAAACACAACCGCGTTTATAGGAACAACCGTCTACTATATATATCCACTCTGTGGGAAGGAACAACGATTTTCTGCTGTGTCTGCTGAAACTTCTCGCAGTTCGGGCTCGTGATTGATCAATTCCTTAAAAACGAACACCGTGACTTCTATAGATCATAGGATACACAGAGGCCGAGGAACTAGAAGTGGTGGTAAAAACGCTTGTGTAAAAGGAGGGTAAGTGGGCTTTATGCTTGCGAATGACTTCCTCTCGATCGATCTTCCGGGTTCGTACGGTAAATGCTCGTAACCGATATCGTTTCCCCGAGCTCCGACTCTCTATTGTGCACTGAATGCTCTCTCGTATGAGAGCATGCAGAGAACGACAGAGAGGGGACGAAGGATAGGGACCACGTGCTCTCCAAGTATCCAAGTTAGCGCGGCTACACGGTTTACATAAATCGTGGAATTTCTTCGTGGAGAAATTGCTACGATTTTGTCGACCCCTGGTACGTTCGTAAGCATACAAATCATGCAGCAAGTGGATTTCAGATATTATTTTAAAATATTTCCGCCAATATTGCGGAACAGCCGTAAAACAAGATAAATCCTCTGCCTCTGAACGTTTTTGTAGCGCAGTGGATCTTCCGGGTCTGTCGAGCTCGACCATGGAGAGTTTTATGTTTTGCGATCGAGCGAATGTTAACCGTATTATGCAGACTTTTTCTCCCGATGGAAAGCAACGAAAGCATTCGCGATAGAAAATGAAGAACACGTGAGAAGAACGTGACGAGTTCATTTTTGCTAATCTCCTGGTTTCCTTGCCACTTGGTATCTGAGATAGATAGAAAAAGAAACTGTTAGATTCCAGAGATAAGTCAAGTAGAAAATCAATTTTAGTATGTTCAGTGGCATGCAAAGATACATATTTAATCCGACAACGAAATAAAAAGACAGTTTTGATAAGATCGATAGATCGCTAAAATTATAAGATTGATTCAAAATCCTTATAACGTTCATCTTTACCTGAAAATACTTAAGTCTTTAAATACTTAAATGTCTTTAACTATCTTCGTTTCCGACATTTCCTTAAGTCTTGGTGAGTTTACGACCAATGTCTCGAGAGAACATCATTTTCCCTATAAAATGACTCATGACGATATTTCTTCGATGTAACCGTGCGTGTTAACCGGAGATTAAGCAATCAAATTGATAGTTTTGAATCTCGAAGTCATTTGCAATGAAATTGGAAACCTAGTCTATAGATGGTATAAACATCGGTACATCGAGCAGCACGCAATTAATTACTGTCACCCGTTTTATGAGAAACAGAATCGACGTTACATGCATCACTTCCGTCCAGTCGATCTTCCGGGTTCCACGTAAGTAACGAGCAGCCCGATTCACCGGTATTCCGTAACGACCGACTAGTAAAACGAGTTTCGATTCTGTACGACGTTAAACCGAGTGATCACTCAGCGATCTCTCTCCTGGATAAATGCGTAAACATTATCGAAAAAGATGGAAGTATCTTTTCATTCATATTTACCGCGCACTCATTTATGAAACGAATCGATCCTTCCTAAGCTAATCGTGAAAATACCTAAAACGAACGAAAAGCTGGGCTAACGCGAAGAATCTTGTCCACGTTACTGTTTAGAAGCTGAATTCGTAATATTTCCTTTCTATTTCCGAATATTCCAATATAATAATATGCCATTTTATTCTTCAATGCCCTATATATGATACAAAGCGTGTGGTACTAGAAGCATACGTATATTCGTTTTTAAGAAGAAAAATCGTTTAATATACTACGCGATATACTATACACATTGACGTAAAAATATACCATAAATGTTATAAATTGGTATCAATTGTAAAAGTCGATAACAATTTCACTAAAAGCACTTGCACGTTTGTGAAATTAATCAGAATAAAAAATCTGCTTCTATTTCTGTATGTCTGGTAGTACTGGTGATAAAACATTCGAAAGATTCAATTACCCACGCGCTATAGAACTACGTTTATTTAAGTTCTGTTTAATACCCAATCGATTTACCCAATCGTAAATTCCTATTATTCGAACGAGAAATCCTAACTAATTTGAAAAGTCAATGAGTTCCAATTACGTGAACCACTTATGACTCAACCAGTTCAAATAAATGCGGTTCTACTAGAAAATCTTGAGGCAAGATTTTTCCATGAAACCGCGTTACGCGACACGGTTCAAGTTCGTGTGGGCCACTTCCGATCGATCGGTCTTCCGGGTTCCATGTAAGTAATAAATGCTCGACTTGCCGGTAACCGATATCGCCCAACGAGTAAAACTCGTTTCGGTACGGCATAAGAGGGGCAGGCAAGCAGGGCAGAGGCACTCTCTCATGGATGGCCGTGTAACCCTATAGGAAACCTTTAGCGAGTTTCACTTTGCACGGCTCGCCGTTACCGGACTCGTCCGTGGCTCCTTGTCACCGTGGTACGTAGGGGAACGTAACGCGGGTTGCAACGAGTTCGAGCTGCTTGGTCGACCAACGCTTCGCCTTTTGCTATCCGTACGCAGCTATCGAGCGCGTCGCCGAGCGAGAGCGCGAGCTAGAGTCGCATGGCCGCGTGTGAATGCACTTCTAACAACGCGAGCAACGCACCGGTCTAATACGAGCACGACTATGGCCTTATTCTTTCGTCAAGAGTGTCACGCTTATCTTGGAAAAATAGAGAGGACGACCGGTTACCGAGTTGTATTCTTGTTCCCCTTTTTTTCCATCGGTTGCTCCAGTTACACAATGTTTTCTTCTCTTCTTTGAATGAATACTACTTAGAATCTTTGACTTTGTTATGCTCTCTTTTTCTTAACTTCGAACACTTCTCATCCGAAGTGTGGTAATAACACTTGGCATTTTATACGAGTAAAATTTTAACGTGTTTCTGATGAGTTTTTAACAGCTTCGCGATTATAGGCAATAGAATGCTACGAAAGTTTTGTACCGCAGCTAGTTGCGCGCAGTTCACGCGCGATTCGTTGCTACGAATCCTCCGCGTAAGTACGGAACGGTGCGAGCGTTCACTTTGAAGTCTATTGTAATCAAAAAATAACTGTTTCCACGGATGCCTAACAGCAATCGTACGCTTTCCTCGGTGTACAAGTAATACGTGGCACGCCGTCTCGTTCGCGGTAGCTGTCTACGACCATAGAATTCGTAGCGACACACGATCGCCAGCCGGAGATATCCGTGGTAGGCGCGAACGAAAGTCGATAAATTCTTCGTAATCCCGTTTTCTATATGTGCTTCGCGCCACTCATATCGAGCATCTACTTTTTCCACTGAAATACCAACGCTCGCTCCGACTCGTATCGAGCTTCTCGATCACGCCTAAAGCAGAGTGCCTCTGTTACGTGTCGTCGTCGCAAAAACCAAGAAGGATAAGGAAGAAGAAAAAGGCCAGGTACAAGAAGATACAAAACAACGAATACGCACGTACGCTACATGTGTGTTTGATATAAAAGAAAAACACTCTTGGTCGGTAGAAATATCATTGCTTACGCGTATCGTGAATTATCATCGTGACGTGATCGACGTGATCTAGGAAGATGGTGATTTTTTTTGTTTTTAAATCGCGAATCAGTATCATCGTAATCGGATCGATGGGAGCAAATACTGCTTGCCGTAGCTTCTGGTTGATGTATCGATTCTACGTTTCGCTTTTACGTGTGACGAGGACACGAAACAAGGCGGAACAGCGTAGATCCCTTTTCAACGTGGGGATGCACTTTGGATAAGCAGTGGAGGGATCGAAGACAGGAGGGTAACGCGGCTGGAATTAATGCGGAATGACTAAGCGACTGCTTAGAGGCCGGAACCGAGAAACGAGCGTTTCATGCGCGTATGCTCTATTGATAAAATGTTCTTCCTCGTTGGTACTGGTATATCATCGTAGTACGTATCCTCTGCATTTTCGATGTCTCTTACGCTCGTTATGTAATCCCGCGCTCTTTCACGTTGCCTTCCTCGTGTTTCGGCGTCTTGCCATAGGGCAACCAAGGTATGCAGTCGCGGTGTAAGGCTTGAGAGGGCGTGTTCCCTTACTGCTCGGAAGTTTAATCCATAGATCGTGTGTTACCACTGTAGCCTCGCTATTCCGTGTTACGTATTACGTTGGATCGTTACGTTGCTTTGCTACGGGCGTTCTTCTATGGATTTGTTGTTTATTATACGAGAAAGATGATATCTTTGAGGTGAATATTCATTTCCGAGCTTGGAATCGTCTGCTTCCGCCCGTGATGCCTGCGGTATCGCGTGTTTACGTAGAACACAGGATTTTTCAATTTTAAAAGTCATTTCGAGTTAAAAAGAATTTACAGTACGATTGTATTACAATAACATTCTTACGAATAAGATTCAGATAAGATTTTTGAATTTTCTTGACGACATCATCTGTAATCACGGGATTAAATTTTAATAAAGACGAATCGATTGAAATTAGATCGGCTGTGTAACCCTTACCGATTTAAGTACGATATTATAATTAATTTCTACCAAAACTAACACGTAAGGAGATTCTTCAAGTAAAGTCATTATTATATCGAAGAAATTGGTAATTGGTAGGAATTGATAAGAATTGCACGAGTTCGCTTATCTCGGTTAACAAATTAAAAGATACCTCGAATGAAACAAAATTTCCGATATAATTCCAATTGCATTACGATAATCCAGTAATACCAGTACATAATATTGATATCACAAATGTTTGCTCCAAAGTAAACTAACATTACAAACTAGAATGCTCGCTAAACAACGAACTAAAATACGATCTCGTTGTTGGTAAAGGTGTCGATATGCAGTGCGGGTAACCGGTAAACTCGAAATACGCGTTTCGTTGCTATTTGTGATCAGTTTTTGTGGCCTTCGATAAATCGGGTGCGTCATTCTGATATTCAAATGAACCTGGGACACCAGTGGTGAAGATAGCTAACGACGAGCACGCGAAAGCGAAGGACAAAGACAGAGAAAAAGGGGGAGGGAGCGAGAAGAGGAGAACAGAGGGGGGTTAGGAAGAGAGAGAAAGAAGAGGAATAGAGAATGACCGCACTTAGGTCCTTTCGTTACGGAGCAGAGGAATAAGCCTCGGTCAATGGCTGCGGTATCCGCAGGTTCAAGGAAAGCGGGCTAGTCCGATTCGACATCATGTCGTTCATGGGGAAACCGAACAGGTGACGCGCTCATGGAAATACAGGTTAATAGAATACCAACAGCCACGCTTGGAAACGTTTTAAAATGAATATTGTAAAACATCCATGTATATAGAATATCGACAGGGAAAAATATTATAAAATAGCGAAATGGAAGAATTTGTGGATATTGCTATTATTAGAAACGAAAAATTGTCGCGTGATAGCTTCTGTAATAAATCAATTCGAAAAACGTTGAAGAATCGTACGTGATCGTTGAAATAGAAATCATGTATAGGAAACAGAGAATCATATTAAAAGGTAACTATAATACAATAATTGTTTCGGTATTATTCACATCATTATGGCAACAAATCTCACGGTTGCGAGTGCTTTCATAAAATCACTAATAAACGAACCTAACCGAGGTTTGTAGAAGCTTATCGATCACATACGCGAAACAAACTAGCAATTTTCTCGTCGCGTAGAAATTGAAAGATTCGATTACGAGCGAAGTGGCGGGCACAACGCCCTATGCAAACAGCGATCGCTCGATGAAAATGCCATCACGTTTCTTCTTTTTTTCTTTCCTCGCCTTTATGCTACACCCTCGAACGTGGATTATACGCGTATCTCGCAAACGTGGAACCCGAGATCTCAAGATCTCAGATTCTTCCATGGTATAACCCTGGAACAAGCTCGATTCCACGTCGAAAGAGTTTTCGAATACTGTGAAATCGATTCGCGGAGGCACAGGAAGTGGGCGCGTTTCTTCGATTCGCCGTAACGTTCCGTGAACAAACATCGAACAAAAACGGGGTAAAATCATAAGCTTCGAGAACGAGTGGATCGGACGAGATGCCGACTCTCGGATCGCGCCGACTTTCTTGCCTCCGTACCTCGAGGACACTTTGACGAAGTCCGCGTGTATCGCCGCCAGTCCCCCCGCTGCATAGCAACAAACCGATCGATCGAACCGCGAACATTTTCATGGAAAAATTTCTCGGTCCGTGTACGTCGGCTAGTGGGGCGATTGGCGGTGTCGACGAAAGCGAGAACGAGAACCACACGAGAGGCTTCGAGCCTCCTCATGGGACGCGACTAGCTATCGATCTAAATGTTTCCCATACCGGTGCATGAAGGCGGCAGTCGACATGTTACTATCCATGGGGTGGTTCCATAAATCGCAGCCCTTCTACGGCAACACGGCTTTTTAACACACGCCCGTTTTCCCGCCGTGGCAACCGTTTGATAGCGTGATTTCCGTGGAGAAAAGGCACGTTGCAGGATGATCCCCGGGACGATTATCGCGCTCTTAACGAATACTCCGTACGTACTCCCGAACTCGTTTCCCCGGGGGAATTACCGGCGGATGAAATCGGTCGTGGATGGCAACAACCGTTTGCCAACACCTGCACGACTTGGCAGGTTGAAACCGTCGGCTGAACTGAAGTCAGAATGCGCATTCGTCGGTTTCCATGGTAGTGGCCGACAATGCTGGTGGTGGTGGTTGGCGACGGTGCAGGAGGCGTCGGCGGCGGTGATGGTGGTGGTGGTGGTGGTGGTGGTGATGCAGTGGAGGAGCCCGGTAGCACCGGCGATGGTGGGGATTGACAGAACAAACCGTCTGGCCGGCTCTGGCTGGTCTGGCGCGTTCACAACCAGGTGCTGCCATGGAACCTAAGGTTCTGTTCACATGATAGCCTCTGGTCCAATTGTTTTCGCCCATCGAACACGCGGGACACACCTGACTCTGCTGCGGTTGCGTTTCGTACGCAGTCTCGTTCGAACGTTACTTCTTCAAATTGTATATATAGGTCGAACCTTGTATCGGCACATTTCGAATATTCCAATTCAAATTTCCAACCTTATACATTCGAATGTTTAATCCTAAATTTCAAATTGAAATCGTTCATAGCAGGTTCTAGGATCGTTATAAATATCGAATATGATTTAGTTAGTCTTCGAGTTGTTGGTTCAATCTCTTTAACGTCTAGATCGTTCGTCGTGATGCAATAATAGGGAATCTTGGTCGTTCGCGGCGAAGAAGTTACGGGGGCAAGTCGTTTTATCGAAGCGAACGATTATTCGCGGTGTTCCCTTTTTCGAAGACTCAACACGTGCGTTGAACTTTAATAACTTTCTTGTGGGCGCTTGCCGTGGTTACAGCATCGGGATAGCGAAACCACGCAAATACGTTTTCCAACCGGCCATCCTTCCTATCTATTGCCTATCGTGTAATCACTTATAAAGCAATCCGCCCTTTTCCTTTGCCTTTTTATCTGACGAACAAGCCTCGCTTCGTGCATGAGCGAGCGATTCGCCAGCCGTGTACACGCGGTCGTCGAATCGATAAATGGATCTCGCCAGGTATTTACATGGATCTTTATTCGTCGTGTTTATCCAAGATATAATAAATCACGCGGTAGCCGGACTCTTCGTTCCACCCCTCTCAAATTAAAAAAAAAAAAGACTACTCTTTCCTCGTCGGAACAGCGTAAATCCTCTGGCAGAGCGTACAGTTCGGATAGAAATAATAGCGTTCCATAGCCGTGGAAAGCTTTATGCGTCGAAGCAGACAACGTTTCTCCGGATCGTTTCGTAGACAACGACGAAAAACTATAAGCTTAAATGCAGCTTCTTAAAGCATCGGTTCTCATTTGCGTCACCTTTTTTTTTACTCGTCTTCGTCATTATCTTTCTGAACCAAACATCGACACGGCTCCAGTCCGACCGATCTTTGCACGAAAATGCCAGCTAGGCTACACACGTCTCCTGCTCGCAAACACAAGAAGCTCGCTCTCGCTTCAAAAACTCCACACGGAAATCTCGACGAAATTAAAACACATCCTATCGTGTTTCCCTACCATCGAGAATCTGTTCCACTTGCCCCGTATAACCACCCTAGATCTAGTGTATGTAATGTACTACACAGTCTAGTGTACATGTATACGTTCTAGTTTCATTCATCAAGCGACCCTTTCAGCGTCCTTTTTATTTCCCCTATCGCATGGCGAAGAAGTCGAAAAGAATAGGTCACGAACACACGGATACAGAATCTTTTCTTGGATTCTTTTCGTTATTACTACCCTTCCCTTTCCTATTTACATAATTCCACTCTTCTCCCCTTGGTTTCTTTCGCTTCTTTCGTTACTCCCTGTGCGACCCCAGCCCAGGAGGTGCCTAGGTGGAAGCATCAGGACTCGCGTGCGCCGCCTCGTTCCGGTGCTCCACTTTCCGACCCGCGAGATTTCTACCTTCGAAACAAGAATGCATTGCCATTGGATCGGGTATGGCGTGGCGCGCTGCGCGGATGCACACACCGAGCGCAGTTTCGACCGAGTAAATTAGCGCCGTTGTATTTTTTGCGATGAGTAACGGTGAAACACAAATATTTGCCAAGAGTGCGCGCAAAAACATCCCCCGTGGCTCGGTTGATTAATTGACACGCCAAATAAAGCGTGTCCGAGACCGTCCACGCTCACGCTGAATTAAGCATGATCATCGCTAACGTAATTTAAGTTCCTCCGTTTACTTCGACCCGCTCGAACGATTCTCTTATCTGGCTCTTTATAATCAAACGCTTTACCTTCCTTCCACTTGCTTTACGCACAATCTAATTGAAAATTTTCGATTTTTCGTTTTAACGGTGATTTACAGCGGATCTGTGTTCTGACGAAAATATCATTTACAATAATATTTACAAGAAATAAAAACTCGAGAAATAAGTGAGTGCTTATTAAAGCCTCTGACATCTTTATTTCGTTCGAAACCTTGTGATATAAAAAATCTTTATTAGTTTACGTTATAATGACAATTTCATTGATTATAAATCAAGATTCATCGAGAACTGCCATAAATTTCGTCCACGTATTCTGAATTTCTATCTTGCGTGAACTCATAATTTTCAGCGATTAATTCTTTCTTCGATGTATTGTTTTCCATAAGACAAGTCTATGTCCTAATACCCATGAATGTAGGTTGTTGCAAGTGTGTACATTTTGGTCTTTAGCTGTTTCATTCGTCAGAACACGCCATCTATTATAACCATAAGCCGAGTCGTAAATTTCGATTTTTCGTCCAACGCTTAATAAGCACAGGATCTAGAGATTATTCGTTGCGACGATTCGCTATTATTAGTATGGTGCGTTCAGCAAAATGTCGTATCGCCTACAATGGCTACGTGATGCAAACGCGCGATGACATTAGCTTGCATAATAGTACGGTCGGTCTCAAGCCAATTGCATTGGCCTACTCGCAGTTGCCTTTCCGAGTTCGAGTACAATTTAATTTGCAACCGAGCACCTCGCCGGCTTGAAGTAGCACCGGAGTTCTCGGTTTCACCTGAACCACTCCACCGGTTCCGGCCTATTCGGATTTAATGCTCGAGACGAAATCAATACGTAGAGATATCTCTCGTCTCTACTCTCGTGCTGTATCTATGCACCCGCAGCCGGGGTGGACCCTCTTTTTCCCTCGTAGGCTGCCTCGTCTCTCGACAAGACGGTGCAAGTCAGCAGGCTGGAAAGTATGTCAATAAAGAGAAAAAGAAGGAACGGAAACGACGAAAGACCAGGCGCCGTAGGAAATTCAATTTTTAAGCTACCCAGACATGCAAATGTCGCAGCTCGCCCGTATTCCCCGTGGGCTAATTAAACGCTTTTCAAGGCTAATATGTTTACTTCCATTAAATATATTTCGTATCTTTAGTTAGCGAATTTTTATTGAAAGTACTAAATAAAATCTGTACTTATATGTGATCTTTTTGGAAATCAAATTGATTACCTCCTTTTTTCATAAATCTCATGATTCTATTTCAAGGAAAACGTTAAAAAATAATACTTGGAACATCATTACGTTTCTCTACTTCCTTCTTTACTTTATCGATGCATCTTCGATGCGGCTTACGTACAGACGTTATCACTGGCACCTAAGAATTCCCTTTCAAGTCCGTCCTCATAAAGATTTAATCAACCATATCGTCGAAACAACTACTTGTGACAGTTCAAAAAGAATCTCTAAAAGTTAATCTAGAAATCTTTGTACGACTGTACTTACTTTTTAGAACTTCGCAAACTTTACTTTGCTACTTGAAGAGAAACAGGGACAACTACCAGACAGTTACCCCCCTTGCAATTTTCGCAACGAAACAAATACGCAACATTAACGTAGATCAGGAGACACAGTCGAATCATTTGTCTCGATTTCGATCGTTCCTCCAGTCGTGGACGATTTTCAATTGTCAGAGCGTGGGACGGCGCGCAAGAAACTCAAGAAAAGAATGGAGGGAAGTAGCCTGGTCTATGTATACGTGGGTGCGCTGTTCACCGAGATCGGACCACGAGACGAGTAGTATTATCCCTCGGTAGTGTGTTGCGATTCATTCGTCATTGTCCGAGGACCCTTTGTGGCAACGCGCGAGAATGGCTCACGCCGTATGGGCTTATTCGGCGCAGGGAATGGTTAACAGCGTGTATCGTGCACGCACGCGTGCGTGGGATTGCGACACGCGTTTATACTTGCAGAGTTTCGTGCATCCAGAGTGGCAAAATGGCGTGAAAACTTATCGCGTGCATATGGGCCGCGATGAGCACGCTAATCTCGAGGGGCGAATAACACAAGGACGGTAAATCGCGGTGAAAGTCGAGCCTGAATTAGAAAAACGAACAGAAGAAAAAAAAAGGGAAACGAGCCGAAAACCTGACGGGGCGAGACTTCTTTCGGATTTTCAGTGCGATTAACCGAGCGATTCTGCGGATTGCTCGAGTTGTAATCGCACGGTAAAAGTTTCAATCTACGGTTGAATATGTGAAAAAGGGTGGAACATATGAGAGACTAGATAGGGTCTGGGTTCTTTGTGACCTCGCTCGGTATTTCATCTGTTTGATTTTGGGGCGATGAGTCATTGGTTATGCTTCACTACTACTTCGATGATGATAAGAGGAATTCGTGAGATTTACGATATGTTTCTCTTCTCTCGTAAAACAGTGATCTCCTCTTGACCAATCAGTGCAACAGATTGGAAAGATCGATAGGTAGGAAGTAAGAGAGAAAAAACGTGGAGGATGGTTAAATGGAAAATTGTATGGCACGCGCGGGTCGTTCGAACGCCTTGGGAATGGCAGCCAGTCACGCCTCGACGCAAAGACTCACGTAGGGTGACGCACGCTAGGGTGAATAAACCGAAAGGGACGGAAGGACGTGACGAGTCGTACAACAAGCATGATACATACATACGTACACGCAGTGGAAAATTACGAACGTATACATCGACCAGCATGGAAGGAATAATTAGAATGACGGTATAGAAGGTGCGACTAGACCCAGGAAAATTTCATCAAAACTCGACGATAGAGCAGTTGTGGAAATATCGCCTTACTATGGCACAGGGATTTAAACGACAGAAGAAATTTTCAACAGGATTGTACCCGACGTCTCTGGCTCACAGAATTTTTCCGTCGACTGTACACCTTGCCCTGGGGCCGTGGAAAATTTGGCAGAAACTGTTCTCCCTGCACATGTACCTCCGTGAATGTTTTAAAACGCAAAGGAACAATGTTACTCCGTGCATTGTATCGCGAATCGAATAGAATTGTTGAAACATGCCCGAGTACGTGTATATACGAATCGTATAATTTTGATAGGTATCGCGAGAACTTTATCATAGACTGTACCATCGTTCGATAATTAAAAGGAAACTAAAAAGCAGGGCTGATAAAATGCGACGAAGGTTTATTTTGGCGAGACGCCTGGATTACGGGAACCCGTCGTGCTTTAATGCAAGGAGACTTGCTGCCTGACAATAAAGGGGTGAATAAGCTGTAGGCAAACATGCAGTGGGAGGCAGCAGACACACAGACTTTCAAATGCTAAACTTCGATTAGAACGTCGGGCAATCGTTCGATAAACCGTTTAGTTTACCATTTTCATTCTATTTTGCAATTCTACGTTGCGTGTCTACTAACTTTTTTTTCTCCCGGTTCCTCCGTTCGATAAGTTCGTTGAAATTTACTACGATGAATTCTTTAGGTAACGGAATGTAATTTGAATGATTGACAAATATCGTAAGTTCTTCGAATTGAAAAAAGTGGAAACGTTGAAGCAGTTCGAACAAAAATTTCTTGCCTCCGCTGTACCACCAATGACCGTCTGGAATATCGACGCGAAGGGTTGCCTCTATGCGACTCGGATTGGTCCACCGTGTCTTTGTACCGGTTGGAGATTCGCAAACGTACTGGTTGTTCCCAAAACAATAGCTATGTACGCTCTCTCATTATCGAAGATTGTAGCCACGTTACTCGACTTTTTTTTCCTCTTTTCCAGTAAAACACGAACGGTCCCGAAGAAAAGACGAGCAATAAGGCATCCTGGTATCGATGCGCCTTTATTTCTCGCAAGTAGATTGTTTTGTACCTTTAATAAGCGCTATTTTGCAACGCGCTTCTTCTTCTCATTACTCCTCCTTGTATATATACATAATAGCGTCTAATCAGCTGCTGAAATTAATTTAATTTCTTTGCAGTAGAACAATTATTCGAGTTATGAAGATAAACATTCATAAAATTTTGTTTCTTAAACTTACGTAATTTCAAGGGCATTTCGAAGTTTCGTAGTAATTATTAAATTAGTTATTTTCATATTATTATAGCAGCATGACGCTCTTCGTTCAACGACTTTCAATCGACGTTTGAATTACAAATATTTACTACCTCTTGAAATTTGTTCTACCGTGAAAAGTTCGTGACAAATCCTTTACCCTTTGAACCATTTCGTGCCTGGCTGTTTTATCGTTAGATAGACAGGATATAGGGAATACGAAGGGGGTTGCCTGAATAGGATTTGCAACGGGGAAACGTTCTGACGCATGTACATTCCGCTAACCGAATTAAAGAACGCGATTGGATATCTCTGGCAAAATTTAACGAACTTCTTGTTATTCGAACGGAAGTATTCTCGTACAGTATCTCGTCAATCAATCGATTTATAAACCAGAAATGTCACCACGATTCGCTTCGCGAGAATAGCAATAGAATAATTGAAATTCAAATTGGTTTTAATGAACGTTTGTACACGTTTTATATTTATTACGCGTGTGAGGAACATAGTGCATTTTACCATACGAATTATATTTATACAGTACACTATGTATAATATTAAACTTAGAATACTTGGCGTATTCTTAAAGATTACAAAAGAACAACCGTAAAACAAAGGTACATCGAGTATAATACTAAATGTAACAAAAGAAAAAGGAAATGAAGGAAAGAGAAAGGAAAGAAGAAACGGAACAACGGTGAGAACTGTACATTGGAAAGATGCGCGTGAAGATGCATTTTGATTCTCGTACTTCAGCTTAGGTACACTCAATGACGATGACGTTGATTATGAATTCATGAGTCTCTCGAGGACGGCTGACATCCACTTCTTTCTCTTCGTTAGTTTGTTATGAAAAACGAAGTTGTCTTTTAAAGCACATCACTCTCTCGTCATTCTATCATCTTGAAGAGAATGCACGAGAATAGCATGCCAAAGAACTGTAGAAAAGAGAAACATTAATAATAACATTGGACAACGCGAAAAGAATCATTTATCTGTGCATCGAAAGTTTCTCTAACGTTTTCTACGCGTGTAATTCTCAAGCAATTTAATTGGAGACGCTTGACGTTGCGTTAATGTCAGAATTATCGCAACAGTCGAAAGTGAGTAAAAAGGAAAAGCTCGCGCATCGGCAATACCCGATGGAAACATATTTCTTAATGGATTCTGGCTGGTGTTGGAACCGATTAAAATGCAAATCAAACAGAGAAAGTCCTACCATCAGGCACGCGACTGCAATACCGGCGCCACCCATGATTGTCGCGTGCTTCTGCATGTAAATCTGCGTTCCATTGATGCAACCGACGAGATAGGCATTCGAAGGATTCACCGTGTCTGCTCCAGCGTTGCAGTTGAATCGCTGCAACATAAGATCGATCGGGTGTCCATGAGAAACAATTCGGCTTGAGAAAGTCGATCGGACCGGGTGAAAGCGTGAGAGGCGATGCGGCGAACTCGGGCCGCGATTAACAGATTACCACAGGATGAATGCATTTCTGAACTGTAATCGATAGGTCGTAGCCGTTTCGAAATTCCGTGGAGAACTATCCGAATCGGGCTTTCCTAACAGGCCATCTCGAATTGCAAATGCTATGAACTGGAATTCCGAATCGTCAGGTTCTTATCGTTGGTCGGTACTATAGTAGATGTCTACCGAATCGGCTGTTGGTATTTCTCGCTAATTTTCATGGTATAAATAAAAACCAGAAGTAAAAGCAAACTTTCTTTGCGTCCATTTCTATTTTCTCTTTAAATAACGAACAAGTACGTTGAAGTACGTATATCTGGAAGCAAATCTGAAGCGTGAAGACCGTTGTTTATGAAGCATTCGGTCATGAATTATGCAAGCAAATACAAATCGAAAGCAATCGCACTAAAACGCAAGGAGAGATCCTCTTTTTCTTTCTCGGTTCTTAGAATATCATTATATCTCATCAAGGTAATAACGCTAGACTGCATAACGACTCGCGCGCCACGAGTTCCGCCCGCGAATCACTAATTATTGCAATTACGTATGCACGAATTCGCTGACGGCTATTTCGTCTGCAAAGACGAGCTCGTTAAGAAAATTAATCTTTACCTGGCCAGGTTGAATCTCGCGACAGCAACTCTCCGGTACGTGGAGTCCCAGATTTCCCCAATCCCTCCAGCCATTTACTCCACAGCAATGGAGCTAAAAATCACAGGAACGGGGAAAAGAAAAAGAAATATTATTCCAAGTCAGGCATAACATCTTGCACGATGCTCGAAATAATTATCCGCATGAAATTTATTGCGTATCAAGTGTTCCTTATTTCGCGCCTACCGTCGATTGCGTCGTGTCCCAGGCCTCTCTGACTACTTTATGAGAATCGTAAGTTCTCATCGAACTCGACATTTCCCTCTCGAGTGTGTTCACAAGTTTTTCACGGAACACATACGCGAGCACTCCGCCAATTAACATGGTCACGAACAGAAGAAACACGATGATGAAGTACTGGAACAATTTTTTTGTACGTTACATAATTTAATCGGTAGATTTCTTCTAAGATCGAAGACTGAGTCAGAGCGAAAAGAAAGATTTACCGTGAGAAGCATGCATTTTACTTCTCGGGATGCACCGATACAACCAAAGAACGATACTATAGCGACGACAATACCACCGGCCAGTAGAACGTAAATAGCGCCTGTTAGCAAATCGTTCCCTACTAGTTCACCTATCCATGATACTTTATCCAACAGAGCCCACGTCGCTAATCCAGCTATCACGAGGCCACCGATCTAAAACATTGTTTATACGTTGTTACTTAAAATAGAAGGCCATTAAATATCACTGTGATAGTTTACATATATCTCATGCTTACGAAGATCACGAAGTTCACGAAGAACAAGGAATATTTCATACAGCGACCGCAGCTGTCCATTTCTGTTCCGTATCCCATTTTTCCTTATGTCTCGATCTGCAAACGAGAAAAGTAAATGTGAATGCAGAAGATGATGTCAGACTGTGAATGTTACGTTCTAAAGTAAATACAACGAGTCGTAGAGGTTGTAAATTGTAAACGTGAGTCATCAAAATTGTTTTCGATCGATTCACGTATGTTGCTCGAATGCGATTCGCCTGGAATGTAAACACGAATTTATTAATTTATCGTCTGATTTATGACTAGACGAACGTTTTGAAATTACATTAATGCGAACCCCCTGGTCGATACTTAGAAAGCCTTGAGACGCTGTTTTGCAAGTGCAACGGTCGTTCCGTATAAGGATCAAACGATCGCGTAATCTTTGTCATTGTAATTCTTTAAGACGCGGTCAGACATCGCCCGAACGGTTTAGTAATTGTTTCCGCGCTGATGTCACGGTATGCAGAAAACTCTTTCATGATTTCATAAAGTTCGTGGTCACTCTCAATTTTTTCTTTCCGTCGACCCACATTCTTGTTAACAATTAATCGTGATTACGCCATCGTCTCGTCACCTTTTATTTGGAATCTCGATCGGCTCCCAAATCTCCTTGAATCTCAATCAGCGAGGCAGAAAATTCTGGATTTCACAGATCAATGATTGTACAGCATCCGGAGACGCGTTTGAAGCTGCGCCTGAATTCTCGAGTAATACGCAGATGGGACTGTTTTGGCAAAATCACTCAAGTCGATACGTCTGCGTTCCAAACACGTGTCCATCAAACGTTTATTACACGACCCCTGAACTTTGCTTATATATAGGTCGAGACAGACATCAATGCATCATGATTTGTCAGAAAAATAGATATCAAGAACGCAACAAAATATTCACGTGTCCTTCTGATTAAACTCTCGAATGACTTTCAGGCGTAAGTTATTTGTTTCAACGGATTATCGCAAACTTACTCTATATCCTAATCGTAGATCTTAAACAAAAATGACGTAATCGAAAAGTTTCACAACCAACAACTCCAATTATGCAATACTGCCAGCCATAAGCATTGAGATACTTGTTAAACATTTTGTAACTTCTACGTACATTATTGAATTTTTAATTACTTGTGTAATCATGATAGTCTATCATTTTATAGGTCGTACAAGATTTACTTCCTTGAACCATTAGCTCTTGAAATATCTCCTTAAATTGCGTATCATATTTCTTTTGATTCATAGTAGAACATTATTGAATAAATCACCCAAGAATAATAATCCGTAGTTTATGATCTATAGATATATCGTATACCATAGTATCTCGACTGCCTAATAGCCTCGTGTATGGTAGACCGCGTAAATGCATTCTTAACAGCCGGACGCCTCATATTTTCAAGATCGTCATCGATGCGATGAGTAAAACCCTGCTCGATTGTTACGTGAATCATCACCATGAATTATACACGCCCGCCATTGCTCGTAACTAACTCATGGACCTCTTTCATGTAACGTAACAGATCGCGATCGATCCGTTTTGCATGTCGTGATCATCGAGCTCTCCCGGTCATCCGTTCAGAAACACATCAACATAGGTCTTACACCATCGGTCGTTTTGCACCTGCTAAATACGACGACGATAAACGATGACCTTCTCGTAGATGAGGGCGTACCGACGACTCTTCTTGAGGCCAACGGAACTAGGTCGTTTCGAACCGGTGGCGGTGGTTAATACGTTGTTATGTTTATCGTCACACAAACGGTATTTACAAAGGTAGCTTGGTACTATGCTACCTTGTATCGCATATTGTTTGAAAGCGTATCAGGGATCTATTGTATTCGAGGTATGCGCTTCAGAGAATGGTGTGCCGCAGTACGTTATACTCTTAAGCCATTATAAACCGGATTTTTGCTCGTTTATGAAGTAAGAGAATTATAATTAGTTGGAGGTTTTTTTTAATTTGACACTTTCACGATCGTTGGAATAATTTTAAATTTATTTCAGTAAATTCACAATTAATTATTGTTTGCAATTAATAACGTAACGAAGCAATGTACATATTTTAATAAATTATACGTTCAGCGTTTTTTAATGTGTGTGTGTGTGTGTGTGTAATATAGAGTCGAGTAGAGTCAGATAAATGAAAGCGAAAGCGTTAATACGATATCTAGAAAGTAGTGCTAATTGCAATAAAAGGATTGCTTGAATCTACGCAAATATCCTTTAAATTATAAAGCGTTATAGAGGGTTAAGATAGGATTAGTATTTTATTTCAAGCATGAATATCGTAGTCTGTAATATTCTCTTTTTCTCTACGATTCTTATCGCGTCTTTTCAAACACGTGTAAAATATGAAGAAATCCTCGAACTGGAGGAATTGAAGTCTTAACTGATCACAGAGGTTATTCCGTTATTATCGCACGTAATCTCGAACAATTTTCCTCAACGAATTTGACCTAGATAGGGGAAACTCGGGCTAGTTCAGGAACGGTGTGATAGAAAAAAGAACAGCGTTATTTATACGTGGAACGACAGTTTCCTGGTACATTGGTACGCGCGAACATATCGATTTCCGCCTTGCAATTATACACATTAGCTTCCTTACACAATCCTTATCGGGAAAACTGTGCCGCTGTTATTTACAAAGCGTTCTACGGCCGCGATTCGATCTATCGGATTATTACTGCTTCTACCGTTTTTTTTTTTTTTTTTATTTTTCATTGCATCAATCTGGTATCTCCATCGTAACCAGGCATTTTATTATGAGCATCGTGAGCTTGTGCGACTAGAATTTCTGGTTTCGGATGCTGATATTTAATCCATCATATAAGCCACGATTCACTCGAGTATTATACCGACGAAGACCAGTCGATCGGCAAACAACATTCGCTTTAGAATTCAATTCAAAAGATCGGGACGATAATAAAGAGATCCTCGGCAATAGTCCTCGATGGCGTCTCGGCTATTGTTCATCAAGGATAATAAAAGCGAACTTACACCTGGAAACCGCGTTATTTCACGTTTTCGCATTGCGGATAAATTAAGATCGTATATTTAATTGTCGTGCGTATGCTGTTCGTTGCCCTTAATTTACCGAAGCTTGCATCATAATTAATGCACGTTTCTCGTCAGGCAAAAAAGAAAAAGGGAGGGGAGAAATAATTCTTTTACGTCATATCGCGTGTAAACTCGCCCCTTTATCAATAATCCTCAGTTTTCATGGTCGAACATTTCAACGTTTTGATCGCGGCCGATGTCACAAAGCACGACCCGTTCGTGGAAGGCTACTTAAAATTTTAACGTTCCAACCGTCTCGTTATCTCAACGATCCGTTTCGATCACGTCAAATTAAAACAGTTTACTGAATTTACTTGAAATTGACGCAACGCCGTGTAACTCGCTGAACAATTAAAAATCGCCTTAAACGCGTAAACGTTATGTAACGACATAAGTACAACGATATCGTACGCTGGAGGGTCAACACCGGTTTTGCAACGTGCTGTAGTGGTAGTACTCTTGAGAGTAGGCTCACGCGCCGACATACTGCCTCAAAGACACGTTATACGAGAGAGAAAGTGGCGTCTCCCCTCGCATTAAGTAATCCACGGCTACTGTAAAACGTAAAAATAATAGAGCAACTGAAGAGACGAATGACGTCATCGGGACACTTCTTCCTTCCTCGTCCTGGAGGGATAATGGGCAACCGGTCATCAAGGCGGTACTAACTTAATTAGGGCGCTGTAGTTTCCTCTGCGCGTCGTAATTGCGACCATTCGAATGACTTAGACTCGTATCGATCACACTTCCGTCGAACTCTTGTCTCCCCCGGCATCGAGTAATAACGCGTTTTTCCCTTTTTACGAACGACACGAGTTCCCCAAACGATTACGATCGTTTGAATTTAACCTGCGAACCAGGTCATCCCTTAACCAGCAGTATTTATAGTTTCGGTATTAAAAATTAACCCTCCGTGAGCAAATAAGCGGAATCTACCCTTAATCTCCTTCGAAGAGAATTATTATTTTTATCGGAAAAAGTATTAAACATTTGAGGCGGTGAACGATTGTGTAATATAGTAGAGATGTCGATAAATATTGCAGAATATTTTTTAATTTCCTGGCAGCGTAGAATATTTAAAAAATTGCCTACGAGGAACTAAGACAGACAAATTAATTTCAGTTAAGACAATTTTACTTCTGGTAAGTGTAATTTATTTTTAATAGACAAAATTGTTATGTGCCGAAAAGATTGATGAATTGTTTTCGGCTTAAGAACCGATTTAAATTTATGAACTGGCTTCACAGTGTACTAATAACGATAGGTTAATTACTCGTAGTAATGATTAGAAAATCGTGAGTTGATTGTTTAAAAAGCGCAACTGTGTAACATTCCAATTGCAACGTGCCTATGTTAAATGATCATCGTATGATTCATAAACGTAAAACGAAAACAAACTCATTCGAATTGACATCACACATATACCTGTGCCATTGACGCATAGGGCTGTCGAGTTTCTCGTCGTGAATCGTTTTCTCTAGAAAACATTAGAAACGATTTATGTGGAAAACACAAGGCAATGATAGAACGTATGCAGAACGGTGAAACGTTGAAGCGTTTCAATGAATTAGTTCGAAGGTTAAATCGACGACGAGAAAATTGTTAAAAATGCGTTTCTCGCGATCGAGCTTGTTCTTCACAATGTCACAGGCTAGGAATTCCCAGTATTCGAATAAATCTCAGCTATTTGTTATGAAATTCTGATGTCAGTGCTCAGAAATTTCACGGATCTTTCATTTCGATTAACGTCAAGTCGAATGATATTAAAGAGCTTAAATACGGATTCGAACCGAATTTTAATCAAATACGCAGGAGAATGAGAAATACGGAGAAATATGTCACAATATGTCATATGACGTCTGACCTGGAAAGAAAGCGAGGGTCGATGGTTAGGAAACGAAAAGAGGAACGATCGAAGAAAAAGCCAAATGGAGGGTTCTCCTTTCGACCGGTCGAAAGTTACGTCGAAACCGAGGTCGCCGGGTTTTACACGGTCCGCGGAGTGTTGTACGATTACCGAAACTCGCGCGAACATCGTGAGCGTGTCTACGATTATGCCGCCCGCTTTTTCCTTATGTGGGCTCGTAACGACGCATATAACAAACGTTCGCAACAACACGCTTCGTTACAATATGGATGCTGGGACGTTCTTGACCGCTATGATACGCTATTTATGACGATGCCTTTTAGCACTCGATGCGAATGCGTTACAGTTTTCTACGGTTGTTATCGTACGAATTTGTAAAGAAACGTATCACGCGTGCGCCGCCGCGAGAACGCGTCGTTCACTACGGTCGATCGTTCGAAATCGAAATTACTCGCGCGATATGACGAAACGCAATCGTAGCTCGAACCATCGCCACTTGCAACATCGCTGACCATCGTAACTTCGTGGAGTTTGTGTTCGTGGAGGCGCAAGTTAATCCGTGCATTATCGCTCGAATATGCTAAATCGAATGTAATTGAACTTTCTGACTAATTTATGATCGTCGAAATGGATCGTCGCCACGCTGTGCTTCTATCAGAGGAAAAAGCTCAGTTCTATAATTTCTGAATTTACGACGAACTATCGTACGGATAATGCGATTGAAATGGCAAAAAAGTTCTATAACCAACAAACTGAGAATGATAATTGACGATTAAAAACTGATTGACACCATCGAGTGTAATCTCTTCTCAGTAGGAATTCAAATTAAACACGTATAATCGATATTAATTGATAACTGACGTTGGTAAAGGTCATCGAGGAATATTATTATATATGTACTCACATGATTTTATGTTTACCGTATGTCAGCCTCTCTCTTTCGTCGTCACCGGTATTGGTAGCGACCGAAAGATAAACAATTTCTGTCGTCGATGAAACGTGACACCGTTTCACTAGCACGGTCGGATGTTATTTCAATAGCAGCGGAATGCAAAAATCACTTATTCTTAATCCCACGGTTTCGTTGAGTGATATAGCAACGACGAAGCGCTGCAGGGTGGAAAATAGTCGCTTTTAATTCAGGCACGAAGCTGCGGCTCGAGTATCTGTGTGGACACGCGCGATTTCAGACCGGGTCTGAGTGAAACTGAAATGGTAAAACCGACACGACTTCTTTCTCTCTCTCTCTCTCTCTCTCCCTCTCCCTCTCTGTTTTGCCCTCTCTCTTCCTCTCGTTTACCGTGTTGCTCAGTCCCCCTGATTATTTCCCTCTCTCTTTCATATTATTTCCCTCTCCGTTTTGCCTTTTTCTTACTCTCTCGCACGTTTCGTCCTGTTTCTGTTCTTCGTTAGTCGAATCTCCCTTTTCCACTACGAATGATCGTTTACCGTGTCCCCATCGTCGTACCTGTGCGTACCCGTGCAGCATAAGTCCTCGCCTCTACTTACGTATATGCTGCGTGTATCCATTGTTTGCGATCCAACGCGCGGAAAATTCACGCTTTAAAAGAGAGAGGGGCAGAGGCAGAGCTACCGAAAGTGGAGTACGAGGTACGCGTACGGCCGCGTCTTCGACCATAGCATGTCAGATATATGCAACGAGGCAACGAGATACATCTCGTATTCTTGCATCGCGTCGCATACTAAGTATACATATACTTCATATATGTTAATTAGGTAAAATAAATACATAATCGCCATGGTGTACGTATAGAACTTTTATATCAGTTATGAGAAACGAGATTCAATGAGATTGTATCGTTTGTTATAGGCCGTGTCTATAGATATAATGTAGATCTAATTTATTTCCACTTGCTCGATAATCATCCGTGTACTGTAGTCCTCCCTGGGTTTGATATGACTGACGAATGAAAACGACACGATGGGTGTACGTCACGCGATCGAACGACGTACTGTATTGTATTCCATCGAATTCTTACGATCATTCGATGTAAGTACATGTAATTAAGAAATATTCTCCTTAATAAACTGTTGCGTATGGAACTTCTGGATAGTATTATAATTCTTTGATATGTAGGATTGTAAATGATTGTTTGTATCTGTTATCATGATATAGTAGGATACATGATGTGAAGAGCACATACGTAAATATAATGTATATATATGTATACATGCATACAAACTATTTTGCTCTTAAGAATTCCATAAAATATACGAAACGACAGATAACGTTCTATGTTTATACTCCTAAGTAATGCCAGTAATTTAGTCGATGCGTTACCCAAGTTATAAATGGTAGTTTCGCGAAAAGATGTAATGGTGTTATTTATATTCGATCTAACACGCCTTTAACGTCTTAATTATTTTTCACGTAGGAGATCTAATCCAGTAGTATATAGTTAATTTCTCTCACTTCTATAATATATAAATGTAGAATTAAACGAATAGTTTTAAATTCATGTATTTTTTAAAGCAACAATTGTATTTTCGATATATCTCAATGAGTCTAAACGAAAATGGAACGTTTATTTCTATTCGATAAGCATTTATACAATTCTTATGGGTAACCTATGATAATCATGGAGTTGTGTACACTCAGTTCTTGTTGGTGCATTGGTAATATGAGTGGGTCATATTCTTAATCGTGCTTATACCGTTCCGTCATCTCCGAAGTTAGTTCCTGTCTGATCTAATTTCATCGTTTGTTCAAATAAGACTCCGCCCGAGTAATAATCATCAGCTCAAATTGATGTCTTTCTTATTCTTCGCCACCGTGGGGTCTGTTGGTAGTAGTGATCTCTGTAAAATTTATCGATCGTAATTGATTTGCGAATTGTGTGAAACATTTTGCATGGTCTTATTTGAGATCACACATATTTCGGATCTTATTTTGAATTTTATTTAAACTTAATATTAAAGAAAAAGATAAGAAAAAAATTATAATTCAACAGATTAATAAGCAGTTTATCAAGTTATTTAAAGGTTAATGATATTGTACTGTCTTATTTAATATTTTTGTAAAAACTAATGATGGAATTTTAATATTTCAATATCGCCGATGATCCGTGGAATTTCAAATATATATTCAAAAAATGTTACACTTACTTTTCCCCAACACTCGATTTTAGAACTTAGCGTGTGCGACGTGTATTCATGACCCATTTTCCGCGTGTGTATTCAAGCATCATTTTCAAATAACGATGCGTTACATTCAATTAGTCTACTTATCTACTTGAGCTCTTTTGCGCGATTTCTTCTAAAATCTGTGTGAGATTACGTTTCACTCTAATTCTGTTTTAAGTATAATTACTTTGTAGCTATATATCGTTACATAACCTACTACATATTACATTTGAAAAAGATTTTAAATCTATATGTACTTACCTTATAAAAATAACATTACTTAAAAAATGTTTAGATAAATATAAAAATTAATGTTACATTCGTTTATAATCTGTAAATAACATGTAAATAAATGGTCATTTAAGACTTTATACATGTATTAAAAGTTTAAAAATCCAATAAAATGTCACATGTTATGCCAAAAATATCATTTATTGCTAGACAATAATACCTGTAGTAGCATCATGTTCAAATAACGAGCGATGTATCGATACTGAACTATTGCAACACAGTAACGATATATCGATCTTGAAATCACAGTACACTAAATGTTCAAGATGGTGGCGAAGAATTCGAGGTTTAATAGGCGCGGTTCCTTTTGTTCGTTATTTGGACAAGCAAAGTGGTATTATTACATATAATAAACGATTTCGTATATTTATAAAAGTAGCTGATTTCAATATCGGAATTGCTTGTACTTCGACGATTTATTCTCTATTGGTTTAAACGTCAGCTGACACATGTTTATGTACAAGTCGAATGTACGCATGTAACGTATATAAAATTTCACCTGAGAAAGTCGCCGAATCAAAACGGTCGTTCCATTGAAAAACCTGGCTAGAGAGCGAAATGACGGTGCAAACTATGGAAAAGTTGAAAGATAAGGGGTGGTACGTATAAAAAGTGACGTATTTCGTCGTTTGTGAACGTCGGTGTTTGAAAACACGAATAAATTTTTATAAATTTGAATGTACAAATATATATAAATGTTTGGATTAGGTACATTACAGATCACGGGTACAATGCTGCAAGAGATTCTGAAAGTGTTACTGATATACAAAGAATTATCAAGCGATTATTAGATGTAAGAACAACTCCTTATACAACTTTCTCCTAAAAACAAATAATTATTTGCATATTTTAAATCTTTTTATGTATTGTATAGCTTGATTTAAGAGAGATTGGTAGTGGTCAAGGAGATATAGTTCAGGGTAATATTGTATTACAAATACAAAAAGTACGTAATGTAGCTGCTCCTAAAAGCAATGAAGAATCTCGAGCAGCTCCACGCTTGTTAAAATTCTTTTTGACTGATGGTAAAAATAATTTTCAAGCTATAGAAGTTGAACATATTTCATTTTTAAGGTATAAAACCATTGCTTGATTAATTATATGTATAAATAATAATTGTCTTTTTATAATTTATGTGAGAAAATTGATATGAGGAATTTAATTATTGCAGTTTAAATACACCTCCCGGTACAAAGATACTAATTGGTTGTGGAAATGTAGCAATGTCCCATGGAATTATTTTGCTAAGGCCATCAAACATAGCACAAGTACTTGGGGGAAAAGTAACAAATCTTGTAGAAAAATGGGAACTGAACAAAGTATGTTGTATCATTCAATTCTAATATACATGAAACTAAGAAATATATTTTGTAACAGAAATTAGCACTACATACGAGAATGAGATCTACAGAAGAAGGTGGTCCACCACCATGGATACCATTTGGGAAAAAAATTATAAAAGTTTCTGAACATGACAAAAACTTTAAAGCTTTAGCAGAAAAAGAAAAGTCTAGTAAAGAGAATACAGAGTTTGAAGCTCAACGTAAAGATGCTATAGCAGAAGCTGCTAAACAAGGTAGCAAGAAAATTTTTGGCGGAGGAAATAAGCAGGTAATTTCTATGAAATATCCATAATATAAATATTTAAAACAATTTTACTCTCGTGTAATTGTTTTATAGCTTCTAGATCACAGTGTACAAAGAATCATAGATCAAGGCTTTTCTATAGAACAAGCAGAATATGCCTTAAAAGTTAATCGAAATAACGTTGATAAAGCTTTGAAAAGTTTGCAAAAAACAGATAAACACAAGTATATCTATTCTCTTTTATTTTAAAATATTAGTTTTTACGACTTTCTGACTATCAATCCTGTTTCAATTATTTTAGTACGTTTAAAGAGCCACGAGAATCGCGTGAACCACGAAATAAACGATTCGATAAAAAGGTAGAAGAAGGTAAACCAAGTAGTGGAAAAATATCTCTTTTTGATTTTCTGGAAGATAAATTACCTTTACAATCTGAATCTACGGAACCAACCACCAATCCACCTCAGAATAATTATACTCAACATACGGAAAACAATTATGACAAAATTGAACTTAAAAGTAATGAATCACAAAGTGGAAAAGGTGGAAGGTATGCTTTATCATGGGTAAAATTTTTACAATAGTGTAAATTATAGGATTTTCGTTGATAAAGGTCTTCTTTATGTAGATCTCAAAAAGGAAGTCGTGAGTATCAAGTTCCCCCAAGACATCTAGAGGAAAATAAGGGTAGCAAAAAATCAAACTTTAATAGTCCTACTACTCAATATTTGCAATATAACGGCGGAAATCATTCTCAACAAAATAAACCACCAAGGTTTCAGCGAAATCAGGATAATCATAGTTATTCTCAACAAGATAATTTACATAAAACGTATCAGAAACCTCAGTTAAATGATTCTCGAAATTCTAATGCACAAATACGTACAGATGGGGCAAATGTTATGAGTAGTAATAATTATTATAAAGCTCCGCAAGACCAACAAAGCAAACATTTTGGTGCTGGCAGAAGTTATAATCACTATGAGACCGATACCAGGAATAAACAATCTTATGATTCTTATGCCAGGCATAATCGAGCACAAGAAGATGGAACACATAGAGCTTATCCTGCAAATACAACTGATAAAAATTACAAAAACCAACTGAATAGATTTCAACCAAACGAGACTTCTGGTGGCAAGGGGATTGTAGAATCCAATAGCCAAAGGAGACAAAGCCAATACAATCAAAATACCAATGTTCCTTCTGTTGGAAGTACCTGGGTTTGGCGCGTAGGTGATAAGTGTCTTGCTAAATACTGGGAAGATAATAGGGTAAGATAATATAACTATTTATATATTAATAGCTTATACTACTAGTAGTATAATTCAATTTAATTTCATTTAATGTTTTCAAAATATAGTATTATAACGCAAAAGTAACTGGGGTATCAGATAGGACATGTGTTGTTCAATTCAAAGGGTTTGAAAATTATGAAGAAGTGCTTCAAGTGGATTGCTTACCTATAACAGATGATGTATGCAAAACATATGTAATACTTAAACATGTGTCTTCAATACCGTATATAAATAACAAATATCTTGTACTTACTTGTAGAATCAAGCTGTTCAAGATTATGTTATGGATCAAAAACAATCAGATCAAAGATTCAGTAATAGGCAGCTGCGATACGACCAAGCTCAAAATCACATAACTGGTAAATTTATAATTTGTTTACGATGATTATTTATATTTAGGGTACATAAAAGTATATAAAAGTTTCTATAGCAGGTATGGAATTTCGAAGAGGTGGAAGTGGTGTTGTTCCTGCAAGTAAAGCTGCTTATAACAAAAAACGTAATCAGCAAAGAAGCACGCAGCCCATTTATCAACCACCGGCGCAACGATGTCAGAATTCTATGCCTATGAATACTCAAAATAATTCTTTACTTTAATGTATTGTCAGTCTTTTTTTTCGTAAAAGTACTAAACATCGCTGAATTATTCATTGTAGTTTTGTTATTTTTAAAGACTGACCTCATGAAAAAGAATAGTCCATACTTGTCATGTATGGTAGTTTAAATCATAGGTCAATCAATTAAAACGCGATGTAAACGAATCCTGTGCCACAAATAATTCATAAATGAAAGATGTAATAAGTGTACAATTATAGTATGAATTATTTCCTTACACAGTGAAAGTGAAACTAATAATTAAAAATGTAAATCTAAGGTATTTATTATAAGAACTAAACATCAAAATATTTATATTGTAGAATAATCATATGATAATATCAAAAGATTGTGCAGCATTTCAATATTTCGTCCAATTTCGCTAAAACACTAATACAATCCGCATAATGTAAAAATTGTGCTGTATATTATTTGTAATTAATTTGTAATTATAGTTATTTAGAATGAATTACAGTTACGGAAATTGAAAACACGTTTAAATTCACAACAGATCTGAATATTTTTATTACTGACCTACCTTTAATTCATTATAAATTAATCATTTTATGAACATTTCAAATGATAATTAAGATGTTCTTAAAGCGCCACCTACCGAGCTCAAAACCGTATAAAATTTACATATGGCGAACGCGCCATGTTATTTCTATTTACTAATTTATTGATATATTTACTAAATACATTTAATTTCGAAGAAATTGTGTGCAAAAGAAAACTACCATATAGTGATCGTGGTGATTGGAGCAATTATATGGTTTTATGACTCGAAGGCCTGTGATGCCATCGTTATCGGGAGTTTTTGGTGAACAAATAGAGGTTAGCTTTTTGAATTTATCCGCTTACATGTTTTATTGTAACGTCTAATTAGTAATTTCTAATCGTAGGACTACGAAGTATTAAATTTACTTGGGAAAGGGGGCTTTGCTAGTGTATATAGAGCAAAATGCCTGCGCAGTGGTATAGAAGTCGCAATAAAAATGGTAATTTAAGTAATCCTTTAGATTAAATATACGTACACATATCAATTTACATGTATTTAAAACAATTATTGTAAACAAACATTTAAATAGTTATTGTATATAATTTTAGATCGACAAAAAATTGATGCAAGCTGCTGGGATGGTGGATAGAGTTGGTCAAGAAATAGCAATTCATTCGAAATTAAAGAACCCAGCTATTCTTGAACTGTACACAGTTTTCCAAGATGCTAATTATGTTTATTTGGTATTAGAATTATGTCATAATGGAGAACTCCAACGTTATCTTAAAATGCAAGGCTCTCGTGCATTGTCTGAAGCACAAGCTGGTCATATAATTAGTCAAGTAGTGCAAGGATTATTATATTTACACTCATACCAGATACTTCACAGAGATATGTCTTTGTCGAATTTGCTTCTGACTAAGGATATGCAAGTGGTAAAAAAACCTATTTAGTAAAATTATATGATCTTTGAATGTAATAATTAAACTGGATGCATTAAAAGTAGTTTAATCTTAATTTATAGAAAATAGCAGATTTTGGTCTAGCTACCCAATTAACAAGGCCTGATGAGAAACACTTAACTATGTGTGGTACTCCTAATTATATATCGCCTGAGGTCTGTCAAATAATTTGTAATTATATGTAAGGAATATAGAATAATTAGAATACACTAATTGCTTATATTATTGTAGATAGCAACAAGGTCATCACATGGTTTGGAAGCAGATGTATGGAGTTTAGGATGCATGCTATATACTCTATTAGTTGGCAAACCACCATTTGATACAGATGCTGTTAAAAGCACTTTAACACGTGTGGTAATGGCTGATTATATCATGCCAGCTCATTTATCAGATAATGCTAAAGACCTAATAGATAAGTTATTAAAAAAGAATCCAAAAGATAGAATCCGCTTGCGTGATATTCCGAAACATCCGTTTATCACTAATATAAAAAAAAATAAATTATACAATGTAAGTAATAAATAAAAAGATCGTGTCAAAAATCAACCAGCTTATTATAGATATTTGCATTAATAGGAAAAGAATAATATGAACAAAGGATTATTGGGAAATGGTATCGTTGATTCAGGGGTTGGAAGAACATTGTCTTCATATGGAAAGCCAAGAATGCGTTGTAGGTCGGAAGAGAGAATATCATCAACGCCCATTATGTCTAGTGCCCTTGGACCTATGTTTAGCGCGAAAAGTGATCCTTCATCTGAGCCTGTTGTAAGAATGCATTCACACAGAACAAATGGTATGGATCATCGCGCTAAAGAATATCCCGTATTAACTGGAATACCATTAGTACCACAAAGTAAAGTTTTCTCACAATGTGAGCTCTATACCAGTTCCAATGCATATCAAGAAATTGACAAACACAGGTATGATAAGCATAGGAAAAAGGAAAAAGCTGAAAATTGTTCTGAAAGTACAGAAAACGGTGGAAAATTATCAGTCTCGCCTTTGTCTTCTAAAAGATTACAACCTGTGAGGCATAAGACAAAAACTGCAATTCTTACTATTCTAGATAATGGCGAAGTTTGCGTCGAGTTTATTAAACGTAGAAATGGCATGGTATGTATTAAAAAATTAATGTTTAAATAAATTTTTCACGTGAATATATATATATGATTGCCTTTCTGTTGTAGGAAAAAATAAGTGAAGTGTGTCGAATATCGAACGATGGTTTAAGAATTATTCTCTACAAACCAACATCATTAATGAATATTGGTAATCAACCACTCCCGTTACCGACTCGTGGGGCAGATAGCATTTATTCATACGAAAATTTACCTGCCCATCATCACAAAAAGTACATATATGCTTCTCGTTTCATAAAACTTGTAAAAGCAAAAACTCCGAAATTAACGATGTATACTGAACGATCAAAATGTCAGTTTATGGAAAATGGACCACATCCAAATTGTGAAATTCACTTTTATGATGGAGTAAAGGTATAAAAATAAATATCATAAATTATAGGTAAATATTGAAGGCATTAAGATTTTTATCGTTATAGATTGAACGTGTTGATGGTATCGTAAAAATAATGGAAAGGAGTGACGGTTCCACTTATGTCGAGGGTGAATTTCCATCCCATTTAGATACATATTACGAACATTATTCAGAATGTTATCAGCGTTGTTTGTTGATAGAGTCTACTTTAACATCTTTAGAAACAGCTACAGGATATTCCTGCTTTCCTATTCTTATTGGACGTAAGCCTAATGCGGCTTTGAGTGATTCTCCTTGTTTACAAGGAAAAGAGAATATTTCGCAAGCAACGAACAATGCTCCCGTTGTAAGTAACAATATACGTATTTTTAATTAATAATTTTTTTAATAAAATATAATATACATAATTTATTAATATTGTAGATGCCGTCTTTTGATGCTAGTTCTGTTATTTCGACGGTAGCATCGCGGTCACGAAAAATGAATTCTATACGAAATATCAGTAATAGCTTTTGTAAAGTATCAATTCCAGGTATAGGTACTGCGACAAAATTATCTTCTGGAGATATTCATGTTGATTACAGAGATGGTACTACTTTAACTGTAAGTATATTTATAAATTACATTAATAATATTAGAATCAGTAAAACGAGATAACATAATTTGATCAAATTTATTATTTTAAGGTAAGTCCTCGGAGCAACGGCAATGATATAATCTATAAAGGAAATAATGGTATGGTTATAAAATATGATCAGAATTATCAACAAAACGTGGAAGTACCGCATATTGTTAAAGAAAAATTATGCTACATACCTGGAGTTATTAAATATTTTGCTCAACCGAAGAGTAAGAACATCCGGTAGTTTTTAGCCATACATTTAGATATAAAATGTTTTGTATAAAATATAGAGGGTGGGCCAAATAAAATATTCTAAGCTATTTCTGCCCAAATTAGTGCAGACACGGACTTTTTTTTAAGCTATTACATATCCATGCAACAAATTTTCCTCGGGCGACTGCTGGAAGAACGTACGAAATAATATTTGCCATTTGGAACAGGCAAGTAAGATATACATAGTCTAAAAAAATAGTGACGAAGAATACTTTTCTGATTTAAAATTTATGGAAAATTTTGTTAATATATGATAATATTAATATAACTTTCTATTTTAAAAAATAGGAAGAGCTCCTCTTTGTTCCCTCAGCAAATTACTCCTTAGCTTTCCTATCCCATTTAATTAAAAAAAAAGTGGAGCCTTGTTTGCATTTATTTCAGAGAAAATAACTTAGAATACCTTATTTAACTCGCTCTTTGAAAAGTAATTTTCTTATAATAAGAGCAAAATTATATTTTTTATATTTACATAGCATATATACAATATCTTTTAAGTAGTTGATTTTTTAAATATAAGGAGGTAGATACATCTTAATTTTTTTTTTTTTTATATTTCTAATATCAGAATTTTATTATATAAGGTTCTATAATAAAAGATTTAATATCTTCTATTCTATTATACAAAATATAAAATCAAATGTAATTTTCAATCAAATTTAAAATAAAGGTATCCAAGTCAATAAAAGCTACAGCTATAATTCATTACTAGAATAATAGTTGATCGTAGTAAAAAGGAATAGTATGTTTGATTCACTACGTGCCCTACAATCTATAATCGAGAGGACAACGATCCCATTCACTTTTCCTTTTGTCGCCATATTGGTTTGTTTTAAAGGCTTATTCAAAAATAAATGATATTCTCCAAAAATACATATATTTTACTTAAAACGCAATAATTACTACACAATATTAACATAGCCTGATCTATTCTGCTAAACCAGACAAATAAAATAGAAGAAAATATTTTCGAAATATTCTAAGGGCCAATTAATAATAGTAGTCTGTCAGAACCCGTAGAATCTCTATTAACAAATGGTGTAATGTGCGGATGTGTAATTACGAGAAACGTGTGGGATGTTGTTCACTAATACAGTAGAATGACATCCAATTACGACATTAATTGAGAGAATTCTAGCATTGTGGTCTGAGAATCTACAACGGGCAGTGCCCATCTAAAACAAACTTAACCTTGAACAACATTAAAATTGAAAGATGGGTAAGCAACAAATTTACAACAATTGTTTATTTATGTACGATAGTGATAAAAGGTCTTCTCCCTCGAATAGAAACCTTTTCTAGTAACGGTCCAATATCGCGGGTAATCGTACGATATGCATGATAATCTTATCTGTCATACATATATGTGGAAACATTATTCATCGTTCAATCATCGCTTCACACTTCATTCAAACGAATGTTAGAGTCTTTTATGATTAAAGATGAGGAACGATCAAGGTGCAAGTGATAGTTTGCCGTTACGTAGACGGTTTAATAGTAATATCAGTATAGATAGATTTTCCGAAAAAAGTCTTCATATGCTTGATTATGAAGATCGATCTTGTAGTAAGTTCTTTATAATATAAACTTACGTGTATATTAGTATACGAACTTTAGAAGTCAGTAATAACCTGTTTTATAACTTTTGAGACAATATCATTAATTTATATATACTAAATCATTAATAAATTATCTTTTTAACGTCTGTAGGGAGTATGTGCAATGATTGTATGGCCAGAGTACCATATGCAACTCTTATTGCAACAATAATGTGTTGCTTAGGAGTTGGTATATTCTGTGGTACAATGTATAGAGGTGTTACATTGGGCTCTTTAATGATGGATCAGGTAAGTTGTCACTATAACCTTATTATAATGTTCTTTTTATATACATTATACATTTAATGTGTTTGTTTATAATTATGTATTTAAGGTATTTCATTTAAGACTTGGATGGTTAGAGCCTGTTCAATTGACTTTTGCAACACTTGGTGCTAGTATGGCAGCTTTAGGTTTCATGATATTATGCGTTGGTTGCCTTGCAACTGGAGCTACGAGACATAAAGTATATAGAGCCTGGAGGTCCAGAGTTGGTGGACGTATCTCATGTGCTGTTGTACGTAACTTTAATGTTATTAGTTATAATATCACAGTATGAAGCAGCATAAATAGAATATTCTTTACATTTTTTAGTTCATGACAATTACTTATATATTACAATTAGGATGGCTCATAATATTTGCATTTTTGGTTATAATTGCTTGGATTTTTACTATATTCTGGGGTTTATGCAGTAATCCTCGTGTCCAGTCTCTTGATCAATGCATTGATTTCACTCAATTTAGTAAGTACAATTTTTTTTTTTAATGGATTTATTAATTAATTAATTACTATGGGTAAATAAAATTTCATATATTATATTTCTTAAAGGTTTTATATTTCCAAATAATACAAGAGTAGAGGATATGAAAGTATGTGGACCACAAGAAGTGAAATTATTTTGTAAAGATTTTGTTGAAAAAGCAGAGATCATGTTTATTTTAGCAACAGTAGCTGCCATGCTGGTTGTATTAAGTCTCATACATTATTTAATGTGTTTATCTGCTAACTATGCACATATTAGAGATCATGAGAAGTTTCAAGAATTACAAGAACTTCAATACCTGCAAGATCCAGGAGATCCAGATTCTCCTCAACCCGGTATGGGAACTTTGAGCTCGCACCATCGTGTCAAAGATAGATTCTAGGATACGGCCCGCGAGATCTTCGCGATGAACCCCCTATAACTTCAACATTCTTGTTTACGAAACATTGAAGACATCTACTCTACAAGAATTAATAATGAATTTGATGTTACTCTTCTCTATGTACCTAAATTCAGTATTCTACTAATTGATTAATGTTGTAGTAGTTTACTGATCGAGGATCTTGCGGGAACACTTTATGCCGTCCATTTTCTGCGACTGTCTTGTAAGCATTTATTTTGTTTAAAAGGTATGAGTTATTATATGATGTTTTAAAAGTATCGTTAAGTGATGTTTTAAGATAAATAAGATTTCATCTTTCATAATATTAATTCCTTCGATTATTTGTTGAACTTCTATGTATGTAGTGTAAGACATACGAGAACATTCCATATTTCGTACATATTTGTTGATAAAGTATAGTTTATTTTGAGCAAAACTGTATATACGTGCGAGATACGAGTAATATAAGCGCACAGAGAGTATTCTTTCTAAACTATTTGCTATACAAAGATATGCTTATATATACTTATAATTCGTACTCACAAATTTCTACTATGCATTAATATATTGTTTCATATTACAAGTTTATTTAATATTATCTTTGTATTATGTAAGACTATAAATGCAGACTTCATCATTACATTTTATTTGATGTCATTCTAACGGAGATTTTTTTACATAAAAGGTGGAGCTTTTTTGTACCTTTTTAGGATAAAATAAGAAAATTACTGATATGATGTATTACTAGTGAAGTATTTTAATTATGTTGGAGGAAAGAGTTAAATAATTATATTTTAAATTTTCTACTTATATTTAGTAAATGATAAAAATACATAAAAGATCTATAATTTAATAATTATGATTTCTTCCAGCATGCATAGTTCAGTTTTATATCACAGATCTATTGCTGTTTTACTAAAGATCAAATTATGCTGTAAAAAATGTTAAATGTTAAAAAGACAATATGAAAATAATTCTAATTATACTTTATGCACAAATCTTAACTGTGCCAAATCTAATACGATTTAAATTATGAGAAATTATCACGTATATTGTATGTTATCGCTAAGAGACAGATTTTAAAAATGGATATATCTAAAATCTAGAATAGCAAGTATAACTTGCAATAATTTCGTACTCGCTCAAACTCTTTAATAGCAATTCAAAGTTCTGTTAGATGCGCAATACGTTGAAAACAAATTCTGTATATTACATATACGTAATAAGAACATATCAAACTGAGGATTGTACTTTGTCTACACAAATTTGCAATGGAATAATCAAATAAGTGAAATTAATGCACGAATTACATATAATAAAAAATGTGTTTATTGTTTTCCTTGAGATACATTCTTATTTCTAAACAATTGTATATTTCTGTAAGATCGAATAAAAAAATACTTTCTACTCAAACTGTATGTTCAGTGTTTACAAATATTTCTGAAGTTCCTTTGAGAATGGTATGTCTTTATTATATGTACATTAATAGATAAATGTAATTCTTCAATATGTACAATTAATTACAATTTGTACAATAGTATAAATTAATGTCTATAGATTATTCATCATCAAACTGGAGATCCAATTCCAAATCAAGAGCACACACTTCTTGTAAGGTATTAATGAATGTATACCGCGAAAATATCATGTACAACTTTCGAAACCAAATATATTGCGACTTGTGTGCAGCCATAGCCTTCTGTAAAGGTAATTCCTTTATGTTAGCAACTATGATAGAAATGAGAGTTTTGCTAGAAATTATATATGTTAACTGCACACTTACTTTTATACTATTTTTTTGATCATACGTTATTAAATACCAATATGAAGCAGATAACAAACTAATTGGCAAATCTAAAAGTTGTACATATTTTCTAATTATATTCACAGATTCTAAAACATATAGTTTACAATCTGGAAAGAGATTCAATTATTTAAAATGTTTTAAATGTCAATTTAATACACCAATAAATAATACTAACAATATGGTACTTTTTTTTCTATGCATAATGCAGCTATGGCATAGTATAAAGAAATGTGATTCTTATGTTTGCTTATCCCATGTTTATCAAATGTTACAACTGCATTGATTTTATAAATCTCTACATGTTGCAAAATACATTCTGCCACTACCTCTGTTGGCCATTGTACATTTTGATCATCAGGTAACTCTGTACTCCTATATATGTATTTATTGAACTAAGATAGAAGATTAAAAAGGTAATATTGAACTGTATTCAAATAATTACCAAGAAGTTATTTTGTAAATTAGATAGATGAAACAATTTCTTACATCACAATAGTTACATTATCTTCTGGAATTCCTAATAGTTTCGCACATCTCCATAATTCTTCTTTCCTCTTCTTATCCCCACCTAAAATGATATATAGAGATTTTTTAACATCCAGAATATGATGAATTCATGTGGGATTAATAAACGTACCATTGCTAAGACAGAGGAGGTAAATCTTACTAGCCTTTGATCTTACAACCCAGTACACCAGTGGACCAAAAAACATGACCTCATCGTCAGGATGAGCTGTAACTAACAGTATTCTGGCAGGTGGACCCGGAAGCTGCCACGCTGTGTGGTTAACTCTCTTCAAGATTGAATAAAGAGAAATACAAACGCAAAAATACGCAGTAACAGCTATTAGCAACTGCCATGAAATTTCATTGATGTAAAACCACCACCAACAAATTATTTCATTAATTTGTATACTAAGATATTCTCTAATTAAATTGAGATCTACCATGTTGAATGGTGATATATGAACTATTTTCACTTACGAATATTACGGTCCTGTCATATTTCTGGAAGAGCAAACTATTCCGTTAGAATTAGAGACAACATTTCTTTTGTTTAAAGGACTTTTCAAGGTTATGTTATACGAGATAATAGGATTGAGCGCCATACTTGAGTATGTTAATACAAATTCACTATTGTAATGCTTGTATACTCTGCTCCCGAGACTATTATTATTTGTTAAATTATTTTCTTTTATAAATAAAAAATCTAGGTATTCCTTAGTACTTATTCAAATTACTTTTACTAACGTTCAATTATGCGATTAATGTGTAGGAATTTTGATATAATTATTTCAAGTTTTAGTTATTTTATATATCGTTAATTGTTGTCTTTCATAAAATTAAAAATTCAGTCAACAATGAAGTCTATGGCAATATTGATTACGTTCTATAAGGATTCATGTAGTATTCGAAATAGAATATTACTAGAAGTTTAATTTTTAAATCGTCTTGTAATATATAAATTTATTTATTTTTTACAATTGTACGTACAAATCAAATTGTATTTGTTTGTTAAACTTTGTCTTCACATTATTTTGAATCCTTTACCACGGGTAAATTGTTGATATTACAACAGAGTTACCAAGAAGTAAAAGTCTCTAGATTTAAAATTTTGACCATAGATCACTCGAATCTTTTTAGAAGACAATAATCTTTTATCATGTAGTCTGTAATTGTATGAAAATAATTATTTACTTCAAGTAATTTCACAGAAGCGCGCCTAATTATTTGTAAGTTATGCAATTTATATTTTCGAAAAAATCGATACTACGCCAATGAGCGTCATTTATTATATCGAGTAACTTTACAGATGCATAAAACTAGGTTATGTTTAGTAATCTGAAAATTTAATAAACAAAATTTCTACCATGGACATAAAAAAAGAAGTGGATCTATATCGTGATACACCTATCAGATATTTGGGTAATGAAAGACTATTGTAGTCGCTTTTTTAAACAGTTTCTTATTATTTTCACTCATTAACATTATGAATGACATTTTTGATTCCCTTTTCAGGATATGCAAATGAAATTGGAGAAGCTTTTAGATCTATAGTTCCAAATTCAATTGTATGGCTCAGTTATGCTGTAGCCAGTGGCTACGTTCTTGCAGACACAATTAACAATGGCTTTAAAGCTTATCAAGTGTGCAATTCATAAGAAAAATATTATTTAAACAAACTATACGTATTAATAAGACTACTATAAATATAAATTGTATGTTTCAGGATAATGTAACTCCAAAAGCAACAAAAAATACTGTACTCTCCATGACAGACACTTTATTGTGGCAGTCATTTGCATCTGTAGTCGTGCCTGGTTTGACAATTAACAGAGTTTGCGCCGCTGTTCAATTTGTACAAAATAGAAGTAATAATGTGTTCTTAAAAAGCAAATGGATTCCAACCATTATTGGTTTAGCATCCATACCTTTCATAATACGTCCTATAGATAATATAGTAGAAGAAACAATGAACGTGACGTACAGAAGGTGGATAGGATACTACCCAAAATGACCATTAATTAATAATATATGATTATTCAGAGCTGTTCGAGAATAGATCTTAGATTTATTCGGTTTCCGAATGAAACGAAAACATTTCCGCTTATACATTACTCTAGCATAAAAATGCTAATATAATATTACCGAAAGTTATCTATTTTATTATACTACACGTTGAATTTTGTATTGCATTACTCAGTATCTCGGAACATGTATTCGAAAACAAATCCGAATGCCTTGTTAAAAACAAAAAATAAAATTCGTTATTGTTATTTTTGCTTTTCTCTCATTTCACTTTTGTGTATGCCAGTTTGATCAAAGATGGTTTTTTTCTACTAGTATCTACAACAAGAATAATAAATGAGCATATAAATATTATAATTTTCTAATATTACGCTGATACATCGAACTTTTTTTATTAATCATATATTACTTACGTTACTTATGTCGGTATCTATCACTTCAAACTAGAGCGCGCGAAGTAGAATTGTCCAATATATAGTCAGACGCACTGAACATGCTTATCAGGCTCAAAAGTCTAAATCGAACGTAACAAGTAACGCATATTATCACATTATATTGTTTATTTTGAAACAACTGTACCTTGCACAATGGAAAATATGTTTCATAATGAAAAAATAAAACTCGTCGAGAAAAAGAACTACTGTTTTTAAAAGATATTACATAAATGTTTCTTCTCCTTCTTCTATTGCCCTCGTATTTTTTATATTTTTATTTGAAACATCAGTTCATAATTTTCTCTCGTCTGATCGCGAGAGTTAAATAAACGATGGAGATTCGTTGAAAAATCAATAATAATTACCGTAGACGGGGAAAATCGTAACTCATAGGCCACGTTCATTTTCCCATTTATCGTCTTGTCGGGTCAAACGAGCTAGCCGCAGAACAATGGCTCGACATTGCATAGGAACGAATAGCCTGTCATACCTGTGACATATATTTTTTCGTCACAGGTACAATCACTACGTCAACCGACAAGAAAAACTAATCGTATTTCTTTGTTCGCGGAACTGACTTCGCGATTTTGCAAGACGAACTACGCGCCAAATACGGATACAACATTCTGTTCTTACTACGTATCTACGATTTCAAGTACGATACACATCGTAATACGATGTACGAATCGGGAAGGGATTCATTTTTATTCGATTATCATTAGACTGTGGTTTCTTAAGCATTTATGGGGAATTTGAAGGTGCAAAATACACAGATTGCGTACAACATACAAAAATATATAAAATATAAAAATATATGATACTCGTTATAATATCAAGGAAACTAAACAATTGCCCACCTAAATTCCATTTTTTAACTATACGAATTTGCATAAATATCTGCAGACTAATTATCATATCTTCTATATGTTTTCCATTTGTTTTCCTTTTTCCGTGTACGAAGCACGAGCGCATAAGGGACTACAGTGAATTTCTCATTTTCGTGAAATTAACTATCCTCCCATTCAATCTACTAAAACGCCTTGTAGACGAAATGCTTGGAGGTTAAGTAGAACCTGATTTGGGAAGAGGCATCAATTTCTCGCCAATTAATTCTCATACAGTTATTACGTATTATAGCATTTTATTGCCTCTTAAAAGTTGACGCAATACGATTTACTGCTGGTCGAGTTGCGGATAAAACGTGCAAAAAGATCCAACGCCCGGGGATTCTCGCGATTATGAAATTCCGTATATGTGTCTTCGTCGTAAGATTTACAGCACGATAATAACAGGATGCACAAAAACGGAAGCATTTTAATTCTGATGTTAAAGTACGATCTACGGTTGGTAATCGGACAAATTATACGATTAGGAGGCAGTGCGTTGTGCAAATTAATAAATAAATTAAATTAATAAAAAAAAAATGTGTTAATAAGATTTTTTTAAATCGTTAAAATCATCGAATTGCTGACAGCTTTGCTCGTGTAATTATTTGCGATGAAACATTTCCTTCTAAACGAACAATTGTAAAACTGAGTACAAAAACATACGAATTAGTCAAAAGCCACGAGTTGATCAACTTCATTTTTTGAAGATTTCTTCATTTCAGTATCAGAATACATGGCTAGTTTTTTAAAATCAATTTTTCAGATATCAAACAACTAACCTCAATAGAATGCGTCAATTTGTCCCCTATGTAATTGGTATATACGTAGATTCAAATAATTGTTTCGCTCTAACTGAATCAATTTCGAAGCTTCGATGTATCGTTTCGATCGAAAATTGTTTAGTAGATGGGTATGCAAGACTAAAGAAAATAAAGGAAATTCGATTTTACCAGACTTTGTCGAAAGGATATAATTGTCCGCGGAAGGAGGATAAAATAGGACGGAGGACTATACTTACACAGGCGCTGGGTTACGAATTGACACATTCATGGGTCGGTCGATTTTTCACGGGACCCTATAATAATCTTGACAGCTTTTCAGTAGTCTATGGTCGACCCTCGTAATAAGGTTAACCAGTCCACCGTGATATAATTTATAGAGGCCACTTGTTTACGGCTAATTATGGCGGCACGCGGGCGACGAGTACGTTCCTTTTTTCTCGTATGTCGTATGTCACGCGTTTCCGACAGCTGACAGTGTCTCAAGTTGGATGAAATCTAAGAACGCATCGATGTAAACGTACAACTGAAATCTGTTATCACGATCAGCGAATATATAGACAAGCATAAACCGTGAAACCTAAATTCTTCGGACCGTTCTTCGTTGTAACAAACGGGAGCGTCTATCAAACACGACGAAAATCACGCGTGGACTCTGTTCGAGTGGCAGCCGAACGCTATAAACAATGCCAATCGGCCAGTGAGCCTAACATATTTCTCTGGTGCAAGATCGACGGAAGATAACACGTAACCGAGAGAAAAGCAAAAGTCCACCGGTATCGATCCTTTAAAACCATCGAACAATAGCTCGAAGAGGTCCTTAATCGATAGAAAGCAACGCATTGCCTCGGTACACGCCTCCGTCACAAAACGAGCTTCGCGATAAGGTTATGTCTCGTGAGTCGAACAGAGGGCGCGTACACACATGCATACGGACAGGTATGTGTGCTATCGGCGCGAATAACGGAGCGAGCAGGAAAGAAGATCCGAGGAACGTCCGCGGGAAGGAAAGCGACGGTTTAACAGGAAAAATAAAAAAAGAAGGAAAGATGCCGTGGCCTGAGAGGAGGATCAGGTAAAGGCGAAGAACCGAGAGAAGGAAGTAAAGGAGAAAGGAAGAAGGGTAAAGAGAGAGAAAGGTAGACTATCGAGGGGGAGTAGGAGCGGGGGAGGGGGGAGGGCAGAGGGATACGTATTTCGCGGGCTCGAGTGGTAAAGATTCTCTGAAACCTGTGGCATTTCGCGAGGTACTCTTCTGTTCGGTATACGCCGAAGGGGGATCGATAGCGCGTCAGAGACGAGGAGAATCAGGCGGCAGGCTATTTCGAGCAACAACACGGCGGCAGAAGCAGCAGAAGCAGTAGCAACGACAGAAGCGTCCCGTCCGCCGCCAGAGATCCGCAGCCATTCCACGGCCATGTCTGACGGCGCACGGGGTTGGCTACGCCCGAGCGGGGTCTAGCCAGCCAATCGGAACGGAGCGCGAAAGGTCCCGCGCCGTGGTCGTGTCCAATGGGCGTAGCCCGTTGCAGCTAGGCGCGCGACGTCTTGTCCAAGTAGAGGGGGGCCCTCGCGGTTGTCACAGGTGCAGCCAGTTGGCTGGCGAACTCGAGGCGAGCGTGCTCGAGGATCGTCGCGTTTCACGTTTCGCGTCGTCGATCAAAGCGCAACCGTTTGTCCGGTAATCGTTCCTTCCACTCGTACGCATCTTCCTCGGTCCACCATCTCCATCCAAGTTACGTTCAAACGTCATCGTTTACGTCGATCCGTGAAACGCGATTTAAATAAAAAGAAAGAAAAAACAAAAAAAAAAAAAAAAGAAAGAAAAAGACAAATAACCGGAAAGAGTGCGGATCTCGAAGGAGAGTACGTTGGCAAAAATCAGCGCGCGACGCGTGGTTGCTTGCACGGCGAAAAGTAGGCAACGGGATCATCGCGCGAAGGTAAAACGCGCACAGCGGCTCTTGATGCGGCCCGTCGCGCGGACGCGCACGTCGCGTCTGAGAGATCTGTCGCGATACCGGTCTCATCGGCGCCATGATCCATCGCGGAGTGTCTAGATCCGAAGGGAGAAGACGATCTTAACGCGACACAGGCTTCATCACGATGTGCCGGCGGTACCGGCTGATCAGCTGAGGAGACACACGGACGTTGAAACCGTTGGAAAATCGAGGATCGAAAGCTCTCCTAACCGAGCGATCCCTCGTCCAATTCTTATTAAGACAAAAGAAAAAAAAAAAAAAAAAAGAAAAAAGAAAAAGAGAGACTGAAACGTCCAAACGTTTCAGCCTCGAGATAAAAGTCAAGCCAACGTACGAGTTCCAACAGTACGGAGGAGACAAGACGACAACGACGACGAATCATCTGTAACCCGACCAAGTGATTAACGAGAAACGTGGCTTTACGTTAGACGCGGATAAACGTAAGATAACGCGGACGCGATTGAAAACTGGGAAACACAGGAACAGAACTCGGGAGGAAAAGAGGAGCGAAATTTGTCAAAATATCGAGTGTGTGCTGGGAAAAAAACTGGCAGCCAAGGGGGGAAGTGTGAGAAGTGCGATTTAACGGCCGTTGGGATAACACCGCAGTAAAAGTGGGTGCACTGGGGCCCTCGGGACCGTTCGGCCGATACGGGCCCGTGGAAGGTGGGCCTGGTGGTGGTCCCGGGCCCGGCAAGGGAGTGGGGACAGGGGTGGCCGCAGTCGCGGCTGGGGAGGTGGAGGGCTACGGGGGTGCCGGGGGCGGGGGAGGGGGCCCCGGGGGGGTTGGTACCCCCCGGATAAGGGTCGCGACCCTCAGCGGGCCCTGCTGCGCACCCCTGCCCGTCACCCAAGCCTGTAACATAGGTAAGTAGATCGGTTTCAGTTTTACAACGTCTATCTAATATACGCGTTTTATTCGTATCGGTCGCTTTCATGGGAAATCAGAGGAAATTTCTGCCGAAACTTCGAATTATTTTCGAAACGTTCACGGAGTCGTTTTCGGGCTGGTCGATTGTTTTAATTTCGAAGTTTAATCGGAAGGAAGAACGCGCGAAGCTTAACAGCGAGGATTTGTTTCGTTTGTCGTAGAATTTCGCGTACGGAGGATATCTAGGAGAAACGTTTCGAGGATTTCGATGGATGAATTTATCTTGGCTCGCAGGATCGTGCCAGAGTTTTAACGGAATTTCGTCCAAGCTAACGTCAAAGTCGTCGGTTCGTTGGTTTTTGGGAACGCGCGTTTCTAAGAGATCGCCGTTGCTCTTCACGAGTAATCAGTTGCTTTACGGTCTTCTTTCGTCGAGAAATATTTCGATTATAAACAGCGAGAGGATCGGAGGATAACGTTGGTTTAACACCTCGTAAGCGCCGGCGCCAGGTCGGGCTCGCGTACGCACCGCGGAAGGTCAGAGGGTTTTCCTCACGGACTTCTCGAGTTTCGAGCCGAGAGAAACGGTCCCTATGATATTTTTCTTCCTCTTTTTTCCTTTCGTAGACAGTAGAAACGCCGTTCGTTCGCTTATCGTGATTGATCGTACGGTAATTTGGATGTCATAGGAATGCGCGTTTTTTATCCGCGGGTGATGGATTGTCCCGCGGTTCGGATCTAACGAGGATAAATTTGCCTCGGACAGGGTCGAACACTCGTCGAAATACGCGTCATTGTGCGTAACGAACGACCGATTCGAGAAAATCGTAATCCTCGTCGATGCAAATGCGAACGGGACTACGCGCGCTCGGCCGACAGATTTCTCTCTGACCTCGCTAAGAAAAAATGAAACGAGCCGCGAGAGAAAACGGATCGTTACGGGTAAAAATTACCGACCGATAGCGAACGAGTTCACGAGCCAAGCTACATTACGGTAAAAAGAGTGTAACGACTTCTATGAGAAATACACGATTTAAAAGATCGTTGAGAAACGATCGATTTTAAGTGACCGATACGGCTATCGAATTTTAGCGACGGGAAAGTAATATCCATCGTATGTTAACGTTCCGACGACAAACCGATAAAACAAGTTATTTTATTAAGTCTAGTAGCAAGGCAGAGTTATCGAATGAAAATGAAAAATCGTCGATAGCTGTCCGATACCGTACCGAACCGTTTTTCTTTTTCTTTCTTCTTAATTAGCACAATCCGCGCTTCGAATTTCCCCTCTACTCCTTTACGTCCCTCTGATGTTTCATTATGCGGCGTCGTATTCTTTCCTCTTATCCTCCGTGGGCTGCATCCGTAGATAGCGCGAGAACTCGAACCGCGGAAGGGTTTAAGAGCGACGCATTAGCATATTCCGAAGGGGCGAGGAAAAATATCGACGTCGAAGGTATCGGATCGCGTTCGACTCGACGGATTTGCGTAACGTCGCGATCCTATCGATTGCCAATTTCACCGCGAGCTTTACGCGTTTTACGTTAATCGTCGTTCTCGTTTCTACAACTGTTGCGCGTACGAATCTTCGCTCAACTTGCGAAGTTGCGATTCAAATTTTTCGATAGTCGCAGCATCGTTCTTCGCGCTCGTATCGACGTCAAGTTTCTGCGAAACGTTTCTACCCTTTGCAACGTGAATACGGAAAAATTCAAACGTTAAGAAGAGAGCTAATAAAGAGAGAGAGAGAGAGAGAGAGGGACTTTTTGATTGGATAAAGCGATCCTGGCGAAAGGTGGCACGCGTTGTACGGTTGATAGAAAAGAATCGGATTAATGAAAGCCCGTTTCCGTTCGGGCTTTCGTCTCACGTACGCTGAATCCTAATCTGGTTTCGACGATTCAAGGAAATCGTGCCTCTCGTGTCCTCCGTTTCTTTTTCACGCGCCACGGCCGTGAAATCGTTTCTCGCGGTATCTGATTTAACGAATGGAAGGTGAACCGCGTTAAGGAGATGTATTTGAAAGACGTGCGAGCTATCTCTTTCAATCTCCTTCGTTATACACGTACATTTTCCATATCTTTCAGCGGAACGAAAACTTTGTCAACTTTTTCTCTTCCCTTTACGGTTTATCGTGGCAAGTAGATTTTCCGGATCAAAGTTTTCAGTTTATCGGGGACGTGCATCGCGTGTTTATCGCGAGTCGAACGTTTGCGATCGTATTCGGTTCGAGCATCGCGTACAACTAGAAAATATCCCGTGGGAACTGGATTTTGCCGTAGGAATTATATTCCCGTGTAAGTCGATTTCGCGTGCAAACGATTTAAATCTCGAGGTAACCGCGGGGTGGTTCGACTCGGTGGTTCGGCTCGGCTTTCTCCTTTTTCTTCTCGCCCTCCCGCAAAACGGAGGGAGATGAGATGCGCAAGGTCAGACCTTAAGGGGTGGGAGAAGGGTTGCTAGGTTGACAACCCCGCCGGCAGGGAGGAACTCCGCCCATTGGCGGAAACCGCGAAAAAAAGAGAGGAGCGAACCCCCTAGAGGGTTCAGCAATGGCGAAAAAAGAAGTCAGAGGTCGCCGGTACGAGAGAAGAGGAGGGCTACGTGGCACCCAACCAAATAGACGAAGATAGAAACGGGCAAACGAAGTAGGCGAAGAAAATGTAATAGAGGGCAATCTCGTCCGCCAATGTTAATTAACAACGAATTGTAATCATCGAGCGCCTCGTTCGGCCAACGATACGCTCGCTCCGTGGCTATTGACAAACAATTATGATACTATAAAGATACAAGCGCGATCATTAAATTTGATGGCATAACAGATTACGTTGTTCCTTCGGATATCGTCGCCGTACATCGTCAACATCGTGTTATTTAACTTTCCCATCATTTTCTGCCGTTTTCTCTTTCAAAGAAATTTGTCTCCGGACAATGGCGTTTTACCAACTTACGATACGATACGACAAGCTTCTTTTTCCTTATCGTTCTTTTTATCTTTTTACTCTATCGTCGTGGCATATTGTTACCGATCGTCTTCGAGTCTTATTTATTATTTTACTCGTCAGGAAATACGAGTCGTTTGTGCGAGATGTAGATAAGGCTATGTCGATACCAACGACGAGGAGGTTGCACCGTGTTGCGGCTTGCTTCTTCGTTGCCTTTCGTACAGTTCGGTAAGCTGTGCGCGGTAATCAAAACGTTCGAATGACAAAAAGCGTCGCTGTATAACGCGCAGTTTGTTATGCACGTGCGCAGCCATAGCAAGTACGGCCGATTTTCTTTCGCCACGGAATCTATAATCGAGAACGTTTTAAACCGATACTGCGCGTGTCCCGTTTTCTTCCACGATCCTCCAACGTTCCTCCGATTAAAATGTCCACGCCGCTGATCGAACTTTTCTACCGTGAGAAATTTTCTCGAATTTCGCGTCGAAAGAAACGCTCGATGTTCCAAATGTGTTTGTTTTTCCTTCTTTTTTATTTTTTTCTTTTTTTTAATTTCGCAACGACGCGTAACATCAAAGTAGGGTATGTACTCTGATAACATACACACACACACACACAGACTGAATGCCAGTTGAAACACGGTGTCGCAGAAATTTCCTCGTTTTCCACGTTTCGTTTTTCGGACGATGACGCGGGCGTTCGAACGTGCGCGAAATTAAAACGCCTCGTCAGGTCGCAGCAGCGCCCGTTCCATCAACTTTTCCCGGTGCTCGACGTTTTCACCTGTACCGGTATTTTTCTGTCCAATGCCGCCGCGTTTTGCCAACGACGTAAATTCGCTAAATTCGAGAAAATGAACGCTCGCCGCGGCCAAATCCAATACGAATGAATTATTAAAAATCCCGTTCCCATACATCTAGTATTTATTTGAACGTTAACCACGTTAACCGATCTCGTTAAATCCTCTGTATTCACAGATGCTCTCTTTCTTTTCGAAGCAGGGAGACGTGGTCTGGCGATGATCCTGTCATGTGCAGGATGCGAGAAACCAATTATGGATCAGTACCTGCTGAATGTTTTGGACCGAGCATGGCACGTCGAGTGTGTCCGCTGCTTCGATTGCAGAACCACGTTACAGGACAAGTGTTTCTCCAGGGAAGCGAAGCTGTTCTGCAGAGAGGATTTCTTCAGGTAGGTAACTTGCCTACGCGTCCATTGTCTATTCTCGCCGTCGCGCTTCTGCGTTTACGCGCCCTCCTAATGATTAATAAACGATCGTGCCATTGAAATCGTCTTATTCGATGGAACAGAAGCTGCTACGACGAGTTTAGAGACGAATGCTTGTCGAATATCGATTGGACGATGCTTTATCGCGTAACCAACAAGACGACTCGAATCGTCTCCGAGGGGATATCTTCGTATCCCAGTAGATTTTAGATATTTGAAGGTACGCGTTTATCGATTTGGAACGTTTGATCGCTGTGAATGCACCGCGATGATCGTTATTTTTACCTTTCGAGTTATAAATTACTATTAATTATTATTACTATATAAATTAATCTCAACTTTGACAATTCTAACGCGATATTCGAAACTTGAAACGTATTTCGAAGATTTTTTCCAAGCGTGCAGCAACCGTATAAGTTGATTAATTGCTTCGACCGTGTAAGAACCTGTGCAGGTATTCGAAATAGGGAAAAAAGCTTCCGCGGAAACGATACAAACAGGTATACCATTAGTTAGCGATTCGTCAGGCCAAATCGTCTCTCAGCTTGTCCGTACGTACCTGTAATTAGGTTTCTATTATGGTTGTTGCCATCGATAGAACGCAACACGATCGATCGTTAGAAAAGTCACGGGCCAGTGGCTTTTTCTCTTGTTTTCTTCGAACAGAAGAGCGTACCGGCGTCGCGACAAACTGTTCTCTGTTTGCATAATTAAGTAAACTGCCGTATCACAACTGGTACTAGTCCGTTTACACTGTTAGGCAAAATCGAAAGATTTACGATCGATGCATTAGCGGACAATCGACGAGACGTTTATCTTTCCATCTTTCTTACACATTGTCTGTTTCCTTTTTTCTTTTTTCTTTTTTGCGCTCAAACGCGTCGACGGTGGAGCAGCGTATAACCCGAGAGAAAAAGCATTTCGCGACGAATGGAAAGGAGGCCTTGACATTTTCCCAGACAACTGCCGCGTTATTTCACTCTATCAAGCTTCCGAGCAAAAATCACTCGGTCGATCGAGAGCCGTTCCGCGAGCGAAACACGCCAGCGCTATCGCGATTCGTTACGCGGTCCATCGACGTTCTATATTCGTCCTACTATATCCTCTGGCTGGTAGTCGATTTCTTGGTTCGCGATTCCACAGACTTCGTGACTCCTGTTTCTTGCCGCGTTCCGAGGAACGAACGCGCAAATAATATCGATACCTTTCGATCGGCTCTCGAAAGCCACCCTCTCGTGGCGAATTTTCCATCTTTCGTAAATCGCGCAAGAAATAAAACTGACGATCAACGTTACGAGGAAATCTGCGCTTCGAGTTTCCCTCTTGGTTCCGACTTAACGATCAAACGACAGTGAATCTGTATTTTCAAAGTCGGAAAAGTAAAACGAATAGTTAGGTTCGCGCTGGAAAATCGAGCACCTAAAACTGGAAGAAAAAGAGCCATGCGATATGGTTAATCGTTGTTAATCTAGAAACGATCCGTTCGCGTTTGTCCCCGATGATTCGCAGATAGAATCAACGTATACCGTTTTATCGGCTTGTCAAAATCCGCCCTTTGTTCTGTCGAGTCTTCGCGACTTTACGCGAACGACGATCGACGAGGCAACGTTGACGCGTTGACCGCCAGACGAATTTTCCACGGTTTGCCCAAGGCGCCGACGTGAACTTTTCATTGTGCGATGCATATTATGTTGAGATATTATTCGCAGCGAATAAAATGAGTTATAAAGTCACGCTTGAAGCATTTTTCGTGGTGAGGGCCACCGGTCACCCCCACGGCGTTCTAGACAATTATTACGATTGTCCTTTTTTCAAACAATCGCGCCATGTACTTTTAATATTTGCTGCGTCGCCGGTCACCGGTGGCCCCCACGGCGCTATAGTCAAATCGCGTGCCGGTCACCCCCATGGCAGTCAACGCGTTAAGAAGCTGGTGTTTTCGATCGAACCAAAGAATCGCGAATCTATGCTTTCAGAGACGCTCGCCGGGTTTATTCGAAAACCGTGCGAAACTAACGCAGAAGCGACCCGCTCGTATTTGTTCCTGGTGAGTCAGAGAGCCGAGACGAGACACGGAACAGGATCTTAGGAAGATCGTCGGTCGCGTCGTAAAATCTTGTTGCGAGCGTTGATTCACCAACTTCCATCGAATATTTATAGCGTGGTAGTAGAATTAATGATCGCTGGTTCGAAGGATCTAGTCGTCTCGGATAAATCGCGCGAGCAAAAGGAGAAAAAAGCGTGACCGGTGTTCCAATTTGCGCGATTATCAGCGCGGAGGGAGCGAGCTGTAGTCGCGGAAACTTTTCGTTCTCGCGAGAGCGACAAGTTCCGTGCGCCGGAGGACCTTGACATTCGCGCGAGGAACCGATCTGAAGGCGCGAACATCGGTTTGCGCTCTGCGCGAAACGATTCTCCTTGATTTTTACGTCGGATCACGATCTCGGGAGGAACTAGCGCGAAGAAGCGGCAGCGAGTCGCTTCGATTGATCAGCGGCGCGGACGAGAAATGTGGAAAGTTTTACGGCGAACCAGCACCCAGGCGACGGTCATTTTTTCTCTCGATTTTCGTTCCTCGTGCCGCGATCACGGAGCCTGCAACATTGTGTCCGTCAGCCAACACGTAACGAACCGGAGGATACAAAGGGTCGCGTAAGAAGCTAAAAATCGTAAAAAGCCTGTGACGAAAGTAACGAATCGTGGCGCGCGAAAGGGTTGCAGCGTGGCGATACGTGAGGGACTCGATCGAGGATGATGGTCGTGTGAAAAACAGTGATGGTTAGGAGGAGAAATCTTTAGTTTAACGCTGGTCACGCGTAAGTGGAAACTCGATTATGTTTGGATAACGAAGATGAGGATTGAATAACCAAGAATTTTCAGCGGTCACCGACAAACTTTATAGATAAAGATCGTAGATAAAGTTTCAAAATATGCAGTTCCAACGTCATTTCGATTATACCAGTATTCTGTATATCATTATGTATATTAAAAGATGACGAATTTCCAGCGACAATGAAGAATAGTCGCGATCACTGGGTGCGATAGGTGAACGCGACTGTCCTTGTTTACGACGAAATAAAATAGCGACAATTATAATTTTAATAGATAATTTCGAGATCGTTTCTATTTTAAACAACAGATACATTAAACTAGAACGAATAAATTTCCATTGGCAGCGAATGACAATGACGATCACCGGTGCGATAGCGAACGCCACTGTTATTGTTCCTGTTTACGAAGAAGTAAGACCGTAAGAATTACCTTGCCGGGTATTTGGAGATGCGTTTCTCTTTCGTGACTTCTGGAAGCGATGAACGATCCCCTTTGTAGCCAAAGATCGCAGTACCGAGTACACGCAGAAAGTGGGGAGGGCGTTTAAAGGGGGGCCCTTTGATACTTATACGAACGGCTGTATAACGAACGTGTTGTATACTTTACGAGGCACTTTGCATTTCATCCCGATGAAAAATTCATTAGATGTAAGACGAACGGTTGGCTACGCTCGAGCGGCGTAGAAAAGCTTTTCGGGTCAAAAATAACTCTCGCTCCGGCGTCCCGTTAATTAGCGTTATCCTCTTTGCTACCGTTACACGTCGTGCAAACGTTCGATCGGTGATAACGCACTTTTCTTTTTTCTTTTAAATCAGCCTTTAAGATCCAACTTGCTCGCCGAGGCGAAAGTAGAGGAAATCAGAACGAAATTTCAAAACGTGCAAACGCGATATTCACCGGCGAACGTGTTCGCAAACGGCGTTCGTACGACGTGCAAGTCTACGATCTTCTGTTCGAGCGGTTGGAACAAGTTCGTCGACGACTTTCGAAACGTACAAAAATATTTTATATATCGATATATCGATGTGTTTCGATAAGGTGTTGGTAGGAAGCGTGGAAACTTGAACTATATCGAACACGTTCGGCTATGTCGAAGTAACTACTTCAGGAAAAGCTCTACACCTTTTTCTTTCGTATATATGGAGACCGCTGTTACGAAGGGAATAGATTTAGTGAAACAAACAAATTCGAGATAAGGAGAGGTTCGTATTATCGTGCCCTTGAATGTACATTTTCTTTCGGATTACAAGGTCCAGAAATAAGAGAGCTATAAGTATATTTCTATCGCTGTTTCTTGCAGTCTTCGGCTAGAACTACAAGGTTAACTGTTTGGTAATGTCCTTTGCCGTAAATATATGAACCTGCTCTCCCTACCATAGCTTCTTCTTCTATTGTATCGTAACACACTGTAAGAATGAGCATCTGGATCAGCGTACACTATACTTATACCTATACTTATTTCAATATATTTTTCTATTACAAGTTCATCCACTCGTTCTTCTATCAGTCAACCTCAACAGGCTACGATACGCGATGCTAACGACCAGAGTTCGAACGTCGATACAAGTTCGCGATATTGCGAATACGACGAGAGAAACGAAACCTCGGCAGAGACGCGTCTCGTCCGTTAAATTTTCTACCGATTATTTTGTTTTTCGCGTTTTACACGTCTTTGAACGATGGGACACGTACTTTGAATTTCCTATGTACGTCCGAACATCCGCTGTCTACCGACCACGAACTGTTCGCCAAGATCGATGAGAATACAGGTTGATAGTGGAAACAGACACACCGATATCTGGAATTCTGCACAGCTACGAAAGAAAGGGAGGGAAACAAAACGAAAGTAGCAGAGTCTGAACGACGAAACCGGTAAACGTAGCAAGAAGGTAGAGCGGAGGAGAATGCCGATCGATTCCCACGACGACGCGACGAATCTATCGATGTCGTTCCTCCAATCGAACTGTCTGTATCTCCCACCTACTTTCAACGAATCGCTGTTGGGAATACTGTAACACCTCCGGGAGGTCCGAGGTATCGGTCGAAGGAACGGTACGCGCGGTTATGGTAACCGGCTCTACGAGTCGCAGCAAGGTCCTTAAAGGTCGATAATGGCCCATGGGGGCCCGAAAGGGTCCAGGATCAAAAGCACCGATGTCCCCGTTTCAGCGCCGCCTCGACTGCCGTAGCTTGCGGTCGATGGCCCGGTGTGTACCCACCAAGAAATTATTACCTTAAAATATGGTCCATGCCGTCGTCGAAATACGCCCGATGAAAACATTAACTCGGGGCTAGGGGGATGGCGGCGGTGTCACCAGAGAGCCGAGACTAGCACCCTGCTAATAGTCGGGCAAAGAGTTGCCGAGGGACCGGATTTCGCTTGCTCCAGAGTCTGTTTCTTTAAGCGGTTACTCTCGTTGCCGGGAATATTCGACGAATTAGTCCACGTTTACCGCGGACGCGTGTTTTTACCGAACCGTCGTAGCGAACAAGTTGCGAAACGGATATAATCTAATCTGTAAATCGAAGAACGCGATATCGAAAATTCAGCGAGAAGCTGATTGCAATTTTTTGTAAATTTTGTAAATTTAATTTCGTTACGCGGCAACGCGATTAATGCTTGTTCATCGTCAGAGTACGATGGTTACGTTATTGTCCCGTTTCTCCGAGATTATTCGTTGCGAGAGGACGACGTAAACGGTAGTAAATTCGAAGGAGAACTTAAAGAAGAAGCGTTTATAATATCGTTTTTATCTACTTTTCGGTTTATGGAGTTAATCGGCGAGTCCTCTGAGCGGCACGTATTTCATTGTTCCGTCGTATTTGTTAGGATGCCAGTTCGTTGAAAGAACGCATCCGCTGTAACGTCGACTGCGCGGAATTATCGTCGCGTGTGTGATAATCTATCGCGGTATTGATGGCGGCGACTGGTATAGCTACGAGAATTTTTTTTTTTTTTTTTTTTTTTACAACGAAATAAATCATAAGGCGTGTCGTAACCGAGCATTCGCGTCGAATGTCAAGCATCGAGAGGGAAAAGAAGCGATAATAAATGGATATTGTTAATAACGCGATCGTCCAACGATACGGATCGATATCGTTATTTTCGTGAAGAAAGAAATTCAATCTGGAGCCCTAAATATCTAACGATAGATCGAAAGTTGGCATTAATTAACAGTCGTATCTTGGGAGCGACTCTCTAAACTGAATCTACCGTTGCCTGGTGGCCTCTTTCCAGTTGGTACGAGGTAAGTTCCGGGCCGCGGGGGAAAACAGACTGAAACTAGACGATGGACTCGGTTGGAAATCAAAGCAAAACGATCGAAGCCAATCATAGATCGGCGCGGCTTTTCTCGGGCCGGTTCGAAAGGGCGCCGACGAGTGGTCTCCATTGTCCTTGCTTTCCACCCGCGGTGCTGGCCTCCTCGGGAGTAGACCCGTCGAAACTCGAACGTGGAAACATTATAAATGCGGCGTGACGCCCGCTACGAACCGTAGGAGAAGTTTGTTGGGCGTGACGGGGCCGGCGCGGTCGAGAATAGAAAGAGAAACAGGGAGAACAGAGAGGGAGGTAAAGAGCGAGAAAAAGAGAGAGAGAAAGAGTGAAAGAGAGAGAGAGAGAGAGTGTGTGTGTGTGTGTTTGAGAGGGAGGTATGGAGTTGTTTCCCTTCCAGGAAGGTTCGGCAATAGTATACATATATCGCGATGCGTATTCATACGGGGAACGTTTTTGCCAACCACCGGATTCTTGCGTCACACTCTCGAGACAGGCCCTCGTTCTGTCATACGTCGTACGTAGGTCATAAGTAGTCGCAGCTTTTTCCTCGCTCGTTCTTTTCTTTCTTTTTTCTTTTCTTTTTTTTTTTTTCACCCACTGCCTTTTTACCAATTAGCCGATCCTCGTGACGGAAAGTCCAACTACAATTACGTAAGCAGCGTGGCGTAGTAGCGCGAGTTGCTTTAACGACTCGTTTATCATGTTGTTACGCGCGGTATTTACCCGGGAATTGTTGCACGGAGAAAGTGGCACGAAGCCGGACCGATGTACCGCGAAAGTTCGATGAAGAACGAGGATGAAGACGAAAAGGAACGGCTGCTGGAACTTTATGCAAACGGCGTTTTACGGTGTCGCATAGCCAACGCCGGGGCATTAGCATAACTGTTATGAATCGTTTCTCAAGCATGCCTTCACCCCCTTCGGACGGTAATCGACGATATTTCACGAATTAATCGGCGCCAGCTTGAAACTCGTCCCGACAACCGGACCGCGCCGTACGCGTTACGATCCATCTGCGTGTGATACAGCGCGATAAAGCGAAAATCGCGTCGGCTCGCTTGCCATTCCGCCGTACGATGGAATTGCCAGTGGAAAGACACCTTCTCGTTTTGCTTCTTCGTTCGTTCGTGAAAATCGTTCGCAGGATAGCCGAATAGGAGAGAGACCGATCGGTCGAATAGCGGAAACGAGCGTTTGTTCGCTCGCGCCACTAATTGGATTCGGTTAATTAGACTCCCGCCTGGCGAACGATATCGCCCGACTGTTTATTTCCTTTAACGTCGTAACCGAGACGTCGGCGCGTGTGCGCCGGCGATGAGAACCAACAGCGGTGAGAAACAAGGAAACGACGGTACAGCGACGTTCACGACGTCGGTCGGGTGTTTCTAGAAAAATGGCGAATGCTATGGTAATTAACATTTTTTCGATCGATCGAGAGGCGCGATTCGACCCGCGCTTCAGTCATCATCGTTCGATCGACGTTCCATCGTGCGCCGAGCAAACTTTCATCCGAGGATCGATACGTCTCTTTCTCGTTCCTCGCTTCTCTGGCCGTTCTACCTGTTCCGTTTGATCGGTTTATCGCCAGGTTCACGAGGCGTAGCCGCGGCGGATATGGTTCCCTCGTTTCGTTCGATTCGATTGGGAAACGACGAGAACGTTGCGACGAGCGTCGTCGCGACGAACGGATCTAGTATACCGAAGGGAGCCGTGTACGCATCAGGGTCGTAGAGGACCGTGTGGAACGAACGCGAACCACATACATAAACTCCGGGTTCCGTGGCAAATCGTGGCCCGGACCCACCCCCTTTTTTTTTATCCCAGCCCCGCTGTCCTATATTTCTTGCTACACGCCAGAATTCCTGGCTCTTTACGCTCTCCTCTTTAAGGGAGCCCGAAGCCCACACCCCCTTCTTCTGCCTCTGTCCTCCCCTTCCATCCTGCTGACCTGGTCGCCCTCATCGAACCGCTTTCTCACACACGAAAGCACCACGTAAGCCTTTCTATTAATGATTTTTACGGCCGGCCTCCGTTTCTTTTTCTTCCACGAGGAAGAAAGGACCTGGACCGGGCTGCTGCCCTTCGCGCGCGCTCAAAAACAAGAAAATCGTTAAGGGCAGACGCGCGTCCAACGAGCGAGAAAGCGAGGATAGGGAGGGGGGGGGGGGGGAGGGAGGAGGTACAGACAGGGGCGAAGAGTAGAAAGAGGAAGAGAGGGATAAGGAGAGAAGGAGCCGGTGATTCGGTGACGTATGCATTCGGGGAAGTTGACACGGGATCGGCTAATCGCTATAATTAATTAAATAATTCCTGTAATTAGACTAGAGGGATTGCACCGCGAGGCGAAACGCGCAGCGTCGGACAAGGATAGACGTGGCAAACGGGAGGACGAGTTAGAAGGAGACGCACGGCGCGCGAGAGAGGGAAGCTCTGGCAGCGTAATGACCGTTGGTCAAGAAATATCTCTGGCTTCTGCTTCCGTGAGAAGATTGTTAGGAACTGCGCGTAGGACTGCTAATTTGGACAGGTTGATGAATAGTTTGAAAAAGTGTGCCGGTTGATTATAGGATATTCCGCGTAAGTACTTCGCGTAACAGCTACGGACGATCGTGTCGATCGACAAAAGGGAATCCTTGTAATTTATACTTTCCCCCCTGCGTTTCTTCTTTTCTCTGCTTTCCATTTTAAGCAAACCAAAACGACGTCGATGTCGCAGCTTGGTAAAACGATGCGCCGCTTACTCGCGGTTAATTAACGTTCGCGTCTTAACGTCAAACGGAAACGACGATGGAAGACGCTGCTGCAAATAACGAACGGAGATTCCGTGAACTTTCCTATCGCGTTGCGGTGATAGGTTTTGCCTGTCCACGGCTCGATAATAATAAAATAAGAATCGACGACATTAGCGCGATGTAGGTCGCGGGTCACGTTGAACGCTTCTACTTCCGGTCGGGAAACGCGATAGCAATAAAATAATAGCAGTGGCGAGGGTGGCGAACCGGGTCAGCCGACATTATATGCACGGGCGACAGGAAAATTCTGGCCTACTGGGAGAGCCAGCCACGGGAATTTGAATGCGCTTGTTCCGTAGCCGCGTTCCGAGGCCGCGTTTCGAAGCCGCGTTTCGGTCAGAAGTGCAACGCAGGCATCGATTGAGATGTATTTACTTTCGAAACGCGGCTGCCCTAAGGGACCGCGGTAATTGCTATAATTAATCGCGTGATTCCTGTAATTAAAAAGATCGGAATTACTAACTGGGAAGTAACGTGGCTCCAATGCTTCCGTAATGATATAGTCGCGGGAGGATCGGTCGGACGAATCGTTCCGGCTAGATTTATTAACTCGCTCGTGAACCGTGTTGCGGCCATGCTGGAAGACCACGGCCGGTTCGACGCGTGTTTGCACAACGATCTTTCGTTTCTTTTTCGAGCAAATCGTCGGTCAATCTGCTCCGTCATTTTTTTTCTCTTTTTGCTCCGTTTTGTTCGATCAATCCTGTTCCATTCGGAAAAACAACGCAGTTTACGACGAAAGAAAGAGAAAAACGAGAAGGAAGAACGATTAATACGAAATTAACAAGTAGGACACGGCGGGAGTAAAGGAGTAGAACGAAAGAAAGGAAAAAAAAAAGAAAAGGAAAGCGAAAATCGAACAGGCGCTGGCTGGTAACCGCGACGCGCTTTTACAGCACCGAAGGGTTTTAACTTTTTATGCCCTATCGGGACGTTAAAGTCCCATCTCTTTAAAAGCGCCATATTTCTTTTATCGACGTTTGCGAGTGGAGCGGCTTAATGACAGGACTTGTAAGTTTCGAGTCCAATAAACGTCGCCGTCGTACAACATTGACTTTCCTTTTCGTTCGTTCGTCCGAATGGCATCGACGAGTGTCCACGTGTTCGTCGTTACCGATGCGAAGCGGCAGAAAAGGAAGGAACAAAGGCTACGAAAAAAACAAAGATCCGTCGTACTCGCGACGATCCTTACGGCGATCGAACGCGTATAAATCGAAGGAAAGTGAATTTTACGTATCACGGTTTTATGTCGTTGCGGACTAACGCGTTACGTAATATCGGTGCGGAGGATTAAGAAGAACCGAGCGAAGATGAAAAGAAGAAACTCGACGGTCGAGATTCTTGAAGGCGCGTCGAGAGACACGCGGCTACGGAAAAACCTCTGCGCAAGATTAATCACGAGGCGTGTTCTCGAACGAGCGAGGTGACGCGTGCGCTCGTTATCCGGTTTTTCAGCGCGGCCGACGAATCTAAAAGATTCCCCGGTTCTTCGTTGTTCGTCGTTATTCACGTGGTTTGTCGCGGCGTTCTGTTTCCAGGCGATACGGCACGAAATGCAGCGGTTGCCTCCAAGGGATAAGCCCTCAGGATCTCGTGAGGAAGGCGAGGGACAAGGTTTTCCACCTGAATTGCTTCACCTGCCTGGTATGTCGGAAGCAGATGAGCACCGGAGAGGAGCTTTACGTCCTGGACGACAACAAGTTCGTCTGCAAGCAGGACTACCTGTCGGGCAAGCCGCTGCCGGACACGCATCACGTGCACGGTCATCATGGTGAGTTACAAGTGTCATTGTCCCTCGTTATCCGCCGCGAAGAGAACGCAGCATCGCGAGATATTCACGATGCTTTGTTTCGTTCGTTCGCTCTGAATCCGATTTGCGGCATTGTACAATACGCGCGGTTGGCTCGCGGGACGTTATCGATTGTACCGTCGTTTATTCTATTCTGCGAGCTAGGGACTTTGTACGATTTAAAACGATCGCGATTCTCCTATGGAGAGTAGAGGAAGTCGATGTGCCGCCACGTGCTCTGTTACAGCCTATCGCGACCGTTTTGTAATTTCTATCGCTTTGATCGTCAGGGGGATGCTTATCTTCGCCAACAACTGCTTCTAAGAGGCTGACCGAACTTCCAACAAGTTACACCTCGATTTTTTGCTTTGTTCCCTGGCCGTAGCTCCATTCTTCCATATTATTCTCCAAGTTGATCTTATCGTTTCGAAGATTTACACACTCGACGGGGATAAATTCGTACCTTGCGCCGTCGTTTTCGCGCGTAGGAAAATAAAGCTCGATTACAGGACGATCGAGATTCTTGATTTTCTTCATTCTTTTCTTCTTTTTTCGAAGAGAAAAAGGGGGCCAAAGAGATGACGGCTAGTCAGGGTGGGAGCACAGTTCAACGCGTTCAACGCCCGAGATTTCACGAAGTCGAGCTGGTTCTAAAAAAGGGAGGCCGGGGGTAGGTTTTTCACGGGGGTTTTACCCCCGTGTCGGAACGGCAAGCTGTGAAAACAGCGTGTATGTAACCGACCGTCAGCTACCGGTCGAAAGAGAAACAGAGAAAAGGAGTCTAGAGAAAAAAGGGCGAACGCGCGAACGAGAGAAAGGGAGACAGAAAGAGAGAGAGAGAGAGAGAGAGAGAGAGAAAGTAACAGCTCGGTTTCACGAGGATCTCGCCGGTGTATAAGCCGTGAAACGAAAACCGAAAGGTCGTTAGGCAGGGGCAAACCTTTTGTCGCTTCGATGCCGACGTCGAAACCGCAAAATGTCCGGCAAACTCGTTTCTTTTTCGTTTTCTTTCGGATGACAGGAGCCACGATACTTTTTTCCTTCTTCGAGATGCGAATTCCGCGAGGCGTCAGACCGTTCTAATCGTTCCGTTGACGTGTCGTTGCTCGCGATCAGTCTCGTCTCGTTATAGAAACGCAAAAACTCGATGAAACGTACGGAGGATTTATATTGCCCGGACGAGAACGTTTTCCAGCGTTAATTTCCGTAGCGCGTTCGAAGAAGCAACCGGCTACTTGCGAAAAATGTATACGCACAGAAGGTGGACAACGATTACTCGTTTCGATGATCAAACATCGTGACGTCCTGGATGTTCCACGCGTTTCCGATATTAATCTCTATCACGGTGCAGCTATTTGTCAGTTGTCGAATTCACGGTGATCGTCTGCGGCGAATGTGAAAAGCGCAGCAATTACGCGACGAGCGTCGATTAATCAGCAACGTTTATTGATAACTTTTAGCATCTTTCGTCGTTGAATGCGCGACACTGCGGTGGGAAACGCGGTGGAGGCCGGGGAAAATTGCGAAATTTCGAAAAATCATAATGAACTGTGCCGGCGCTGGTACGCGCGTCGTATACGTCCAGAAGTGAATAACCGTAATCACGTTTAATTGCTAATTTCGTATGGAACATCGACAAATTTACTCGTCCTGCTGATAAATTATGTTCTATTTACTATAGCGGATATTCGCTGCTTTGAACGTCTAAACTTGACGTTGATCGACGCAATTATTTTACACAAACGAAATTTTATAGACGCGATGATAGTGTGCGACAGCGATCACGATTTCTTGCGTCGTTATTAGCTATCGCCTGTTGTTCCGAGGCACGCCGTTTCGTTAGTTTGAAAAGAAATTCTCTGTGTTTCGAAACGTTGCTCTCTAACAAGAATAAAATCAAAGTAATTCGATCGAATCACTGATTTCCAAAGGAATTGTAAATCTTTTCTTCTGAAATCTAGTGGTTTCCTAAACGTTCGAAGCGTAAATATATTCGAGGCTCGCGTAGTATGTAACGAACACAAATCATTGAACAGAAAAGTGACTGGTGCTCTTTTCCAAGTCAATGATTCGACGAGTGATGTGATTAAAACGCACGATTCGGATCGTTCACGAGCAGAATCGTCCAACCTGTCGACAGGAGGAGACTCGTTGATGGGTTCAGGATCGGAAGACGAAGACGAGGATGGTAGTGCTCACCATCATCACAGTGGTGTCGGTGGCTCTCATTTGGGACCTCATAATCTGGGTCCAGGTGGTCCTGGTGACCAAACGGTTGGTCATACCGGCGATCTACCTCTTGGAAGCGATCCTTGCAAGCAGGAAGACTCCGAGGATCAAGGTAAGTGTCATTTCCAGCGTAACACTTTCCATGGTAAACGTTTAGATCGTTCGTTTTACGCGAGCGAGCGATTAAAAACTGATCAAAGTATGTCGAAACACGATTATCAGAAATGACTATTATTGTTACCGCGACAAACTCGATTTTGAAAGGACGATCGATCGGCACCGACTAACGACTTAATCGCGGCCAATCTTCCCCTTTCGTGGAACCCTCGAGCGAGGGTGGAAATTCAGTGGCTTGACCTGGAGCGTCAGTACGAATTACTAAGCGCGTCAGGTCTTCCCGGTCTATTATTCGCTTCTGCTCTTTTATCGCGAGCGCAACAATGACCCCTTCCCTTTTACCTCTCTCGAAGCACCGGGTACAAGCAACTTCTATGCTTCGGCAAGAGGAAAAGAGGGGTGTCTTCGAGAAGGGTGGCCCCTGTAGCACGGTGTGACACTGTCCAAACATTTTCTTTGTCCCGTGGTTAAGACCTCCCCGGGTATATATAGATTATCGTGAAGAGTTGGGCTCGAAAACTACGTGTATAGGTGTGTGTGTGTGTGTGTGTGTGTGTGTCTGTGTGTACGTTATATGCGTACACATTGCACATCGTTCGTGTGCACACCCACACATACACCTCATAGAGTGTAGCTTTCGAGCGTAGAGCAGCCACACGATAATCCGATGGGGGTTTCGTATCGCTTCCGGGGGATTGGCTGCGATTGTTGTTACCTCGATCCAGCCGATCCAAATTCCGAGATACGTATATTATGCACGCGTGTCCGTGTCTATAGATTGTTAAGAAAGCGTCCGCGGAAAACAGAAAAGAGAAGAACGTTGCTATTCATTCGTAGTGTAAGCGGGATCCCCTCGAGACCTCCGCGCAAAGGGAAATATTTAGAATGAAATTCTAATCGGCTGCTGATATACCGCGAAACCGGTGAAATTAGGCTGAATAATCAAGGGCCACTTGTTTCGCGAGAAACAAGCGTTCACCCTTGGTGTGTGGGATCGATTATTAAACTGCTTTGTTTGCATTGGCCGAAGGTTCCCTGGACGGAGATCCCGAAACGAGGGATAGCCAGACGGAGAACAAAAGTCCAGACGGCGGTGCCGGTGGTGGTAGCGGCGACGGCGGTGCCGGTTCGAAGAGGCGAGGTCCGAGGACGACCATAAAGGCGAAACAGTTGGAGATTCTCAAGTCTGCCTTTTCGTCCACTCCGAAACCAACCAGGCACATCAGGGAACAATTAGCAAAAGAGACTGGCTTACCTATGAGAGTGATACAGGTTCATAAAATCTCATTCTTTCGTACTTACGGTTGCCTGCAAGCAACTTTAACGCGATAGTTTGTCTGCTACGTTTACTACGTTTCTGTCGTACTACGTATTTCGATAGTTTATGCATAGCAGCGCGAGATTCTACCTTCTTACGACGAGCAAACGAATTAAAAGAGCGATTTCTTCCCATAAGGCCAGTAAATTGAATGAAAAACAGCGGGTCGTATGGGTGTTCGCAGGTCTGGTTTCAAAATAAGAGGAGCAAAGAGCGTAGGTTAAAACAACTGACGTCGATGGGCAGGAGCCCGTTCTTCGGCGGCTCCAGAAAAATGAGGGGCTTCCCCCTGAACCTGAATCCCGGTGCTTTGGGCGGCGAGGACGGACCGCCGCCCGGTTTTCCATATTTCGGCGCGGAGAAGTTTGAATTTGGTTACGGCGGGCCCGTGGCATTTCACCATGAATTCTTTGGTGCTCATCCGCCCCCTCATCCACATGGACCGCCCTTCAGTGGACCAGGCAATCCTGGTGAGTCTTGACATTCGATTTCTCTGCGAAAGCTCTTTCTATTCCGTTCGATTTGTCTTCACTGGGAAAGATCGTAAAAGAAAGGAAAAGAAAAGAAAGGAAAAGAAAATGTCGTTCGCGATCGGTGATTTTATTTTCGTGGCCAGCGTAACACGGCCGATCAATGACGCGGTCGTTGGAAGGTCGTTGGAAGAGTTTCGAAACAATCGCCGCTGAAATAGTCGATTCACGTAACGCGTAGATATTCCACGTTTTACTTCGTACGATCTATTCATATTCCCGTTCACGGAATCGAAAGCAGAACCTTGTCTCGAGTTCTATCGCGACTATAATAAACATCGTAGCGGGTAGGTAGGTCGCGATAATTATGACAGCCGGGTTCGGAGATAGCAGGCCGGATACGATCCTCTCTGAATAGTACACGTAATCTGTTTCTGACAGGTTTGGACCCGGCGAGTTTAGCGGGTATGGCGGCCGCAGTGGCGGTGACAGGGGAATATCCACCTCCGGGTGCGGGAGGCGGCCCTCCGGAATTTCTCACGGGCCCTCCTGGACAGGGCCCCCCTGCACCTCCTAGCGGTAGTCCTGGAGAGTTCCTAGCACCTTCAGGTACGATTAGATTCTTTTGAAAGGCTACGCCTTTCTGACCACTAGAAAATTCATTCTTTATCCTTGCTGTACCTCCGTCACAGTCATTTTCTGTTTCGTTGATTATATTATAAGTACAAAGGTAGTCACTAGTATTATAGTAAAATTGCGATACGACGTAACGAGATTTCGAAGCAATAGTATGGGGTGTTAGAAACATAAACTTAGCATTATTATTAGGTCAATCCCACGAGTAATATCGTTTCTTACTCGCTTCGAATTCCAAATAAACGCTCGTATTATGCTTCGTTCGTGCGTTTATAGCAACTTCAGCCTTTGTTTCTTAAGGAGTATCATGTGGATCGATATTTTTCGCGTTAAAAGAGGTTATAAAATACGCGTCGGCGGAAACCATTCTTGGCGAGCTATATAAACTTTAAAAAAGCGGTATAACTAAGGATATTGTTAGAAGCAATCGCCAAGCACACGGTGACTGTATCCTGAATGTGAGAGAAAGTCGAAAATGGTTTCTAAGCGGCAACAAGCGAGCTGAATGATTTTCTTTGATTCAAAATCACAAAAGTTTGTCGAAGATAAAATGGAAAAGTTAATTGAAAGATGGGAAAAGATCAATGACATGGATGACCAAAAATAAACGTAGGTATTAATTTTGTCCACATATTCGGAGACAAAAAACGACGTTATTTATGGGACGACCTGATATAACAGAGATATTCGAAGTGAAATACACGAGAGACGGGGATAAAAATAAGTGGACATGTAATTGAAATAGGTATCGATGAAGTTTCGTTAAATCCGGCCGGTTTACACAAATATGTAAATATTAATTTCTATTATTTACTAAATAATCTATGTACTATAAGGCTATGTAATAAATAAAACTCAAGTATAACGCTAGTACTAAGATCGATTAAATTTCATTGATACCTATTTTCCCCATCACATATTTTTCTCTTCGATTCTATGAATCGAGATAAAGTGAGACGTCTATCTCGTAAAGTAAGATATACAAAGGACATGAAGTATAATATCTCGTAGACGAATTATCCCGTAAAATCAGGATCTTTCTAACACTCCATAATGTTGGATGAAAGACGAGGTTGGTTTCGTATCTTTTCCTTTTTTCTTTCGGATCCCACGTTTCTCGGGATAAATCGAAGCACCGAAAGGAACCGATTCGATGGGTTTGATATTTCTCAGGTGGAGCACAGGGTAATCCCAGTGCCGGTGGGAATGGTGGCGGTCCAGGTGGCGGCGGCGGCGGGGGTGGGTTCCTGGAGCCGCACCAGATGCAGAGCGAAGGGCTGGCCTGGTAGTACGAGTTTTAATTAACGTTCATTTCTTTTCGTGTTTTGTTGCTTTCCATCAGCCGAGCGAAAATCGATCGAGTTTCGGCGAAAAATCGACCGGTCGCGCGCACCTGATGGAGAGACCGTACGACTTTGTTCCGGCTCCAGAGACTTTTGCCCGCGAACAAAATGTGGTGAGAGTCGTTCACGTCGAGCCACGTCGATTTTGCATCTTGTACGTTACGTTTCTGTAAGATACGCATATGATAAGACGACCGATCGTTTAGCTTCGTTTCTTTCACGGTTATCATTGTCATTATTAACATTATTATCTGTATTATTATTATTATTATTATTATTAATATTATTATTATTATTATTATTATTATTGCCGTTGGTCAAACACCAGCGCGTTACTATTTTATTATTATTTTTATTATGATTACGAATCATTAAATATTATTATTAATATTATTGTGTATAAAATTTCGAAATGTCCTATCGTGTAATATTATACCCTCCCTGTTGATTAATTTTCGACGTTACTTTAAGAGACATCCTGTAGATATCTGCTGTTCTACACCTGAGAAACACGTACGAAAGACACGTAAAAGATCATCGGAAAAATAACACGACGTACATCTGGATATACGTAAAGAGACACAGCAATTACAGAATACGAACAGGTACACCGCGTACAGACGACACACAGTACACATGCGTAATTCTACACTTAAAAACCGCTGTACTATTTATCAATAAAGTATAAATATAAATAGGAATGTGTAACCTGTAACTGTTAAGGCGGCGATCGATGTAAATAAATATAAATCTGTCTTTTTTTGCGGGAAGCGCGCGATACAATTAGTTGACTGATTTCCGTCACTGAACTGTGTAATTGTAACTTGCATTACCAACGTCTTACGAGAAAAAGAGACACGCCGCCACGATGCATAATGATTATAAATATTATTATAATAAACCACCTCGTATTTCCGTATACGTACAGTTGTGTGCATTTCTTGCCTTTCGTTATCTTCTTTTCTCCACCTGTAGAAAAGGTTGTGCGAATAGAAGTCGGAACATCGGAGATCACAGAAGAATGGTAAGTAAATTTTTGCGTTAAAAATAAATAAATTGATATACAGTATCTTACGAGAGTATTCGAACACCCGTGAAAACGATTAACGAATATATATTTCCGTTATAACCATGTCCGATCATCGTGATTACGTTGGAAAAGCTTGAAAATCTGCATATGATATACAAAATATTTAGCGCAAGTATACGTTTCGATGCGCGTTACTTTTTTACTAAACGTTTTGAAATCTCAAAATATGTTACGTTACAGCTACGATATACAAAACTTTTCTGCGTCAAGCGTTCGAATACTTTCGTCAGCCACTGTATCACGGTTGCGCGACAAAATTACATTAGAACAGCCTTCGCATCTTATTTTTAAGTTTCTCAAACTTGTCGTCGTAGTTGTTAAACCTTCGCGTTTGCATGGCGAGGATAACCGAACGTTTATTCCTAACACGTTTTCGTCCCCATCGAAATCTCAGTTTCTTTCGTCCCCAGTGGGACAAACACCTGAGACTGTCGATACTCGAGTCTCGAATACTTTAGCCCGCCACCCCCTTGAATCGCTGTCCGCAAACGCATCTGCGACTCAGGGGTCCTAGCTTTGGCCTAACATCGTTAACGGGTGCAATGTCGTTTTCCACGTTGGAGAGGGTGCGGGAGATTCGTTTTCCTGGACATCTGGTGAATTCGATTTTGATGTGTTTCTGCCCTCCGGGGGTTGTACGGCTCCTCGGGGCTGCAACTCCGCCGTTCCCGTATCCCTGACAGTCCCATTGGGGACAGAAACGTTGCCGTGCTACGTCTCGTCCGTGTGTTTCGAGCGTTGCAAGCGTGTGTACACACGTGCTATCGACCCCCGCGCGGCCGCTCCTACAAGTGTGTCTCCCTTAAGTACTTACGTAGTGTCTGTGGTCCGCTGTCACAGTTTACCATCGTGTCCCCAGGTAGCTATGTATTTTTCAGTGGCGCGAAAACGTGGTGCCGCAAACGCGACCGAGCACCTCTTTAATATTGCAGCGAACGTTTGTCTTCCTGACGAGTTTCTGGGACATGCTCGTTGACTGGTAACTATTTCTTCTTTTTCTCCTTACATTCTGCCAACGTGTTTATGTCTTCTTTCGTATCTCCTCTTCCTCTACACGTTATTCCTATTCGTTATATACGTGATTCGTCTTATAGACGTTATGGATGGATTTTCGGCGAACTTTGAAGCATTCGAAACGATTCAAGAATGTTTCGTGATAAAGGAAAAGACGATCATCGAGGTCCTCTCGCACGGATTTCGAGTAACATAACAGCGAGATTTTAGTTAATTACGAATTATCATCACCGATAGATCGCCGTACGCGAAGAATAATCAACGACCGTGGTAATAAAATTAGAGTATCGTTGTTAATTAATTAGTGACAGAATGTATAAAAATAATGATATTATCGAATAGCGACGTTCGAGTAAATCGCAGAAATTGCGAATAACCGTATCGATTCGATTCAAAATTAAATACGAAAGACGAATTCGCAAGCTACGACTCGTCGTTCGTCGATTCATCAACGTTGTTAACGAATTAATACACTCCGGTGCAAGAGTTAGCGTAGCGGCTAGTTGCTTTAAAGTTAACGACAGCAACGATCCGAGGGTGAGATCGTTTTTCGCCAAAGCGTCCTCTAAATCTTTTCATCCCTTGTCGAGCTACGTAGCCGCGTCCTCGCGGGAGTTTATCGTGGAATTTAACCGGATAGAGTACCGGCCAACGTACAGCGTGTGTACATTGTAACAGCGATTCGCAGGGCGAAGGGCGTCAGCGTAGCGTGTAATACGTGTCCTGACGGATCTCTTGCAGAAGATCCATCGGGAGATTCGACAGATGCGTGCCCGCCTCCGCGCCCCAGGAACTACCGCGGGGGTCTCGCGGGAGTCTTGCAGAGACAAACCGTCCCAGCGGGTCGGTATACACCCTACCGTATCATTTTCGTTACCCTCTCGTTCGCGTAAGGAGCATTTCGGCCACGAAGGAATTCTCGCGCAACGATTCTTCGAATTAAATCTCGATCGCGTTCTAATATGTTCGATAATAACGTCTCTAACAAGGAAACTATCTGCGTGACAATATTTTTTCCATCTATCGTAGCAACAGATGGAGAGGATTTTCTATTTTTAAAGGAGCAGAACATTTCAATTTGCATCAAACGTGCGAAGAAGCAATGGACGTTGTCTCGAGAGTTTATACATTTGATCGTTCTGACATACTTGTCAGAACGGCGGTTCATTCCAACACTCGTATTCGCTCGCCTAAACCGTAGCCTTGTACGTTGAACGAATGTCGAACTTGTAGTTAACACTTACGTAGGCGACCAGAAGTTGGCCGACAAACGCGTAAGAAGCTTTAGCGTTTAAAACTTTTGCATAAATTACGACGCGAAAGTTTGCAAGAGGTTGCGAGTGTTTTCATTGGGAAATAAAAGATCGTTGAAAGAGATATAGGAACGATTACCAGGGTTGGCCATACTGGAATTAAAGGAGAACGCGAGATGCGTTTGGAAGACCAAGATGCGAAGAAGGGGATCGTGTCACAGTCGAAAGCGTTCCGAACGCTCACGTGCCGGAGCACGTGTCGGAAAACAAGCCCCTGTCGTGCAAACCCTCGTGTCCTTCTTCAATCATTACGCAAGGAGGCCTTACAAATCATGGCGGGCTTACCGCGCACGTTCCAACCCCAGCGCTCGTCACCGGCACGAATTAACGTGGCAAAGCTACCAATTAACCCTTGCTGTTGCCGTTTGATCGGCGCGATTTCCTCGGGAAATCAGCATCGATTATACCGTACGTTGCTTCGTAACGTTTTCCAGTCATCGGCCGTCCGGCTCGTATCGTCCCGTAAGAAACGACAATACGTCGATACGAGTCAATTACGTGTCATTGAGCGTCGTATAATTTCGGATTATTTGTCTGCCTTTGAGAAACCTTTTGAATCCCGTCTATTGTCGTATACGCTTCTGATTCGATTCTTCCGCGAACCGACTGTTCTTGGAAGCGTATAATATTCGTGGAGGAATATCGGGACGACGAGCGGATGTACAATGGAAACGTCTAACGGCCGTTGTCACCGATCGGAGACGAGACGCGGATGAAACGTGTCTTTTTCGTGGCGCGTAGACCGACTTATTTTCGTCTCGCTTCAACCGGACAGACGGCAGAAGTGTCCAGAACGACCTCCTGGTGTTCAGGCTGGGCTTAGGCTAATCCGAAATCCGGATTACTCGTGCCTCAGCTGGTCCAGTCTTACGGACACGTCGTGTAACAGCGATAGCTGTTTCCTTCTTTTTCTTTTCTTTTTTCTCAAGCATTAAAGGTCTGGATCTTGGCCGTATACGAATTTCGTTTCGGTAGGAAAAAACTGGCCGTTCCATCCGTTTCCGAACTCCACGTTTCTCGTCAAGAAGAAACGATCTGCATAAATATGCTTATGCTAATTGCTCCGGATTGTCCGCCCGTTGATCCGTAGATCTGCTGAATCACGTGCACACACGCACGCGGTAAGAGTGGCCCTGTAAGAGTAGCTGGCCGGAACGGAAGTTCTTATGGCATTCCTATTACCGAGACACCCGGCGACGTATGTAAATAACGTCGCTATGTGAATCGCTTTATTTTCGCGTGTAAAGTATCTCCCTGGCTTATTCGTCGTATACGCGTCTCGGGTTCGGTGGTACGGCGCGTGTATGCGAATTTTAAACACGCGAGGAATTTTCAAACCTCGTCCAGTGTAAATAGGCGTCGAAATCTTCCGTTACGCGCGTATCGTATTAATACCATAAATTGTAAGTACGATCGCCGGCTCGTTTCTTTTTCTCTGTGCATTTTAATTTGACACGAAGAACGGCGAGAAACGTCACGTCACGCGTCTTTCCTCTTACATTTCTCAGTCGTAGTCGCGTGCGCGTATCTACCCTCTCGGCCCGCTTATCGGTACTTCCACCCTGCCTCGGTAGCGAGATAAGTATTTGCTATTTAAAATACCAGTCCTCGTCGCGTGGGCCCCAAGATAAACTGTTCGTACATCTAGGAGAGGGTAAACGGCGTGAAAGAGAACGAGAGCGAGAGAAAAAGAGGGGTTGATTATAAACCGAAGGCAGCAGGCGGGGAGAAGGATGACGATGAAGGGCGGTGGAGTGTGCAGCAACAGCAACAGCAACAGCAACAGCAGCCACGGCGGTCCAGCGCGAGGGTGGTTTATGGGGGGTTGTACCGGGTATTGTTGTATAAATAGGTTTGGCGAGTTAGGGGTTGCTACCCCCGAGGGAACTGCACATGTCCGCATCGATTATACCACCCCTTCCTGACCCCCCTCTGTTCTTCCATCTCGCTTCTACGGTTCGTTTCTCTCTCTCCTTACGGGCCTCTTCTCGATTCTCTGCCACCGGTGGGTGGTTTCAAACCCCCTCTGTCGTACAACGTGTCTCCATCCCTCTCTCGATTTTCCCTGTCTTTTTCCCTCGGCCACCCTCGTACGTCCATCGAAAGCTTTCTCCCCGCGGAGCCCACGGGGCACACCGCTCGGTTATTTTCAAGCCATTTGCTTTGTAAACGCACGCAATCTCGACCAGCCACCCTCTCCCTAGACTTCTTCTCCGCCAAAATCTCACCCTCCTCGCACCGTATTACCTCTTGCGAAAAAAACTTTGAATACTTTTTGTACGATCGGTGATCGCTGATTCCGGAATAAAAGAAGGAAAAAAGATAGACGCGAGATGTAACACGAACAGGTGGCAAAACTTTCTGAAAATCGCTCTCTTTTCTACGTGTCCATTGTTCTTCGTGCGACAACCCGATGATAGAACGTCAAGTAGTTTAGGACCGAGTTCCGAGGTCGACCCCGACGACGATTATCGAAACTTCCAAGTAGTTTCTGTTCTGGTTGCCCGACGATCGACCTTCGCCAACTCCGTTGTCGGGAATTATTTATTCCAGGCACCGTTCGTACGCGGCTGTGTTTACATATCGTTCCCTTTAATAATGTATTCGCGCGTTCTTACTAAACCGTGGAGGAGAGACGTGTGTAGGGTTGTTCCGGTTTTTTATCGTACGGACACATTCATAAAATATCTCCGTTCATATTTCTTCTTAAGTCCTCGGAGTGGCAGGCTCCGTTTCGATTCGGGGCGCCCGTACGGGCCACCAGTCGATCGCCTACACGGGGGTCGAATTCACAGACGAAAGGGTCGGAACGTGTAAACGGGGTGAGGCTGCTGCAAAGCGAGCTCTAACGCCGCTTGGGGTGAACAGACCTCGAAAATAACCGGCTTGCACACCTCCGATACCTAGCTACAAGTGGTGGTGGCCCTGACGAAAGCCCCACTTGACTTCTCGCGAACCACCGTGAACCTCGGTAACACCCGTTAGAAGTTCCTAGCGTTGCAATCAGCACCGCCCTCGCCTCTTCCACCCCATGGACACGAGGATCCTCCGGCACCTGGCGCATGACAGAGTACACTCCAGTGAAATCACACTTCGCTCGGAAACCCGATTCCCCCCTCCTCGTTCCTTCCCTAGCTGATGATGTTACGGCACGTTTGACCTCGTGTTTTTATTAACAACAGGTACTATTACGGTCCATCGGCGATGACGACGCGATTCCTCGAGCGGCGAGACGCCCTTAGGGCTGTCGATAGGTAGACGAAAATCACCGACGATCTAGTCCTCGGAATAGCGATCTGTCTGGACAATGTAAATAATTTTCTCTCGAACGAACCAACTGACGAATTTACCGTTCTGTTCGCCGCTTTATTTTTTCCCATTTGCTTCATTCTGCAGTGTGTGTGTGTGTGTGTGTGTCCGTGTGCGTGTTTTTTTGTCCCTTTTTCCAGCCTCTTTTTTTTTTTAAATTTGTTTGCTCTCGTTTAATATTCCTTTTCGTTTTTAATTTCGCGCGCACAATGGATATTTCAAACCGTTCGTTTAACTTTGATGTCAAATAATTTGATTTCGCGTCGAGCAATTTCAATGTCGAGCGCCCATTTATTTGCACGTTTCTAGGTAAATATTATACGCGCGTTGATGTTTGAGTTTGCCGGTGGAATCATTGCTTGCCGGGCTACACGCAGATATTTCGATCAACCTTCCGTGTGCCAGCCTGCAATTAACGAACTTTTCATACGACCGGGCGCGATATTGTCTTAGATTGCCGGCTGAAATGCATTTTCCTTTCGCTCCGGCTCGTTCTCCTGTTTTCTCTTTCGCCTCGTGTTCCGTCGATTCGTAATTCCAGGATGCCGCGCCACGGGCTGATTCTCCGACCAGGATAATTACGTTTCCCGTTGTCCTAATTGTGTTAGCAGGTCTTATAGGGGGATTAACATAGTTTGCCAGAGTTTGGTATACAGTTTTACGGTTGCTACTGGAAAAATATTCCATCAGCGGGGGACCAGCGGATGTTGGAATTTGCGAGGAAATGAAAATCCCATTCGAATATCACCTTCCTTGTTGAAGCTATTGTCGAACTTTTCTTCTAATTCAGCGCTATGGGGATTTGCATTTTCTGTTATCAACGCGTTACCGGTCGCGATTCGTTATCAATCTTTCCGAACGTTGTGATATCCGCCGTGTTCTTTTATCACCCGTCTTACCGAAACGTTTACCGAGCCGTAACTCGCTTTAGATCTTCGTCGTTCCCATTGCATTGTCGTTATTTGAGACTTTCAAAAGTCATGCCGATCATCTCCATCGATTGAAATGCAGAGAAAAATAACAATTCCGAATATAATCTTCTAAAATTTACCTTGGAATCTGCGATTACTTATGCCGTCGCTTAATGGCAAATACATTCACGAAAAACAGTCCTTTGTTTGTTTACAGACGAAGAACGCTAATTACGTACCGTGAAACGAGAATTGTATAAAGAGTAGATAGAGTCGATCGGTTTAACTTTCGAGATAGTTCGTCCGTTTTCAACGATCTTGCTCCCGTGAATGAATAAATAAAGAAAAAATGGTTAAAAATTCTCCCGAGCATCGAAGAAGCAAATATGTACTGTATCCTGTATAAAGCAATTTTTATGACCGCAACTCGTCGCGTTGCGATAATGGCCAATACATTACGAAGCCATCGCACGAACGTAACCACCGACTCCGCGACAATTACCCCGCGCGACACGATCACCCGTTATTGCTATAATTTTTCTCTTTAGCAGCTCCCCTACGAATGGCTGGTATTCACGGGGCACAAAACGAATCGGGGCAAGCAAGGAAGACACTGCGGTCATACAGGCACTTACGGTGCTTGCACGGGGTTGGAAAAGCGTCGCACAGATATGCAGAGGCGTCGGTAGAGATACGCCCCCCATCTGTCCGCCCTTCTTGATCCCGTTGCTACATCCCTTCACCGAATACGACACTTCCCTCCCATTCGATAGGCGATGGCACGCGTTCAAACGGGGTGAACGGGTCACCGTAGGGGGTGTGATCGCCGAGGGTGATTTCTTTGAACATTCTAACCCGTTTAACGCGTAATATGCAGCAGCTCCGTGCATTCGGTACGCGTCGTTTCCCGATGAAAGAAATACGATGGAACAGGTGTCCGCGGAGGTTTCGGCAAAGGACGGAGGTCGCATCGTCGCTTCACGCCGTGTTATGGTAGCGTTACGTCGCCACAAGGGGTGGATCGTGGCGTACGCGTGAGATTCGCCACGGCGCCGAGGAGTAATCTCATTTCTGCGTGGTAATTAATGGAAGGAGGCTGACTGACGACGGCGGAACGAAACCGACGCAGATTCTGCCGTGGTTGGAAAACGTCGCTGGAGAACGTTAAACCTCCGGTACGTACCTAGCGAACCAATTTACGTTTCGATGCTTCTTGCCGTCGTATCGCGTGCAAAGATCGAACGATAACAAGCCTCCATGTTATCGGTGGTTGCTCGTTGTCTCTCCTCCGAAAGACGTTCGACACGGTAAAACGGTTATTGATACGTTTCTTTCAAACGGGATTTCAACGCGAGAGACTTTCTTAACGGGCCTCGTACGTCTACTAACCGTTGCGGGATAAAATTTCGCATCTACACGAGCGAAAGAAGGAGCGTAGGACGAAGAAGAGCGAGTATCGAAAGGGGTACGCGAAGGGAAGGAAAACAAAAGGACGAAACGAAGAAAGGGACGGAGTCTCTGAAGGGAGTATGTTATGCGATATCCCGCGTTGCAGTCGGAAAGGTGGGGTCGCGAAAGGTGTACGGAGTAAGATGAAGAAAAAGTTGGCAAGTAAGGGTGCGGGGGGTGGGGCTGGGAAACGGGGGTCCCGGATGACCCCATGGCCCGGCACGTATGAGGCCCCCAGACTGCTGGGCCCGACTCCTGACTCCCAGCTTCTACCAGAAGGCTAACCCTGAAGAAGCGAAGTCTCGGGGTCCCTCTTTCTTCTCGTTTCTCCTTCGTCCACCTCAACCCACTTGCCTTCTCACAGCCTATACTTATCCTCCTACTAATACCACCACCACCATCACCACCACCACCACCACCACCACCGCCAGGTTTACCTCCCCTCCGCTCCCCTTTCTTCGTCTTCAGGTTACCTTATACTTATTGCCTGTGGTGGGCTCCGGGGCCTGCCCCTACAGGGTGTGTTATTATTATCTGACATTATCTATAATTCCGAAGCGGGCAGGAAGCCCACTTAGGGATTGTGATAGCCCCCGTGATTAAACCACCCTCCCCCGACCTTTACCCCCACCTCTTTCTATCCGAGTGTACACCTACACGGCTAACCGACGGTGCACGCGGTTAGAAGCCGGTACAGGGCCTTTCAATGCGATCGCCGATCATTTTTCGCCACGTGAGAAACATTGTCGTCTCGTACGTTGCTGAGGCGTTGCTTGAGAATAGAAGCGGGAGTAGACAACAACGTCGACGAAGCAGATAAGAAAGAAACAGACATTTGGTGAAATTCAGTGGCAGTGAGATTCGGGGAAATGCTCGAAGCTGTATCAACGATCGCGATTATGACTCAAAGATGACTGCGGAAAAGTGTAGCCAGCCTAAGTAAAAAAGATACGAGGCAAGCGCGGAGATATCTGTGCTCTGGGAGATCGATGCACTCTCGAAGAATAATAGCGAATTTCAGGACACACCTCCGTAATATTTCTCCTTGATCGAGCTCGATTTGTCAGGGATAACCTGTCGGAAGTGTCACCGTTTCAGAATAAAGATAAAAAGTCAGGTGGGTGTCCAGGCAAGGCTGGTATCTGATCATCGCTGAAGAGGCCTGTATAGGAAAGCTACGCCTCTAATCGTACACCCCCGTCGGGCCCGAGTCGGAGGGGAAAGGAGGGACAAGTCCAACAGTAGGCACCCAGGGACCGGCCCCAGGACGCTACTTCGGTAATCGCTGGCCGATTATAAACCGAAAAAGCCGGAAACCACTTACGTCCGAAACCGTGTGGCGTTTATATGGCAGTTATGTCGGTGAAACCACACCTTGCCAACATCGGGCGGATTGTCTTGTTCATGGAACGCCAACGAAGAAAGAATAAATGTCAATACCTCTTCTCCGAGACGAGTAAAATACGTTTAAGCGTTTTCTACGCGCGTCTTTCGGAAGTGTTAAATACGGCGCTAATCTTTCTATATCGTTTCGTTTCCTTGAACATTTTCGTTCCATTTAATTTAAACGCGACATAAAACGAGTAAGGCGCGTCCGTTCTTTCTCAACGTTCAACGCGATAGCATTTCCCATACGAATTTTCTGGACGTACTTCCTGGATAGAGAGCGTATCCTCTATCTTTTCGCCGTCTGTCCTTGACTCGTAAGAGGTGCTAATTTAGCAGACGATGTCTGATCCGTAAAGATCATCATCGAAGGGGTCTATATAGAGGAAAGAGCAACGGGTAATAATCGAACATCCCCTCGGGCCGAAAGGCTCAACAGTAGGCGGCCAGGTCCAGCCCCAGAACGCTACCTCGGGTAATCGTCCGCCGATTATAAATCGAAAAAAGCCGGAAACCACTTAGGTGGATCGGCGTGGCGGCCGTTTATACGGGCAGGTTACGTCCCTCGAACCACACCTTGTCGCCACCACGGAGGACAAGTTCTTGCGCCCGCTAGAAATTCGACTTGGTGTCGAAGGAGTGGGTGTCGATGCATATCTCGTGCCCTGGACCCCCGCAGCGTAGAGGGCCCCTGAATGTCTCGTTGAGGACCACTTATGGTGATCCTTCGGGGCCCGAGGTGGTGCTACCGTGCACGTGTATATCGGCCAGGAATCTACGCCGGGATATAATCGATCGTCCCGATACATAAACAGGTCTCGGCGCGTCTATGGATTGACACAGTTCTCGTGACGCGATGGATCAATGTTTTGCGAGGGATCGCTTTTTCGATATATTCGTTCTGTGTACTCTCCTTCCGAGAAGACATATGTTTTCCGGCGATGCTCTGCCATCGTGCCGCGTATGACAAATTACGTGAAATTTATCTTAAACGTTTGCTACGTTGATAGCGTATGAAACGAAGAGGGTACGCGAGCACCGGTATTGCGAACGCAACGCACGTCTGACCAAAGTACTTTTCAAAGAACGAGCGGACAAGAGGCCAACGACGAGAAGAAGAAAGGGTGGCACGAGCACGAAATCGAAATCATCGAGGTAACGTCGAAAACACGCGAGCCTCGCGGGTATCCATGTGGAAACATCATCGGCAGCTGGGATCGCGGGGTGGCCCTTTCAGGGTGTATTTTTGGCGAAGTTAGAAGGGGGATGGAAGGGAGTAACGGCAGTCAGTCGTTCCAGGCGACCGTGTAGGCGCCCCTAAGCCGCCCCAAAGCGCGACCACCAAAACCCTGCGGAGCTTATTTCACGAACGACCGGCCACCCTACTCGACTCTGTGTCTCTGCACACACTTTCTCCGGCTCTTCTCTGCCCTCCCTCCCTCCCACCCTCCTGCAGCCACCCCCCAGCAACCCCTCTTAAGCATGCGAGAAAAAGAGACGGAGAAAGTGGCTTATCTGGAAGCCGCCAGGACCGGAGACTCGGTACAGAAGCGAAACTCGATCATCCTATACTGGGTGTTCTGTATCCTGTCGAAGCTAACGATACCGCGGCCATTGCCCGAGATCGAATCGAGCGAGATCTTTTTCTCCCATACGTTCGCCAACGATACGATTCGACGATATTCTATATCGTATTCGCGCTGTTCTAAGCTCGTGACGAGTTACTATCGGTGCACGACAGTTTTCACAGCGACTACCTTCTCTGAAAACGAAGCGCGTACAATAGCGTTTACCACGACAATAACCCTCCGTCCCTTCCAAGTCATTGTTTCAACGTTCTTCCCTGACGGCTTTTCATATTTCCTACACGACTAAAAAATCGCTCATCGAAATCCATCGCTGTTTTCCTCTCTCTTTCTTCGTATTTTTCCTTTTATTTCCTCCATTACGTTTTTTTTTTCTTTTTATTTCGACGTAGCACGAAAGCACACAGTCAATTCGACGACTTCGACACCCAGTATAGGACAGGGGTGTAGCACGGAACGGGGGAACGTTATCTGTCGGGACCCAGGCTGACGGGGTTCGCCCTTCGGGAATAACGCGGAGATAAGCACCCCCGTAGCCCACTCGCCCACCCCCGTCGTCCGCCTAGCAGAGATGCAAAGAGATCTTGATACGGGCTACATCGAGGCCCTCTTGCTCTTCGTCTCTCTTTTCCTCTCTTGCCACGGCACCCCCGTAGATACGGCCGCCCCTGGCCTACGGGAACTCCCCGGTAACTTATGAGTCAGATTTATCTCACCGACTGGTGACTGATCGTCCCCACGAATTTCCAAACTTGGAGCTTCGACTGGCCCCGTCGCCGACCGAGGCACGATCAGGCTGAAAGAGAATTTTATGCCACACGCCTACCATCGCGCGGATGTCCTCGTTCCACGCTGGTTGCTTCTTCTCGAAACAAACGCTGCTGCGTTTCCGCGAACGCGATTACTCTTTCTGCTACGAGCGTACCACTGCACTGGCTGGAACTAATGGCACAGAACGAAGAAATGGGTTCAGCGGTGCGTCGAGCCACTGCCTGCTTACTTGGTCACGTTGAATCACGTGTCGACGACGTTTCCATCGTTTGGAGGCTTTTTTACGGTTAAAGATACGATCGGTAAATGGAAGTTACTGGAGAATGTGGAACACGTCATTTCGGTGAGGCGCATAGAAATATCCTTAATCTTCTGCTATATCGATGGCACAAATAAGAAATTAAGCTAGAGAGACGCGCGTTCGTGGTCGACGTCAGGGTCGAGGTAATTTCTCGTTGAGATGCAATGACGGTCTCGAAGTTAGCGATGCAGAGCAGCGAAACGGACGCTGCGTACAGCAGATACTAAGAGTCTCTATCGATTCCCCGATACTATACTTTCGGCCAGATACTTTCATAGTGACGTTCATACGATACGCGTGCAGAAAACGGTGCTACGTAGTCGCCAGATATGACGCAATAGAAGATAAATACGGGATACGCTGCGATTATACTTTGCAATTGGACTATATGTACAAATATAACGAGACTTAGGATAACACCTTCAAAATATCTCATCCCCTTCACGCTTGGAAAACGGAAAGTGGCGTCTAAACACGGCGCAATTGAATCTCTACGCTTTATAGTCGAAGATTATCGAATATACGCGATACGGAAATCTTGCGAATTTTATTGCTTCAGGGAACAGAAATCGCACGAAAAGGAACCGCAACCTTTGTTGCTCGATAGGTTACGACCAAGCAAACGTACGATGTATTTCGACTGTACTTTACGGTGAAACGACAGGATTCGCGTGGCACAAAAATCTTCAGAATTCCATCATGCCTATTCAGACTCGTAACAAACCACAGAAGCTAAATAAAAGAAAAAGTTAAAAAGAGCAGGTAAACAAAAGCAAATGGGACGAATTTTTGAGGAGGCTCTCGTTTGGATTTCAACGAGTGGCGGATCGTGTTCGGTGTGGATCCCTTTTGTTTTCGTAACACCCGGTGCGTATCGGTGGTCGGTCACCGGCAAACGAGCGTAAAACTCGTGCGGGACAATAGAGCATGGTGTGTGCCGTATTTTGGCGGCACCGCCTCGTCCCGTAGCCGCGTGTAAGTGTACATCATTTGTGCGCAACAGTGGTTTCGATCGTGCATTATAGGGCGTAGAAGGCACGCCGGGCTACGTCAGCCCCGTTGCACGCATGAATCAGGTTAATCAAGTGGAACTGTCTGCCGGTTATTGCAAAGGGCGCGGAAGACAGACTGGCTGCGTGAGCGACGGACGGCACCTACGCGATAGCGTGCAGGTGCCACGATTTCTTCTGTGTTCTGTTATTTCGTCGGAAACTGGCGATAAGACCGCCCACCATTATGCGCGTATATCGTATTGATTGTTTAGCCTATGGTTCTTCGGTAGATCGTTGAACATTTTGCCAACAATTTTATCTTTGAACGTATTCTCCGTTTTCACCCTCTCTCGTGTAAGATAAGCGTACGGTCTTCCAACAAATCAGGTCGAAGATCTTGCAAAGTTGGATAACGCCGTCGTTGAGTTAAACGTCCTTCTCGATCGATTAAGTTCTGACTTAGGGTAAGGTTCGTTTTATGGTCAAGAAGAGGAATCCGTCGTAAAATAGTCACCAAGGAGGATCGACGAGTTCCCAGGACCTCCCTTTTCATCCTTCCGACTCTCTCGACAAGTATAGTTTCAATCTTCAATGGGAGAGAACGTCATCTGCGACGTGATTCGCCTCGACGATCCGCAGCATCTCTTTCTTAGACCCGTCACGGAGTGTTTTACATCCCGGGAACCAGGGAAATTAGCGCAGGCTGTCGATACTCGCGAATGAAGACAGATGGTGGAACGGCAGGGTGTGTCTCTAAGGGGTGTACGGCGTGTGCCGGCACGGACAGAAAGAAACACCACCGAGACGGTTCTTAAAGGTAGAAGAAAGAAGAAGTGGAACGTCGGTCACCAGATGACAGAGCCATGACCTAGGAAATCCCACGAAACGAAGGGGAAAGGGAGAGGTTGAGAGCCGTACGTCGGACGAGGCACTGAAAAATTGATGTTCCCGCGTTGGTCCCACCCCCGAGAGGATCGGGAGGGTGGTGGGTAGAGGCGGACGAAGGAGGAAGAGAGGAACGAAGGTGATGGTGAAACACGATGACTGGCGATCCGTTTTTTCGAGATCAGGGCGGCGAAACTTCAAGGACCTTCACGAAGGCCAGAAACACTCGCTTGGCCCCCTAATTATCACTACGGGGGTTCCCCTTTCGGGCGCAAGGCCTCTTCTGGTACAAAACTGCGCAGCAGGGGTCCCGCGTGGAGCCCCCTTTAACCTCCTCGTGCACCTCCTCGTCCCTTCTTACACTCGTCGATCGACCCACAAAATATCTTCTCCTCTCTGTCTCTCATCATCCTGCCCCGATCTTTGCCCGTTTACTAATATTTTCGTTGCCGAGGAGCGGCAAGTGCAGCTTCGATGGGAACAGGCTGTTGCGATAATTGAGAGCCAACGTTGCTCGCTGATACCAAGGGAATCAAACGGACGAGTCAATTGATCGTTCGGTCGGCTGTGGAACTCGAAGTTCGAAAGGGTGCGCGCACTCGTTGGTGCAAACTACTTCATTAAGAATCGAGATTCGACGGCGCGGAAACGAATGACCGTATCTGTCCAAGGTTCTCTGCCTTCGAAATAATTCTAATTTCGAAGACACGACGTTTATGACACCGTCGGTGATACGACGATGTTACTTTAATCAGATTCGAATCTAGGAAGAAGCTACTTAATCCCGTTCCGACCAAAGTCTTTCCTCGTTTCCTTTCCACGTGACCCTAACACCGACCAACATCCTGAAAACGTACTCCGCGTCACGATTACGAAGGGTAGAAGTTAGCGAAGGGTCATCGACAAACACCGTAAGACCATTCCTGTGGCCTCGGAGCAACCCCACGCAGGCCAGGAATGCGTCCTGTCCCGTGCACGCATTCATCCGCCGATCCACCCCCGATCCGACACTTGGCCAGCTCGCGGCAGTTACACGCTTCTCCTCGTCCTTCGTGCCGAGGGGTGGCCCTGTTCGCTTAGGGTGGTTAGCTTGATCGTTGATGTTTTGCCCCCGTATGCTCGTGGAAGAAGGAGACCGCGAGAAACAGAGGAAGAGAATCGTGTGCGGCACGATAGTCGACGAACGAGAAGCAACGTATACCGTATACTACGGAAATACGACGGGGGGAAAAAGGAGAGTCGTAGTACATGGGGGGGTGCGTCGGGTGTTTCGACGAAGAGGAAGAGACCGCAGGGAGAAGAAGGGAAAGGGGACATGCACATTTCGTGTTTCCCACGTGCTGCTCGGTGCAAACGTCGTGCATCGCGTGCTCACCTATACGTGCAACCGTCACTCTCAAAAGGGAATGGGATTAGTCAGGGGGTTGGCTACAATAGGGAGGAAGAGAAGAGGGCGATAGTGACGGCGGTGGTGGATCCGTGGATGATTGCAGGGACGACCGCGTGACGGTAACTACTGGGGCTTGCCATGACGGACAGCCCCCGACGGCACACGGCCTGCACACACCATGGTCACGCGCCTGTCTCTTTGGAAAACTCTCCTTCCCGCTCCGTCTTCCTCTGTCCAACCGGGATAACCACCTACTGTCGTGCGATCGTTTTGTGACGTGACACCTTACACGCTCGATGCTATTTGTTTGCATGTCGTTAGGGCGGATCTGCTCGCAGCCAGTTTAGATTTATAGCCGACCAAGATTAGCGCGTTTATTCATAACCAGCCACGGTAACGCAAAACGGTATCCACAGACTTGTTCGCGGCCGCGTAGTTCGTCGCGATTCTCAAAATTTATAGCATCACGGCTGACGTTCCATCGAGCACCGTCTTTAAGTTAGGAACTCGAGGAAGCCTCGTTGGCGATCGTACTTTCTCAAAGTGACGTACGACCAGGTGGAAGCCGCGGATAGAGCGGCCGCGTGATCGCCCGGTAAGCACGTACCGTCAGGATCAATGAATAAACTGTCAATTATTATCAATTATCGCGTCTGCAACGACGTTGTGCCTTGGGCTGACCGATACTATCGTTTCATTTTACGGAACAGATATTTCACGGAACAATAATGATAGCCGTGGCACGTGATGCATGATTCTCGCGCGATTTTGAACGAACGATAGATAATAGATTTACCCCCTGCGAAGAATTCATCATCACGATCATCATCGTCATCATCATCATCATCATCGGTCCACTGATCGCGCACTTCTAACACTTTCCTGGGCTACCGGCCCACAATGCGATAAATTGAATTTCCCGCAACACGATAATGTTATCACTGGCCGCGCATAAGGATGACGAATGACACGATTAATCACGTTAATTGAAAACTGTTCTTTTCGGGACCCACTAACATAATTTCATTCGGGTATTAACATAAGCGTGTTGATCTCTTTCCTTTTTTTTTTCTTTTCTTTTTTTCTTTCAGGTATACTCGCGCTTCTAGCCATTCCTTGTATGATTTATAGGGGATAACGAGAAGAGCAGTTGGCAGAATCTTTATCTCGTCGCCCGTTCCTCCAGGTGAGCATAAACACGATCGACGTACCACGGTCTATATCGTACTTTCCGCTTTCTTTCTCCTTTTTCTCAATTTTTTCCATTCGCCAGACCGTAATATCGCATAATATCGGAAATTAACGTCGACACAGTTTCTAACCCATTCGCGGTCATCGATCGATGAATTCGGGAGTAATGTACGCGAATTACGGGCGACCTTGACTGCATCGGAAAGGCAATTCCAACGGAATTAGCCGCGATGAAGTGGCAAATGCTTTCTTCTTGTTTCACGCAGCATTCGACACAGGAGGAAGGCCGATATTTACTCCTAGCCATATTATACCGTAATATGCTGTACACCGTTGTAAATTATTTCTTGGCCATATTTTCATCGTGACTCTCCTCTTTCTTTTTTTCTTTTTTTTTTTTTTTTTTTTTTTTATAAAATTAACGTTCTTCCGATAGACGGTCTCCGACATGGACTTAATCGATCCAACTTGAAAGATAACCGTAAAAATTGATTTCAACTAGGAAGGGTTAATATTCCGATAAAAAAAAAATTATAACAAGACTCGTACAAACTTTGAAAAAAAAAAAAAAAGGAAAAAAGAGACGAAGGATCAGAAATTTTACGCGGTTATATGTCAATATGATGCATGAGCTCAACACCGATCCTGTTTTTCAACGGCGGTCGAACGAGTCGATGTTAATTTACTCGAATTATGTCCGACCTTGGATGGTTCGAAGGATCAATTCGGGTGTAATCGGTTTTGAAGAAGCACCTAGACCTTCCTCACGCATGTATATGTACAACCAGTGCGTATACATAAGGAGACGAAGTCTAAGTTCCGTCGATCCCAGTGGAATTTTAATGGGGAAGCAACGAACGAACCTGCAGGCAGCAACGTACAAGAACGCTCATCCTTAACCACCTTTAACAAATTACACCGGACAATCGTTGACCGACAACAGGATGTGTCTAAAGTTTTGTACGGTTTTTGCCCGGCCCGCCGTATTTGCGAACATCGCCGTAGTCACGATGCGGTATCGGCTATTTGTCATATTTGTAGCGCGTAAACAATCCACCGGTGGATAAATAAATTTTACGTTCGCTCGTGTACGTAAAACGAATTTCGTTGTCGCTTTAATAACGTTCGTCGTTTTATTAGTCGATACTATCGCCGTTTTACTAGTGTGAATTATTAGAAGCTTATGGAACGATACAGAAATATACGAGAAACATCGATCCTCGAGATCGATCGAAGGGGCTGCTGCTCAGGTAAACAGGCACTTTCTAGTGCTTTGATTACATAACAGAACAAGAAAAGCAGTTCAAGATCGGTAAAAATCAAGTCACTGCTTGAAACACGCTATAAATTCACAATTATCTAATGTTCGTGGTAATAAACGTTTACGTTCTTTAATACGAAACCTACAACTTTCTTTTCTCTTCCAACAAATATAATTTAAATATCGGAACAGCCTCCTCGATACTCTAATCGCTTCTCGATCGCCGGGCTAAAAGTCACAATATATAGAGATCGTAATACGGTGGAGACTTTGAGAACTTTGATCTAGTCGCGTGTTTTCGTAATAACAAACGTAGAACAGACTATTTTACGAGAAACAGCGATAGACTAAATAACAACACCACTGTGATCATCAGCCCTTCGATTCACAAGCGAATTTAAGCGCCGTTTCGATTCGCACCTTGTGAATTAGGTATAACCTATGGCCTTCTAAAAAATTTACCAATGATGCGCACGTGTGAGCGTCTGTGCACACGCGTGGAAAACACACGTGCTGGGCGTGATGCACGCACGCACATTTCCAGTAAGTAATCAGACGTGCCGTAGGGGTGCGTTAACCTTTCGATCGCAGATTGCCGGATTGCAAACACGCAGAAATAAATCTGGCTGAACAATTTTTACGTCATCGCGTAGCAGGAATCACGTTGTTCACGCGAACCGGAGAAAATGTATCGGAATAGATAAACAAAAAATAGTCTTGTAATCCTTAGGATGAACAACGAAATTAGATATTCGCGGTGGACGTTGGCGGAGGTCGTAATTGCGCCGACGATTTACCACGTAGCGCGGAACATCTTTTCCGATGCCGGCGTGTCGAACAGGGCATCGAACGTCGCTCCGTGCGATTCTCAAACCATCGAAATCATGTACGTAGGAAGAAAGAAGCGTGAACGAAAATTCAGACTGTGCAACGGAGAAAGTTTCGATACAGTCACAGTGTGCATAAAAAATATTGTATCTACTACGTCACGTTACTGCTACTTACGCAAATGATATAGTAGATATGTACAGCGTATAAATATACTGATTACCTAGACCTACTAATTAACTAGATACGAAATTTTGTATCGTAAATTCGTTGTAAAATCGCACGGTAAATTGTATTGTAAAAATTCGACGTAGCAAAAGCGACACGCTGAATCCGATGGAAAAAGAGAGATTCGTTAGAGACGATTCATTTTTCGTTGCCATCGTATACGGAGTTGTAAAAGAGTTGTATCATCCCCTGAAAAATTGCGTCTATTCGATGTGAGAACCGATGTGCATGCGTCGTTGAAAAAGTTTGAAAATTTAGAGTAACAGGGAAAAGAGAAGTTCTCGTAGTAATTGCATCGACGATTTAGCACGTACGGTGGAACATCTCGTCCGGTGTCGGCGTGATAAGTAGGATGCCGCACTTCGGTGGTTGCAGTCGGTGGATGCAGACAGAGCTGCGCCCAGTACGCAAAGAGAAGCGTGTGTTGTGGGTTTCCATAGGGTCGTCCGGTGGCGAGTTGGAGGCTGGCCGTCACGAGGGAACGAGAGGGGTTTCCGAGGAGGGGGTTAGTCGGCCAGAAGAGGGGGTGAGAGGGGTGGACCGTGGGGCTTTAATGAACCAATTTAAATGCATGCGATGATCAGTTGGCCTCTGAGCCCTCTTCTTCTTCTTCTGCGGGCTCTTTCGACGACGACCGGCTACCTTTACACACGATAGGCCACGCCACACGACACACGCTGCCTTCTAGGACTCCCACCCTCCCATTCGTTTCTCTATTGCTCTCCGGCCCACCTTTTTCTCTTTCTTTCTTTCTTTGTTTCCGTCCGTTTCTCCACCTGGAAGCTGCTTGCTGCCGCCGTTGCTGCTGTTGCTCCATCTCCATTTTTTAATGAAATCGGAATTGCGGATCTCTCGAAAACGCCGCACCGAGAGAGCATTGCGCGTCTCTCTTTTCTCCCCTTGACACTGTGCACGCGGCGTTTGCGCGGAGACGGAGGGAAAAGAGAGACGAGCGTTTGAAACCGTGGCCCGCAGCGACAACCTGGAATCGTATTAACCGGTAAGTGAGATCGTACCACGAGAAATTTCTGGGAATCGGGTCTTCGGATTTTCTCAGTGGGCTTTCTCGCGACCAAGCGGCTTCCTTTACACTTCGATGACCAACAGACATCCGCGTTTCGACACTGCGGCCCGAACGTTCGCCGCAGCAACGCGAACACGCCCGATCGTCCTTTTGCTTCGTTTCTCTGTTCAATTAAATACGCTTGCGTTTGTCCCGGATATAAATACGAGACTGGTCGCTACCTTAAAATACCTGATAAAGGAGCACGAATGTCACCGTGGTGCGTGTACGCGCGATATTTAAGAATGAAGGAGAACGAGAGAAACAAAACGAAGGAACGAAACGAGCGTAGGCTGTGGGGGAGCCGGAGCACCTGCCCGTGAGTCCCATGCGAGGGAATGATCGCAACGACAAGACGTCTTGACACCCCATAAAAAGAACGATACGCGTCACTGTATGGCGACCCCCTACGACGCATCGGCACCCACGTTCGCGTTTGTCATCGTCACTGCTTTAGGATTGACGAGTTTTATTGGTGATTAATGTCGAGCCGACCGTGTAATAATAATTTTATGAGAGACATCCCCATGCTTTCTCGTATCGACGGTAGAGCAACTAACGGCCGTTCTAACTTCCTGCATCGGGTCTTCCACAAATTATTCCACAGTTCATTCGCATTTTTTATCTCGCATTTTTATAAGAAACATTTATTTCTTCCGCTGATTTATAGGAACGAATGTAAGTGGATTTTTCGACGAGTAGGTCATAAATGTAATCAACGAGGAGGAAGAAGGAGGAGAGCTACCTTCGATGACCTATTTATCCAACGCGAGAACGTCTAGCGGATTTTCTTCGCGTAATATTTCACCGGGAATGAAAATAGCGATTCACGGAGACACGACTTCATTTATCGCGGAGCCGCGCCACGCATCGGCACCCACGTAAAATACGTAAACACACGTACAGGGCCGCTCGTCATCGTCAGGGGGCTGTCGAACCAACGTGTTTTGTCGATAATCAACGTCTATCGAACGCGTAATCGAGTGCAAGCGCGCCCACATTCCTCCTCCACCTCCTCCTCCTCTTCCTCCTCCTCCGCCTCCTTCTCCTCTCCTCTTGCTCCGGCTTCCTCGCCACTTTCATTTCGACCAAGCGAAAACGCTTCCATGAAAATTCGTTCCTTCGACATCGTCGAGTCGTCGTTTCCGTGCTTGCGACGCTGTCCTTTCACTCTCCGCCGTTGATTACTTCGCTCCTTTTCCCCTCTGACAATTTCCTCTCTTTTTTTTTTTCTTTTAGCCCTTCTCCTACTTACTCCGCCCCCGATCATCGGAACCGTGACGAGAAAATGACGGGAAGAAATGTCGCCGACACGTCGACCAGACGATATTTTTATCCTCGGTATTTCCAACTTCCGTGTGTACCAAACATGTTTTACGTAAGATATCTCCATCCTCGGAAACTGCGTTCGGTAGCAACACCGGGGATGAGTGGAAATGATTCAAGATACACTCGCACATACGTAGGTTTTGTTACACGCGTTAGAACTTTGACCGTTTCAATCAACCAGAAGACACACTGCTCGCAATAATTGGAGTTTGACTTTGTTTCGTACGAGAGAAGATTATCGAGGTATTTCAAACAATGAATACCGAGATTAAACCGCGGTAAAATCTTTCGAATAAGTTGGATAAAAGCTTTTATATTTTAAATACGAATCCCTTTCGGTTTTTGTTCTTGTCCCCCGGCCTTCTTTCTAAAGAACGATCACGAACAGAAGTTTCTGTTAATCAACGTTTCGGATAGCCGAGTTTAAACGATACCCGTGTATAATTCTTTAAAGATATATTTTCAAACGATACTCCATGCGATAAGATCGTTCGCGTTAAAGCAACGAGAATCGAATGGAAGACGCGCAATTAATTTGCCATCGCATCGGATCGATATGACTCAGGTCGAACGTACAGGGTTTAAACGGGAGAAAAAATCATTAGCAAGTTACTAATTAACCTGAATACGGTTAGAGTAGCTCGCGACGAGCAGAAAAAAAACCCGCTTTCTAATAACCTGCACGCCCGCGAGAAGCTTTCAAGAAGTTGAATGGATATCCGTGGATGTGAGAGTTCGAATGCGCGCAGGTTACAGGAACTTCCAGTTCTCGCGGATCCGTGACGATAAGGAAAAGGTTGGCGCAAAACTACAAAAATCTTATAAACTGGCAATGATTTATGTCATCGGGTTGCCTTTCATTTACCAGGCCGTGGACCGTAAAGTATGTAATTGGTCAAAAAATGTGCAAGTCTGGTATAGATGGTTTCTTTGGTGGCCGCGGACGGCCGGCCGGCCGAGCTAGTGAGCGCCACGAGGCCGCCACGGGGGTGGGAGGGGGATTTTTCGCCCGGTGGCTCACGGCCTGCAGCCGAGCATCGCCTCCTGCAAAGTCACGGCAGTGAAATTTAGTGCCCCGCCACTAAATTTCTCAGGTATTCCAATATATTCCGCGGTGCGTATCTACCTGTTCCGCGCCTCCTCTCTCTCCCTCGCTCGCTCCCTTCCTCCCTCTTTCTCCTCCGTTTTCTTCGTCTTTTCTTTTACCTTACGTCTCTCGCGGAGTCCCTTCGTTCCGTTCGTTCGTTCGTTCGTTCGTTCGTTCGTTCGTTCGATCCCACTCTATCTTTCGCTCGCACGCACTCAGACACACACCCCTCTGTATGCTCCCAGTTTCCCTTTCTCTTTCTGTCTCTTTTTTCCCACCGTTTCTCCGTTTCTGTCTGATTAACGTACGAGTAAGCGCGAGAGCGAGCGCGTTCACGTGAGACGAGCGTTTGTTGCACACGCTCGACTTTAAAAGAAAAGGCACGAGATGAGGATGGGCGTTCCCACCGGAGTTATTAATGGCTTTGACTTCGTTGCTATGGATATCCATAAGTCTTTGGCCTGCAAGAAAAAGAGAGAGAGACAACGAGCAAAAGGGAGGGTGCGAGCGAGAGAGACCGGCGGAGAAAGAGGAGACCGCCGCGCCGCCACGGTCTTCTTCTCTTGGACCTCGGACCGCTGCCGGACTCGAAGGACGTGAAACACGAGAAAAAGGCAGAAAGACGAGAAAGGGCAGACCGGGGGAGGTGGTACCATGGATTTGTCAATCTTTTCTTCAAAGCTGTGTACGATACTTCCGATCGATATCGAAATTACGATAGTAAAGGAGCGGCATCGGCCGACCTTCGTATCGATCGCTAATCGACCGACCACGATCGATAATTTACCACGATTAGATGCGTTGCCACTGTCGCTCCACCGCGATACGATAACCACGTAATGAGAATATTCCGACATTAATCCATTTCAGCTACTAATTACGTGCGATCGGTACCGATAATAAAACCGGTGCCCAATAGGGAATCCATTTTCCCAGTTACGCAAATAGAAAAGCGGTGCCGGGACGCTGGCAGCTTGAAATCGAAGAAATCGATAAGAGGCGTCCGCGGTGCGTAGTGTTAAATATATGGGAAGAGAAAGATCTTTACGAACCGAGGAGAATCGAGAACCCGTTTTCGAAGACGATCGAGAGAGACGAGTTTCCTGGTCAAGCGGCGAAGCGCGGTGTGTATTCGAGAAAACGGGATTGCTCGTAACGCCTTCTTCGCGGTGTAAGCACGTGAACAGAGACCTGAACGCCGACGAATAAGTGTGTGTAAACATAATAGCAGAAATAACGTCCGCGAGAGCCGATACCTCTCCGAGGAACTCGCGTTCCTTTTTTTTATTGGCTTCGCAGAAGGCAAGGAGTAGTATCGGTGGACGATTGTGCGAGCGATTTCACGTGTGAGTAGTTGCGTTGATCGCGTGAAAAAAGAAAGCGAAACGTGAGCAAACGTAATAGCAGAAACACGTCGGCTGCGAAGCCCAACAACCGAACGTTCGCTCGCCTTCGACATCCTTCGAGATAAACGCGATCAAGAGCTATGTAATAAGTATAAACAGTACATAATTTATCGCGAAGCAGCGCGATTTTTAAGCAGCGAACAGAGAATACTTGGTCGCTCGAGACATCGGAAACATTCTCCCTAACCGTACGCGAACACGAAATATCGTCCAACGTCGATGAAATTCACAGATATTCCAGATAAAAGTAGCTTCGATTTAAACAGTTTATTATCCGCCACGCGCATCGTCCGAAGATTTATCGTTGGCGTTGCCTTCGCGACTTCTCAAGGACAAAGAGACTCGGACCAACCATCGTGAGCGACGTGGAAAAGTTTCCATCGTATCGATGCTTTTCTCGCATTGTTCAAGAGGAAAGTGACCTTTTTCGTCTTGGAATTCCGCGAGATTTCCATTCTCCTTATCCTGGGGGGGGAGGAGAAAAAAAGAGGAGAAAGAAAGGAGAGTTCCGGCGACAAGAGGACGCTGCCGGGGTGTTATCGGCGAGACGAGACGCCATTAGGGAATCCTTTGAAAAGGTGGCGATAATAAAAAGAGCCGTTCCTTCCGTCGTACCGCAATAATGAGGACGAAGTTCGGCCGTGCCGTTTCACGCGGAAGAAAAGAAATTCAAGAAGAGGAGCAGGAACTAGAGACGGAGGTGGGCGAACAGAAGAAGTAGAAGAAACTGCAGGAAAACGTTTTCCCGTGTCCGGATTAAGGACATTATGGTCCACGGACTTTTTAAAGGCAGGAGAAATTTCATAGCTTATCGGACCGTTACGATCTCGTTCCATGCGTCGCTACGATTCTTTCTCATTCGCGGAACAAGAACAACAGATTGTCGCGATTCTCTTTGACGCGGCAATTTCAACAAGCGACCGGAGCACGCTCCGGTATTTCGTCAACCAACTTCCATCCATTTTATTTCCATTCGAAAGACGGTATTCTCATGGCCGGAACTTCTCCTGCGGGAAACTCGAGAAACTAGCGATCAGAAGCGTTCGATTCACGAGGAAACTCAATTATCGACCGTGGAATCTGGAACACCTAGGGGAGTGGCAACAACGAATGCTCCTGCAAGAGGAATCTATTTTTTAGTAGCTCGAATAGAGACATTGCGTTATTGTTACTCGGCAACGATCGTACGGTGTATCCGAGTGAGGCGGGCCGTAGGATTTTCATTTGGGAAAAATTCAATGAAAATCGAAAGACAACGGGGGCGAGGAACATAGAGGGAAGAAACGCAATAAGACGAGGAACGTCAAGGAGAAAGAGACGAGGAGCCACGGATCGACGGTGGCGAAAGAAGGACGAAGGTAGGGAAAGAAAGAGAGATTCCCGCGGTCGAGAGTTTGGCGTAATGAAAGAAAAAGAGGGAGAAAAAAAGGAGCAGCAAATTGACCGCTGCCAGCGGGAAGCCCAACGCGACGGGGAGTCCTCTTTGCCCAAAAAATCTTCCGTCCTTCTCCGTTCCGATTCTTCGCTTCGAGCACCTTCTATCTTCATCCCTTTCGCACCTACCACGAAGCACACCTTTTCTCTCGTTCTTCTCGTCGTTCATCTCGAAGCGAGACAAATGAGCGGCATCCGTCTGCGTCACCTGTCCGTCAGTCCGTTCGTAACTTTTGACTCGAGGCAAATCGACGAGAGGGAGAAAGGAACGAAAACCGACTTTTTATCGTGGCTACGTCGTCGGTGACCCGCGAACGTAACAACGTACCGTGCGCCTACCATTATGGCCGTTCGTTCATTTTGCTTCTTTTCCTTCGCAACGTTACCCTTTCGCGATCCGTGTCTACGTTTTCGAGTTTTGATAACGTAATAAGCGTACCAGCCGAGTAATACAATATCATCAAGGGGTTTCCATGGTGTGTGCCTGTTCCACCAACGATACTGCCAAGTATCGAGTTGCCCGGCCAGCTACTCGCAACGTACTAGGAATTTCTTCCCGAAGGAGCGATCATAAAGTGAAATGGTTCCGGCGTATCGCGGATAAAATTGGCAATTAACAGGGATAAGAAGAACTAAAATTTAAACTCATGGAGAAAGCGAATGAGCTGCTAGTCTTTCTCCATCTACGACTTTGTATTAGATACGTAAGAAATTTAAGGCGGCGATAGAGTACGTTCTTTTGCACGGCTGTAAGGATATATCATCGATGGTACAGATTTTGTAGCAATTAATTTCTATCGATACGTGTAACCAAACAAATGAACCGCGGAATGTAAATAAATAATCACAAAATGTACATGAATCAAGTTGAAAAGTAAACAAACGAATGAGAATATAAACAAGTGTAATTATTATTTATTAAAATGATACGAATATATGAATGGGCTGGAGTAATTAACGATCGAGTTCTTTGATACATCGAATACAGAGCAACTCTCTAACAATTTTCTTATATAATTCGAAGATAAAAGCAGTAATATTCATTTTCCATAGCCGTTAGCGAGAGAAGCTTTATTAGGCAATTCTGCTGTCGGATTACATCGGCAAGCGTTCTATAAATATGATCTGCGTTATCAGATAGACTCTCGATTCGCAGCAACATGTTGCGTAGATAGACATGAAAGCAACACGAGAACAAGCGGCGTCGGCAAACGCGACGGAGTTGCATACGCGCGGGAATTCGTCCGAGCCCGCCACTTCTCTGTAAGTCGATTAGGTCTCGCGGGATCACGATCTGACGAATTTTTGCGCAACAGTTCGCCGCGAAAAAGCTAGCGCGGAACTGTTCGCTCTTTATCTACCGGTGTATCTTTCGATATACGCGTGAACGGTGTTGTAATATATTTTACAAGTGTTACTTCCTCCTAACCGTCGATAAGCAACCGAGTGTTGCGCGTACCTCGCGGTTATCTTTACGGAGGCAACTAAAAACGTAATGAGAAATTATTTACAGCGGTGGCGACTTCGATAATCCTTTTCAAACAGTCGCGTTTAGCGTAAAAAAGAAATCGTCCACGGACCAAAAGCACGTTCTTATCTGGCCGGTTGTCGTTCCTTAATGTCGAATTAATTAAATCGAGTCGACCGATGGCGCCAATAAAGAAACGTAATCTTATCGGCGATGTCACGCTCGCGAGCTCCGAGTTCCTAAGACCGCTTCTCGATGCTACCGTGGTCGTGTCGTGCTACTCGTGGTCTCGTTCACATGGATTCATTAAGATAACAAAATCCGTATTTTCGTTCGTTTTAACGGAGAGGGAACGGGTACCCGTGGCGCGTATCGACGATATCGCCAGGACGATGCTCGTGTATCCGGTGAATGGAATGCAAAGTGACGATTCGTCGTCCGAAAATTATACTGGGTGGCCGGGAGGACAAGCTGGTTGTTTGAAAGGATATAATTTCGTAGCCATTACCGGTAGAAAAAGAAATCACGCCGACTAAAATGAACGGGAGGCTGGCGATTGGTTCAGGAAACGCGGGCCACTGTTCGAGTAAACCGAAGTAAACTTACAGACCGACCGCTTCCTATTCTAATAATCGGCGTTAATTGCCGCGACGAAAATCACCAAACTCGTACTTTCCAATCTCCTACTTTCATATGTATCGGCGATATACGGCAGCGAAAGTTACGACGTGTCCTTAATTGTTCCGAAAGAGGTATTTACTAGCTTAACGACACATCGTAATTTACGAACGATCCCTGCGACGAAACCGATCGGCATTTCCATGCAACGTGTCCACGGGAGAAACTTACGCCTAAGGTAACAGGCATAAATCCTGCCCACGTGATCACCAAACCAGGATACTACGTTTAAAGCACCCGAATAAGACGAGCGGCTCGGATGGTCTCGAGATTAGGATCAAAACGACTGTTAGGTGTGTCGCCCTACTCGTTCTGAAACGCATCCGGAATTCCTGGTAGCTCTTGTCCACTTGTGTCGAACTAAGAAATAGTCGTACGATGTCGTCCGACATCTTTATGCCGTTGCTTAAAAAAAAAAAATAGCCACATGGACTAAAGCGGTAAACGATATCTATATCGATCACACGCGTCAATCGTTTCTCCAACGCTGTACAGATTTTCAGCGTTTACCATTTTTATAATCATCGACGAGCAGGATATACGATAAAAATGTAATTGTACGAATTTATTTGTTCGCAGATACATTAAATATTCAGCTTGTTCGATCGTAATCTAATTGTCAATTACGACCATGGTTCTATTTTGCGATGCAAGCTGAAATAAATTATTCTAACGTTTACAACTTTCCTCACCGTATTCCGCGCAGAATTTACGTCCTTGTTCAATAAAATATTCTTTTTTATTCTCTTGCCACTCACGTCGTTTGCCATTGCAACTCCTCAATTCCTGTGGAAATACTTATTAAAGGATAGAAAGGAGAACTCGAAAAGTCACATTAAAGGAGACTTATGATCGTAGTTCAGTCAGCCATGGGAATTGCATCGGAAATCGGAATACGTGTCAAACGCACTTATCGCAATACCATAAACAGATCATAAATAACCAAGAACGTATTTCAGCGTGAGGCTCGTTTCAAACGGCCTCGCAACGATCACGGCATGGAAACTGAGAGTGATGAACAAACGAGGGCGCTCGAAAGGCTCGAAGAAATGTCGAGATTTATTTTCCAATGACTGGTGTTATCCATAAGGAGTGCGATTACACACGTGCAACGTAGAGAACGTTCGCGTCGAACGTTCGGAGAAATTCATAATTCTACGCGTTATGGAAAACTTGGTGGATGGAAAATGACACGGTGGAACGTGTTGGTCGAAAGTTGCCAACACGAGGAGCATTTACGGTCGCGTTTTCGACGTGAAAACCTTCTGACCGCGTGAAACGTGTATCGGTGTTGGTACACGAGAGGCAATGACATGGGGTGGGGGAGAGGTTACGAAGTAAAAAGAGGCGGTGTACGAGAAAATACTGAAATTACAGTGGAAACTATGCCACAAAGTCAACTATACGGTTGTAGATCAAAAGCGGATTAGAGAACGAATCGCCGATAACATCCGCAAATTACACGTGTTTACGCAAATTCATATTTTTACGAAAGTTGACGGTAAAAAGGTAGAACTTGAACAGAAATTCGTTAAAACATATTGTAAGGAGTATCCGATTTTCGATACTTTGTACTAAGTTTTTTATATTACAAACTAAGTTATGTTATATTGCAAACCACGCACGATAACGAAACAACGAAATGACAGATTAATAATAAAATAATCGGAAAATAAAAGCAGATAAAATTTACACCGAAGCGTTCGATTTACACCGAATATCGGCGGTTCTGTTAATACCTACAATCGGGCAGCGCGTTATGCGCATTCTGCGCGTTTTGAACGTTCAAATTTTCTATAAATACGAAATCAGCGCACATACTTTTCTGTCAATTTTCATAAACACGTAATTGAGTCGTTTCACACGACAAATACAAATACAGTAAATTTATTCGTAAGAGTTTCTAATCGCAAAGAAGGAAACAGATGTTGGTCGAAGCATCGCGCGCCATTTCAAAAGCTTTGAACTTTAAATAATCGAATTTTTCGAATGATATTAGCTCGATGTGTCGACAATTCATAATGACGTCGTTTAATGATTAACAATTCGTTGGCAAAGCGAAATGTGTTTGCATTTGTGCGAAGTGGAGCTCGTGCACTCGGAGGACACACGCTCGCGTAGAACAATGCGGCGCAACGGGAGGAACAAAAATTCCGTCCGGGGCCGGCAGAGTCGCCGCGGGAAAGCGTTTCATGCAGAAAACAAATTGGTCACGATCATTAACGCCCTCCTCGTTTCGAGAGTCGAGCCTTTGGCAGTTACAGAGCGATATTTTATGTGGCCGTGCCATACGCGCCCCGTTTTGAGATAGATTAAATAACGTTTAATGCACTTGTTGCGATGTCGTTGAAATAATTAAAGCTGGCCTGCCGGTTAGGCACGTTTCCCGGGGAAAATAAATCGCCGACTCGTCGAAACGAATCGAGGATCTAACGTCGCTCGATGTCTCGAAAATCTATCGGCCTAGCGACCATCGCCCGAAAATCTACGTATACCAGCTCTCGTTTAATCCATTACGACGCGCACGTCTGACGAAAGCTTATTGCACGAAAATTCAAATTGCCTTGTACGCCGTTTTCGTCCAAGCCATTGTATCTCTCTTGAATTGAATGTTTACCGGCCGCGTTGCTTGTTTGCGCTAAGCTAAACAGTTTACCCCGCCGATATACAGCGTCTGCGTTCGAGTTTCACCACCCTCGTCCTCCCCGAAACTATTGAAAATTGTAGGCACGAACGTTTCCGAAGCAGCATAAATCGTTCAGGATTATTAATAACCTGCTACACCCTCCCTTCCTCCTCTTTGCTACCGTCCTTCTGTACCTGGCCACCGTTGTTACTCGATATTTGGAAGCGGAGCTTTTGGTAGCTACAAAGCAACATTTTATGCGGTCACACACCCGTGTACCGAAAGTATTGAATAACGTTCGATGCTTTCGCTGTAATATCGTTGAAATAATTAAAACGATATGCCAACGAACGACATGGTGTCCGGAAAAATGTAATAAACCGGTGTCCGGCTTGTTAAAACCGATCCAGCCGAGTTTGGACGTTACGTTGCGACGCGGCGCGACGTTTCTGTTTCAAGAAAGAACGTACACGCGTGAATGGTACAATGTAGCCGATCGTAATTATCGAATGAATTAACTATACCGAGCGAAAAGCCCGTAGCTTGGCGATCGACTTTGATACCCGTTGCGAGCACGATTCTTTAACGAGAAACAAAAGTTGACACCATTGATCATCGACGTTGACAAGTAAGTACCGCGGTCATACGCGTTTTGATACGTACACAAATATTCACGCACATATATACGCAGGTATATACTGACGCGCACCTCTCTGTCTATACGTATATTATCTTCCTTTTGATTGATCGATTAAATTTTCGACGATGTAGCTTGCGCGTATATAAATATTCCATTTATAGGTGGTAATGAATGTTTCTCGCAGAAGCTCGCAATTAACGCCGCGAAGCTACTGATATTTCAATTAAAAACAACCCTTCCGAGTAGAAAGTTGCGAGGCCGCACGGAAAATCGAAAGCTGCGTTAGCGACCTACGTATATTCGCAATGCCTTTGGCGGCTGGTAACTCATGAAAAATCATGCGCCCGTCGTACTTTTTACGACAACGTGATTATCATAATTACGGCAACGTTGTATCTAGAGGCGTACCACGGGGAAAACAAATTGGCCACGATCATTATCGCCCTTCACGATCACCGAGAAAGCCAACCTTGTCAGGCATAGCACGTGTACTTTACGTATACGCGATTCATCGGCCGAGTGTGAACTACGCTTAAGTTCCGCCATAGGTACGCACACGTCGACAAACGATCAAGTTTTACGCGCCAACGAAATTACGCGGCGTAACGTTCGAGGCGTGAAGTATTCCGTCTTGCCGGAACCGTGTTTCATTGTTTCGTCAAAAGTCTGCTCGAACGTGATAGAAGACCGCGAGTATCGATATCGGTCCGATCGATCGCTGTGTCTACGTGGAATTACCGACGTCGTTATGTCTAACGTTTTTCATGTATTGAACTTGTCAGGAATTCAGTTACGCATGGTAGATAGATCGTTACTTCGCGATACGCTAAAACTATCGCCGATTACAGCGTAAAATTTCTAGTAAGAGAATCGAAACGAAAAGTAATAGAAACATGTAGCTAAAATGTAAGATTCAATGGTATATTTCATAGATAACCGTGAAATCTATCAAATTTCTCGTTATGCTCAATAGCGAGAACTACCGACAACTAAAGCGTTAAATTTTGTATCGAGAGAATTATAATAAAATAAAAATTGCACGAAAACGTACGTATAAGAAAAACAAATTTTCACTCGTATACATATTTTACAGAGAATCGTTAAAATCTATAAAATCGTTACTTCGATCGTTAATCCTTTGATTACTTCTTATTTATCGGTGATCTGTGTCGCGTCACACCGATGATTAAATTCTTTAGTATCGAGTCGCTGATTCATAAGAGTATTTATCAATTAATTGCATAAGAAAAAGACGTATTAAAAAGCAGAAGATACCGATTAGCGATAGCATCTGTATATTGCATAACTGGTGGCTGAGTTAAAACGTATATGGGAAGAAACAGCGAACGCTTGAGATGACGGAGATTGTTGTCGTTACATCGTCCGTCGAGATTTTCTCATGCTTCGCAAGCGAAACGTCCAAACCATCGGATCTTTCCCCTCCCCTCCCACCCCCCGCTTTTCGTTTTCCTGCATTTCGAAGCCGGCGTTTAATTTTCTCCGACGCATACCGCGCGTAATCTCGTCGAGCGAAAATATTTTCCAGCGTTATTAAAAAATCAGCGCGACTGCCGTCGCTGCTTTCGCCGAACAGTAGAAACGGAAACGATTTTCAACGTGCCCCTGAAAAATCAACATTTCTCTAACGAAAGAATTAATCGCGGCTCGACTCTTACTATAATTTCGCCAAACGTTAAATTAAACTGCTCGCGTTTCAATCAAAGGGAAAGCCCGTAAATATTCACTAAGCTTTTTGTTGCCAAAGCCAGGAACGGAACACGGCGAGTGTATTGCACATCGAGTCGGTGCTCTGACCCAAGGATAATATTTAACATTATTATCGTGCCGCGCCCTTTGGCTTCGAACAATCGTCTCGGGTTTATGCAATGCCGGAAATCGGCCGTCCACGAGGAGGAAGCGGAGATTACTTTTGCATAAATATCGAGCGTCGTCCATCTTTTTATTCCTCATGGGTGAATCGATTCTCTGAATGAAAGACGACCGGATCGTGCAGGCATTTTAAAACATACCTTTAAAATTACAAGAATTTCTAGTTAATCGATTTGTAGGTACAAACAACTGTGTAAACATTTGCGTAGTTAGCATACGGCCGGGACGGCCGTTAAGGAAGAACGAATAATTGGCGTCGCTTCCCGTGTTCTTAATTCTAATGAAATCAGCCGCGGAATCTGACGTCGTATCCCGATATCGGCAGCGTTTGTGACATTTGCGAAATACCGAATACGTAAAGGTGAGCGCAGAATTGGAGATTCCATTCGATCGTCGGCGAGTCGCAAGGGGCCCGCGATATCTCGTGGCATCCTTGCAACCGCGTCGCTTTTACCTTTCGAACTCGGTGGTCCGACCTGCGGCTAAAGATTATCATTATCGCCTCGCCGCCTTTAACTTTGCGAACGACCGTCTTACGCAATACTTGAAATTGGCGCTGAACGAACACGGCGGGTAAAAGAAAAAATGATTGGGGGTGAGGTTCGAGGGAACAGCAGGAAGACGACGGAGAACCTGAAGAATGTTTTACGACAGTCGACTTTACGATTTTCCTGTGCAAACCTTTGGTATTCTCACGAACGCTATTCAGAAAACAGCGATTTCTTTATTACTTTTAAATGCGCTAACAAAATTTTCAACTATCCGATGAAATTTAAAACTTCTGTACGCGCACACATACACACGCGCGCACACACGCACATACACACCCGAGTGCCTTGACGACCAGTTAAGTTGTAAAACATTGAAGGTGATCGATTCGAGAAAGCATAAACGCGTATTAGCGAGTCGTTGCGTGGCAAAAAAAAAACGACGGCACTTCTTCTTCGATCATCGCAAATAGTTTCTGGTTCGCGGACGATGAAATTTTCAGATAAATCATCGGGCAAACGAGATGCACGTTTGCACAGAGTTCGATAAGAGCTGGCGTTATTTGCTTTCTTCGATGGCAACAGCTTCGTCATCGTTGGCAGCCGACGATCTCCGCTGCTCAAAGTACCAAAGGATCGGGACCAGACGTTCGGTCGAAGGATCGAGGGCGTTTTGATCGTTTCGAACACCGTTCCCCCCGGGGCTCGTTTTTATTTCCCCTTCCCAACCCCGTAGATCGCTCCCTTCCTCGCGTTCCTGCGTGTCGTACGTGCGTGCGAATTCGATTTCACGCGATTCCTTTCGATCGGCTGCCACGTATAAACTATTCCAAAGCGATCCACCTTCTCGTTTCTTGTTTCTTGTTTCTCCTGCCGCGGTACGTGTTACGTCGGAAAAAAGAAGACGATTAATCGCGCGGAGAGGCATGCGAGTTCGAAACTCGACGTACGTTGGACCGTTTCAAAACAGCCGTCGCCACCCTTGTCTCTCCTTTCCTTTTCCTTCTTTTCTTTTTTCCTTCCAACTGCGGAACGAGTCTGCCGACGAATAGGCACGCGTTTTCGATGGGCGAAAAGCCGATACCTTCGAAGAGGACCGTGCCTCGCGAGAAGATCGATTCCCTAACGTTAACAGGCTGCTTGTATCTAATTCGAAACTTAAATTGTACTGTCCGAACGAGCGAAGACAGAGTCGTTGGCGGAACGGCGAAGATTCGAGGCGTCTCGACGCGGGAACAACGGCAAGAAACTTTCTTCGTGCCTGCGATACGTACAATTAAGGGAAATAAAGGAGGATCCCGAGTGGAGAGAGAGACGGAGAAAGAGGAGGAAAACGAAAGGAGACGAAAGAAAAGTTTGGAAAAAACTAGCGAATGTTAACGAGAATGGAAAATGGGGATTGTTGGCACGCGTCGTTGAACGGTGCAATTGTTCGGTAAACGAGGACAAAAAAGGGCGGGCGTGAAAAAGGCGCGGAAGATCGCGATCTTAAATTGAAAAAGGATATTAAAGGACAGCGCAGCGTGGCAAATAGGAAAAAGAAAGCACGCAGAAAACGGATCACCGGGTCTCCAGTGGAAGCGGAACGTCTGACAAAGGGCAAAACTCGGGTGACAGGTGCAAGTAGTATGCGACCGCGGCGGACGGCCAAAAAAGGAGGTCGTAATAAAGTTTGCGCGTTGGATCGTGTACCTGGCGTTGTCCTCGATATCGCAAACGGGCGAGATTAGAGCATCGATAAAAGCGACGGTTGGCACGAGATAGGCATACGAATGAAGAGCTGGGAAAAGAAAGAGGGTGGAAGAAGGGAACGTGGAAAGAAAAATACGCGAATGAAAATCGTTTTGACTCGAAATCTCTCTCGGGGAAACGAGCATCGTTATTTTCGCGGGGAAGACAGGATTTTTTCCCCGGCGTTATTTCCAGCTGAAATCTCCGCGAACAAAGAGCTTCGCGCGGAACGAGATTTCAAAGGGTGCGGTGCGAAGATGCAACGGAAAAACGCTTCGCTGAAAACGAAAAGAGAGAAAGAGGTAAAATGAAGGAGAAAAGCGTAGAGCTGGAGAGGAGAATAGCGGCTAGACGAATTCAATCTTGAAAAAATGGATATATCCCGGTGCTAGGTGGGATGCGAAAGCTTTGAAGCCAGAAACGTGGCAGAGTAAAAGGGAAGGGAAGGAACGAGAGCATAAAAGAGAAACGCGCGAAAGGGATGCGGCGAGGAACGGCATAGAAACGAACCGGATCGTGGAAGAATCTTCTCGCGGGGAAAATTCAATTTTCGGCGACGGATATTCGAATACCAGTTTCGGAATTTAAAAGTTTCCACTGATGAGCCGGAGGAAAAGAAACGAGAGGCTTACCTATCGGAAAGGAGGAAGAGGGAAAGGAAAGAACATCCGACAAGCACGAGATAGAGATGCAAAGTGGGGTTGGTCTTTGTCGATGGAACTGGAAGAAAACAGAAGAAGAAGCAGCCCGCGAGAAGCGGTAAAGAGGGAGGACGTGGAAGATGCGAAGCAAAGAAGGAAGAAGCGCGTCAGGAAGGAAGGAAGGAAGGAAGGGATCCTGGAAGGCGGATTCACCGCAGGATCGCAGGTAGTAGCAGGGTACGGTAGGACGATTTCTACGTGGCCCATCCCTCCGTTCGTTTTCTTCTCTTTCTTCCACCACGTACACCTCATCCTCTCCACCCTTCCGAGTTTCGTGCCGAACGAAAGCCGAGGTAAAGCCGGAGCCGAACGAAACGAAACACGGTTCTCTCTTATTCGCTCCACCTCCTACCTCTCTTGCATATACGCACACTCGGCTGCCGCTCTTTCTCGCGGCCTCTCTTCCTCGCGAGAGGAAGAGGGAGAGAGAGAGAGAGAGAGAGAAGGGAAGAGAAAGAGAGAGAGAGAAAGAGAAAGAGAGTCTCCTCTTACTCCGACGTTCCTTTCGCGACCTCTTATCTCTCTCGTTCTCCTCTCCGCGATATTCTCGCACTCTTTCGCCGCTTCTCTCGCCGCTTCTCTCGCTTCAACCCTCGAACAGCGGCGAGGCAAAGGTTCCTCCGTCTTCCTCTAATTCTATCTCGTTGCTCGTCTGTCCCTCTCTTACTCTCAGCCTCGTTCGTTCGCGCTCTATCTTCCTCTCTGTCTGATCCGTGGCAACCGCGGTCACTGCTCTCTGTCCCACCCTCGCTCTTCGCCCTCTCCGTCGCTCCATCTCTCGTTCTTGCTCTCTCGCTCGAACAACCTATCAACTCGGTGGGTAGACGCGAGCTCCGGACGACGATTCTCTCTCTCTCATCCCATCGACCGACCGTTCTTACACCGATATAGTCCGCGGCCTGGCTCGGCTGTGTTCGTGGACGGGAACACGGGTCGCTCTATACCGGGTGTCCGTGAAAGAACCGCGTCACAGCTCACGCACTTTCCTCCGGCCTCTCGAAAACATCCGTACGTTCGATAATCATAGACCGTCGAGTTCTTTTTTTCTTGCCCGGGTTCGATCCGAGTCGACAATAGGGACGATGTTTAAGAGCGAAGCGGGTCCGAGCGTATCGAAAATAGAAGATCGCCGGTTAATTGGTTTCGTCGCCGGTAGCATACCCGGACAGGCGATTATTTGCGCGACCCAAGGAGATTTATAATGCACGCGATGAATTTTTATTTACAGGATTGAAACGGACAATGGGAGTTTCGTGCGGCAACTTCTGCACCCTGTGTGTTTGCATGGTTTCGGAGGGCCGCAGGTTTTTGGCTCGGTTCCCCGGGAATTTGTTCGCTTCATTGTTGCAAAACCACGGAACGATAATGCTTCGATGGACGAAGAACGAACGCAGCCAGCTTTCGGCCAGGCGTTTTTGCCCCGGGTGGCTCGTTTCGCCTTTCGACGCCGTTGCAATTTAAATTACACGCGGACAGTCACCGTATGTCCAATACGGATTTAAAGTGCCGCAAGATCCGCCTCTGGTCGCGAATACTATGTTTGATAACAGAAACCCGTGTAATGTCGAATAGTGCGGAACCACCGATAACAGGTGTTTAGCTGGTAGCCGTCACCGGAAACACCAACCGCGTTCCGCGAAATATTAAACTCCACACGCATCGTGCATTACGGTAATTAACCGATGTTACCGTGAATTTTAATGTCTCTTACAACGTGTAATTCTTTTTCCAGTTATTTCTCTAACTGGCTAACTCGTTTACTCGGTTTGCTAATCTCTTGAACTTGATAATATTTTTACTTAAAAACCCTCTATTCCTTTTCTATTTCTGTTAAGAACAGACTGCGCGATAGAGTCTCGATCGATAGAACGATCGTCGAAACGTGGATTGATAGAAGTTTGAGGATAATCGCTCGTAAGGGAGATTGAAAAACAGAATAGAAATTCGCAGAAATTGTTACGTTTTTAGTCGAAAGCATTTGTCTCGATGTAATATCGACGTGTTTAAAATAGTTCGAAAAATTCGAACAACTCGTGTGTCGTGATTAGACGGCGGATGCTTGCGCATTTATGGAAAATCTAAAAATTTGCAACACGCGCGTGACTAGAAAAACTATGTTAAATATCAAAGCGAAGCGTGATTCTCTATTTACGTTGCATTTTTTATATTATTTTCATGAAAATATGACTTTGCACGAACGTTCGCAGTCTGGTCGTGATTAATTCGGAGAATAAAAGTTCCATCGTATCGCATTTACGGTCACTAAGACTGAAATTAACCTAACCGGATATTGATCCGTCCCTGTTAATTTTTAATTCTGCGATTATAGAAGCTTCCATTCGAGGAACGATCCGATTAAAAGATCGAGCTAATCTTTGTCCTTTCTCAGGGTAATTGCCGACGCGAAATAAAATCGAGAAGAAAAACACAGAACGATCAAGGATCGAATTTATATTGATTTCGCAGATGAGCAACCATAATCGGTAAGAAGGGACAATTATCCGCTCGTTCGATAACTTTTGTAAGTCTGTACGAGTCTGAAGTCACGATGCAAGAACGGGAAGATCGAAGCGTTCGCAGATGAAGCATCGTAGCTCGCTTCTTTCCTTTGACGAGGCAAGTTTATTATTCGTCGTTAATTGTTTCGGATTCTCGAACGTCAAACGCTGAAGTCAGCGGCGTTGGAATAGCCGGGAATGCGAAATCGAGGTGCACGTGTGAGCACGTGCATAGCGAGTAACGAGTTCCTGCTAATCACCGCGAACCGCGTCCGTTTCTGGTACGAGAAAAAAGGACTCTCTAAGCAACGTTCTGACGATGCTAAGAATCCAAATCGAAGGAACTCGAACCATCGTTGTAACGCGATACGCACGCGTCTCGCTCGTAACAAAGAAAAAGAAAAAAATGTCGCAACGAGTGTGTGCAGCTTTAGTAATTAGCAGATAATTAAAAAATCTAATTATTTCGTGCCAACGAATCAGCTACACGTCGGATAATCGTAATTATCGTTTGGACGTTTTACCTTCGTTTAACATTTCGAAAATTTCAACATTTAAACGTAACATTCGTTATAATTTGAATTAAAATTATAACTGTATGAAAATATTTTACTCGCTTCGGTAATTTTACATGTACGCGCGAGCAATGTCCAGTGGATTCAATGACAAGTGTTCTACCGTAACGTACAACAGCAGATCGGAGACCAATAGAGAAGTTAATCAATTCGAATCGCCAGGGCGATTCGGAAGATCGGCCGACCAGATTACATCTTACAGCTTCGACGCAACGCTTTCATTCGTCGCACGAGAAAACCCCTCGGTGCGCTCGCGTGTGCGTGTAGAATTGCGACAATGCCGATTGCGAGAGAAATTTTCCGGGGCTTCGTATCCAATGTACGACTTCGCAAATATCAACGCCTACGAGGCACTCGTGCGACTCTCAATAGACATTCAAACTGTTCGCCAAACTTGAAACACACGATATTACACGTACACATGTACTTGGATACACGTGTGTACGATTCGGTTGGTATTTCGTAATGATTTCACGCAATCGTGGAATAATTTCCGTTCACCCAGTACATGACATTTTTAAAATGCACTTTCTGCTCCATTTTCCTCGAGTTATCGCGTCATCGTTATCACGCGATGCACCTTTCGGTCTGCTCCTGAATTATCGCCTATTGTACGGCGGGAAAATATGAAATTTCGTGCAACCGTAGCAATTTTTCTCCCCTCCCGCCTGCCCCTTTCGCCATCCTCCTCTACCCGTCCTGCCACCCAGGACCACCGTTTCATTCCGATTTGCGAACAAAATACACTCAACAGCCGGCGGCGCGATTGAAAAAGCGCGCCGGTCGAATACAGTTAAAGCAACGATAATAGGTGGCGATATAGAAAATTTTTCATCTCTGACTGCGATGCACACCGAGACTGAACTTTACAACATTTCCTGCGCCCCTCGTTCTCTTTCTCTCTCTCCTTTTCTCTCCCTTTCCCTTTGCCATCGTTGTCTTTTTTTTTTTTTATCCAATGCCTTCGAAAACGTTTCACGCCGACCGATAAACCATCAATTCGAACGGCTTTACGAATCGGCGCAGAAAATATTTCCCGGCTACATATTAAAACATTCGAACGAACAAATTCGAAACGGGTGTATATTATTATTGCGAGGAATTAATTTGTACAAGTTGCGGGAAGCTCGATTGAAATGATGCGTCGATCTGATAAAATACAGATATTCGAAAAACGAGCGTTTTCCTTTGTTTTATCCGACTTTTCGCTCGAAGTTTACCAGAAAATCGTAGTCGCGACGAGGAGCACGCGAAAAATTTGCCCAAGGATCTTCGTATCTCGTTTCCTTCTCGCTAAATTCATTTCCTACGTTCGTTCTCGTCCGACATCGATCAGTCACCGTTTATTTTCTCAATCCATAGATCCGGAAATCAATCGCGCGTCGACGATCGTATCGAACGCTACGAATAATGAGCGACGATAAAAAGTGCGGTTTTAAAGCTCACCCGGTACGTGTGGTGGCACATACAGCCCCGCGGTAGACGAAGCTTTGGGTCGCCGCTAGCTGCGGGCGTCCGGACCTCGCGTCTACCCTCTCATTTACCATTTGGTACCTATAGATAGGTACCTATATATACGTGCAGGTACCTAATGTACGTGCACGCAGACAGAGGCGCGAGCCGGGCGACGAAGACGAGCGTACGGGCCACTAACATGAAACACGTAGGTACACGCGAACACACGGATGAACCACGGCAGAGGACACACCGAGAGAGAGGTGGTGAACGGGCCGAGAGTGCAGGACTCTGGTCTCTCGTTCTTCTCTCCTTCTTCCATCAGTGCCGCGTCCCTTTTTCTCCGTATCTCCGTCTGTTCTTCACGCTGGGTGCCTAGGTGGCTGCATGTACTTATTTTTCTACATAACAGGCTCGCGAGAGCGAGAGAAGAAAACCACGTTACGCCTATATATATACGTGTGCAATGCTGCATCCGTATTCGCGTATATTATGCCGCCACGTTCCCTCTGTCCCTGTTAATCCCTCTATATCTCTCTCTCTCTCTCTCTCTCTCTCTATTCGTTTCTATCTATCGTTCTCTGGCTGTATATGCATGCACGCGGACCGATATTGCGCTGCCAGGTAGAGGACGGAGTAGAAGAGTAGCGCGTGGTTTTGCACACTGGCACACGGAGCACCTAGGCCGCGCGCTCACTTCGCTTGTCTTTAACAGAAAGAGCAAGATCGTAGAGAGAAAAGGTGGAGGTGGTGGCATTGACGTGGGGATTGGGACCGAAGCGGAGGCGGGAATGCGGCGAGTATCTCGGAACGGCGGAAGCTACGAGAGTTCTGCCCGAAGGGGCATTTTTTTGGCGACTCGAAAAGGAGGGACGAAGGAGGAGGGGGTGTACGAAGGCAACGAAAACGGGAGCGAGGGGAAAGAGATCGGAACGAGAAAAAGGGGGATAGGATAGAGGCGATGATGAAAAGGGTGAACGTTGGATAGAGAAGTTTCGGAGGGCGCGTATATATTAAATATATATATATATATACATATATATATATATATATATATATGTACATCTTTCTCTTCTCTTTCTAGGCGAAATTGATCAACGTCCTCGGGAAACCGATTAACCGAGCCAGACGTCTGCCATGAATTTTATAAATATATTTTCTTTGAGCTCTGCGCGCGATCACCATCGGCCCCACCTATTGCACCAGAGCTTTCCGACGATTTTAGTTGATGAGATTGCGCGTACCGAGCGTTTCTGCACGTACTAGCTCTGATTGCGTACGAGGTATCTCCTCTGCAAGGTAGCTCCGTGTTAAGTTTACGCGTGCCGATGGAGATATTCCCCCTTCGATGTTTTTATATCGAACGAGAAATCCACTTGGAACAAGCTTCATTCCCGTGCAACCAATTGTATTGATTTGACGTGATGAATGTTAAATATAACATTATTAACCCTTTCACTACGAAGGTGGTTCTAAGTCTTTAAGTAACAAGAAATCTTTTCGTTAAAAAGTACGTAAACGTTGTTTGCGTTGTAGAGAAATTTTTGTTTCTAGTTACATACGTTATATCGTAATTAATCCTTCTCGTAATTAACGCTTCAACGTTCGCGCACATACGTTTCTCCTATTGACGAGGAAACTATCTCCACCTCTCTACGAAAAATACGCATCAGTTTCGACGAGAATTAGCGATATATCGCAGACGTTCGTAGTAACGAGACAAATTTTCCACGAACGATACCTCGTCGTAAGCATCGAATAAGCTTGTAAAACTATGCGTCTTTTATCATTTGTACGGTTGTATGGAAAATGACGTAACCGGCAGGCGAGTTTTAATCGAACGTTCCTTTCAGCCTATCGGATAATTCGGTTAGCGCGGACGACAGGCCTTTATTTGAAAATTGAAAAGAGTCTCGAAATCGCGGGTCACCGTCCTTCATCCTTAATTATAGCTTTCTGTTAAGGAAGATGTTACAAGCGAAGTATCGTTAGATGCGACAATGAATCACTATCGATGCATCGATTAATCATAATCCCTGCAATTAATGTCCCTTATACTCGCAAGGTGTAATTACGATCTCGGCGTGTACGCAGGAAAAATTGAACTTTTGTTTCTGGCTATTAGCGGTGTCTTCCATAAAACAAAAACGGGAAAGCTGTGTGTCGTCGCGTGGGAGCGCGACCATCGAGCAGTTTGAAACGTCGTTAACATCGTCCTCGGACTCGTTGGCTGGAAAATAATCGCGATCCGAGGCTACAAACGCCGCCAATATTTCGAATAATAACGAACAGAAGAAAGAGGGAAAAAATCGTTTCGTTCGAATTAGAAAAAGACCATCGACCAAATCCGTCCAACCGCGAACTATTTCGCGAAAATCACGTTGCGTGCATTTCCATTCCGTTCCGTCCTCAAAGACACGCTTTAATTACTATGGCACGGACACCGTGAGAAAACCATTTCGCGGTTAATAAATAAAAAGAATCGCTTTCTTCCTACGTTGCTTTTTTTTTCCCTGTGGCAATGTCAAAGCATTGCCATCAAAGCGGATTAAAAGGCCGAAATGCTAACTTCTCTGAATCGTTTAAAAGCAACGAAAGAACGTTTCATATCGGAAAATGGTCGGCCGGAAGAACAAAGAACGATCACTTTTACGTTTCACGTTTTACATCGAAATTCGATCGTTGCAAGTTGGCACTCGTCGGGCAATACGTTGTATCAAAATTTCAAGCAAATTTTCGAGAATTTTCTCCGTGTAAACTGCGTGATTCTCGTTCAGGTAGGTTTTAGTTCCAGTTTCGCGGTCAAAAGGGATACGATCAACGTTCAAGGCCGGCGCGAAACTTTACGATAACGAAGGGAATAGATTTTCCGCGGAACTCGACGCGCGTGCAAAGTTTCTCCAGGAAGATTTATCATCCAGCGTCGGTCTTGGCAACGGTTCGCCAACTTCCTAACAAAATTGCTTCGTTGTTACGATATCGTAGAAAAAATGTACCTGCGCGTCGCGGATCAAGGAAACTGCGTCGCTGCTGTACGCCACCATCCAGGGTGATACATTGTGCGAACAACGAGAACGAGTAACGCGCGAACGCGTTCAAAGGCACAGCTCGCGTTCGGTTGTCGTTTTCTATCGAATTCGTCGCATTCATTTATCGTATTCAATTATCGGATCGGTAACGCGATTAAAATCGCGCCAAATACTAGGAGCCGCGTAAACACCGATTATAATATATTATTTTATTTAACGGTTATTTAATACCAGGCCAAATAATCGCGATTTATTGTTCGCATTTCGGCCAAGTTTCATAGAGCGTATAATGAACTTTCCGGGCAGAAACATCGAATGGACAAAAATTTACATAATACCAACGGTGTTCACTTCGTTTCGTCGCGAATAATCAAATCAATTTTCCCCCAGCGTGCATGCTACCCGCCGGGGAATGAGGGACAACGATCAAAGTGAAAGAGGTAAAGAGAGGAGAAAAGAAAAAATTAACGCATCATCGACTTGCATGCTTGAACAACTTTGTACATACTAACGTTTCGTTACACTCTTCCGCGAGTTCTTCGACTGGCTTGAATGACCCAGGACGCGTGCAAATTGAGTTTAAAGTGGCCAAAATTGCGGCCAAAATTTTACTCGGACGCACCGGACGATTATGCCACAATTTACTCTTAATCTCTTCTCTTCTTCCCCCTTCTCCTCTGTCTTTTTTCTCTCTGCCCGCGAATCGATACTTAATTGCACGCGAACGGTGTTCCCATTCGGTCGATGTTTCTCGGAAGCATTAAAGTTAGCGGAACTTCTAAAAAGGACAAGGAAACGAGAGAAATTACGATCAGCCGATCGTACGATCGTAAAGGAACGAACGTCACGGAAGAGACACCAAGGGTGCGAAACGCACACAAACTGCAAGTGTTAGAAGTCGAGCCGGCTCGCTCTCGCAAGGCTAATCTGTCGACGACAGAAAATTTTCCCCGATGATTAAGCGCTTGTCAGACATATGCTGTCTTCATTGCTTCCCTTTATGGGGAGCCACGTGGTCCGTGTATGCGTTTCCGTGAAACCCAGCAACCCCTCACACCCCGTTATTGGTCGACTAATTTGTCGCTAGCGTAACTTTAGCTGGCCCTTTAAAGCGTGCCTTTTTTTCTCCTTCCATCTATTTGGCACCACTTTCTTCTGTCGTTTTTATTCTCGTTCTCTTCCTTTTTTTTTCTTTTTCTTTTTTTTCGTTATCATGTATAAGCGTCAACCCGTGACGAGCGTAATTTCCGTGTAACCGTGATACCCAATAATCTTATCGCGATTTGAACTAATCGGTCTCGGGACAGGATCTTATCGATGCCCCGTTTTTTTCAGCGACCAACGACGTAATGAAATTCATAGGACGATTGAAACTTGCCGAGATTATTAGCGTTGCGAGGGGCGATCTTCACTACGGGATTGTTCAAAATTAACGTCAAAATTGAAGTTTAACGATTTGAAACTAATTGTAAGAAGAAAGATGAAAGTGGCGTCTCAAAGGGAACTATTTCGAGCGTTGTGGCTTTTATTTGGAAGAAGCAAAGAATTGGATAGCACCGTCAAGGAAGCCTGCGACGCATTAAAATTGCTTTTGCCCGCAAACGAATTTATTTCTTTTTTTCTTTTACCAAACTTTTGAATTATGAAATTACAAGACGAGAAACGCCATCTTTCCCGTAACCCTCGCAATTTTTTCAGCCTTTCGAAATATCAAAAAACGCAGTCGTTTGGACAGTCGGCCGGATTGTTACGACATTCTGGCATCAAGAAGACAAGTGACGGACGAAGACAAAAAGCAATAGTGGTAGGAGAACGAGAAAAGAAGAAGCAGACGGAGAAAGAAGTGGAGGACGAAAAGATGGTGGAGGTTGAGGAGAAGAGAGGAAGACGAAGAAGAAGAAGAAGAAGAAGCAGAAGACGGGCGTGTGGCGTGCGTTCGTCGTACGGGACGTGTTATTAGCCGGCACCCTCTTTCACGTTGCCCCATCTCCTCGAACATCGCTCGTCTCATCTCCTTTTTTCTCTGATTTCCTATGCGGGGGCTAGAAACGCGTTTAATTAACATAGCTGGCGTGGCTGCATCCCTCTTCTCTTGGGTGCCGAGCAGACAGTCAGCTTTCACGGGCCATTGCACGCACGATACCACGTATTACGAACTATATTTCTTTCTCTCTCTCTCTCTCTCGCTCGTCCGTTTGCTCTCTCTCTCCCTCTCTCTCTCTCTCTCTCTCTCTCTCTCTCTCTCTCTCGCTTCCTCTATGTCTTTTGCTTTGAGTTTATCATGGTCCCGGATGTACAGTGTGGGTGTGATTTAAATGTTAACACGAAAATTCGAGATCGATGGCCCGCTGAAAAATACAACGCGGATGCGTCTTGTATGGTCGTTAAGGATACATGGCTACATGATAAGTAGTTTGTTAGACTTGGACCATTTTGCCCGCGGATCGAACAATGATTTATCCTTTTGAGAGTTACATTCTTTTTCGTATTGGTATGAGCGAGTTTTTCTTTTTTTTTGGGGGGGGGGGGGTAATTCAGTAGGATAATATTATACAGGGCGGAGACAGGAAGTATTTGCATATACCTACCCCTATTTTCCAATGGGGCGCTTTTTTATCAGGTTCTATATTCTAGTTTCATGGTATCACATTTTTGTTGTTACATGAAAGTACTGCTAAATGATACGAAACTTAATACACTTGGACTTGATTATAAATGTCATAATGGATACGATGATGTGCAAATCACTTTCTGTAGCTACTCTAGTTGGATACTTGGATCTACACAGTTCACATTTAATTATATTCCGAATACCTAATGCCATCATATACTCTATTAATTGTTTTATTATAACTGAAAATGAAAAAAAGACCACTGATTTCCTTTTGATACCGTTCATATATGCGTAAACAGGCGATTCAAAGAAAGCTTATTACAAGAAAGAGTACGTTAACCTATTAAATAGAAGCTTGCATAATCAGAAACTTCAAAGTTATTGAATCATTACATCAACTATAGGTCTTGCAAATGTACTAAATGTGGAGTAAATTATTTAGAAAAATAGATATGAACGATACGTAGAAAAATGGAAGATCATCAAATAAAGGAAGTACTTGAGACTAGAGTTAAGTTCTTTAACTACTCGTGACTTGTAGTTTGTTATTTCTAATTCTTCTAAAGAGAGACTTCCCATCAAATATTTTTCCAAATGAACAAATATAAATATTTCCATGAAATGTCCATTTAAATGATTTAAATTACAAATTTCTCTTCAGTTTCGGAATAATTTGAAAAAATAGAACCGACGTTAACGTAATAACGCTTAAACAACACTGTATATGCAAACACATTTGCCGTGGAATACTCGGAAGGTGAATGCGCAGGCGTGTCTGCGCGCGAAGTGCCATGTGGCGCTCGGTCCGCGGAGGATATAATGCACGCCTACCACAGAAATGCTCTTTTTGACGGATCGGCCGACTAATTTGGTCGTTGTCACGGAGTATGCCTGACGATTAATGGCGACCACCTAGCTTATGCTACCGCGAATTCCTTGGAAATTCTTTCGTGCCTTCGTTCAGACGAAAAAGAGGTTGCCCCTTAATTAACAGATCCGAATGGAAACAATAATAAAGTACTAAAGCTGCTATCCTCGATTTGTTGTCACAACTCGTAACTAAACACATGTGGTAATGAAAAAAACAAGTTCTATTCGAATTCACGGTGCTGTAAACGTTTGTTGATATACGTATACACATATATGTATATTATTCGCGACGCACGTGCGATACTTCCTCACTTTTCGAAAGCATATTTTCTATTACGAACGGTAGCATGATTTGTATATCTTTCAGGTTATACGTTGTTCATCATTGAGGGAATAGAAATTCACGTATTATAGGTTTGATGTAGTTATATGATAATATGTACTCATCTGGAACATGTAACACTAAATATATTATACAATCAAACTTTTTTGTGACGACAAATTGTCATAATAGTAACAAAATCTAGCATATGATACATTTTTGATTACATGTTACAGGCAGAAAATTATGTAATTCCTTATAAAATATTTATAAGCAAAGTTTGTACTTAACTAACTGAAGACTGAAGAATCGCCGAAAGTATGTGAAGTGTACAAAGATGAGTGCCTCTGCGTGGACAAACAAACACGTTCTCACTGTGTTTTTGGTGATTGATGCACTAATTATCACTTAAACACGCCTTGACAATATCGATAATTACAAATAAATGCGACTTTATAACGACGAGCACGAGTGCTGCGCGCTATTTTCGTGAGTCGACGGCCAGCCTCGCCATGCCATCTTGCGTACCAAACAGAAAATGATTTCAAATTTTATCGGCGTGCAATCTTTCGCGGTAAATTTGAAATTCGCCACATTACATCATATTAGTGGTGAAGCGACTTTTACAGAAGGAGGGCTAGTCAGCAAAAGAGGCAGATTGATCAGCTTTAAATTTTCAGTGTTATAAGGCAATAAAAATAACTTGATAAGGCATAAAAATAAAAATATATATAATATTCTTTCTTCATTGTTATTAGCATAGTTTTACTATTTTTTAATATGTAGTATACCTACTTACTTATAGGTACATATTTGAATGTTACATAATTATTACATACAAAATTCAATATAGTAATTAGTATTTATTGAAATAAGCGAAATAATTAGCAGTTAACTAGGAACTTAGGACATTACTTTCTACTTTTATCATAACAAAAAAAGCTCTTTAGAATAAAGAAACAAAATGTAATAAAATAAGTATATGTTAACAAATTTCCTCTTTGTATTCGTAGTATTAAACAATCATAAATGTGATGCCTTTTGTAATGATATTTGAAAATGATTAGCAGGCATGACTAATCGGCCTCTTGGGAGTCAATTGGCTAGTCGACTAGTTGGCCAAAACCCTAGTCGATACATTTCTACATTATACATATACATATAGATAGTAAAATCTAGATTTTTTAAATTATAAACATAGAAAAAATGCGCCGTTACTTCCAAGTTCATTTTATTTCCAAGACAATAATGCAACGTACAGTAATCTCATTAGTAAAATATCGTCATAAACATTTGTGAATAATAAATTGGAATTGAAGGTAAAGTGTAGTAGGTAACAACAATATTGTGATATTGCCAACACAAAAACGACTAGAGATAATAGAAATGCTAGAATTGAAATAAAAATCCACTAATTAAATATGTAACTTTTACAGGTATGTAATGGTTCTATACCGTTGAATTTTACAAACAATCATTTAAAATATTGAAAAATACACGAAATCATTAGGCACAATTTCAATATATGTAATAGCTTTTTTAACGAAACAGGAATTTAATAAGAATATAATCAGTCTTCAATAACGTTTAACAGTTGTAAGCTGTTAAACATATCTCTTTCCTTTTTATCTTATTTTTTTGTATTTTTATCTTTTTACCTATAGTTTACTATGATTGAATAAGTTCTCTAAATTTTCTTCAAATATATCCAACAGTATCTGTCACTGTAGGCAGAAAATCATGAACTACGAGTAAATGTAAAATACGATTTGCGGTCTAATTCAAGGAATTGGAGACCGATTTCATTTTAGCCGCGTTAACAGTTGCAGCTACTTTAGGCACCACATGTAGAGCAGAATCATTCGTTACGATCTGATACGATTGTGCGATTTTTTCTTTCTCATGAATTGCAAGGCGCTGCCACTCCTTTTCCAATTTGTCCATCAAATTTTCTCTTCGCACCAGAGCCTCCTTGATCGCGGATTGTTCATCTTCGTGCACCCATTTTTTCCACATGGCCTTTGCATCTTCACTAAAAAATGATATATAAAATTACAATTACACAATTATAAAATTACAGTAAAATAATTCTAGTACTTTTCATCGTCCTTATGATCCAGGATTACTTATAACTCGACTTCCCAATTCTTTTTTATTATGTTTTCACTCATCTATCCTTGATTCGCGTCATTATCGTTAGAGACTCCATCGTAGACCACCTATTTGCGATCTATCGAGGACCGAACGTAAGGCGTGCAGGATGACGAACGCCTTGGCACGTATTTACGAAACACTCGATGCGTGTAAGCGGTTAGTGTACATCAAGAGATAAAGAGAGAGAGAGAGAGACATGAATGAGTCACGGCTTTCGGTTGCAACATCGACGAATCTCGACTAATTCGAGAGGTGCTATTCGTCGTCCTAGACCCTTAACATCGTTCACGGTCACATACCGATATTGTAACAAATCTGGTCATCAGATGAACATTAAAGGAACTTACAATACATTTGCAGATAAGTATTTTTGAGTTCTATTCGTACATATATAATTTTATGTATATTATAGTCGAATAATCCTGTTCGTCACCAACGACCATGAAATAACGTTTCCAACAATCAAATGAATCTACTACTGTAATTTGTTAAAATTTACCTGTACATTGTTGAATCCGTACAGACTTTTTCTCGTTGAAGAAGTTCCGCTTCCCTCTTATCGATGTTGACGAATCCCCATTTTCTCGATTCTTCGTCCAAATCGAGGTTTTCCGTATGATACATCCTTTTTTCGCGAATTAGTTCCAGCCTATTCTTCATATCCCTCAGCCGCAAAGCCTCGTCCCAACACTGCTTGTTGCACGCGTGCGTCTCTCTCTTCTTGATGTCCTCGATCTTAGATTTCAGCTCCTTGTGAGTCAAGTAAAGGAACATCTGCCTCGAGAGATTCTTGTCCTCGGGAATCATTCGCAACCAGGGCATGGTTTTCTCAACTTCGAACTGTCGAGTATCCTTCTTTTCTGTGTTCTGATCTCTGTCGTTATTATATTTGTTTATCGTGCTTTCTACCTTACATGTATCCACGTTATCTTGATCGATTTTTTGATTGGAAATATCATCCTGTTCAGCGAGATTCTTGGATTGTTCATCTTTCGGGCTGGATGGACTAGTTGCGCTTAATGTGTCGTTTTTAGAATCGTTTTGCTTGTTATCTAGTTCTGTCGCGGATTCTTTATCATCTACACGAGGAGGAATTTCTCTGTTTGGTGAACCAGATGCCGGAGACGGACTACTTGGATTGTCGTCAGATTCGTTAGTTCTCATGTTAGTGTTTTCTAAACTTCTATGTGCATAACGGGCCGAATATTTGGAAACGGGTCTCCCAGGTTCATGGTACGAATATCCTGGATACGCAGGATAGCGCAAAGGTTCCGGTTCCGTTTGAACAATTTCTTGCTCGTGAGAGGTCTTATTGCTATCTTCGGTCATTTTCCAGCTTCTACGACGAAAATTTTGATCGATTGGACGGGCAACGTTTATGGAATCTCTGTAAGCACGAGAATATTGAAGATTGGTACCTCTTAGAGTGTCCCAACCGGTATTGGTCGATTCTTTGGGACAGACGAAGTAAGATTGATATCTTCGACAAGTTCTAGGTAGATACAGACTCTGTTCTGCGCGTTTCTCTCGTAATTTTTGCCTCAAAACCTCTAACGACGTTTCTTCCTCGCGGCTTTTTATTCTCTTTCGTTCCTCCAATTCCCTTCTGTACGTCTCATCCTCCTCCTTCAACAAATTTCTTAATTTGTTCCTTCTGACATGTAACCTTTCCGCTTTTTTAGCCTTCTCGAGCTCACCTTTGGGGTCTAAATTCCTATAATTCCAAGAATCGTAGTGCTTGGCGATTCGGCACTCTCGTTCGAAGTATCTCGCGATTTGTTGGTAATAATCGTGCTTGAGCAACGCCTGGTTGTGTTTCTGCGCAGCTAGCTGGTATTGCCTCTCCCGATATCGTCCCACCCTTTAAACACGAGACAAGCTTCTGTTGATGATCTCTTGACAATATTTCGAATCTGATTGGAAAAAAACAAGATTTAATCAATCGTCGAATAGAGCGATGGCAACGTCTTATTGATCAAATTGGTGCAAAAATTTCGTTTTATCGATGATACAATATTTCATAAAAAATAATTACATATCTTCTTTATTATCCGATTATTATATCATCGACGCGCAAAGTGCCAACGCGTTAGTAGGTCGAACAGATTCATCGAACGATGTTCATCTCGTGAACGTCCGCGATGATCGATCCGACCTTCGTGTCGATCGGCACACGGATGCATCGTAAACAGACGTGGGATACGTCGTAGGATCAAGCGAAGAGGCGTTTCAACCGAGAGAGTCACCGAAAACATCCTAGAAGAAGAGGACCGTCTTCTATTTCGAGCTTGCGTCTTTCTGTGACGTCACGTCGACGAAAATATCACGCGGTTAGGGAGGTGCAGTCGTGGCCCTGATGTGTGGTCCAGGTCTCAATCTTTCCCAGACTCCCAAAAATTCTCAACCACTTCGCTCTTCGGTAATTCCTCTTGTCGACGTTGGCGAGGATCAATCGTTCGTAGATCTAAAAGGGATCCTAATTCGGTCGCGAGATCTCTTCGTTCAGGTCCAACGGGACCAGTGAACCGCGAGGACAATCCGGAAGATTTCCCGAGTGTAAAACGTCTCGAGGAAAGTGGGTCGTGTCTCTCCCACGTAAAACCGATCCCCACCTTTTCATTTCGTCGTCCAGGAGTCCGTCAGTGGCGCATCGTACACGTCCTCGAGAAGATCCTCGTCATTACGCACGCCCACAGTCGATACACAGATCCCCGTGCCTCTTTGTCTAATTCCATCGACAGGTGGAAGTCGATAGGAAAGTCGAAGCTAAGACGAGAAGAGAACCCTGTGACAGAATAAAGAAGAATGCCTGGTGCCGGTGGTCAACCACCACCGCAGAGGACCACCTTCAGGCCACCCTGGGTCAAAGATGGTCCGTCGCCTTTACCTATGCCTACTGCACCCTGGACCCTCAATTCCAGAAGAGATTCGAAATCAAAAGCCGAGGAACCACCTCCGTTTACCCAAGTTACTTTAAAAGTGAGTCTTTCTTTTCTCAATTTACTTTGTCATCGTCAACTTTTAACACGCGATAAAATGCATTATCGAACAATACGAAAGAATTATCCGCAAAAGCCAATTTTAACTTGTGTCAAACAAATTAAACGTTCGCCGGTTGAATTTGCTTTTTTTGTCTGGTTTCGGGATCGTCAGGGCGCTAGCTCGTTGTCTGATCAAATACGGACTTATGCTACTAGAAACGACGAAGAATCAGGCCCGCCTTGTGCAGTCTTTTTCCATTCAGATATTAGGTTTCAAAGTCACCAGGCTTGACTATTAATAACTTGCGTGGGTGTCGAGTAACAAGTTCTCGCGTATAATCATTTCGACAAGTAGAAATTTACAAGGGCGTTGCATCTGAATTATACAACGTAGTGCGATTATTATTAGAAATATGAAATCACACTTGGAGAAACAGCGAGCAGCTAATTTGTGGAAATATTTACGATTCGTTGTATGCGCTTCTGTACGTGTGTAAATCAACTACGCCACCTATGCAAATCATCCGAGTTATCGTAGTTTTGTTTATTTGCATTTTTCCTCGTGCGACGATTCGAAAACGCGTACTTTTGATATTTTGGCAATGGGCCACGCGAAACGACCGAACACGAATGGATCCTCGATCATGCGAAAACGCGAGAAACGTGATGTTCCAAGTTTCAAAGACACGTGGAAACGTCATGATCATTCGCGTCACGCTATTGTTTACAACTGTCGCGAGTAGTTAGATCATCGACAAGTTCGATTGCAATTTACGAAATCTGCGATCACTTTCGCTACATCTCGACATTTCACCGCATAAAGCGCATACGAAATTTTCTATCGAACAGTTAAGTTGAAAATTTTCCAACAAATACGAAATTCTGAAATTCCAAAAATATCGCTCTATTCATTCTCCTATGAATAATCCAATTAACATAATACGAAAATAATCGGTTTTCTATAAATATTCTGTTTGCGCTAGAATTTCTTTAATCGTAAACGTTCGATACGACAAGGAAGCTTTTGATTCCACGATTGGTAATATGATCGAGCTTCTCGGATGATAGAAACCTATCGATTCGTTTTAAAGTTTGAATTATTCAAATGGATTATCGGATTTTAATATAATTAAACGTGGATTTATTAGAATCGTCAAGCTGTTCGTACACGTGCCTACATGAGACATCAAAGGGATTGAATTAATTTGATTTTCTCGATACAAGAACGATCAGACAGAGAAGGGTAGCCTTACGGGTCCTCGCATATAAGCCTCTGGGTCACGATTATTTAAAGAACACGCGTTTCTATTTCAACTGTCTTGCCAGCTGCGTCTTCCGCCAGTTTCTTAACGAGTTTATATTACGGTTTTGCGCAAATATACCGATAAGTTGTGCTGGATTTGCAAATTCTACACTAAAGATCTGGACGTTTCCATGTTACGATAATCGTCCCAATTTTCCCATCCACGCTTCAACTTTCTTTCATAAAGCGATAGGATCAACAAAGAAGTAGTACATTCTTTTTAAAAAGAAGGAACAATACAACATCATGAAAAATAATGATCGAAGTTTCTAGATTGAAAACGATCGCGGAGCAAACGCGAATTAGATTATTTAAAGACGACCGAACGAACATCGATACTTGCCAAGAGAATTCTCGAGACTTTCTTTCTTTAGGAACGAAGGATACTAGGTGGGGGAGTACGGTCTTTTTCTTTTTATCTATTTTCCAATACGACTATCTTTCGCGGCACGCACGACGTACTATCATTTTCTTCCTTTTACCACGCGTCATAATCAACGAGTCCTGCGAGTAATCGCCAACAGGCTGATCTAAGATACAAGGCTGCTGAGAATAGAAATATTCGTCGATCGTGAACAATAAAGTGATTGTAATCGAAAAACTGAGTACGCGACGACTGGCGATTGGCATGTAAATATTACCAGTACGATAAACGTAATTTTTACGTACGATAAACTCCTCGCGAAAAACGTTTCAAGTAGATGAAAATAGAATAAAGGCGAAAGAGGTGGAAAGCATATTTTTAAAACGTATAAAGACACCGCGAAGTATTGTTCGTTAGGGATAAGAAAATACTTTAATAAAATACTTCATAGAAGGGGAAAAAATTCATAGTGGAAATCTTTATAAAATTATATGATATAATGATATTGATAAAATGGTAAAAAATTCAAAGGAGAGAAATAAAACTGTTTATTGGTTTATAGAGTGTATCGAAACCAGAAGCGAAGCCCTCGGCGGAAGCACAGCCACGTAAACAGAGCAAGATCACAATAATCCCGTCACAGCCTAAAAGCGAGAAGAATACGAGCAGTCAACCGGCACCGACGAAGCTTCGCGAGAATGGACGACAAGAGCCAAATTCGAGGCCACAGCTCGAACGACAGGTTCGAATCGAGAGGTCCCGATCTCGAGGTGACACGATACCTCTTTCTAAGAGTGAGAGCACTACAGGTAACGGCATGAATCTCTCCGTAAAGACAAAGCTTAACCATAAACCATAAACATTCGTAATATTATTATAAACGTCACAAAATTATCAGATCTATTCTAATCGATACCTTTTATGTTGTGCCAACACGACAATCATATATCATGTTGAACGCAACAAACGTTTTCGACTATTTAACTTTCTTCGCAGTAATGATCATCTATCTATCAGACGTAAAAGGCACAAAAATTTGCGATATCATTCGGTCAGGATAAAAATAAAATTTTCGTATAAATAGGAGCGCCGACATTATCAAAAAGTTCGTCGAGGGCAGCGATCCCGCCACCACCACCTCCAAGACCACCGCCACCACCTCCGAGTAGAACGATCTTGAAAGATCTTCCGCCACTGAACGACACGCAACAACAACAACTGGAAATGTTGAAACAGAGACCACGGAAACGTCCTGACTGGGCAAGCATGATGAAGGAAGTGGAAAGCGGAAAACCTTTGAGACACGTGAAGTGCAATGACAGAAGTGCGCCCTTGATCGAAAGGGTGAACAAGGTTACAGCTGATCCAGCAGGTGATCGTCGATCGAACTTCGATTCTACTCAGATTTCCCTTGGGTGATACTTTTCGGAACGAGCAACCGATTTCACCGTGTTTGTCGATTAGTCGCTAGTAGAAAACCCTTTTGTTCTGTTACGTACCCCTTGAACCCTCTTTTTACCCTTGTGAATGTCGATCTAAAGGGGCTTGTACGAGTATAATTAATTAAATTGTTAATAAGCTTTCATTCGATCAGCTTTTGTTTCTGAACTGTGATATGACCTGTTTGTAGTATACACAGTAGCTATTGTTCTGATCCCGTTCTCCTAGAAGAGAACCCCTCTCGTCTGTAGTTTAATAATATTATTATCGTTGAATTAACTGTTGTCTTCGTGTTTAGTGGGTTTTTATCGACATACCCTCTTTTTCCTATTTCCTTTATCCCCTAAATGAACTTTAAGGCTGGAATCGTGGAGATTGTCTCTGAATTGTATTTATTATAAACGGTGGATGTGTGTCAGTTGTACTGATTGAGTGTTTCTAACTAGGGAAGGCACACTTTGTGTTCGAATCTGAAAAATCGAACATGCATAACCAATTGCTGAAGCAGATTCAGGAAGGTGTAAAATTAAAGAGAGTACAGACCAATGATCGATCGAGACCAATGCTAGAGGGCTTGAGGAAATTCCGAAGGCAGCTGACGATAGAGGAGCAAATGCAAAAATCTGAAGAACCCACGGATGACTCTATTTCGGATGACATGGACGACATTGATGCCGTAAGGGATGACTTACAAAGTACTAAACAAATGCTTGCGCTTGAACTTAGAAATAAGGAGGCATTAGAAAGGGAGAACAAAAGATTACAAGTACGTTTCTTAAAGTATTGTTAAGCCAGACTATCGCCGGAAAAAACAACGACAATCTGTTGATTTTCCTTGATGTTTCCTACAGGCAAGGATTTTAAATCTTGAAGCCGAAGTCGACCATGCAAAATCTCAGAAAAGCGTGCAAGAACAAAGGAAGTACGACGAGCAAATAACAGAATCACTGAAAAAGGACGCTCTGCAAGCAAGAAAAGATGCTGAGAAATTTGAGAAAGAATATGGAATTGTCTCAGACGAAAGAGACAAACTAAAAAATGAATTGGAGGAAATGAGAAGGATGTATGCTGCTTTAGAAAGACGAATGAAAGCTGGTACAAGCCGATCAATATTTACAGCTACTTAACTTACTTAACTTAGACTGGGCTACTTAACTTAGATCATTTGAACATATTATATACGTAATACTAAAAATCATAATCTTAGAAATATTTTAACAATATGCATAACAAAAGCTTTTAATGAAAAACTAAATGTCTGATCTGACTTGTTATTAGTTTTTCATTAATAGTACTAAACATGCTTATGCTTATACTAATTTTGCTTCTTTATTAAACGCTTTGCAAATTAGAGCAAGAGCTTGAGCCTGTACCAATAATTGAGCTAGCAGATGATGGCCACGAAGCAGCTTGGTACAATGTTTCAGGAATGGCACTGGCTGGTTGTCCAAGTGCAAAAGATGTAGCAAAAATAGCTTCTCAAAAAAGTATAGACAAAAAAGAACCCAGTGAAAGTGAAGAAGAGGAAGAAGAAAGTTCAGAGGAAGAAGATGACAAAGATCCAAAGGCAGCAGAGAAACGGTTACAAAGAGAGATCAAACTTTTAACAACCAAGATTAAAAATTTCAAGTGAGTAATAATATATTAAAGTTTAATACATAATAAAGAAACTAATGTCAATTTCGTCAAATAGGGACAAAGCTGTTAATGCCAGAAAAGAAAGACACGCGTTAAAAGATCAAATTAAACAGCAACAAAAATTGTTGAAAGAAGAGAAGAAAAAGTATAAACATCTTCAGAAAGAAGTTGATAAAATGGCAAAGTTAATGTCAGAGAGTGAAGATGACGATAAGGATGAAGATGAAGATGAAGAGGAAGAAGAAGAAGAAACAGAATCAGAGGAATCAGAATCTGAAGAATCTGAAGATGAAGAAACTGAAACAGAAGATGAAGATCAATCTCTGGAAGGTCAACGAAATACATTACAGGTAATACAAATTGTTATACGACACGATTACATAAGAATCTCTTAATTGTATATATATTTTAACAGAAACAAACCAAGAAACACGAAGGACGTTTAGCTGCATTAAGAAAAGGTAATTATCTCCTCAAAGCACAAGTCGACAGACTGAAAGATGATTTAGTAAAACAACGGGAAGATAGTCTCACTCTCCAAGAAGATCTTGACTCCGTGTTAGCAGAGTTAGGTTAAGTTAATGTAAAAAAAAACATTTCTAAGAATGATTATGAACAATTGTATACATACACATATAAGTATTACATCTGGAAATATAGAAAATATTATGTCTGAAAAACCAGACGCAACTAATACACGCACACTCACCTAGCGCCTAGCGTCTTTTGTAGAAAATTATACAAATAGAATTTTTGTTCAATCAACTGCAGAGCACAGAGCTACTATTTTGTGGTACCGATTATTAAACGTATTAATTTGTTTTCTTTAGTATTTATGGTACATATCTTGTGTACACGTAACAATGCTTACGCTGTACTTACACGTAATGACGTAACGGTCTAGAGATAAAACATCAAACCGTATCTATTGATCGAAACAAAAGACGCAACGTCAAGGATGTCATGTAATGTAAGTTTCCTATACAACACATCTATACACATCTATCGTAAAATTTCCCGCGAACGCCAGAAATGTTTATATGAGATTACGAATATTGCTTTTTTTGCTATTTTGTTGTTAAATATTTTTTAATAAAGACGATTATTACTCGATCATCAAGTTTCTATACAGGTTATTTACAAATTAAAGATCAATACAATACTTACATGCTTGCACTTGAAATCAATCAACGAGCAGGTTATTCCCAGAATGTACAAGGTATATTTTTTCAACGATGATATTTTATTTAGAGTACACAATAACATAAATTAATACGTTTATTACGACTTCAAGGAAACTGCAACTACGCATTAACATAATTTGAAAAGAACGCTTACCTACATGTAACATGAAGTCTGATAAAATCCCTAGTGATTCTTCTTACATTGACGTCGCAAACATTTTACTTGCATATAGTTTACATTACGAACATATAGTCATCGTCGTTAACAAATATATCAAATTTTTATTTAACAATATTTTCTCTTTTATATTTTCCTGTTGCATCGACATTTCAACTAATACAATTAGAAACGGAATGCGAAATGCCGAAAATAAATGCCGAACAAATGAGCGGAGATGATGGCGGTATATTTAAAATTCAAAATTATATTTGAAATATCAGAATACCTACAACAACAACAAACAACTAAATAACAAAATAAAACGGAAATGTAAATTTATTAAAAAAAGGGAAAAGAAAAAGAAATCACGTATGTACATTCGTTTAGATAAAAACATTCGACATTACGTTCGACATAGCTTGGGTCGAAAATTAAAACATTTTATAATTAGGGTATGAGTTTATATGGTCGACAAACTGCTTTACTTTTGCGACTTTTGGATGAATTAGTAATCTTCACGTTTGGAACCCATACAAACACAATAGAAATAAATATACCTCTTCTTTTGTAGTTTTCGTAAGGCTAAAAATGTTAATATTTGTTTTTTCATCCACATCTATATTTTTGCATCCATACTTTATTTCCATCTATATTACATATTATACATATATTTACATACAGACTTGCAAAATAAATACTGAACGTTTGCATTTTCAACAATACGACAATAAAATCTTTCACATCAATGCAAGTATTGCATTTCGATTTCGTAGAATACTGAATATTAAGCGAGTAATGATTTTCTTGGTTGGCAAGATTAGTAGAACCTAATATTTCGTTTTTATACAATTTTAGTATTAGGAATGTTAATCACTGATATATTTCGACGTATTTTCGATTCAACTAGTGTAGGTCTGTATTAGTCACTTATGTTTTTTTTTTAGAATCTGCATTACTTATTTAATATCCTGTATTCGTGAAAATTTTTTCCAAGGCACTAATGCAACGTCCAGTAATCTCATTAGTAAAATATCGTTATTAAAATTTGTGAAAAAATAGTTGGAATTGACGGTAAAATGCAATAGGTAACAACAATAACGTGATATTGTCAATACAAAGTGACTAGAATGCTAATACGGAAATAAAAACCCATTAATTACATATGTAACTTTTACAAGTAAGTAATGGTTCTATAGCGTTCAATTTTATAAACAATTATTTAAAATATTAAAAAATGCATGAAATCATTAGGAACATTTTCAATATATGTAATACTTTCAACAGTTATAAACTGTTAAACATACCTCTTTCCTTTTTGTCTTATTTTTTTGTATTTTTATTTTTTTTACCTATAGTTTACTATAATTAAAGCAATTCTCTAAATTTTCTTCAAATACATCCGACAGTATCTGACACCGTGGGCAGAAAATCATGAACTACGGGTAAATGCGATTTATGGTTTAACTCAAGAAACTGGAAACCGTTTCATTCTAGCCGTTAACGGTTGCAGCGAGTTTGGGCAGCTCTTGCAAAGTAGAATCATTCATCACAATCTGGTACGAATGTGAGATCTTTTCTTTCTCATGAACTGCTAGGCGCTGCCATTCTTCTTCCAATCTGTTCATCAAATTTTCTCTTCGCACCACAGCCTCCTTGATCGCGGATTGTTCATCTTCGTGCACCCACTTTTTCCACATGGTCTTTGCATCTTCACTAAAACAATATATACAAAAACAAAGATTATTAAAGATTAATAGAAAATTACAATAAAATGATTCTAGTACTTTTCATCATCCTTATGATCCAGGATTACTTATAACTCGACTTCCCAATTCTTTTTTATTATGTTTTCACTCATCTATCCTTGATTCGTGTCATTATCATTAGAGGCTCCATCGTAGACCACCTATTTGCGATCTATCGAGGACCGAATGTACGGTGTACAGGATGACGACGCCTTGGCACGTATTTACGAAACACTCGATGCGTGTAAGCGGTTAGTGTACATCAACAGATAAAGAGAGACAGAGAGACGTGAATAAGACACGGCTTTCGGTTGAAACTTTGACGAATCTCGACTAATTCGAGAGGTGCTATTTGCCGTCCTAGACCCTTAACATCGTTCACCGTCACATACCGATATTGTACCAAATCTGGTCATCAGATGAACATTAAAGGAACGCACAATACATTTGCAGATAAGTATTTTTGAGTTCTATTCATTCATATATAATTTTATATATTATAGTCGAATAATCTCGTTCGTTACCAACGGTCATAAAATAACATTTCCAATAATCAAATGAATCTATTACTGTAATTTGTTAAAATTTACCTGTACATTGTTGAATCCGTACAGAGTTTTTCTCGTTGAAGAAGTTCCGCTTCCCTCTTATCGATGTTGACGAATCCACTCTTTCTCGATTCTTCGTCCAAATCGACGTTTTCCGTATGATACATCCTCTTTTCGCGAATTAGTTCCAGTCTGTTCTTCATGTCCCTCAACCGTAGAGCCTCGTCCCAACACTGCTTGTTGCACGCCTGCGTCTCTTTCTTCTGGATGTCCTCGATCTTAGATTTCAGTTCTGTATGGGTCAAGTAAAGGAACATCTGCCTCGAGAGATTCTTGTCCTCGGGAATCATTCGCAACCAGGGCATGGTTTTCTCAACTTCGAACTCCTGAGTATCTTTCTTTTCTGTGTCTTGATCTCTGTCGTTATTATATTTGCTTATCGAGCTTTCTACCTTACATGTATCCACGCTATCTTGATCGATTTCTTGATTGGAAATATCATCCTGTTCCGCAAGGTCCTTGGATTGTTCATCTTTCGGACTGAATGGACGACTTCCGCTTAATGTGTCATTTTCAGAATTGTTTTCCATGATATCTGGTTCTGTGGCGGTCTCTTTATCATCTACACGAGGAGGAATTTCTTTATTTGGCGAACCAGAAGCAGGAGACGAACTATTTGATAGGTTGTCGTCAGATTCGTTAGTTCTCATGTTAGTGTTTTCTAAACTTTGATGAGCATAACGAGCCGAATACTTGGAAACGGGCCTTCCAGGTTCGTGGTACGAATATCCTGGATACGGAGGATAACGCAAAGGTTCCGGTTCCGTTTGTGCAATTTCTTTTTCCTGGGAGATCTTATCGCTATTTTCGCTCATTTTTAAGCCTCTACGATGAAAATTTTGGTCACTTGGACGAACATTTATCGAATCTCCGTAAGCACGAAAATACTGATTATTAGTACCTCTAAGAGTGTCCCAGCCTGTACTGATTGACTCTTTCGATATCGTTCCACCCTTTAAACACGAGACAAGCTTCTGTTGATGATCTCTTGACAATATTTCGAATCTGATTGGAAAAAACAAAATTTAATCAATCATCAAATACGAAAGATCAAATTAAAAAGCAACAAAAATTGTTGAAAGAAGAAAAGAAGTATAAACATCCTCGGAAAGATGTGATAAAGTGGCAATGTTAATATCAAAAAGTGAAGATGACGATAAGGATGAAGAGGAAGAGGTGGAAGAAGAAGAAACGGAATTAGAAGAATCAGAATCTAAGGAATCTGAAAATGAAGACGAATCTCTAGAAAGTCAACGAAATACTTTATAGCTGATACAAATTGTTATACTACATGTCAAATAACATTCTCTTAATTGTACATATATTTTGATATAAACAAGCCAAAGAAAAAAAAACACGTAGGACGTTTAGCTACATAAAGAAAAGGTAATTATCTCCTGAAAGCACAAGTTGACAGACTGAAAGATGATTTAGTAAAACAACGGGAAAATAGTCTCACTCTCCAAGAAGATCTTGACTGCGTGTTAGCAGAGTTAAGTTAATGCAAAAAAAAAAACATTTCTAACAATGATTATGAACAATTGTATACATACACTTATAATTATTACATCTGGAAATATAGAAAATATTATGTTTGAAAAACTAAACGCAACTATTACACGCACACTCACTTATCGCCTAACGTTTCTTGTAGAAAATTATACAAATAGAATTTTTGTTCAATCAACTGCAAAGTACAGAGCTACTATGTTGTACAGATTATTAAACGCACTAATTTATTTTCTTTAGTATCTATGGTAAATATCTTATGTACGCGTAACGATACTTACACTGTCCTTACACGTAATGATGAAACGGACCAGAGATAAAATATCAAACCGTATCTATTGATCGGAACAAAAGACGCAATGTCTGTGGCGCATGTCATATAATGCGTTCTATATAGCACATCTATACACATCTATCGTAATATTTCCCATGAACGCCGGAAATGTTTATATGAGATTACGAATATTGCGTTTTTGCTATTTTGTTGTTAAATATTTTTTAATAAAGACAATTATTACTCGATCATCAAGTTTCTATACAGGTTATTTACAATCTAAAAAATCAATACAACACTTACATGCTGGCAATTGAAATCAATCAACGAGCAGGTTATTCCCAGAATATACAAGCTATATCTTTTCAACGATGATATTTTATTTAGAGTACACAATAACATAAATCACTACGTTTATTACAGCTTCAAGGAAACTGCAACTATGCATTAACGTAGTTTGAAAAGAACGCTTACCTACATCTAACATGACGTATGATAAAATCCCTAGTGATGCTTCTTACACTGGCGTCGCAAACATTCCACTTGCGTATAGTTTACATTACAAGCGTATAGTCATCGTCGTTAACAAATATATCAAATTTTTGTTTCATAATTATATGTTTATTGAACAATATTTTTTTTCTCCTATTTTTCTGTTGCATCGACATTTCTGCTAATACAATTAGAAAAGGAATGTAAAATGCCGAAAATAAATGAACGGAGATGATAGCGGTATTTTTAAAATTCAAAATTATATTTGAAAAATCAGAATATCACTATTGTTTTCCAATGGGTTACATATTCTATGTATATATACAATAGTGCTATAGTTTTAGAACATTATTTGTATCTTAAATGCTCCTAAAACCTGTTCCAGTTATAAAAATTTTACTCGTTATAAACAATCTGACAATAACGAGTATAGTGAAACTGATTACACCGAAGCTAAATTGAAAAAAATATGCTGAATTTTAATCACGGGTTCGTGTTCTTTAGGAGATATTTTCACAGAGATGATACAAACAATGTGAGATACTTTAATTATACAGCTAGAGTTAGTTTGAAAGTGCAGGTAATTAAATTCTTATTGCTCGGTATTATTATCACTCTTAAATTACGTACATAATATGCACGCTAACAAAATAAAATGGGAAAGTAAATTTATTAAAAAAAAAAAAAAGAAAAAGAAAATACGTATGTACATTCGTTTACATAAAAACATTCGACATTACGTTTAACATAGCTTGGGTCGAAAATTAAAACATATGTGTAATATACATGTTTTTCAGCATAACGTTAATTATATACCTAATATGAAATAGTATAATCGAATACGTTTCATTGCGCGTTTTCGGTTTTATAATTAGGGTATGAGTTTACACGGCCAACAAACTGCTTTACTTTTGCGACTTTTGAATGAATTAGTAATCTTCATGTTGGACACCTATCCAAACACAGCAGAAATAAATATACCTCTTCTTTTGTAGCAATATATTGGCGAATGATATATCGGCGTCGGTGTATTAATCTGCTGAGTTTTTCATAAGACTATGAATGTTAATATGTTTTTTACCCGCATTTATATTTTTACATCCACATAGAATTACAAAATAAATACTGAACGTTCGCATTTTCAGCAATACGACAGTAAGAATTTCCATATCGATGTAAGTATTATATTTCGATTTCATAGAATACTGAATATTAAGCGAGTAATGATTTTCTTGGTTGGCAAGGTCAATAGAACCTAACATTTCGCTTTTATACAATTTTAGTGTTAGGAATGCTAACCATTGCTATATTTCGACGTATTTTAGATTCAACTAGTGTAGGTTTGTATTAGTCACTTGTGAATATTTTTTTTAGAATCTGCATTACTTATTTAATATCCTGTATTCGTGAAAATACTTCTGAAGAATGCACAGAGCTATCCAGGCATAAAGGAAGACAGCATTTACCATAATAAAAAGCAGAACATAAAAAATATTTTGGTCATTTTAAATAATATATAAGCAGTAGTTTCCTTTCTTTTTTCTTCGCCCAGATTGCACAGTGACATCGATAAAACTGAACATTATCAAATAGAAATCCTATACTAGTCAGGTCCATTCTCTTATATTATGAAGATGCGATATAGTGTTAATGAGTTTTTGTGATAATAAATAATTATTGATTGAAATCCAGTACTAAGTTCATTGCCATTTCTTATGGTTTTACACGGTAACCAAATTGCACTTGCCGAAAGTCTTTGTAACAGTTTAAAAAAAGGAAAAAAAAAGAAAAAATACACGTTTTCATGTAACTTTAACTTCTGCTTTAAATTTCTTTTCTTCTACCAATTTAACATCAGTTACATGCAAATTATGAATACTTTTTGCAGCAAACTTAATTACAGATTGAGTTGAAACTTGAGTAGTGTGTCTAAGATCTAAACGTTTAAGCACTTTACATCTCGCCAAATGATCTAATGTTGCTTCTGTAAGTAATCTACAGTTTGCCAAATTCAATGATGCCAGGTTCGTCACTGCTTGCGCTGGTGGAGTTGCTAATTGAGCTACACCAGCATCAGTAACTCTACCACAAGAAGAAAGATCTAATGTCTCCAGATAGGGTAAATGTTGAACTATATATCTCAAAGCTACATCAGTTATATCACATCCAGCCAAAGATAAATTTTTAAGATGTTTTAGTCTTGAAGTTTTATCGATTAGACCAGGCCTCGAATCTGTAGGTGGACTGAGCATTTCTCTCAAACTTGAATCATTTAGTCCAGATACATGACTTAGATCTAAGGTAACAAGTGGTGGACAAGTGCATGTTCTTAAAGCACAGACTCCAGTCCACGTACAACCTTGTAAAGATAATGTTCTGAGCTGTGGTAATCTACTTAATAGCCAAGCTAATTGTCTTTTAGTAACATTTGTCCAGTCAAGGGACAGATTTTCCGGTTGGCGGCGTATTATACCAGTTAAGTGTAAAGCTGTTAGATGGGAATGAGACATATCCAATTTTCTCCACAAACTAGGATCTATACTATATCTGGCCCATGTACGGCAAACCAAGGCACAATTCGCCAGGTCCTTTATATTTAAAAATCTAAAAATAGCAAGTAATGCTGTCTTGTCATATGCTAAAGATTGTCCATTAAAATCGGGCCCTGGTCTTTGAACAGGCGGAAGTGGAACAGGCCTAACCACCACGTGGGGCCTCTTCAATGACTTACTACTTGAACCAGTTAATTGTACAGCTAATTGTGTACGCAAAGCTGTTCGCTGTTCACCCTCAGCCGGTTCTCTGTCATTCCATGCCTGGAATTTTTTGTATAGAAACCATGAATAATTTCGTATTCTTAGACCGTTTCAGATTCCATTTGGGGACTTACATCGCTGGGATCGGGTCTTGAACGTTTACTTGGTGTGGTAGCCCTTTCAGAATCTGTTGTGGGTGCTGATGAAGCTGCACTAGATACGGAAAGTTTTCGAGCACGAGCCTTAGGTTGTCGTGGTCTACAATCTAGATTTCGACCGCTTTCACAACACTCGGGACATTCCCAACTGTTCGGTAAATCGTCGCTAACGGTTATGGTTTGTGGATCCAATCCTATACATTCAGGATGTACAATGTCGAAGCATATCGAGCATTCTACTAAACTTGACGAAGCTGTAGGTGTTGGCTTTCCTGTATCGAAGATTAAAAATGAAGTATCTCTACTTATTACCTTAACAATAGATTGATAATTCATTGAAAGAAATAAAAACATAAATAAGTACCCATTAACGGTGCAGGCGGTTGACCCCAACCATCTAATCGACAAACTTTACAAGCTGCAGTAACTGGAAGCATAGGTCTCAAACATTGCCTCATTAAGCACGTTTGTTTGGCACGACCACTTCCACCAAATTTTACCATATCTTGACAGTACATACATTCTCCACAATCAGTTCTTGTACATGCTTCACACTTCTTACATCTAGTACGCCTTCGTCGCGGAAAAGCTCTTTCCGACTTTTCTTGCGAGTGATGTCTCTGAATCTTTGTAAAACTTTTCTTAGTTATCCTCAAGCGTTCCTGTTATACCAGTAATGTCGTAAGATATGTGTAAATATGATGTAAGAAATAAACATTATTAATAAAATTTAACATTTTATACATACTCTTTCAGCAATTGTCAAGGGAGGTGGAGGTGGTAAAACAGGATTCCCTGTTACAGCTGCTTCTGGATTATCATGTCTATGTTGTTCTACTAGACATCGAACATCATGAATTAAGGCAACCGGATCACGAATTAGCTCAGGCACATTCTTCTTCGTAGAAGGTAGCGAATGTAGATACATAACTATTGCTTTTAAACCATGCAATTCAAATGGTGTTAAATGTACATGTTGGTGGTGTTGTGGTACTGAATGTTGACGTTGTGATTCAGAAATATCCAAGTGACTTCTGCCTAGAAGAACATGAACATATCTCTCCAAAACATACCTGTAATAAATAACAAAAAATCGCTGTATAGATAATATAACAGATTTCTTTTGAATCTCTTAAATAGTTCATCATACCATAACATTTCGGTGAAAAATGGATATCTGAATTTTTGTGGCACTTTTGTATGTTCTTCTACTTGTGCAACTTTTAATTGTTTTTCAATACCAAAACTGTGTAAAAAGTTTCCACCAAATACTAAAGAGTCTTGAGGAGTATACACAGCATGAATCCAACCAGTTGGAATAAACAAAGTCATGCCAGCTGTTAAAGTTATCCTACCACATCTGTCTACCATGTCTCCAAAGAATACATCAGATTGTTTACCACTTAATACCCATTCTTGGTAAAGAGTCAAATTCTTTTCAGTAGGAGGAATAAGCCAAAATATTTTACCACCTCTTAAAATGTGATACCAAACACTGGTTCCACCAAAATCAACATGAAAGTCTGTATAACAACCTTTTACAGACATGAGACAATACTTTTGCACTTTTGGATACATCATATCTTCCAACAGATTTGTAGATTCCACTTGTGCTTCTTTTAGGTGTCTTGGCCATACAACATCTACCCAATCAACCTGTCGCACTATTTCAGGTGATTGTACATAATTTTCTAACTTGGTATGACTGAACTCTAATGAAATTACATTTAACAGTCGCTCTTTGTTGGGATCTTCATAATACTTTTGCCATTCTTTCATTGTCATATCTTCATTCTTCTGTGTATTAACATCCATTACATCCAATATCCTTTTTGAACCTGACAAACATTGACAATGAATATTTTTGAATAATCTGGATATTAAATAAAATATGTTTAATGAAATCAAACATACCAACACAAGTTCTGACATCATTCACAGTAAAATTTGTACTGGGGACTCTTAATCCCAATCCAGATTTATCCCTAAAGAGCAATGGTATGCTCAGACCATGTTTTTGCAGGTATGCTAAATTGAATTCAGAACCTGCCATTTCACGGAATAACCCAGTGAAATTGTTAAGGTTGTATCTTTCACACTCGATTTTTTCATCGAGTTGGAAAGTCCTACGACCCTCAATTTCCTCATCGCCTATGGTCCAGTCGTCTGTATATAATTTTCGAGTTCTTTCTCGCTACAATAAAATTCATGACAAATATGATTTTTTTAGCAAAATTTTATAAACTTCATATAGAACAATTGGAATTAATGTTAAATTAAAAAGTTATGCTAGGTTTGTTTACCAATTGACGCCTTTTTGGCAGAGAAGTAGAGTCATCGGCCATTGCAGACATGCTGTCAGAAACGTATCACCGAAATCTCATCGAATATTCAATGTATATTGTCCTTTGAAGGTCAAACTAGTTCCTTTAATATTATATAAACACAATCTCGTTTATTATTTACATGTCACGCACAATAGTCTAATGTTAACATCGAACTTTTCTTTGATTTTACTTTCCCAGTAAAATGAGGTCGCCATTTTGTTGCCGGCCAATGCTACCAATAAGAGCCATAAAAAATCTCACAGCATTTCATATAATGTTATGTTACATCTGGTTATATATAAATTTAAAAAATACTTCCCTATTTTTACATAGTATTATAGGACATAAAAGTATATATTTTTTAAAGATATTATAATTGTACAATTTTTAATTACATTTCATATAAGATATCAGCAATGATCTAGAGATTTTGCATCATTTCAGGAACTATTGATGTGTTCCATATTACAGTGTTAAGTCCTAGTAGTATTACATTGTATGGATATTTTTTGACAATTTAGAGTTAAGAATCGAATATTGACATATTTATTTATATTATGGTGTTTTTAATCTTTTATTTTTTTATATAATCACAAAATATTAATCATATAGAGTTGTAAAGATATCTTTTCATCTATAAAACTTCAAATATTTATTAAAGTGAGGAAAGTTTTAAAAAATAAAGACCTCAATAAACGAGTTAACCATGATGAGCCTTCGTGATAGGCAAATAAATGCCTTAAAATTGATGTTAAATCTGAATCAACCGGAAAAGAAATTAGAAGAAGCAATACCAGTGTGGAAAGTTTTAATTTATGATAGACTTGGACAGGATATTATTTCACCATTAATATCTGTAAAAGAACTCAGAGAACTTGGTATTACACTCCATATGCAATTACATTCTGACAGAGATTCTATTCCTGAAGTACCAGCTATTTACTTTTGTGCACCTACAGATGAAAATCTTGGTAGAATTGGCCAAGATTTGCAAAATGGGTTATATGATATTTATCATTTGAATTTTATATCACCAATAACCAGGCAGAAGATGGAAGATTTAGCAGCTGCTGCATTGCTTGGAGGTGTAGTGTCAAATATTCACAAAGTATTTGATCAATATTTGAATTTTATATCATTGGAGGATGATTTATTTATCCTGAGACATCAAAATAGTGATGTCATATCGTATCATGCAATTAATCGGGGTGAAGTAAAAGACACTGAAATGGAATCTGTAATGGAAATTATAGTTGATTGTCTTTTCTCTGTATTTGTTACATTGGGTACTGTACCGGTTATAAGATGTCCAAGAGGGAATGCTGCAGAAATGGTTGCTAAAATGATTGATAAAAAACTAAGGGAAAATGTTTGGGATACAAGAAATAATTTATTTGAAAGTGAAACAACTGGTCATTATAGTTTTCAAAGACCACTTTTAATTATATTGGATCGTAACATAGATATGGCAACACCATTACATCATACATGGACCTATCAAGCATTGGCGCATGATGTATTAGAAATGACATTGAATAGACTTGTTGTCGAGGAAAATGTGGGAAGATCTCCTGCAGGAGGAACACGTTCAAAGACTAGAGCTTATGAATTAGATAACAGAGATAGATTTTGGTGTCAACATAAAGGTAGTCCATTCCCTAGAGTAGCTGAAGCTATACAAGAGGAGTTGGAACAGTATCGTACTTTTGAAGATGATGTTAAAAAGCTCAAATCATCTATGGGTATTGATAATGATAGTGAAGTAGCATTATCAATGGTTTCCAATAATACAGCACGTTTGACAAATGCTGTTAATAATCTACCACAACTCTTGGAAATGAAACGATTGATTGATATGCATACATCAATTGCAACAGGTATTCTGAATTTTATAAAGTCCAGGAGACTTGACACATTTTTTGAATTAGAAGAGAAAATAATGAGCAGGCAAACATTAGATAGAAGTGTATTAGAAACGATAAGTGATCCAGATTGTGGTACTCCAGAAGATAAATTACGTCTTGCTATTATATATTATATTTGTACAAATATGTCAGACAGTGAATATAGTAAACTTGAGACAGCATTATTTGCTGCTGGGTGTGACTTAAATCCTCTAATATACATAAAACGATTAAGAAGTTACACCCGAATAGCAGAAATCCAAAATAATTACGAAGGTGGTGGTACTAAAACAGTTAGTATGTTTTCAAAATTAATGAACCAAGGATCATCTTTTGTAATGGAGGGAGTAAAAAATTTGGTTGTTAAGAAGCATAATTTACCAGTCACAAAAATAGTTGATGAATTAATGGAATCAAGGCAATCATCTCAAGCAGATGATTATTGTTATTTAGATCCAAAGCTCTTAAAGCCTACAGAACAAATGCCAAAGAATAGACCAACATTCCAAGATGTAATTGTTTTTATTGTTGGTGGCGGAAATTACATAGAATATCAAAACCTAGTGGACTATGTAAAACAAAAAAGTGGGGCTGGGGTCAATAAACGAATCACGTATGGTTCTACAACATTTATTAATGCAAAACAATTACTTAAACAACTTTCACTCTTAGGACAAGAAGTTCATTCGTAAAATTTGCATATTATACAATAAATATCTGAAAATACTTATTTCCCATTCCCTTATAACGTACAGTGATTTTCCACATTACTGTAATTGACTCTTTGTAAAAATGTAAAATAAATAAAATACGTTTAATTATTTTAAATACAATTTTTCTAATTGTATTTACCTGTCATTAAACTTGTTACATCTAATACATGTCCATGGTCCAGATGTATGATCAATTAAAATATGCTGTATAAAAAATCTAGGGATTTTTTGCTAGAGTTCTTTGTTAAAGAAACAAACCTGTACTTCAAATTGTTTGATCAATGGATTATACATACAATTAAGATCTTCTCGTGGAATATTAAAAATTTAGTGAACATCGTATTAAAACATTCATTTTTATTCACATCACTTTGTACTAAATTAAAATGGCTACCATACAAGAAGAAGTAAAAAATTTTATTCGACGAGCTGTTATTACAACAGACCCGCAAAAAGCTATTACGGAATACTTCTTCTCGAAGCAAAAAGATCGTGATATTAAGTAATGTAACAAAGAAATTATTTCATATAATCAATTTGCGATACATTACAAGTATATTCTTTGCATTCTTTTATTTTCAGTTCGATAACAATTAGGAAACTGATGTAAAATTTTATGAAAAAGGTTGTCAAAGTATCTTATTTTTATGCTTTTTCTTTATATAATTAAAAAAAAAGCTAACATCTCCAAAGATATGTGAGTTTTGTCTTTTATGTATTAGAAAGTATCCTGAATGGGATAAGCCAAGAGTTTACCCGGCATTAGAAATAGTTAGAGCGCGTTGTGAGTTAGCAAAAACCGAAGAGAGATTACGTGCAAAATGGGTCGAACAAGAGAAAAAGCGGAAATTCATGGACGAGCAATGGGACGAGATGAGACATCAAGAATTGTTCCTCCGAGAATCATTTATAAAATTCAACAGATTCGTGAGGGAAAATCAAGAAAAACGCGATCGCGCGGATAGCAAAATTAAAGAAGAACGCGATCGTCAAGCAAATAGGATGGAAGAAGTAACATATCACAATAAAATTAATAAAGAAAATTATTTACGTAGTAGTAGAAATATAATATTTTTTATTTAGTAGAGAACATATGTTTTAGATAAAAGAACTCGAAGAAAAATTAAGTTACATGAATGATGTTCGAGATAGGATGAAGAAATATGTAAAAGAATATAAAAAATATCATGATTATTTAGACAGGGTCATCGTCGAAACAGGCGAATTTCATTCAATTTCTGAGATTTTCAATCGTTACGAAACTTTAATCGAAGCACGAACGATTTTGTCCGAACATCAGGATAAAAATCTTGAGATATTAGAAGAAAGGGGAACAGAAATGGTAATTTTCTTAAGATATATTTTATTAGTTTTCCATTTATAATTGTACAATGGAAAGGATGCGTATCTCTTTTTTTATAGCATCATATGACAGAAGCAAAGTCACAAAAAATTATGGGGTTGAATAGTAAATTAGCGCAACTACAAGCAAGACGCGATTGGGCAGAAGTACAAGCTCGTAAATGGGAAACAATCGTGGCTGAAATAAAAGTAACCGCAGCGGAGAAAAATTTGGAGCACATGCAAGTAAAAACGTGTTGCTGGAATCTATATCAACAGATCTGCAAGAGAAAGGATATTCCCGTGACTGTAAGCAAAGATGACGTCGAGCAACAGTTAGATCATATTAAACGAACCATTCTTGAATTAAAACGAATCATAAGAGTTGCAAAAAAACGCGCAGCGAAATAAGAGGATCGTTTTACTTGAAATTACTTGTCCAGCTACTGTAAATAAATATTCTAAAGAAATTAAATATATATAATACTGATAAGTATCTTACTATTGTTACTAAAAATTGGATTGAAAATTTGTGGCAGAACAGTTTTACGAGTCGCACAATTACGTCGAGGATTCGGCCAATTACCTTGTACTTCGTAAATGTTAATGATTGTGTATCCAATTTACAGGCTTTCTGTTACCATTTTATTGATATCGTTTCTGTATGATTTTTCTAGCTGCCGGTAAATGACAACCAGATATATTATGCAGGAGTTCCGAGTAATCTTCTTCGAGTCTTTGTTTTAACTTTTTAGTAGCTTCATCGCGCGTTAATGGATGTTCCAAACCTTCGGATACGATCTGTAATTCTTCTTTTTCGATACATCTATACGATTTAATTTTCTCAATAAATATTCGTTATAAACATTACATGCAAAGAAGCTAAACGAAAACAAAGAGATAAGAAAAATTCCAAAATATTGGAAATAGGGAAGGATAAGAAAGGAAGGAGAAATAGATGGAGGTAGATGGAATCGAAGGACTTACAAGGCACAGGGTTGAGTAGGGGCAATATATTCAATAGGAGGCACTTTCAATCTGGGTCTTCTCTCTTCGTCAAGTCGCAATTGTTGCGTTCTGGTAGCTTTATCTAGCCAATATACTTTGTGGAACATCTGAGTAATACGTTTTTCAATGATTTCTAAGTATAGCATGACATTGCACGTTGTTATCTGTTCATTATCACCTAACAGTTGCAAGATCGGAGAATTGTCACAACGAATTGCTTTAAAGAGAGAATCTATTCCTTTTAACAATTTCTCTATTACGTCGTCACACTGAAACAAATAATAAAGTTACTCATTTAAACAAAAATATTTAATTTCTAAGGAAATTCAACGTCGTGGTTTGATTCCGTAGATTTTGATTCTTTGATATTCGATGAAATTAGTAAGATATCACCTGTATCAGATTTTCTTCAGCCGCATCAGCGAGAGCGGTTTGTTCTTCAAGTTCTCGTTTGAGTTTCTCCAATGTTTCGGCCTGTTTTTGATCAGTAACTTCGTTCATAATTCGTGCGTCTTGTATAGCTATTGACAATTGAGCCATCCTCGACTGGAGACCTTCCAGTTCATCGTTTAATTCGTTCACATAACTGAATAAAGCAAAGTTTTCTTCTTCTTGCTTGATAAAGTGCGCTATGAGCTTATCGACATCGTGCACGCCTACAAAAATGATTATTCGTTACAAAATTTACTACGCTTGAACTTTAATATTATTTTAATGTTATTATAATATTAATATTAATATATGTTTTAATATTATGTTTCGTGTCGTTTCGCGATATATGTGGAAGATAAAGGAAACACAAATACCGGTGAATTCTTTAATCAATTGTAAGATATTTTTATAATTCTCGATCTTATCTTGTTTCTCTTCCATTTTCGCTTTCCTTTCAGCTGCACGTTTTGCATTCAAATCACCCATTTCGCGATATTGTCCTTTTACACCAAGAAATTCTTGCAATTTCATTTCATTGTCCATTGTCCTTTGTAATTCGCACATTTCTGACACGTGAGCCTTTAGATCTCTTAGTCCCCTTTAAAGAAAATAATATTTCAATGTTCATTTCTGTTCGAAAGATTGTACACCGTCGCCGGAAGCAACAGAAGTGTAAGTCAATTAATGATCCGACAAATAAAATATTGGATAACCGATGTAGAAGCGAGATCACCGGATGTTATCACGCGTCATTGATTTCCGATCGTTACTCTTGGTTCCGAGTTTCTAATTCAACGATGGATAATTCGTTCTACGTGAAATACGAATAACTTTCAGGTCATTAACGTAATCCTTAGAGTTATGGGGACAACGATCCAATCTTTTCAACTTTCGCAGCTATTCGTTGGTAAAGAGTGTCGTGAAACTTGTGGCAACAGTACTAAGTACGTTTCTGTGTAGTTTCATTTTATACTGATATTCAAGATAAAAGATTCTTCAAGAGCATACCTCTCACGAAGAGCTTGAATCTTGTTCAATTCTTCGTCCCTTTGATTGAACGCGATGGTAGCTTGCTCTATTAAATCATTGATAATTTGTTTTCCGGCGTTTAATTGATTAATTAACTTATTCCAAAGTATTGTGAACTGCGATCTTTCCTTCAGCATATTTTCGATTTCTTCTCGAAGCTTTTTGTTTTGAGCAACTACAATATTGAACCTTTTCGTTGCTACTTCAAGCCGATTTTCCAATATACAAACCATTTTACTTTGTTGTAAAGATATTTCTTTTAGTTGCGTGTCTGTCTTAATTTTTGTTTTGAACATTTCAACCTCTTTTGATAACTGAAAATAAAGCATTTTAATAGTATCGTTTCATCTTGAAACATTCATACTTGAAATCAAGATCAACGATTGATGAACCTTGCGAATTTCATTATCGAGCTCTGCTATTTCCTCCTTCTCCGTCTTTATCATCTCGTCATATTTTGCTTGCGTTGTTAACATACACTTTAATTTTTCTTCCATTTCCTCATCTTTACGAACAAACGTTTTCGAAGTTGCAGTTTTAATACGAAGAACGAGTTCTGCCTTTTCGTACTCCAAGCGATTAATCATGTTCATTTGATTGTGCAGTTGTAATTTTGCATCCTCTGTACAAGCACCTCGATCATTTTCCATTATCCTATACTGCCTTTTCAATCTTGAAAGTTCAGCTATAGCTATCGTCTCAAGTTCTATCTCGTCCGGTATATGTTGCGGTTTATGCGCCATTATGGAGCTTTATTTTTCAATAATTACAACCTTTCAAAACATAATACGATTTTGTTATATTTTTACCACTATCATTTTTCTTTAAATGTTAATTTCTTATTTCTTTCGACATACAATAAAAATACACGTCACAGTTAGTCTACAATTTCTCAAACTTTATTTATTGAGCAAACTTTATTACAAACTATACACTACTTGTTGTTTAAAATTCTTTTCATCGATTGACGTTTAAGTATAAAGGTTAGTGCGAAACTCACTATTTATTAATCATTTATAGAAAGTTACGCTCAATGGATCCGAGATTTTTCCGGAAGTTGGCAACGTTCACATCCGTGTCTTTCTCACCGTCCACGTAGATGATCTTTAGGATCCACGGAGAGGAAAACACTTTCCCAATGTAACTGTCGATGAGGTTCAGCGGCGACATTTGAGAAATACATCTGCCACCCTATATAGCTCTACTAGCTGTACGTGCGGCACCGTTATTCTTTCTTGTTGATATTTCCGGTTGCCAAGCACCCTCTCAGGGGTGTATAGTAACAGAACCTTCGTTTTATGAGTTAGCGAAAAATGTTCAAGTGATCTTTCATCGTTATACAAGAAAGACCGGTTTGCAAAGAATTAAAAGAAACATATAACGAAGAAAGATATCATTTCCAAAAAAAAAAAAAAGAAGAAAAGGAACAGTACAAAAAGATTAAAATGATTTGTTGAATATCAAAGTGACGCTTTACTTTTCTGATAAGACCAGTTACTCAAAAAACCACTAGATGGTGCAAGCCGTTTGATGATAACTAAAGTTATTAAATAATTACATTACTAAGAACGCTTGATTGCTAACGAATAGTGTCATGTGATCACCAGCTCTTCAAAAAAATGTCAATTTCATTACATACTTTTCCTTTAATCGATCTATTACTAGGCAGTTTGTAAAGTGCTGTATAATAAAGTAAGTTTCTTTCTTTCGCGAAGATGCATCTCTTTTTTTTTCATTCGTTCGTTCAATTTTACGTTGGAATTACAGTGAAACTGCTCGAACCATTTTGTATGAAACATATTTTCTAACTCTCGAAAGAGTTTATTTATTTTGTGCTATATTAATTTATAGGTCGATATTGAAGAAAGTAATAGGAATTTCAACATTTATTTTAACATAATACATCGGTAACAGCGGTACATGTAGGAGGATCGTACGTTAAACATGATCCATAGATTTCGTGAGATCGAGTCAGGTGGCGGTTCGACGTGGGTCAAGCAGTGGGGGTAACGCTGGTGGTGGGTACAGCCAAGGGAGAGGTTAGTATGCTTATAGAGGGAAAGGTCGACAGGTCGATTGTCTTATGTTTTCATATAAAATCCTGTCACACTGTATTTTTTCTTATTACCCGCGTTTTATTTTCTCTCTATGATCATTACAATGTGAAGAACAAGTGAATACTGAATACTATGCATACACGATGCGAGATAAACGTAAATTACTCGGAAGATAATCTAATGCGATAACGTAGCGTCGGTGGTGATACGAACGATCACAATCGAGATACATAATTACACTGAGGATCGAATTTAGCAGTGCGAGTGAACGTTTTCGTAGCGGAACGCGCCTGACCAGTCGAACGAATTACTTTCAGCCGAGGTCTCGGAGGTGGGAGGATCTCTACTTGGCTGAGAAGCACGGCGCACGATTCCGTAATATTTATTTTCTACTGGCGGCTAGTGAGTCACTACCTGGCCGACCACGGTGCGGCGAGCTGGTCGCCTCGTGTGTCCGTGTCCTTCTGCGCGTGCTTCTTGCAAACAGTGAGTTCACGGTGACGCTACGAGCCAATCGAGATTGTCTTGTACAAAAGGACCTACAAAGGATAACGAGAATAAAGGGGATTATTGGTGAAAAAGATCATTCTCCTTTCACGACGATCGTATCGATTCCACGGTGATCGTATCGTTTCCACATTGTCGAAATCCAAGACGGAATGGAATACAAAAGCATCATCGTCTCATTGAAATCGGTATAGTTCAAATGCTAAGCAGAATATTCTGAACCACTGACGTCATATTTATCGAGGGACAACTGAAAACAAGTGCAGCACTTGTTATGTTGCGAAGGTTATATCGATATTCGTAAAAATGGGTCGCAGAATACGATCGACAACAGACGCTAGTGTACCTTGATATATCAGTCTGATGTCCAACATTGAGTTTCAGGATACTACGTTGAATCGTAATTTTATTAGTAGTCGAATACAATTTGTGCATCGATCACTTATTTATTTACGTGTCGTAGTGAGCAGTGCGGCAATTTCTGCGTGTGTATCGTACCTGGAAACGATCGTGAGCAAGACGGTAGAGGGGTTACGTCCGTATGTTATACCCGTGTTGGTCGTTTCGAAGCGTGGTTACATTGTTGACTTTCTATCGTAAAGTCAGGAATCGTTGCTGCCTCTACGTTCGCGTGTAGTAACGAGGAAACGGAGCAGAACAACGGAATTAGTCCCGTAACAATTCACCTGGTTTTTTCACTCGTCGGAGAATGTTGCATTGACAATCGATTGACAATCGATCGACAAGCGATCAGTCGAATGTCGATCGATGCTAACCTAGGATTTTATCGCGGCATATCTCGCAAGAACTCTTTATTTTCAAACTATTTCGTAGTGAGTCGATCGTGCGAACGTGCATGTGTAGTGTGACGAATCGTGTATTGGCTACGATTTATGGAAGTATTCGAGAGCAATATACTCGTCAAAAGATTACGTCCGTGAGTGTGATCACAGCTGATCGTTCCTGATAGTGAGAGACTTTATTGATCGGCGAGAGAACCTGTTTGGATAGTGTTGTGCACGAGTCGAGGCGAGGAAAAAGTGAACTTCTACACAGTCTTTATTTTTGCACACGTCGTGCAATTTATTTACAATATTCGAAGGTGAGCGGCGTGACTCACGTTATTCAGCTATGTTTTCGAAATTTTGAATCAGCGTGATATTCGCACAACGCACATTCGAATATTTCTAACTTGAAGATAAGCTACCTTAGTTATCAAAGCTTTTAATCGTATAGGAAAAAGCAGTTAAAGATCCCACTTTATATTTTATATATTTTGTTGAGGAGTCGATACATTTTCAATTACCTGCATACCATATGCCAACGATTTTCTTCGATAAGAAATGAAGATCGAGCAAGCTTCAACGACATCGCTTTTCGAGTGAGATTTTAGATATGTATATACTACGTATTAATGTCAATCATTCGCGACACAAGTATCGCGTGGTACGCGACATTCAAACTACATTACTTCTATTGGATTGCCCGTGTTGATTAGTGTGTATACCCGCATTTTGTGCATTACAAATGACTGTGACGTTGAGACGATCGGCCACCTGGTTTCGCGAGTGTCATCATTACGAACGACAATAAAAGTCACGCGTTCGCCTGACACGTGACATTCGATCGACAATTGGCGAGCGTGTAACGACTCGCTACCACGATGTTACCGAAAAAAGACGGCCATCCGGAGCCGTACGCTCTGGAGGATATGATATCCGACCTTCAAGCGCGACGAAATTCCCTAGACCAGGAGGACCTCGAGGATCCGGTAGAACTTCTAAAAAAACGCGACAAAGACCTTGTATTGGCCGCAGAATTGGGAAAAGCGCTTTTAGAAAGGAACCAGGAATTAACCAGACAGAGTGAAGCACTCACTGAGGAGTACTCTTCAAAATTAGAGGTAAGCTTTTATTTAAAGTTGATCGGTTATATTTTTGTTTGTTTCTAGCCCCTCATTCTAGTTACTTTATTACTGTATCATGAAGATATCATATTATTATAACACTAGATATACTTCGTTGTTAATTTCGTACTATATCAATTTGTGTTGTGAGAGATAAAGAAAGTATCTTATAATTGGATACGATTAAGGTAGTGTGTTTAATCAAGAAAAAAGAAAATATACGACGATAAAATCGTTGTCTCGCGATAGGTTCGTTTATATCGAAATCAATGTTATAGCTGAAAGTGATATGGCATAACAGTTCGTCGGAAGATTAACGGCACCGATTCGCATTGCGTAAGGGAAGGTTTTATTAGATTAATCGTGGAGGAGTGGTTTGTCTCTAGAGTTCTCATACAGACCGGTTACACACCGTTTCATTACACTGAAAGTTCGCATTAAGGGAGTCGCCGTATCATCTTGTATTAATAGAATAAAAAAAGCCTCTAACTGATCTATGAATAGTGTAGGCAGAGCTATAGGATAACTGTATGCCAACACGCGCGTGAATCGTTGGAAAAAAAACCTAATCAACTAGCTGTCCTTAGTCTAGGTCATTCTAAAATACGGTTATCTTTTCACAATTATTCTTATCATAAAAGCTTTAACGCGTTTATTTTGTACGTCTCAGATCAGAAACTGCGTGTATTTTTACGATATGTTCATAATATCGTTTTGATCGCGCCAGTTAAAGCAAAAATCATGACGTTGAAAAAGAAAACTTCCATAATAAATAACAAAGCATATATATACGTAAAGTTTTACAATATGGTAGTAGATCCTGCTTGTTAGCATACAGGATGTTTATGCTATTAATTACTCAGTACTTTTCCTGTAGTTGGTAGATTTATGAGAAACGTGGCGGAAAACAAATTTTCATTATTTTTTATGCGCAATATAATCACTTGCAGAATGAAGTACATATTTTTAAGATTTTATAACGCTGTATATATATAATAGTATTTTCTAACTGTAATAAATATATATATATATATATATTTATCGTGTACAGTTAGAAAATACTATTGTTTTAGATCAAGTTTTATCTTGTCATAAGAAATGGTAAAATTGTTTCTGTCATAAAAGGCGACCTCTAAGAATCACTTATAAAAGAAAATAAAATATTTGGGATTGTGACGATAAAAATTTTATATTCATTTGTTTTGAATGGCATTGGAATATTTCCCGAAACAGTCAAGTGGATCGGTTAGGGTTGTTGGAGTGGCTGTCTCAAACGGTAGTTTATTAGTGAGCGATTCGCATTGCGTGTGCGCATTCTCCTGCTGGAAGTTTTCATGACTTCTGCCGACTTTTCACAAGAATGAATCGAAACAAGGAAAGAAAAGAAAGGAGAAAAACGAAAAATGAAAGTCGAGGTGTGCAGGCTCGCGAGCGGATAAAACGTTTCTCCGCGGATTTCGCCAGAATCGGGCCACGGGGCACGACTCTGAATTTCAAATGCACTTTTAACGAGTGCCGTGCCGCGATGGAGATTCGAGATCGTGGCGGACGATAAATTTATCTGCGAAAACTAATGGCAACGCTGACATTGAGCGCAGCGTCATTCGTTGATAAACTTCTCTCCGTCACGTGTGCCGATTTCATTTTTCACCTTGTCGCGTCGCTTTCGCGTTCGGTGCGACGCATTTGTACCGCGATCAACGTGTTACTTTTCTCTTTTGACTGCTTGATATTGCTGCGACCGATAGCTATATAGGAATAAATAAAAAAAAATGATTTTACACAGTTTACATCGCATTTCCTAACTATAAAATCGTACAAAATCTTCCAATTTCTATTTAAAGTCTACAAAAGTTCGTTAACTGTACCTTTGGCTATTTTAGCTTTTGTATATCTCTGCTATTTTATAGTGAAATATTCCATTTTCACAAAATTTGACATTAAAATACAGAACTCAAGGATAACGTAGTTGTTAACGTTTTCTTTCTCGTGCCCTTCACGTTGTATTACATATTTTTATGTTTTAATTATGTACGAATCCAAATATGATAAGTTCGAAATCTTATTGAAAAATAATTTGTCATTTTCTTCCTCAAAAATTATATATATATATATTTTATAAATATTTTATAAGTTTATAAGTTTAACTGTTCAGTTTTACATGTTACTAATAAGATTAATATCGTGCTCTATTTTACACTTGGTGCCTACAGAATAAGAATCCAAAATTTAAAAACCGTTATATTCGACTAACAGTATATTATACATCAAATTGTCGGGAATACCAGAATAAAATTTCCAGATTTTTCGCTGTTTTCATAGTTAATTTTGCTCGTTGCCGAGTCACTCTTATGTGTCACGTAACTTGCAACTTGTGAAAATATTATTAACAGCGCTCTGTTAAACGATGCTCTAGCAATCAGAATTTAAGGGAAAATCACGGAATCACTTGTTTGAAGCAGCGGAAAACGCGCTAATCGCAATAATCACGAACCTTCCTGTACAGTATTTGTAATTCTACCTAACTGTTAGAGCATTCAACGAGATTTTAGATATACATATACGATGGCTTTCCATGTATGTTTTTGTATGGAAGTCTCACGCGAGATCATTACCACAAGTGGAATTTATATGCATTCGTAATATCGTCCTACAGCTTGGAAAGCGTAAAATTGAGATGTTCGAACCACGTAACTATATAAATCTTTTTCATTGCAATTATGTATTCCGCGAAAAGTTATTGAGAGACTGTGAATATACAATGCATGCATAGAAAAAGAAACTGTTTATAGTTATATAAAATATGCACGTATATGTATATATGTATAGGAAATAAAATGTAGCGGTTATTATATTAACTTTTTCATATGTGGTGATAACAACGCGTTGTCAAGTGCAGGCCAAGTGTTACTGTTAGGCAGTGTCACGTGCAAGTCGATCGATTATGTAAAATTTACAAACTTGAAATGTTTTACCAAAAGACGCCGGTTACTGGTTAAAGTTATTAGTAAATTTATGCGGACGTCAAAATGTTGATATAATGAACAGAAATAACGAATAAATTTACATTCAGATTAACTTATTGTGTAATTATTATTGGAAATAAAATTCTGACATTTGGTCTGTATTTTTGTGTCTCAAAGTACAAGAAACGTGTCTTTAAATTTCATATTATAGGAAAAAAGAGAAATGAGAATTTGCACAATACAATTATTGGATTTACGAGCAAGCATTCGCGTACTTGTACGATCGCCACTGCATTTGCTATAGTATTTGGAATCAATCTCTATTTATTTAATTATAATCATAAAAACACGAGTTTGTATACTATTGTATTAACGTTCTATTGTGGATATTGGTTTTATTCTTGTCCGCATGTTGCGATGGCGTGTAACTTGCCGACTTGGAGTAGGCAGTCGTACGGTGGTGGACAGAAAGCCACGAAAGCGTGGAAACAAGTCACTTAGGTCTTAGGCAACGTAACGTCAAAGACAATGCCCGGCACCACGGTCTGCCTGCCCGCGTACCCGCTTCTTCGTCTATCTTTCCGCGTTTTGCCTGTCACCGTATTTTTGACCTCCGGAGAACACGCTATGAGCACGCTCCTGTGTTTCTCTTTTGTCTTTGCTTACAATGCTAGTTACACATGGTGCCTGGCTCACGCTTATAAACTGGGATTCAGTTCACTGGGTTACTGCAAACTTCGTCTATTTGAGGCTTGAAACTTTCGACCATTTGTTGAATATGAAAAGATTTTTTGGAAGGTTGTGGAATTAATATACAGAGCGATTGAACACGAGGGAAGCTGGTTTCGTCGGAATGCGTATTTCTTGGAGAATTTCTATCCAATGTTATATTTCTTTCTGATCTGGGTTTCATTCAATTTCTCTGAAAGGATAAATTCTGGCGAGCGAAAGACAAAACACGCGAACATTACGATTACTTGGGCGTTCGCGATTCTTTTTATATTGCAACGTGATGCATTCCAGAAACGATTGTGCTTTCTTTCGAACGGATCTACGTGTCTTCCGCCTTGCTACCGGATATAATTATAGCTTGCGTCATAGCGTTCGGCGAAGATGCATGGAATCGCCAAAGAAGCGACACATTCGAGAAAACGATATTTTATCGGTGGTGCATCGTCACTTTGGTCGATAATTGTACAAAGTCGGAACAGTATCGTGTCGAAGAGATATCGTCATCGATTGTATCGCATCGTTAATACCCGCGTTATTGCCCTCCTATTCTCACTTTATTATATTCATGTGCGATTCACGTGAATGGATTATTTTTTAAATGAACGATACTGGAGTATGTTCTTATCCGGTATCGTTAAGAAAATATTCATGAACGCGTCGGTTCTCTCCTTTTTCCCCCGGTTTTTGTTCAATTTACTCCGCGCTGCTTTCAACAATTTCACTTTCACGATGGCCTTCTCGTTCATAAACGACGCACCACTATGCGTGAACTTGTCCAGGTGCACGTTGGTATAAGATGCGTGTGCGAATTGCAAGAAGGACTCGCATGAAGTAGCCACGACGAGTCTTTGATCGAATGGTTACAATGTTTCGTTTCCGGTTACTTTAATTAAACCCGTTCATGTTACTTTTACAAGTTCGCGTATCCGGCGTTATCGCACATGTGGTGTATGCTTAAAAAGTTACGTAAAGCCTCTAGAAAGCATTTCAACAACGACCGATCGACGGTTTCCCCGACCAATCCACCTCCAACTCGTCCGCCAGCTGTTTCTCTGATTCCATTGCATCGTGGTTTGTTATATCCTCGCATGAATTATGCAGAATCGAGTGGCAACTAAACGGTTGTTCGATTGCGTTTTATCCTTTTTGGACGATCGGTCGATGGCATCGACGCGTTGCGAAATATTTGATTATTTAATAACAATGCTTTCGGAACGTTCGATGGTAACCCTTCCGTGGTCGAACAACGAAAAATAGTATGGTAATCGAGGGAAAAGAATTTTAATAGCGAAAACGGACAGTGGATTTATACGTACAGGCGTTGAAACGGAGACACTCGCAATTAGTCAGGGAAGAGTTTTGAAATTATAAAATTCAAATGTCGTTAATTTATCGGCGATTAGACTTTAAAAGACATCGATTAGGAATTAATGTTTCTATCATTAGGAATTTGACCTGTGTTTTTATAAGAGTTAATGAGACAAAGGACAGTGAGTCCCGTTTAAAGATTCTAATTAATATTCGCGTGGCATAATCTTGTGATGCACGCTTGCTTCGTTTACAGCTACGAATGATGCGTAATGATGTAGTGTTAATGTTCAATGTTACGGAAATAATTATCCTTTATATGCAATAATGAGACGCTATTTCGGTTTTGTGTTTTAACAAATTTTTAAATTTAATTCTATATAATTCATATTCTACGAAAATGAGTTAAGTTAGAGTTTGGTTTGCTGAATGGTATAATTTTATTAATGTAAATCGTCTGAAAGATATTCAAATTAAATATTGATTAATTCTAGGCTTTTTATGACATGAAATTATCAGAAGATCATAAAGAAGTACTATGTTTTAGAGATAGGTAAGATAAAAACGAGGGAAGAATACAATACCGCAGCATAGTATTTCAGAGTTAAAAGGGAAGCAATGCGTGTAAGGATCTTTAAAAATTGTATTGTCGCTGTTCGATCTCCGGATCACAAGATTTCTCGATATTATACTTCGTTAGAGACTAATGAGAGTATGAATTGAACGCAATTGGATGATTATCGGAAGAAGTAGAACCTTTCGTAGAAACACTTTACACACGGGAAGGTACCAAAAATGTTCGTTATACAATAACAGAAAGCTATTCGTAGTTTCAAATTTCGAAACAATTCAATAAAACTGGAAAGTGTATTTTAAAAAGTAACAACGGACCTAACAGTTTTAAAAAACTTTATTAAATTATCTTATTAAATATATTACAAGAAAGCTGCAATACTGTGAAACATTCGTCACATGTATAATAACAGGGAACTATTTTAAATTGTCTATTTAAAGAAAATTCAGAGTAGCTGAAACGCTTATTTAAAAAAGAGGGCGACGAACCTAAGAGGTTCCAAGGACTTCGGTATCACTGATCCAAATTTACCGAGCTTTTGATGCACTGTTAACAGATGCCGAAAGAAGAAGTGGGTTAAAGTAGCAATGAGATCGAGCCGCTACGTTTGCCTCTCGTTATTGTATAATTGGTAGTCTGAAAGCGGTGGTAGAATAATCGCGGCACCGTGTCGGCAATAAAAAGCGGCACTTACACGGTTGGCACAGCCGAGATCTAGAAAGCCGAGATTCCACGGGCTCCTCGCAGCCGGTGACCTGGGAATTTCGAGCGCGTGAATTACGCGATCTGCCCATTTGCTCGTGGCGCGATTCTGTCTATTAAAAATTCATTAACCTCGTGATAATTAGCTGCGGGATACGCACCATCATTCTGCTAACCATTGGCGTATCCCCATTATCGTTCGTGTCAGAAATTTGTTATTCCAGTGTTCTTCTTTTCACGTTAATGATACGTAGAAGATAAACAGTTGAATAAAGTGTTGGTATAGCATTGGCAGATGTCGTGAGAACGAAACGTGTATTTCGTAACAATGTTGTTCAACTGTTACTCAATTTGTCTAGGTTCTCGATCGTCGGCAGAAATTATTAACTTGGGAGCAACGTAATCCTGCACTGGTAAACGTTGCAAATAATTCAATCATGCATCGTAACGCAATTAGGTTTATTGTTTTACGATTCGATGAGAGATTTCAATGGTTTATTATACAATTCCTTAGGAATCCTTGTGAGAAAGTGCGAATGCAATTCAGGTTGGCCCGCGCCTATGATGCGAAGTTTCTGTCGGACCACTATTATGCCGCTAATATTTGTAGGAAAGTGCATCGTGAGATCGCGGTTAGGCGATTATAAGGGGATCCAGCGTTGCTACGCCTTTCCCTCTAAATATTTATTGCATTTACTTCCAGAGCTTGACGTGTTTTCCTTTGTCGAGCGCGTCAGATACGAAACAATATTCGCCGCTTTTTAGAATCGCTTTCTCAGGTACATTAATACGGTTACCTGTGTTATCTCAATACGGTATTTGGATTCCCGCAGCGACTCTTAGTCGAAATAATCTGTGGAAAATTCGTTTTCCACGAAGGGGTATCTTTTCTGAGTTATACGAATTTGCTGAGCAGATCATGGATTACCTGCTCTTTCGTTTCCAGACATTCGATGCAGCAGAGGTAACTAAAGAAGTCATTGAGAATATTAGCAACAGAATTCCAAGATTCAGCCGAGCATTCAATCGACGCAAAAGTGTGATTTCAAGAGGCGGATACAGTTTTCACGAAGAAGAAGAAGAAGAATGAATATCTGTGCGTGTTACAATGATGTGTTCCCAGACCCAGGCAGGACTAATTGCTATAGAACGAGCAGTCGCTTTTGCGACGGTGTGATTCAAAGTCTAGGAGAATGCGAAGCAGACCGGAAGTCCGCGAAAAAGTAAACCGTTATTTCAAAGGAACGTTCTACCCTCTTTCCTCGGCTTGTTTACCTACCAATGCATTAAAGGGAACACGAACCAAGCGACAACCTAGCGAACGAACCTAGCAAATTTCACGAATTCGTTGCAAGTATCGGAAAATGCATACTCCTGGTCCTATGCGCGGAATTCGCGTTTTGCAACGAAGCAAACGTTCTTTAGCTCGAGTTTCCGGCCGTAGGTAAGAGCGTAACTGTATAGGGAAAGTTTTTAACAACACCACACGGAAACTCGAGTCAGAAGGGTACTCGTGTTTTCAACTGCTCGTTCTGAGCACGAGCGCCGGCGTGTGCCACAGGACCGTCCCGAGGAAACGAGCAACTAGTCGAAACGATCAACTAGTAAAACAACAAGTATTTTCTCTTAAGAAACGATCACGAGCACCGTTCCAATCGGGTTAATCGTTACGACATTAAATCTTTGTTACGAACTCCAAGAGATTTCGTCGAAATACCATTAAAACGGATGTCACGCGATCGCTAGATAAACGTTAGATGCCGTAAGCCTTGTACTAAGCCATAGATTCTTTCACTTTTTTGGCTCTTTTATTGTACCGAGTTGGTACTCTATCGCGAACGGATACAACTTATATCCGATGGATCATAAAGCCACGATATTATACTTCGTTGAGTACCAACGAGGATACAAATTGAACGGAATTGGTGTGCAAGAAGGGAAACAGTTGGTAGAGACACCCTACGGGTAGGCGGAATTAAAAGAGCGGAAAGAAGAGACGTTGGAAAAAGTTCAGCGCGGTTTGTCACGAAACAGGCTAGTTAAGAGCTTCTGTACCGTTAGTCGGAAACTCCGATTGTTTGTTTTCAATTTTATTACACCTCGTTCGTTATCTTTCCCCATTGTTCTGCCAGTTTCTCGGCGGCTGGTGCTCGTAGAGGCCGGAGAACGAGCATCCTCGTACGAGCGAACATGCGTGGCTGCGAGCCTGTTCCACGAACGATTTACTTGCAAACGAGTCGAGATGCAGTGAAATTGATTTGACGGTGAACCTGCGCCGAGCCACTTCCAAATGTACCGTGACGCTTTAACAAGGTAACTACACGGTTCTGGAGATAGCCCGTGAAGATGCCTATACCTGTTTGATAGGTCGATGCTTTCTTACCTAGGATTCAGTCGACTGGATTTTATGGATTTCCTGTTATTTCAGGTTTTTAGTTTTATCGATATTCAGGATCATAGTCGTCGTTAACTAGGTCGACGCGTAGGCTTTAGGTATATGAAACTGAAGTTTAGGGAAAGTAAATTCCGCCTCGTGCCAATTTGAGAAATTCCAATGTTTCATTCCAGCTGTTCTAGTTATGCATTTATATGTTTGAAGCTACGTATTTCTCTAGACCTCTATTTTGTTAGAAAACGTTACTCGTTCAATAAATTTTGAGAGAATTAATTAATTTGTATCGAAACGGGGAAAAAGAGCAGCATTGAAGTTATTGAAAGTTAAGTAAAAGAAAGTAAGTTAAAGAAAATTATTAAATTATATTTATTGTTAACTCTGTTACTCATTTGATTTTTTGTTTCTTAGAGGTCAGTCTTTTTACATTGTTTCATTCCTATTAAAAACAAGTTATCGTATTTATATATGCAAGAATTAAAACCTACCTAACTGAGATTCATGTTTTTACTAACTTCTAACAACGTGATTGTAAGTCTTCGATTAAGGCATGATCCGGTTAACACAATCGTGAAACTCGATGAATGCACTGCATTATTTTTAAACTAAAAAAGGCGAAGATAGAAATTCTTTTAAATGGGGCTGCGAAGTGACACTTAATTATCGCACGGTGTCTCTGGCGAATCACCTTTTTTCCTTCCGGGATTATTCTACGCCAATTCAATTGTGCACGGTCTACGCGAATTTTACGACAGGGAAAATTTCGTGGCTACGCGCTTGGATCGTCGGTTTTTCCTTCGTTCTCATAATACTCGTACGGCCACCGTGCGTGCATGAAGTGCGTGCATGAAGTGCGTGCACTCTCACCTGTCGGTGTCGGGTAACGATTTGAAACGGGAGATCGGGTACGCTCGTTTCTCGAGACGCGGTTTACCGCTTAAGGGACCATTGTAAAATAAAATATTAATTTTTCTTGGTGGCAATATCGATCCGGCTCGTGACTGTTTCCTTATTTCCCACGATTTCAGTCGATGGCGTCGATAGATGAGTAGATCGCGTGCGAAAGAATTTTAGATCATTCACAGTTTCCACAGTGGAACACTTTTTTTTCTCTCTTTGCTATTATTATCACATTCATTATTTCGTTTTATTTCAGCGGTTGATTGATTTACCTATGATCAGGTACCAATGCTACGTTAGAATCTAAGAAGCATCAGATGTCGTCTAGCGTCTTCTTCTTGATGATATTTCACGCCATCGTCATCGTTCTATATCTCAAATTCAACGCGATCGTGGATCCCACTCGCCTTAATAAGCCCCATTATTTAATTAAACTAGCGTTTAATCGTTATCGCTATCGAAGTTGCCGTAAGATTTTAAGCTTCGATTGGTCGAGACACACGTCATGCGACGAATCGACCGAGTCGATAAGATAAAACGTTTGGCAAACACTCGAACTTAGTCGCATCATGGTAGCCTTGATACATTTCGAAAGGTGCACGAACCGCAAACTTCTTGTTACTCAATATCGCTTTAATTGCTGGTGAGTCACATAAGTTTTGTAAACAATAATAGTAGCCATGAAACAACGGTAACTGTCGCTGACACGATTGCGACACCGGCCTCCTTTTGGTTTGTCGTAATCGGCCGCTAATCTCATTAATCGTGTACTTGGCTAGCTACTTTCGCAGATTCTACAGATAATCGGCAGCCTTGTTTTCTACTTAGTTACGCGATTTCTCCCTACAGAACGCGCGATTCCGCGTTCTCAAACGAGTTTCGATCATCGATCTGAATTACGCTAACGGAGCATACATACGTGTCCTTTATCAGCGTTTCGCGCAACTTCCACGGGAACGTTCATTTAGTTCAATAATTACTTTATATCAGCCTCGATTTGCAGCGCAGATTGTTGCTATGAATTCACTACCGTTCAAGATAATCATTAATAACGCATTGTGTTCGCGTTCCCGCACTGATCTCCTGATCTACTTTCTTTCCATACAAAACGCAGTTTTCCTTAAAACCAAACCGATACAGAGATAGTCTTATCGCCTATAATTTCAACCAGTTTCTAGATATACCAGTTTCTAGTTTCTAGGTACGTTCTTAGCTTTCAGATACCTGCTCGTTGATAGTTGGAGCGAGATATATCGATACGAGACGAACGTAATCTTCCGAAACCGTTCTGGCGACACAGTTTTCTAGCTGGTTCCAACTTTCAGTGAAATCGCGAAATGTCTCGTTAGGACACGTAGCAGATTTTATTACGGTTCGTCACAGTAGATTGAATATTCGATCGTGTAAACGGCTCTGAATCGTTCCACCTTGGAGCTGGCAACGACAACCAATCGCGGAATCGAGTTAAAGCTGCCGCTTACGTAAAACGATAACGCGATGTCGAAGTTGGTGAACCCGTTATTCGGTACATTGTGCGCGAAATTAAATAACACAACGGATCGAGCGTGTTAGATTATCGAATGTCGATGGAGTAATCGTGACGCTCGACGCATCGCACCTGGTTAGGTGTTCACGTGGCTCTAATTACACAACGCGTTTACGTTCGAGAATATATCGGTTCGTTTCTTACCGCTGCGAAAAATATCGTATAGTGTTATCAAATAATGTTCCTTGTTCGCTCGACTTTTGCTAGAAGCTTAAGCAAGAACCTGATGGAAGAGCATCGAATAAGAACCTCGAGCAAGAACTTTGGAAATCAGAGGCAAATGCAATCGAACAAGAGTCACGCTTCGATCCAATTAGCTCTTTTCATGATGAAGCGATATTCTGACCGTAATAGGCCCGGAGAAATTACACAACGCTTTTACGCCGATCGCCACGGGTTTCCTATGCTCTCGTCCACGTTAATGCTTATGGACGTATCCGGCTTTGCTGTTACCTGATCGCCATTGGTACATGAAAACCGCAAGGATCTCAAAGTCGAACTTTTTCATTGATTAAAGTTCGTTGTTAGAAGCGAAAATTATTCCTTATAGTATTCAATGAATAGAGTCTAAAAATAGCAACTTTGAAATCAGAAAACTTTTCAAATCCAACTATAACGTAATCTCGCATGATTAAAAGCTGAACTCTCAGTGATCTAACATCTTGCGAATGTAGAGTCGTGTGCAGAGTTAAGTGTAACTCTTGAACGAAGAGTAGCTTTCGAATTTGAAGTTTCTTTAAATTCAAAATTGACATTCATTGGCTATACTAGAAAACATTTCTAGCAGCGTAAAACGAACTTTAGCCTTTTACTAGACGCAAGACTCATATGCATCTGTAAGAAACATATATCAAATTGGTCAGGTTATTCGATTGACAAACTCTGTAAAAATTTCCGTAGAATAAACTGGTTGCACCAGTATGCAAACTACATATATAAAATTGCATATAAATTGACAAATCATACGTCGAATCTATAAGTAATTTTAATATACATATACATATATTTAATATACATATCTGTATTTTGCATATTCCGTTTCGACATAACAGGTCAAAGCAGGTGATAGAGGTGAAAGGTGTACAATAAATTCTTAGAACAACGTATATGTACACACCATGGTCTAATACTCTTTTCCTCTTGTATATTTATAATTTTTAAAACGAATAAATAGTATACTTAGTATCATTATATACATAGTATATTTAAAATTTTTAAAATGGTATATTTACCTACCTATACCATAATCTAGTTCTTTTTGTTACATTAATCCACCGTCTGGAGCAGGTCGCGCAATATGCGGATGGACTTTGGTTGTTGCAATAGTATACGATCATTGCCTGGCTCGTCACGGGCCATTGCCTCTCTATTACGAGCCTCCCTTCTTCTCCTCCTTTTCCTTCTCTGAGAAGGTTCACCTCGCATAATCGTTTTCTTCTGAGGGAAAGTGAACGAGGAACCGTGCGGCGCAACGCCAAAAGCCGAGCCGAGGCGAGCGCAATGCGTCACCGCGAAGTGCAATGCCAATTAAAACGGCCATTATCGCGATCTTTTCGTTTCTTTTTTATTCCCGAACATTCGCTACACCCGCCAATCATGAAACACGTGCACCATTTCTTTTGATAAACTGTGACTTATACCTGTGGCATGCGCCAGGAAACCCGTTAGATAATACTTATTCGATTAGCTGCGCACGAGTCAAGACCTGTTTATCTACACTCGTTTATTTAGAAAAGCGGTTTATGGAAAAGTGTAATAAATGTATCGAGTGAAAATGTGGTGTAAGTGACAAGGTATTTTTTTTAGAAAAATTGTGGGTCAAGTCGAACTCTGCTAGAGAAATGTGTATGCTTTGGAATATTTAAATATATTACTACGTGTCGCGACCTCCTTTTATAGTAGTTAAGCAACCAATGATCCTGTCCCTCCCTTATATAACAGAAAAAAATTGTGAAAAGGTAAAGAGAAGATTCAAAAAATAGGTATTTCTTCGGAACATGATTGTATCTTAATATTTAATTACAGCGTTAAAAATGTTCAATTTGAGATTCCTTCGGGATCGCGACTTGACTGAATCCAGGCTATAAATACGCATAAATAGACTGCGGATTTTTATGCATTTATGTAAAATAGATACGAAAGTGCACAGAATGCATGTGATGTTAAAAAGGAATATATGTAAAGCAGAGTAGAGTTAACCCTCGAACAATGCGATGGACACAGACATCCCGAATAGTCGAAAATCCGCGTATAATTTCTGAGCCTCACAAAACTGGACTGTGTATGTACGTACATGTACAATATAATAACTTGTTGTTGACTGAAAGCTTTATTCTGCATACTACATACATGCGTTATTACTGTATTCTTATAATAAGATAAGTTAGAGAGAAGAAAATGTTATTAAAAAAACATTAAAAAATGTTAACAAACGTTATTAAAATTACGTAAATATAAGAGAGAGAAAATACGTACACACATTATTTATTATATTATTTATACGTATATCGTCTTTATACTGCGATGATGATATATGCGATTGGCATACGACTGATCTCACGACCGCGGCAATAATATGGCAACAGCCTGTCCGATCGTCTTTTAACAACAGCGATTCGCTTTTTTTTCCAACAGTTCTTCGTTAGCCGTCTAATTTGTTACAAAGTCACGTTCTACTACGCGGACTACATACATAGTATATGTGTCTTCCCGGAAACTTCTACAATATTGATCGAGAAAACCATCCGCGTATAAGCAAACTCCTCGCGTTGTTCGAGGATCAACTGAATTCTGTTTACATTAGATGAAACAATTTTTTGTTGAAGCTCTACTTCTTTAGGTGCCTTAATAATTGTGCATGAAAATGCGCAGTCTACTATTAAAGATTTAGAAATTCATGAGATAGTCGTCCTCTGTATTTATCTCGTTTTTGGAAAAGATGTAGTTATGCCGCTCTTTCACCGAGCAAATTATAGTATTCTCGAGTAATATCGTAACACCGCGTCCTGAAAAGTGAACGAAGAGTAGTTCGCAGTTGAAGCTATTAAGACGTTTCTTTCCTTCTGTAATTAAGACGCGATTATGGCACTATGATTCGTTTCGTTTAACGATTGCGTCGTAATTATGTCGCACAGTTTCTGTAATTACATTAGGTAGTTCTTGTCTTTTATTTAACGGTACAGCGGATTCACGAAAGGCGGAATGAAGGATCCTTCGTCGCAGGAAATAAATTTGCGCGAAGGTTCTTAGTCGTGTGATTAAATTAGACGCGGCACGAAGATCGACTCGGCAACGAGGAAGGAAATACGCGGATTGCCATACATTGTAAAACACTCGTCATTTCGTTTTCGCAATTGGTAGATCGTTAGAGCTCGTTAATGAGAACGAATAGGCGTATATTTCAACTTTTAAAACTTTTTGCTGTAGAAATTAGTCGAAGTGGAAATTGTAAGAAAGTCGCAACGAAAAAAGTCGGATTTTACGGTATATGACTGTGTATACGAAGGAAAATGATGTACGTTCCATATCAAAGAAGCAGGTATGCAATGTTCGTAGTCAGAGCGGTATCACGCGGTTGGACAGAGAAATGATAAATCGAAGATCCGCGTCCATACGTACCAGTCACTGTTCACTCCGCTTCCTTGTTTCGGTTACTTCCCTTTCTATCGGGCGGATGTCTGTTTCTTCGAGCAGAAAGTGACAGGAGCTCAGCCATTAAATTAGAAGTCCGATAAAGTGTGCCGGAAGATGTATTGCTGGTCACGGCTGTATAATTAGAATAATCTCCTTGTCGTGGATAGTTTTCCCTTTAACGGGAGGAAACATTATGCATGTTCCGAGAAACAGAATTCATCGAGCTAGCTATACCGGTTGATGTAGTCATGAGAAATTGAAATTCAGATTTTTCGTTTGCCAAATCGGATTGCTTTAATCGATCGAACTGTCTAGTAGGATGAAAGATTCTCTTTAAGCTTGATATACGAGTATAGCACACGTATAAAAGTTTTACATTCGCTTTACGTTTCAATCAATAACATTTCCCAGATATTGAAAATATTTCGTAACGGATTTAACGTCTGTAATAGACAGAAACTTTTTTCAAATCCGTTGCGAATTCTGTGCCTTGATGAAGGTATTTCGCTATGTACATGTTATGATGTAGCAACGACCATTAGCGACGACATTAGCTTCGATGTCGAAAGAGCACAGGAATAAACGATAATGGAACATCGAACATGATTCGTGACTCAATCGATATTTGGACCTTTTCACGTTTTTACAATTGAATGCCGTCTGTAATTATGCACGCCGATTTGCTCATGAATACGTATGTGTAGTTTGTAATCGAACTGGGATCGAATATAATTGTAATTGAACTGGGATCGAATATAATCGTAATCGAATTGGGGTCGAACTTAATTATAATCGAGCTTGATTTTAACTAGAAGTAACAGATGCTTCGATCTATAAGAAAGATCACTAACGTTTACTTATCGATGATTCATCCTATCCGATAGATAGCGAAACAGGTTGAGTCCGGTATGAATAGCAATGTTATAGTTATCTACGTTGCGAAGGATTGCACGCGAACAAATTACTGTTGAAAAGTGTAATTTGAATCGAATAGTTAAATCCAAACACAAATCTTCAAATTGAAATCTCGATTTTCAAATTTACCTCCTAAAATCCCCGACGTTATCAAATACCATTCTACATTAATTTTGTTTTATTATTATTGTCCCGTAATAACTTCTTTACTTTATTGATTTTTAAGACACAGACAGACAAGATGTACCGAAGCGAATGTTTACTCATGATACCAGACACGTGATCTTAGATTACATACAGATTTTCCTAATTCAGAAATTTACATTTAAATCCAATCAATGTATGCTGAACTTTGAAATAGGACTAATTGTGAGTATTACAAAAACTCGAGAAGCTTAGATACAGTCCTGGGAGATCAAACGCGAGAAATCGCACATTCCACGTGGACGCAAAGGTCGATGAGGTGTCAAAAATGATATTTTCTGAAGTGCACCGATGTGGGAGCTAGCTGGTAGCGTCATGGACAGCGAAACCACCGCAATCGGAGTAACAGCCGTGTTGGAGAACGGGTTGGAGATTCGTGACTCATGGATCTCCGCTAGTCGCCTTCGGCCATGTTATGTACCTTATGGAAAAAGCGTACACGCGCGTTTCTTGTCTTTCCTGTATGCATCACACACGCGTTTGCCTTTCTGGTTTTTGTCCGTAGCCCCGTGTGTTGTCTCGTCCCTTCTGCTGTATCCTCCACGTACACCTTCCTCGTTTTTTTCCCTCTCTTTGTGCACGCGGGAAGAGTTTAACCACCTTGAGGTGGATATAATCGGTAGGGCTTCAAATTAGCCGACGTTTAAGTTAAAATCGGCAAAGACAAAGGCTGTTTCGTAGCCTTTTTGATAAACGTATCGGCACAATAAAATGTCAGGCATTGTTAGTCTTTAATAGGCATTGTTGCAGAGGCATTGAAAGTGACGTGACTGCATTATGCTTTCTATAGAAACGTTTGAAATACTCGCGAAATTTCCAGATACCTCGGTCGTGTGAAATTGCGTTACTCGTTGAATTAATTTGTTGCTCAATTTCAAAAAAATATCGAGGGAATGTTTCACAACCGTCGAAGCCACGTAACTTTAACCAAATTTTTCATTTTTCATAATATATCAATACTTCGTTTTTTACAGATTCAACTCGTACACACGCGAGATATGTAATTATTATTTCGCATCTTTTATTAATGCATAATTCTTACCTTTTCGCGCACTTGGTCTTGCCACTTGTAGACTAATATATATATATATAAAATATATCACATATCGAGTTAAGAAAATCGCAATTTTTTCGTTCTCATCGTGCCCTGTCTTTGTCTTTCTTCATTCAACTTAAACGTCGTTACGTATTTCGTAACAGTCTGTACGATACAACTTTACCTGAAAGATAAAAGATACACGCATATAAAAAAAAAACAGTACAAAGATAACAATCACGTATCCATTGATAATTCTTTATCCATTGGTTAATTTGACTTCAAATTCTCTCTGCTTTTCCCCTCTTTCTCTCGCCTTTTACGAGACACGTAATTACGATCCTAATAAAGGAAATTAGTGTTAATTCGAGGATCGAATCGTTAGTGGTGGACGATTTTCGAGCGATCGAGCGACCACGAGCCTTCGGCTGCGTCGACGATCGGTCGATGAGTAACCACGGGAAACCAAGGCCGTACTTACCTTCTAGCTCGATAAACTCCACCAACATCGAACCGTGTGATCGTTGTGTGCGGGCCTGTATTACAGCTGCTTTTTCATTCGGCACCTCGCAAATACATCGTAATTCCTACCGCAAAACTCCATATTAGCGTTGCGTGAACGCATTGAAATTAAAATTCTGGCGTTTCCCTGTGAATCGAACGTTCCAAGCATTTACCATTCGTTGGCTTTATTCTTGGACGAGCTTCGCGATAACAGATGCGGGATCCAGCACGATTCTGGCCTCGCGATTTCATGATTTATAACTGCAGGGATCAGTCGTAATGTGCCGCGTCCAATTATACCTAATCGTTATCGAGTGGAATGTATTCATTCAAAAGCGATCGATAAATCAGACCACGCTTCATGATGATGAAAATACGTAGAATGATTTTGATTATAACGGGACTACGAAAATTAAAAGAGGCAGATATAACCAGCTCATTACCTGATTCGTAATTGTCGAAGAAAGTCCAAAGCGAAGCTCAGACGTTTATAATTTACAAGGGAATTTTTTACGGATATGTACACTGATTATAAATAAATTATGATGAAAATTATCGATATGTTAGAATTATTCGTGCCGAAGCGTTCGTGTGATGGTCGATTAGCGGAATGAATGAATTTTTCTGTCGTTTCCCGGAAACCGATTCAACGAATTAAAAAGAAAGAGCGTGTAATTAATTATAAACTAGATGATCTTGTCTGTAGTCTTCCTACACGCATTAATGAGAAACCATTGTCTCTCATTAATTCTTTAAGTACGTGTACATTTTCATAAATTGCCTCCTTCAAACGCAGAAAGATAGCAAAGATAAATGCAATATCAGACGAAGTCGTTAATAAACGATGTCCGTATCTCAAATTCGATTCAAATTTTTAGCTTTTGGCGATATTGACGACAATCGTGTTTAAAGGATTAATCGCGGATAATAATAAATTGAAGAAACCAGCGTGCATGGTTTCAATTTCAACGGATGATGAAACTCGTGTAGGAGCTTCGGCGTGCTTACGAAACACCCAAACATTATCCTTTCACCGGATCTTGTTAAGTCTTGAGGATCAGCGTCATCATTGAACCTGAGAGAAGTAGGCGAGCGTCGCGTCGACACCGGTGAGTCATCGCGTGCCTTTTTAAAATTCGTCCAACGATGCCAAGTCAGTGAAACGAGGTGACAATTTCGAGAAAGGAGACTCGACGACAGAATCCTGTTTTTCGATATTCTAGTCAGGGACGTTTGCGGTAGCCTTCGTTCGTAGGTCGATCACGACGCTTCGAGGTCGAAGGTAGCCAAGCGATTCAAGTTGCTGATTTTACAAACATCGTTGAGGTAGACCGCCGCTCTTTTCTCTGAAGTTCGTTCTTAACTCTTGTTTTTATTATTCAATAGCGCTGAGGCTTTCTTGCCACGATCGTTTGTTAAGCATATTTCTCACCGTTATTACATCGACCAGACTGCGTGAATAAACATCTACTTTCATGGATACCGAGAAAGTATAGTATTCTCCGTTCGGATATACTTTCGAAATTAAATATTCCGTTCGAGATCATACGATACGCATATCGAAGATTTGGTGAAACATCGCGATAAAATCTCTAACTTACGAAAAGTATAGGTAAAGTTGAACTCGACTCGATATTGTATTTCATTTTATCCTTTCCGAGCTTTTATTTAATTTAATAGAATAATTAGTAGAAATATGGCAATACGTACACGCAATTAATTACAAAAATATAGTCAAATAGTTAATATTTCGAAAAGTAATTTACTGAGTATGAATTACACAGGGCAAAAATGTTAAATGCTACACGAACTGCAAAGAGTTAGTCGAAAAACTTGTGACGTTTTCAAATATTGAAACATTAGATATTATCACTACCTTATATTGACTAAAGATTATCACTATCGCGGTGAAACATTTGTACAGTTTTTCTATTAGATAAGAACAGATGTTACATATCATTTTCTATATTTATCTCGTTTTCAGAAAAAAGATGCATTTTATTTACCTATTTTTTCTTTGTATAAATTCTTCACATACGTATATAGCGGGATCATTTGTATATACAGACAAACACAGTCGAGTGTTTCGACACGTGCCGGGACGAAAAGTTTCGACATCGAAACACGCGACAGCCTGTTAATTGGCTTTCATCGATCTCGTATAATAGTCTTAACGTTCCCGCTGTTTGTTGTCATAGAGTCTGGAACAAGAGAGGCACCTGCTTCGTCGACGGTTAGAGGAAGCCAGGAGCGAGAACGAAGCGAGAACCTTGGAGCTCCAGGCGGACGTGGAGACGTTGAGGAGTCAGCTAGAAGAACAAAATGAACGAGCTAGAAGAGCGGAACGGGACCAGGCGACGCTTGTCGCGGAGCTCACCGCACAAAATACGAGGCTGGCCGATCAGCTGAGAGAAGCCGCGAAGCAGGAAGAGCAATTGCTCATCGAGGTCAAGGTGCTCAGGGAAAAGTGTGCCCTCAGAAGTACCACGCTCCAGGATCACGTCAGTAGCCTGGAGGTTCTCAGGGACGAGGTAAATTAGTAGTTTCCGAGAGCAGCGCATTGAGCCACGTTCAGGTTAGCCAAGTTACTTTCAATTTGATCGATGATCCGAAGCTTCAGTTCAAATAATTTGCTAGTGTGAATTTCTTGTTTACGTAACTTGAAATATTCTCGTCTAAACTTTGAGACTTTATCAGCAAAGTCACCTTGACTTCAAATCTTTAGAAGTCATTTTACTAATGGAAATATGTTATTCTTATTCTATTCAATACACATTTCATTCAATACAGTTTCTGTACACATTCTCATCAGTATAGTCATTCACCTTCGAGTCATTTGTGTTCAGTGTAGTTTGAAATTCCTTGACTAACGCGATCCCGTTACTTGTTTCGAAATATCCTGTCAAGTTTCGAGTAAGATCGTCCAAGTTCCCTTAAATGTTTTTTAACTTAAAAGGCAGACAAGTTGGTAAACAACGTAATATGTTATGCCGCTTTGAAACGCAACGTTAGGTACACAACGTACGCAATTATTTTATTTGTTCATATTACCTTCGACATTTATCTAAAATCCGAATCTAAATCTAAAGTCAAGCGATGCAACATGTATGAACGTGAAATTAAACTCAATCGATTCAGACAACGTGAATTCAACTAATTTGGCTAATGTGAACGAGGCTTTAGGGGGAGCCCGTTTCTCGAAACAGATCCACGCTTCCGCAATCAAGTATTTTATTTCTCTTCTGTTTCACGCCATTATGGAATTGTCCTCGTAACTTCGGCAGATATTTGTGTCGAACGGTTGTCTCGAGCGCAGTACCCGTTTGTTTTTGCTTACGATTGTTGGATAATCGTAGCTAGATCGTTCTGGGAATCCAGTTGGATGTTTACCGTTGCGACCGTGGTTAATGGATATTGTTCGGCGTTAGCAGCATTGAATATGTATGACCCCGGAGATATCAATGGGCTGTGTACGAGCGTCTAATAATTCGAGGCAGATCGCGGGAGGAAGTACACGTAGCCGTGAGAAGTTCGCGCGGTACGTCAGTTCGAAGCAAACAGGTCGTGAGTCGTGACCCTCGACGATCGACTTAACTTGCCTCGTCCTTCGTACTGGCGCCCTTTGTTCTCTTCTTACGTGGAAGAAACTCGAATTTCAGGAAATACCCTTCACGCGCGAATTCCCTCCGAGTAATATACTCGTTACGTTGTCTACACGTTACGTCCGCGTTATTGATTATGTCATGCTATCGGTTTATCGGCGAGAGATTGGAAAATGACTTCGTGAAAAGAAACTCGAGGCAATTTACGTGGGAATGAGTGAGAACAAATGTAACTTTGCAATAACTTAATCGTTTCAGGAATACTAGCACGTGCTACTTTCGTTTAGTTCCTCTTTCGTTCAAGCATAATTTCAGAAGATACGCTGAACGTTTTTGTATATAAATATTTCTGAGTAGATGAAACTGTTTTACAGGTAGTTCGATTTAACCAGTTCAACGGGCCTAATTCTTTAATTAGAATCTCTTATGATCGTGGAATTAAAAAAGCCGATAAGGACAAATCGATTCTAGCGAGGTTGATTTTACTTCTTGCAAGTGTAGAGATGATATAATACGTTTTCAAGAGAAATAAAATATGCTCTGTAAATAAAGAAAAATTATTATGTAATAATAAGAAATTAGTAGTCGCTAAGTAGTAATCATTAGTACGGTAAGATAATTAATCTGATTAATAGATCTCTCACGGATAATTAAAAAGTAATTACCTTCCTCTTTGTAAATTTTTCTCTAGAGATGTTAACCTGCCCTTGCTACAACTTAAAAAGCGTTCCTTGTATTAGGTAAACAGAATAACCGGTATTCCCTTTCACGTATCTGTTACAAGGTCGAATAAAAAGAAAGGAGTAATGCGTAGTACCCAATATTATTGTTATTACGATACCAGCACAAAGCGTATCCAAAACCTATTTCGCTAGTTAACATACTATTGAATCTCACTCTGGCAACGATTGTACGCACGTCTATATTCTACGTGCTAGTTTCTCCTTACGAAAGTACCGGAAGCACGCGCTCTCAGGCTGCATCACGTGTACGAAACATCAACGATCGCGGTGATTCGTGTATACGGATACGCAAACGTAGGTAGTAGATCGTAGTGAGATCAGTAAGCTGATTGACACAGGCCGATATAGCGAAATCGAATAGAACATAAGCCAGTTATGTTGAACGTGTTCCAGGTGCAGTTGGTGTCCGCACAAAGAACAGAATTAGAGAGGAGGTCCTTGGAGCTGAGGGAAGAGAGGGCGAGAGCGATGGCGGCTCTTGAAGAAGCCGAGGATAGAGCCGCGGCCTTGGAACGGCTCGGTCACGAGGCGGAACACCGTGCAAAACTAGCTGAACGTGAGAGGTGAGATACGACTTTTTAACTGGGTCCTTAACCGAAAGACATTCAATAAAGATTAATAGAGATAAATTAAAGGATAATGGTCAGAAAGCGCCTCTGAACCCCTTCAGACATCTAACATTGTAATAAGACACTATACGTCGTCGTTAACTTATTATTCTCTTACAAGCAACATCGTTTCGGTCCACAATGATAGTACAATATCTCCACATAATGGTCAGTTATCTATCACCGTCTGTTAGAATCGTAGGAGATTGTTCTTCTTAATCCTTGCAGCCCACGTATGTACAATGGAGAGTTTTTTTCATGGCGTACATTGAAAGGGCAGAAACTAATACTTGTTGTTCGTTTCAAATGCCTACGCGTGTTCGCTCCGCGAGGCGAGAACCGGAAAATAGAGGAAGGTTTTCCAGTCGCTTTAAGCGGCGATCGATTTTTCTCGAGCACGGTAATCGTGTTTGTTTATCTCTTTCGTTCGCCTGTAGAAACTTATCGAAACGCGAACGACGGTAACCAGGTATCCGTAAACGTAGGAGCGAATGTCAGTTTGTTGGAACGAGTTGAGTTCGTTGGATCGAGTTTAGAGGAACGATTTATCGTACGATTGACGTTGATCGTTTGATCGTTTGATCGTTCGAATCCATAGGGACGAGCTGGCGGTGACATTGGCGGCCATCGAGGCGGAAAGGAGAGGCAGATCCGGCTCGATACAGAAACCACCGAGGTCTCTGCAGGCGGAGATGGAGTGCGAGGAGAGCGGAAGCTCGCTGGGTGATCAGGAGGATTTGCGTGCAGAGATGGCGAGGGCGGTGAAGCGATTGAAGGAGCTGTGCGTCCATTTGAGACGAGGGGAGGACGACTCCGGTTTGCAGAGTGACTGCGACGAGTCTATGCTCGTGATCGTGAACAACACCACGGAAGCGGAGGAGGCGGACACCAACGGACAGGAGACTCTTGCTAGTTCGGTAAAGGGTTTGCGTAACTCGCTCCTTTTGTTCCACCATTTCCGGTTTCCGGCTATGGAATATAGGGATCTCGTATCGGGCGCCCACGGAAACTCGATGAACGTGCTCAGTTCACCTATTGGAATACTTGGTTCGATCGTAGATAACAAATCGGCTGTGACTAGTACTTTTAAGAGAGCTACGGCTGTAAGTACACTATAGTTATAACGCTTCGACGTGGCTCGTGTTTGCAGAGTTTGTTTACACGGTTGCTTTCATCTAGCCTGCACCGATAAGATTCTTCGTAATTTGCCGCGCGACAGGGATATCTCTCCACGATCGATCCGAGTTTCAATGGCATTGTACTCGCAAGTAGTTCGCCATATGTTCGCTATACAAGCGTTCCCTCTGGTTTTTTACAGGCCAATTGTCCCGGTGCTTTGTTGGACTTGGTGGAGGAGGTATACAACTTGGCTCTTTCCGGAAGAGGGGCACCAGGAGAGCTCGGTTTAGCCGTGGAACTTCACAGGGTGCGCGAAGAGCTGGAGAACGTGAAGGACCAACACAAGCAGACGCAAGAGGAACTAAAGAGGCGCGGAGAGGCTTTGCTTGATACGACGAGCAAACTGAGTGTGAGCGAGGCCGAACTGCGCGGGGTTAGAGAGGAACGTGATAGAGCTCGGGACGATATGGAACATTCGCAGTTAACGAAGGACGAGATTCTGGCTCAGGCTTACAAAGTTCGAGATCAAGCTGTGGCTAGGAAAAACAGGGCGGAAGTGGAACTGGCCAAAACGAGGATAGACGTTCTTCAGGCTAACAGCCAGCTGATGGAGGCTATTCAACAGAAGATCGAACTTAGTCAACAGCTAGAACAATGGCAAATGGATGTGCAGTTACTTCTGGATGAACATGTTCGAAGCAAACTGATGCCTGTCACGAACTCTATCACCGCCGCGAACTCTGAGAATTCAGAAATCGTGGCTCCAGCTAGGAAAAAGCGTAGCACCTCGTCGAGAAAGGTGTTCGGTCTGTTTTGACGAAAATGACTATTCGCGTAGACTTTGCGTTGCGCGAAATGAAAGCCAAGAGACACCGGTGCACGGTGAGAGAAAAAGACTGCGCTCGAAAAAAGGTTTTTTACTTTTCGTTGTGCCGCCAGCGTATCAGGGACCACTCGCCCGCTCATCTATCCGTCACGTTTGGAGACAGACTGTTGACTCGAACTTTGAGCAGCAAACACACGCCATAGAAGGCGCTTCGCGTACGTCGTTTTTTACGACAATTTGTATAGTTGTTAATTTTACAGGGCAGCTCGTTTTTGACTAGCAAGATCGCGAAATCAAGTCTCGATCATGGGAAGTTTATCTTGCTTGGAGTAGATTTTCTGGCGTGGCTAGGTTTTTCCTAAACGTTCTTGACAATAGATTCATTACTACTATTATTATTATTATTTTCTTCTTTTTTTAATGTCGAACAGTATATCACAGTTACGTGTTCGAATGCAAGACAACGAAAGAAAGTTTCTTCTTTCCAGATGTCTGTGCGATGCATCGAGAAAAGTAGGAAAGCGTCAATCGGCAGACTTAAGCGATTACTTGGTATACGGTGAAGCGCGAACGTTTCTTTTCCCTTCGGGCGAATATCTCGTCATTCCCATAATCGTGGAACAACTCGTTACCACAATAAGAACGATCTCTAGCGGCGTCTACTCGTAAAGATCTCCGGACTCGCGGTACAAACTTATCATTATTCTGATGCGTTTAAGCGAAACTATAGCTAGCTCCCTCGTTCTCCTTTCCTTTTATTGGACGAAATGCGACGAGACGACCTAAAGACGATCGATCTTTTTCAACCCGCGGCTGTAAATATATCATATGAAACGTTTGTGATAACGTAAGATAAATGAGTTTTACGTTGACTTTTACGAGAGCGAAATTTCTTTTGGACGTTGATTGCGATGATACGGATCTATGTAATATACATTATCGTTGTTACGATAAATTTTAACTGAATTTATGGCGCTATCGTCGTTACATTAGTGACAAGAATACCGTATAGGAACAAAAATTAAATTAAATAGAATCCAACAGTTAGGAGGGGGTTTTAATGGCTTATATTTATGCGATTTTTTAAATGTTCATTAACCGTTTGAGTCCCAGGGGTCATTGAAAAAAAAAAAAAGAAAACTCTCGAACACCTGTTTTAATCGATTGCGAAGAGAACCAAACGGCGCGATAGCGCTCGTCATATTTGTTACTTTATGAATTATCTCTATATTATTGTATATGCGTATTATTGGTTTATAAATATTCCAAGTTTTGCTCAATGAAAATTATTGAGAAGATAACAATGAAATACAAAAAATATCGTCAATTATCCGTAGTGTCCAAATGTACTGGGACCTTTCGACATAAAATCTAAACAGTGTAAACTTGAAACTCAAACGGTTAGTAACGTCCGTCCGTCCATCTGTCCAAATGGATCAGGAAATTAGGTAGTACGAATCGAAAATTGTATACAAAGAAAAGAAAGACATTGTTAGGACTAGTGGCGAATGTCGATCGACCAAGCTATAACCCTGCGAACCTTTTACACAACGGCAGTGCAATATCATGCTAGAGAAATTTTTTCACATGCGTTTGCGTCAGTCAACCGCGACGATGTTCCTCGACATTCTTTCTTTCCATTTCAGTCTGAACGCTTAGCTTTAATTAAACGATCGGTGTTAAGTAACAACGAAGCGGTTGCACGCGGTTCACTTAACGCGCCCGCGCAGCGTTCGTGCTGACGTTCGCGCGCTCAGTAACCTTCTTTGTAAATTAGTAATCGATGAAGTCGAAACGTACTCGTCGAGATTGTACGATAGTTATACGATTCCACCTGATCTAAACAATTGTGACAACGTATTTATTTAATAAAAATCTGTTTTACGGATCTGCCGTATCTTCAAATAATAACCGCGTTAGGTTCGTTAAAACACATGGGCTAAATCCTAAGGTTTTCGACGAAAATTGACTTTTATTTTTGTAAGTAACAGTTGCGGTAAATTGCTATAAGTTCGATCGATATACATTGAAACTATCATGAGAATAACAACGAGATTGAAAAGAAACAAATAGGCATTTATTCACAAGAGGCAGGTGTAGTTACAGTAGTTTCATTCTGTCGCTTTTATATATATATATATTTATATATATAATATGTATATATATGTATATATATAATAGTATTCTCACGTCCGTTTATAATTATCGATCGGTCCATCTACGCAATATAAATGGGCATGAACAATGGGGGAAGGGGGGCGGGTGCATACAAAGTGTTTTGTCCTTTCGTACGCTGTAAAAACGACACGTGGACTCGTCGAATATTACGAAACGCGTCGCTCGGTGTTCTCATTTTTATTTTTTCCTCTCCTCGTTGCTTTTAAAACTTGTTCTCGTCTCAAGATACACGCGCACAGCAAGATTCTATTCCAGGGATAAACGAAAGAACGGAAATTGGTTTGTCTAAATGTTCCAAATAGAATCTCGTTGGCCTCCACTCGGATAACGACGATCGCGTCGCACCGCGTGGGATTTTTCGTAATGTTGACGAAAGAAGTCGATCGTTCTTCATCGTCTACGTTACACGTTTAATCGATCGCTCGACGTTTCAAAGCCGATCGTCACGCGGGAATATACATACATATTTTTATACGTATATATAAAAATTCCTTTCCGTTCTTCTCTTATCCATATGTTTTCTTCTGCATGATTTTTACTAGTCGGTGGTAACGATATTTTCTCTTCTTCCGTTTTAGAATACTTCCCACTAACTACGACGACATGACGATGACGGTGAATTCCCTATACTTGTACTCCATATTAACGCGACGATAGTGACCGTGACTACAATTAGAATTAACAATGATCGTTCGATGATGCGTATCTTCGCGTGATTCGTTTCAATGATGAGCTCGAATCGAGTAAACGATGACGAGAGTCGTCCGTAATGAGGGCGAACGCGAAGAAAAGCGTTCGTCCTCTATTTGCCGAAACGAATTGTCGATCGAAAATATCGTGTTGGATACATTAAATTGCCATAAGGTATAGAGAGGTACGTACTTTTTGAAGATAGAGAAAGAGAGAGAGAGAGAGAGACACTATAATTATCAATGAAGCATCGTGTTTGTGCAGAACAACTCTCCTATCAAGTAGATCGCATTTTTTTTTTTTTCATTAAGGATATTACATGTCACAGTAAATATAGTTAGGTTTGCACTATTCTATGTCAGTTACAAGTGGCTTCCCTTCTCCTTTACCCTCCTCCACCTCTTTCTTTTTTTTTTCCGCCTCTTTCAACCCGTGGTTGGTATCTTCAGTATTCGCTCTTTTCACGATATCCTCCTATCTTTCCCGACAGGGTGTCAACACCTATATTAAGGAGACAGTTAAGCTACGCGTACTTTGTGAACGTGTGTATGTATGTGTTCTCTCTTTCGTGTGTAATGTTTGTGCCTGTGTGTTGCATGTCCGTGTGTGCATGTATGTATCGTTAAGTGTACGCCTGAATAATATGTCGGTTTCAATTTTTCATTTCACTTGACGTAAGTGATCTCTCGGACGATAGATGCAACGATGGTGTCCTTAACTTGTGAACTTCTCCTCGACATTTCCTCCTCTCCTCTTTAGTCTCTTACATTTCTACACAAATGTATAATAATTATATTTACATCCATACCATATTATCTGCGCACTCGTCGCGCTCACGAGGCTATCTCGTGCCACTCTTGATCGTCCGCCCGATCTAACATTATGATAATGTAAATTCAACAACCATATATATGTATATATATTTGTATATATATATATATTTATATATATATATATTCGTATATCAAAGCAAGAAATCGTATCAACGATATATCAATAGCAGAAGAAACATCGCTGGTTCTTTCCTATAAAACGTGGATGATCGAGTTTCCGGAGCGTGGGTCGCACGGGAGGCCTCGTCGCGCGGCTTTCTTTTAGTTATTGTTCGTGACACGGTTCTCAAACCTACTCGCGTAGAGATTGAGAGTGACCAGATAACGGAAGGAACGCAAGATAGATACAGGCGAAAGAAAATTCGAAGCTGCGGATAGATCGAAAGGGAATTTCCAAAAAGGTCCGCGATGCAATGCTAGTAGACCTTCGAGGACCTTCTCTTCCGAGATATTGTATATAACATTCAGCCATGAGACGAGGCGTTTCGCACACGCGGCATTATTCATCTTTCTTTCATAATATCGCTACGTTCCTCACCATTTCTCTTCTTATTTCTCATCTTCTTTATAGTAAAAGGCAGGTGATCCTCGTCACATGTATTTTTATGTACAAAGGGTGAAAACCATCTTCGCGATTCTGTCTCTCATCGTTACATCCTCATCTACGTATAATTGTCACATGAGAATCCCTCATCAAGCAGCCTACACCATGCACGCTTTCCTCTTTCTTACCATTTAACACATTCACGCTCGCTCCACTCAACTTTCTTTCCTATTCTGGCCAGCCACCCTTCTTATTTAAACGCTACATATGTAGAAATATCTCTCTTCGTTCTGGGTCCCGCACAACTTTGTATCTTTTGCAATGACGATGGCTACCACGACGTGTGACCGTCATCGAAGGACGACGAGGATGTGCTGCAAGCAAGAAAATAAACCGGCTTTCTTCCTTGAGAATCAGAGAGATTTTTTAGTTCTCTCGTGCGGAAGCAGTTTTCCCTTCGGACGATTCGTTCCGGGACATTAACGTTGACCTACTGCTGGCCACGGTAGCTTTCTTGCTGACAGTACATGCGTTGTTACGTAAACGACCGGTGAATTTTGCCGCTCCTTGTCCCGTTTCATCTTGTTTCTCTGGTTCGTTCTTGTTTTTCTCGATCGTTGCATGACGCCGTTATTTCGCCTATCCGTCGTGAGATTTTTTATCACGCGGAGAACCAAACCAGAGTATTGCCGCGATTGCTAGGAACGTTTTTCTTTCGGTCAAACGTGAGAAGCGCGACTGAACGAGCGAAGAAAATTTAGTCGATAGACACATTGTTGTCAGTCGGCATAGTCGTGTTCGATTACAGCCGGAACAACGTGGATGAGACGTCGGTTCGCGACATCGTCACGTGTCTAATCGCGAGGTTATCGTACGAAAATAATCAAGGATCGGGCGAAGTAGACCTTCTTCTTCGTTCTCTGTACAATTCGCTGCGATTTGCTGCAAAAATTCGGCGCGTATGGAAAAATGCCTAAAGCTATCGATAGAAAACGAGAACCGAAGGGAAAACGGCGCACGATGATACACGTACGGATTAATTATTCACGGTTTTTTTTTCTTCTAAACTACTGATTGACATTAGGCATCGCGAGCACTTCAAACGACGATCGTTTAGCTAGTAAGGAGTACAATTTGGTAAGCTCCGAGTTTACTTTCGAATCGCCGATGTCGCGCTTTTGTGTGGTCACGTACGTGCAAACACGCGAGCTGCAATGATTCGCGGAATACGATGCGCGTTGATGCAACGTTCATTAAAACGTGCCACGATTTCCGTTGACCGACACCGAACAGAGCGAATGCTATCCTCGCTCTGTTGGTTCCAAGTCTACGGTGTCTTTGAACGTTCGTCGCGTGTGAAAGGGTGCAGTCGACGCTGTGCACGTGCGAATAATGAGTTTGCGGATAATATACGTGTACGCAATATAATTTATTCCTCTCTGTGATCGCGTGACACACACGTGCAAGAATTAAAGCGTCGATGCTCGAGCTGTTCCGCAGAACGGCATCGTCGTGGCGGTGAATAAGCTCCCTGGACAATTTCTTGGGTGTTAATGTTCTTTCGTTTCTCTTCTTCTGCTTCTATTCCTCCCATATACGGAACTTTATTATCGTTAAAATTTTCGACGCCATTGCAACACATGAGCGCATGATGGTGTTCAGCGATAATTAGTTTTGTTCAGCGAGGCGCGTTACGACGACGACGACAACGATAACAACGATTGACGATAACGATTCGTTACACCGTTTCAACAGAATAGAGTTGTTAATCGTTTTTGTGTAGGCGTTAGCGTTATTGCACAACGATTGTGCGTACGATAATATATAATATTGTTTATTGCGAGTGTCAAGATCGGTACGTAGCTTGGTAAGTTCGATTCGGTCTCTTTCTTTGCCGTGGATTTAAAGGACGGTCGCGCTATAGCATTTTTCGTATTACGTTCGTTTCAAAAAGGTGCAAAAAAATTATTTTCTATAATTCGCCATAAAAAATAAACTTCCTATTACCTGCTCGTGTAAGTGTCCGTGTATCTGTACGCGCGTCTGTGTCTTTGCGCATGCATATGTTATGCATATGTGTACTCGTGTATTCCATCGCGTGTGTATCTCTATGCGTGTCTCTTCTATATAATACGTGTATTACGTGTTTTATTTCGTGTGGTCTGGTCATCCTCGTCTCGTTTCTTCTGTACACTCGAGAATACACATGTATGTTATACATTTAAGCTCTCTATAGCTTGTTTGTCTTTTCGTTCGATCTTCGAATGCCTCGTGGATACGCTAGGACGCTACTTCAGTCATTCCGTCACTCACGCATCGTTCCCCTTTCACTCTTCCTCTGGACTTCCTTTAAATCCAGCGAATTTACTAAATTTAGCGCGACAAATTACCATCCCGTATATATACAGATATTTTCTCTATCCTGTCCCAAACCTTGCAGGATACCATCACTCCTTGAACGTGCTTTCGCATCACGATCGAAGGATCGTAAACGGTGATAACGCTGTCTCCGTTTCTTCGAAGGTCATCCCAAGTGAAACATGCAAGCGTTCACTCGATGGGCATTTCGACCTTGAGAAGAATCCTACCTCGAATTTCGTGGCGCCAATCCACGAGGTTCACGTCTTATTTCTCCGACGATATATTTTTTATCTTTTCTTATTTTTTCTTTTTGTCAGACACTGCGTGTAACATACATAACATTATATCGACACACGTAAGCGTAGTCCACTATAGCTGTGGTAATTAGTATAGCACTCTGCAGAATTCACAATTCAGTCGTTAACGTAAGAATACGATCTTCTGCTTTATTCTTTCTTCCTTTCTTTCTTCTTTCGTTCTTCCTCGTCGAGAGTCGTCTTAACCTGCAGCTACATTCCTCTTAAGGATTGCTCTCCCAACGGGCCAGTTGAATACGCCTGTTGTCCAGAGAGGGCGAAAGGAGCGACCTGAGGGATGCGCTCGGTGGCGATCCGCTAAAGTACTTCAAGGTCAGGGGTGATTGCAGATGTCTGTGTCTGATCACTTCTCGCTCAGCAGGCAGCGGCCACAGTTCCTGCGAAGGAACGAGCGAAGGTATCAACTACAACATAGTGTTCTATGATTGGCGATCGTATCGTTCATCGATCGCGAGAAAACGTACTTGGTCGTTTTGTTTTTTCTCTCGTTTTAGATAATATTGTAGCAGCTACGAACAATCATTTACCTGCAGCGAGAGAGCCTCGTCTCAGGACTCACCCTGCTTGTTTCTACGCCCAGTCAAAGAACCAACCAGAGATTTCAAGGTAGCGCCAAGACCCTTTCCACTTGGAGTATTCAGGCTACTAGCGTTTCTAAAGCCTTGCGGATGTGCGTCTAAGCATTTCTGGTACCTCAGCTGTATAATTAAGCACAGAATGTAAATCGAATAAGTCTAGAAAAATACACGGAATCGTTTTAACAAATTAATCACCTTGCAAGCAGCTTCAATAGTTTTGCATAGGGCTCCGCTGCTAGGCTCGCAATTGAAGACGTGTGCGATGAAAAGATCTTGCGCGGTGTGCATTATAAAGGCGCACTGTTTCACGTTGCGACCGATGCCGAGGAACGACAAATAACGTACTCTGCACTCGGTGATAAGTTTTTCTTCCTGAAATAGGTACCACTATTTCTGTCTGTCCTCCTTAAAAATATTATTACACATCGATCCACTTACGTTCGGTGTAAGGATGGAAATCATACTGGGTGCAACTGCCACGTTCACGTTCCGCCACTGGTTGATCGGTGTGTTAGTTACAATGTGATCTATCGCGTCATTCAGAACCTCCATTCCAGTTGCTTGAGAAACCTGCATGGATCCGAGATATTGTGCTCGCAACACTTTTTTTGGCTCCTCCATCGGTGTTGGAAACGATTGTGCTGAAAACAGGTCAATGTTTCATCTAGTTCTCGCCTGAAATAAAATCTTCAAACTTTAGAAATTACTTACTGACTAGTGCTTGTCCGTTTCTATGGAAGCGTCTATGCTCTGTGGGTAGATTAGTCGGTCTTGTGGCCAAACTAGTTCGTCCATTGATGTCGACTGGTTTCGCGAGATTTTGGTGTTGCGACCGCTCGATCATGATCTTCTTGCAAATATCGCGCAGCGTGTTCGCGATCGTGCGCGCCGGGATATCGCAACGGAACACATGGCACATGTGTTTCCGGGTCGATCTGTCTCTTGCCACGTAAGCAAAGTCTCTGAAAGATAAATGACGCGTCGACAGGTTAACAGATTGCGAAAGAATTTAAATGTCATCGTTTGGAATGCGTCTTACCTTTCACTGTGCGAGGATCAATCAGATGGAACAGACATGAAACGTGAATCATAAATGCATTATAAAGATGGTTAGAACTGCTTCGAGTATCCGTCGAGATTTACTTACCGGCAGTGATCTCTGCCAACACCCCACACCCTAACCGTGTGAATTGGCTGTGTGTTGAGAACGGTAAGATTCTCTGGGTCTATCAGTTTCAGCGCGCCTTCGTCCAGATCCATAAACAGATCTTTGCCCTGGTAACATTTAAAATCAAAATATTTTAGTAGCCACCTTATTTTCCTTGCAACATAAAAAATTGAATTCGCAATTGACACTAACGTCACCCCATCGCCCAACCACATCGAGAAGATCGTTTCTACCCAGCGACAAATCTACGATACACTTGTTGACAGCCTTGCTGCTTCTTTCGGGCGTCAGGTCCTCCTCGGCGATTTCTGTCCATCCAAGAGAGCGTACAGCGAATCTGATAGGTTTGTCCCTGCCTTCGGAGTCCGCACGTGCGGGATAGCTCCTTCGTCTGAAAGGTGAACAGACGGACAAAGATAGAGAGAGTGTGCGTGTGTTTGTGAAACGAACCATTATATCGAAGAAACACTGACAAACAAGTATCGACGATATCTTACTTGAGAGCTAGCTCCACTTTTCTCTTGTTTTCCAACTCCTGATCCAGGGCCGAGCTCGTGTTACTGCGGGTGACGGTGTTCACCATGCCGCTCAGAGTGTGGAAATTATTTATCTGTTATCGATAACATCGAATCATAAAAGTACTCTTTCCAAATTTCTATTTATTAAAAGCACTTTTTTAAATCTCTACTCACGCTGTCGTTGTCTTTGATAAGACTCCTGCGTGACTCCCTCTTGGAATGTGGCGGCGCCTCTGGAGGCTCTCTCTGTATATTTCCACTTTTAACGTGCCAATAGTACGGTCCATTCTCGTCTGGAAGAAAATTGAATCGTTCGTCGAATCGATCCGAATAAACGTTTCGCGTTTTTGGTTCGTCTCGATGTAAATAAGTTTACAACAAGCCATCTATCGGTAATGTATTCATTCGCTAGCTCAGATCCGATACTCACCCTCGTGTTTCTGCCATCCGGGTGGCAGATTCTCATCTTTATCCTCGGAATCGGTGGTATCCACCTCTGCCGGCTTCTCCTGGGTATTGTTCTGCACAGTGGTATTGTTCTTTTGATCCTTGGGCTGTCTCCGCTTCACAGGAACCGCGTACAGCTCGCTGTTCAATCCACCCTCCACGTGCGGAACGCCTCCCATTTCTGTCGTTTCGTTATCCGCCTTCTCGCAATAACTGTAATATCCCACGGCTCAAGATTATCACATTGTACGAGCATACCCTACGATATTCTCTGTGCGATTCTAACCACTCACTTTACCACGAGAATTTACTCTGATAGATATAGTAGACTTTACGAAAGCAAAAAGACCGCAGCCTCGAAGCAACGATGCTAATTTCAACGTTCTACTTTGACGTCGTTCTCGCCAAGGTTACATTATCGCGTACGCGTATATGTTCTGATCGTTCGCAAGCGGACGACGATTTATCAGATTTATAATTCGACGTTAAGCGGAGGAAGGTACGCGCGCCAGGTACAGATGGATGGTCCTCGTTAACATTTTACTTATCGCCGTTCGCATTACGATCAATCGCATTACGGATCACGTAATTGACCAACGGACGGTGGTTGGTAGAGTTTTATCGATCGCGTGACTAGCATTCGACAATGACGAATCGCGATCGCGTCGATGATTGCACGCGTCATCGGACCTACTTACTGGGAATAGCGCGCAGCTTGTGATTAACGTACCAGGTGAGAATAGAAATTACCACGAGTACCGAGTGAAACGAGAAACCGGCGATGAACTAAATCGATCGATTTTCACAGACACTTCGTTCACGTTGGAATTTCTTTTCTTGATGTTTCGCGACGATCCGCTACTTTCACAATGGTGATAAAACAATCTACGAGATGCATAAACGGTACCGATGGACGAAGAGAGTGCTACATTAAAAACATGATAAAAGCGGTGCAGCGACAGTGAAACGTTCGTAGACGTGAATCTATATCGAATAGGAGTTGATTTTATTCCGCTGTGCGGAACACTGCCGCTCAGTGGAATAAAATCCATTCTTCAGGCCGTAGGTACTGATGCGGCATTCAGACGCCCACTTTCTAGCGGATAAAGGCGCGGTCGAAAGATCGACGCGTACCCGGGGAAAACTTGGTTTTACTTTCTAATGCGAGCACCGTGAAGAGTCTGGTATGTCTGGCGGGCAGAATTTTTGCTTTATTCCACGTTTTCAACGGAACTGACGTGTTTTTTTTCCTTGGGGAAAAGTGCGATCTTCCATCGAGCGCGTTTCCTTCCGTGTTTGATTAATCAGAAAGAATATCTCCTTCTTTGCTTCCTGTTCTTTTTTCCTTGTCGTTCACCACAAGCCAAACTTTGATCACAATTTCCCATATATCTTACGTCTAAATGCTTACATCCTCTTTGTCAAACTGAATATTTGAAAAAAATGGGCGGCGTAGTCGACCGAGAGATACGAAGAGGAGTTACCTCGAATACTCGATTGATCACGCGTCCCACGTTTCGAACCTGCGCGGTGTACCTAGCATGCAATGCTGAACGCGTCCACAGCCAACAAACTTCACAATACTGCAAAGTATACAGGGTGTTGGATGGAGGGGAAGGTTGGCACAAGGATAAGCAACAACAACTCGGGCTCGAGTTTCCTACGGAGCAGCGAGGAGCATTGCCGCCTACAAAAGCTCGCGATTACAGGTGAAAATCGCATCGGGTCAGCCATTGAATTATATATATATATACATATATATATATATACAGATATATACATATATATATATAATATAAATATACTGGAACAAGTATCCAGACACGACGCTAGCGGTTATTTGTTTAAGAATATAATAATAAACGAAATTGTGTGTAGCAGCGGGGCAGCCAGCAAATAGTATAGTAACAACAACAACAATAACAACAATAATATAATATGTATACGTATATGAACATCCAACAAACAGAAGACTGTGAAGCAACAACTTTGTTCGATTAAGAAATAGTGCAGCGATTTAATAAGGTTTCTGGGTACGACGAGTGGCTCTATCGTACGTACTTTCTCGAATCCGATAGATTCGCAGCGTCGACCGTGTCCGCGGATGCTGACTGAACGGGAGGCAGAATCGAGGAAGACGACGACGAAGATCGAGGATTTCCGTTGAGGGTGTCGTCGACCAGAGCAGACTCCGCAACACCCTCGCTGCGGTACCTGAATCAGCACGTCGTCGTGCGCATTACTTAAGGGATCGATCGTCGTTGGACCATGTTTCGTTTTCTCTATTATTTTCACTACCATTTTCTCTGTCGTTCTATTTTTTATCGACGATAGAATCGTGTTCAAATAGGTCGAGTGTACGGAGTAAATACGGTTCTATCGCGTTTCATGATAAACAAGAGTAGGTTTCTTGCGGGGAAGTTTTTTGATGCCATTCGATGACCGAAATTGTATGAAATCGAGCGTATTCGGTTTCTGGTTGATGCATACATTGTACGCGATGGTCGCATTATCATATCGATGCGATTATTACAAAGTCATGAACCTGGCTTCGTTATGATGTGAATGGATAACTGTCCACTGACAGTACTTTGCATAATTAAACTTCGATTTAGTAGCATTCGCCGGCCGTGTGGTATTTATACAAGCGAATTTTCCCGCTGATATTTTTGACCAGTCGAATCGAGCGTTGATACGCGTTGCAAATAGATTTTGTTCAGAACCTACTTCTCGTTTTATAAATACGCGTTACAAATGTTTTCTTATTTTCTCGTGGTGAAAATATCACGAATGACGTCAGTTTCAGCGAATGTAGTTTACAACGTTGGTAATACAAAAATTCAATTTTCACTGAAATTTCAAAAGGGAATAATGGAATTTTCGTTACGAGAATTTCTTGGAAATCGACGTAGTTCCTTGAAAACTGTACTACAACCTCGTCTACCCTTATTTCCTCCTACAAAAACTCCATTAGAATTCTTTCCTGTATTTCAAAATTTCGCAATTTTTCAAGAAATCGTGCCATAATCGTGTCAAGCATATTTTTTCACTACCTTTTTCCTTCTTTCACAAAATCACATTCGCCTACGCGACATATCAGACAAAACGATCGCCACCTACTCCATCGAATAATTAAATACGCCTATAGGCGTCGTTATAATTCAGAGGTAACTGTTCCGTCTATTTATTCTGGGAGCTTCAAAGTGAAAAACTCGACTGTGAGTCGAGCTACCGGCGAAAATAGTATCGACGGTTATAAATTTTCCAATGAGCGAGTACAACGGCTTAAAGACGAGCTCGATTAACCGTCGCGTCGTGATTTGTGCGCGCCGTACTGGCTGGAAATTACCGCGGCTGCAAGGAAGTGCCATTTTAATTAACGATTGGGGAACGGAGCCAGGCACCGACGTGGTTAGTACAGGGTCGCTAACCATGTCGAAGTAATTAGGGGATTAGCCGAGCGGTTTGCTGACTAACGTCGTTCGTCTCTCCGGAGCGTCGTTTGGCCTAGTCTTCGCCGTCTCCTTCGATCTCGAACCGGTCAACTTTTAATTTCTGATCGCCACTGGGATTTCAATTTTCTCGCAAATATAAAGTATAAGGAGTAGTTTTTGATATACCGTGTACGTCCCTGTCTAAGTGTCCTAAATATTGTCGATGTTGACGCTCGAGGTACAACCAGCAGCTGTCCTAATATTTCTTAATTATTTCTAGTCTTTTTACGATTCGTTAATGTTTGCATTCTCAATGATTTTTGGAATATCCATGTTTTATTTGTAGTTAACCGAATCTGCGAACAGACTTTGACGTCATCTATTCTGGAAATCATTTATTATTTCCATTATAAGATATTCGTGGAACGTTACAACGACACCTTATCCTCGGATAATTACTAATATCTATTTTCCACAGGACACCTTTCGAAATAGATTCCTTTATGAGAGAAATACGTTTCGTTAAGCCACGAATAGACTTTGACGTCTACCTTTCGAATGATTTATCGCGTTCGTAAGCCCGTAAGTATAGCTAGCTGGAACTTTCTTTTTAAACGATTTCTTTCCCATCATCCCACCGATGCATTTTCTTCTTGCAACTATGACACCCTCCGAAGGTTCTGTAATATCTTGCTGCAGTAGCAAGCGCGATCTTCAATACCGTGTTCCTGCCTTCTCATATAGATCACGGTTATCCATCACTATGCTAAGAAAAGCGGAGTCTCCGGATCTTTGAAATGTCTCGACGTTGATTCACATTTTCTTGCTAAGGTGACCAAACCCGACGGCTAAGCTACCAATTTCTTCCAATCTTTCGCATTCATAATCCATTACTTGGACAAGTTTCACTGTAACGAATCGTCCGATGGAAAAATATTTGTCTTCCGAGCTAAAAGCTCTCGGACGATATCTCGCTGACGGTAGGATTCTTCGACAGCAATAACAATTTTTATCAGAATCCGATAGGTTATTAATTCATCGTGTATCAAGATGCGAAGGCAAAAGGACGGATAGGTTATTCGAGGGAATCTCGATCCCTTTTGACAGTCAGAAACTCGATCCTTTATCCGGACCGGATGACCCGACCATGAATGACACTTATCCCTCTGCTCCCTCGACTTCGACCATATTTTGAGTTGACGCGGACTTGTCAGGGTCTTCGTCGGTCCGATATTAAATTTTCTCTATTGTACACCTTCGCGTCATATATTTCTGTGACTGGCCATCGAGCTTTAATAAACGCGACAGTGGTTTCGGTAGACGTAACTGGTAACCGTTAATTACAATTTCCAACGAACATGTTGTAATTTCTTCCATATGTCGTTAATTAGCTCTCTAAACACACCTCTTTGACCGGCTCAAAATATCGAAACAAAACCAGAGAACGCGGCGCGTTTTATGCTGCTGCAGTTGATATTTGTACAATGTACGTACATTATTTATAAAGGGAATCTCGACGCGTTCCAGAAATGTAATTAAAATTGAAAGCCGCAGGGAAAAGATACGACGAGTCAGGTGTTTCGTATTTTTTGACGCCACAAAAATAATTACAATTGTCTGGCTTTTACGTCATTTGGTAAGTAAAAAGTGGTATTTTAGTACGAAATTGTCGAAGAAGAGAATAATCTGATATTGGTAATTCTAATGTCAGTTTAATTTGATTAATACCAATCTGCATATAATTAATGTTCTTACTACTTTTTGAATGCTCCAGAGGATGACAAAGACACGTATCCAATTACAAAATCAAATGAGAAGCTAATCTTCGTACGAGAGCAACATTAAATTCCATCTTGTCAATTAATCAAATACGAATTACCAAAATCGTCTGTTTATTAAATCTGATCGTAGGGTTCTCATGAAACTTTCAAATAAAAATCATTGCAGTTTCAATATTTGGTACGTTATTAGCTTTTTCACAAAATTTCATGAATTTGTTATCCGTTGTAAACAGAATCAGGCAGGTTGCCCTCCTTTTCAACTATATCGTATTTAAAGCACGATCCTTCAACGACTAAATAACATTCAAATCAGAAAATCAGTAAAAATTGTACTCGTTACGTTTCGTGCCTGTAGTTTCCACTTATGATTCCCCTTGAAAAAGAATGTCTCTGTTCTCGTACAAAAACGTATTAACACACTGCGATCGTTAGCTTCCCTTTGAATCATGCGCCATGCGAAACAAACCCCTTTCCTTGTTCGAATGCTATCGCAATCACGTGTTTTCGTTTAGAACTTTCGCATAGAAAGACGTCTTTTATGCAGACTTTACAGTGCATATAGCTTTGAACGCTTAAAGTAGAAGGAGACAAGAAACAGAGAGAAGGAAAGTAGAGAACGAAGAGAGTGCATTGTCGGGAAAACAGGGAGGACCAAGAACTATCTGCACTTGGAATGGAGAAGGAAGGCGCGAGGTTTCGCGCGAACGACTGTCCGCAGCTTAATAACACCGTTTTAAGCAAGTATGTGGGTTAGCAAAGGTACGGCCAGAAGCTTGGAAATTCGCCAGAAGTTACGGGGAGGAAGGCAATGTACATAAATGCGGTCGGAGCGCGGATGGCGATCGATTAAGCCGAATACCTTTGCGGGAATTCTCTATCGATCGTCGTCGATGCGACAACTTTCGCGGCGGCCAATTGTCCGTTTGTGTACCGATCGCAGCTGGCTAACACGAAACGAGCGATTCTTGCGCCCTTTGCTAACGAACCTACGCTCTTTCGCTTTGACTTTACGGCCGAATGTTTTAGACTACGGATGTTTGGACAGCCGATGCATTTTCCGGCGAACTAACGTTTTCACGATTCACGCGTTCCACACGAGTAGGTACATTACGTGTACATAGAAATTGGATGTGTGGTTAAGCATATTTTATACATTTATAGATACGCGCCAGTGAAGCACACATGACAATGAGCATTATTTGGTCGTTGCTAATTGACGTGGGCGTACGATTAGGAATATTTGTACATTTACATATATGTACGAGCGAAACACACACGACGATGAGCATTATTTCGTCGCTATGTGCCGTTTCCACGAGTCGAATCCGCGTTTAATACCAGTTAGAGACATTCCTCTAAATGTATAAGGGAGCTGTACAAAATTTAGCTATGGCCATTATACGCTAATAGTTGACACTCGCACGAGGCCAATAACGTCAGTGGTCATTAACATGACGATTCCGTAGCGCCACTGGTCAGCACAGTGTTAATACGCGCACAATGTGAAATTCAGGTGATAGCGATAACTGGTATTTATCTTTCGGAAGAGAGAAATATTCGCGAACGCATTCTCCGTTCAATTAAATTATACCTGGTGTTTGATAATAATTTGACAAACATATGCCGCGTCAGATAAAAATATGGAGAACATTCTTCTTTATTTGTAATTAAATCAGAAAGCGAAGCGTAAATGTAGATCTTAGGAGAACGTTGATTATCCGTGCACCCAAAATCCTATACTTTTTCCTTATTTTCACTGATACGTTCTTCGGACCAATGTTAAATCGGCGGCAATGAAATCCTGACGCGTCCAGCAATCATTCGTGAAATGAATAAAATCGTTCGAGTAAAACCACTAAGAGCGATATGAGGTGAAAAACAATATTTTACAGCGTAATTACTGTGCGACAAAATAACTACCTGAAAATCGCTTCTGTGGAATAGCTTCGATACTACCTTCATGCTACAAGGAAAAGAGAGAACCGCTCATTTGCATCTCTTACTACGGAGAACAATGTTGCGCCGCAAGTCGTTCGCGACTTCCGAGCAAGCAGTGTTTCGCGCGTTTAGATTCCGTTTCCCGGGTCTCTTATTACGTTCTCTCGAGACGTGCCTGGCAGAATGTAAGTCACAGAGGCTCGTAGCTTACGGTCCAAGGGCCACAGAGAATATTGTACAACCCACCAGCGTCAATGTTTAGTTTCTTTTCTTCGTACAAGGGAATTCCTCGCAGTATTTTCACTGTAATTTCGTTGGGCTGTTTCGCAAGTAACAAAGTCGAAACAGCCAAAGTTGATATTATGAATGATGAATTTAATACTTCTTTAATCGATACAGCGTCTACTGGCGTGCGTAGCGACGAAAATTACTTCGTGCCTTTTTTCGTAAGAATAAATATGTCGATAAGCGCTATTCTCATACGATAGTGAAGGCAGAGCACATAAAATTTCGTTATTAGTTTGGAAATTCGATCTCTTGCTAGAAAAGTGACACGATTGAAAAAAGTAAGATAGGGAAAAAGATTTGACACAGACAAAAATCTTGACAAATCTTGAAATACACAATTATTAATTGCTCACATTCTCTTTTTACAATTTAGCTAATATTACATTGATTTTGAGGATCTCTAATAAAATGTTATATATACATATTCTTTACGATTAAAGAAAGGGGAAAATTGTGACATCTCTTGATAAATGCTATAATGTAATTATGACATTCTTATCCAAGTAAAATCTTAAAATCGAAGATTTTTTAGATATGCCATCCTCGTATGAAAATAAAGATATCGGAAGCAAACGACCTGGAGCAAATGCCCATCTCTTCTAAATCTACTCTAATAACCCTAATTGTATATCTTCTGAATTACGTCTGCTCTGCGTAAAATAATACCACCACAGAGAAGTGGAGGTATTATCGAGTATTAATCCAATTACATTACTAAATTCCTCGTCGACCTGTATCGCGAGATTTCCATCTCATTCGAGTTACCTTTGGCGCCATAGTCGAGACTCGATCCCCTAATGGTACCCTTCCAATCAAAGCGTGAATCGAATCACGTTTGGCAACCGGTTTCATGATCGATTAGCCGTTCTGTTTGCTCTGCTCGTGATTACCTTCAGACACATGAACGATCAGAGAAACCAGCGAACAGACTGCTAACCTAACGTAGAATCGTGTCGTTATCCAAGAGATCTAAACTCGAGCGAAGATAGAAATAGGAGAGAGCGTAGGAAATCTTAATATAAACCGTGGCTGGTGGTTAGCTTCACGACCTTAGGAGCAAGAACCAGAGCCGGCACAGACGGCAACGACGAGAAATCATAGACGGCTACGTAATATGGCCGATCACGGTAACTGAAATCAGCTGTCGGCGGCTCGTAATTGTAAACCCACCCTATATATGGACACACGGCGTTGCCGTAACTTTCAGTGAGTTGTAATTAAACCCAATTAGGTCGTAAGGTGAGCAACTTCTGACGCACCTGGCTGAACCGTAAATTACACCGGCAAGTTCTCTATCCGCCGCGACCATGATTACGGTATACGCAACTTTGCAATTTCTGGCCGGAACACCGGTGTCCGGATATCGCTGGAAATTAGACAGTCCGTTTGGCGCGAGGCTCTCGGCTGAAAAGCCGATCGACGCAATCGGATTCTAGTTCTTTCGCGTAATCGTGACTCGACTGGTAATCGCTGGATTTTCTGTTCCCTGCGGACCGTTTGAATCGCAGTTAACAGACACTCGGCGTAATGGACTTCACGAGATCAGGTATTTGTCTATTATTTAAATAGCAAGATCGTAAAGAATTTGCGGTCTCTGGTGGAAAAACCGTTGGTTTAGAACGATCGTGACCGAGGTTGCGATCAGTTACAGGTCGACCTTGTAATTTTATTCGCTGAAGGGTGGAAAGATTTCGAATTACGATTAACACGTCCAATGTTGCGTTGCTTTCGTGCAATCTTTATCTCAAGTGTTAGGTTATCACGCGTGTCACTGCTGGTATATTTACAATTAACGGGAGGGATGTAGCGACAAGTCACGTACGAAGGGATGAATGCGACTGATTTAACTGCATCTGGTAGTATACGCGTTCTACTTGCACGCACTTTGCTTTACAAATGAATTTCTATCGTTGTTAACAGTTTAGTGATCTCATAAAATTGAAATTTCCAGAACGTAAGTTGCGAATGAATTATAACTAGACTGCGAAACTTTGTGCAAATTCATATTTTTGTAAACGCGTACAAATATCTCTTTCACCCTGTGAATATTCTAAAGAGTGCTTCTGATATTTCGTCTATTTTTGTACATTACGTGTATATTGGACATAGAAATTAAATTTTCTACAACTGCACGAACATCCGCAGTCTAATTACGATTCTTTTCTTTTACAAAGAAACATACATCGTAGGCTGAAAGCATCGGATCAGTTTCCCAGCTATACTATCGAATCTCTTCCGTGAATTCTGTTACCAATTCGAAGTTAATACCACAGACGACGGTAGCAATTTCCCTTCTCCCGATAGATTTTCGACTAAAAACCATTCTCAAATACAAGACTTCCTATATCTCCTCATTCTTTAAAAATACGTACTTAAGTTCCACGAAACACGAATCGATTCCAAACTGCCAGCCTGTACACCCGGTCGCTTATTTTACCTATTTAGAAATATCAGTATCGAACAAAGATTTCATCACCGATGATCCACGTAACCACAAAACAATGGTACCCCGACGACCCGAGCGGCGAATTTCAAACTTCCAAACGAACTGTTCTAGCGCTTCATCAATTTCGCGATTCCCCGCCACGGGCAACGAGCGGTTTAATTACCATTCTCAATCAATCACAAGCCGATTCAAAATTCACGGATCTGGGCAATCTGAGTCGTTGCACGAGCGAGGGGAACAGGCCATCAATTTTCTCGAGCAAGAGACGCCAAATAGAATTACTTACACGGCGGACCATTAATCGGATGCGAGGCCGCGTAATCTGTTAGGCGTTCGGTGTGACACTCGCAGGTAGGAAAGAAGCACTGGGTACAGGGGGTTGCGTGTGTGCGTGTGTATATGTGTGAGAGAGAGAGAGAGAGAAGGGTGACGAACGACGGCTGCCAAGGTGAAATGAAAACGAACGATATAAGAAGAAAGAATCGTACACGAGCGAAACACCGCGTACGTGGGCGTTCGTACGAAGTACAGCGGAGTCGGGGGGTGCTCCTCTAGCTCGATCAATACACACTACCAGCAACCCCTCTGCGTCCCACGCCGTCCCTCGTCCATTTCGTTCACCCCTGACACCCTATCCTCCCTATTCCATTTCGAACGACCCCTACTATCGTCGGTTTAGATGCTCGAGACCGCCGTCGTTTAGCTCTACAAGTCTTATCGCGCGAGCGCCTTCTCGCTTTTTTCGCGCCACTCGCGAGAGGAAAAACCGATTAGCGTGCACGCGTTTTTTTTTCCTGACTTTTCACGGCACAGATCGTTCAACCGGGCTTTGTTATCGCGTTCGCGGGTTGCCGTACTTCATCGGGGTTAGACGAGCTGTTTTGATTTCGTTTTAGAATCACGAGGGTGGAATTCCGATCGGGATCACTCGACTGGGAACGCGGCGGAATGTTTGGTCTCGATTTCAGTTTAGGCAGATTGTTGAAAATGTTTGATAGAGTTGGGAGAGTCTTTCGACACTGGATGAGGGTAAATGAGAGTTAGGTATCGATTATATCGACGGAGAGTAAAACACTGTGATCGTGACGCGTAATTGATGTTGAGCCGTTCCACGTTAAGTGTTGCGGCATCTGGCCGCCTTGTATCCGTTGGAAAGCTCCAACAAATTTTGCTTTATTCGATGTAGTTTACGTTAGAAAGCATACGATTGATCACAAAGTATTTGAACGCACGTGGAAACCTTTTATAAATATATCGTGTATCTTTGTGTGGAACATTAAAAAATCTCATCGATATTACGTTGAGATTCGATCATCGCGATTATATCGCCAAATAAGACAAGTTCTTTTAAACACAAAAGTTTTCTATGGTAAATATTCAAATACCTTCGTATGTGTGTAATAAATAACAAATAAGTAACAGATTCGTAATAATATAACCAGGAAATAAACGCAGAAAAGTCGAAGCTTTTTTTTTTGTCTGGTGTCTTTACTCGGATCTGAAACTAAATTTATTTCCATCGTCTTAAAGGATATTCTAAGAAATAGTTGATAAGTGGTATACGAAAAAGGGCACGATACTCTTCCAAATATTATCACTGGAATCGACTGGCTTGCGCAAGAAGGGTAGCCATTTAAGTCTGGTCGAACCGACAACGTATTCCCTGCGGACTCTGCGCCCTTCCAAAGGGTTTCAGGGCTGTACACAGTGAACTGAGGTAATTAAGTTTAGAACGGAGGAAGGAACGCTATGGAGTTCGGTAACGCGTTCTTGCTCTCTTCCAAGATACCGTCTTTCACGTTCAGATTAAATTCTATAAATATCGTATGGCGCCGGAAGTCATGGCTTGAATTTAGATGCGCAAGACTTCTCATTCTTGTGTACAGTTGAGTAATTATTTTCAAACAATATTTCAATATTTATATATAGTGGAAAAATAATGCCCTTCATCGGTATTTTGATTTTTAGATGCACGGTTTCTTCAAATATTAGGTCGTCCGATAAGTTTCTTTCGTTTTATGAGGAAATAATGGATGCACAACATTTTCCCTTTTAAATTATTTTATCGAATTACGTACGATACATTTTGTTCTATCAGAATAAAGATCGCGACGTTCGACAGATTAGGTTTCACGTTTGTATAAAAATGCTTCGTTGTAAAAGATGTGTCTGTAAAGAAAGACACTTTTCCGACAATCCAATACAATAAAACATCCACAGATTAATGAGTTATTTAATAAATCGTGGAAAACTAGTTTGACGCGTTCTTCTCATTTGAGAAGAGTTTGATATTCGGTTATAAAATATATAAACAAATGACGTATCGTGGGAATATGATAGATTGCTTATCTTGCTGGTTGTACAGCACAAGTTTTTAAGCACTTTAGTTTAATAAGACCGTAAATATAAGAGGCGATAATAGCTACGATTGATATTGAAATACGTCTGCTACGTTGGGAAATATACGTATGCTGTCAAATAGCAACACTCCGCGTTTAAGAGTTAACAAGTTAAAAGTACTTACGTACACGTATATAAAATAGACGAGGAATTGACACGAGTTATTTGCCGCGAAATATTAATAAGCAAACTTCTCTAAGGTTCACGCAAGTAAGGAACGAGGTCATTTTGGGTTGAAACGATTACGAAACTATGACAGTTTCGTAATCAGAAAGTTTCGATAAACGATCCGAACGACTTGATAAGTTCTTGGTTCCAAAGGTGACTCATATCCGTGAGAAACACGAAGCGTCGCCGGATATAGTTCGCGTCCACGATCCGTGTATAACTTTGGGTCCCTCGGTTTATCCTTGCCCATCGTTAATTGACTATACCGTGCCTCTCGAGTGAGTAATTCGATTTATAAAAATATTCTGGAAATTGTCTTGGTCTTTCACACCACGTAGAACTGGTAAAATCATCGCTTTGACGAGTTTCAGATCTCTTTGTTCTCTAATTATAAAAACGTGTAGGTGCTTCCGATAAAACTTTTGTTGCTTTCTATTGGGAAAAATAACTATATACGTATACAGGTATTTATTTATAATTATCCGCGTATTTACTATGTGTATAATGGAGAGCATAAGTAAATCGACAGCCACTGCTCTCGTATAAATTTTTTATCCCCGTCAACATTGAACTGGGAAAAAAGTACACACAAACGTTTCGCGCAAATAAAGCTAATGCAAGCAATTTTTTAAATCTACGAATATTTCTTATTCAATTTCGCGCGATGTTTCCTCTGGTCAAATTGTTCGGCTTTAGAAATCTGTCGTTACTGGTTCTTTTACGCTGTTCGCAGAATAAAGGAAAGAAAATGAATAACGTGTTCTAGGAAAAGCTTTGTGAATTTCAAATATACCTATAGTAGGGCATTTAAAAAGGCATTACTGGCGGTACTTTTTAATATTTATACTTTACGTCCTTGAAAATAATAATAATGGAAACAAGCTCTTGCGTGTCGAATAAATTACACAAACAACAAGCGAAGACCGCGAAGTCGCGATTAAAGCGCGAAACTTTTTCGCCGTCGACCGTAAAGCTTTATGATTGACGTCACTAAATCGAGCATTCTCTTTCGGCACGGAATTCGCACGTACAATGCGGTTAATAAACTGTCGGTTCTGAAAAGGATCGCTAGCCGGCTTGCTGGTTTATGAGCTCCCTTCTTCTTCTTTTATTACGATACTCCATGTTTTACCCTCTGTCTTTCAGATCACAATACATTCCCCTCCTCCTTCGTTCGTCTTTTTAAAAAATAGATTTTAATCTAACGGTACGACGTCGGAAGCGTCGACCAGAAAGATATCGATCAACTACGCGTGCAAGGAGTGATTTCATCGACTTCGCTTGGCATTTTATGTTTTATATACGTCTGCAGAACATATTCGTTTATTCGAGGATGAGGAAATTTCATGGTTCTTTCCATCGAAAAATATTTAGGGCTTTTACACGTCGGTCCATTTATCGTATACGTTTTTTTATCGGGCCAAGGGAGAAGTCGAACACGAGCAAAGATAAAATAGGGGCAGGAATATTGACAGCAGTCAACGTGTCCCTTATATGGAATCGCATATTTTAGGTGAGCCAAAAGACTACGTGTTCTTGAAGAGTCAATGTTCAATCGACGTTGGAGGCTCGATATAAACTCTGGCCTTTTTTTCTTTTCTTTTTTTACAGCTTAAATACCAAATTAAGATTCATCGAGTCTTACATCACATACATCGGTATTTCTATCTCTTCCAACATTACCTTTATAATAATTCCAACTCTACATCAAGACTCATACAGCCTCCTGTTAATGGAAACAAAGACTACTTCTGCCATATTACCATAACAAAAGGATATTCTGAAATCCACCACTTCTGTATTCTACGAGTATACGGCCCAACATAACCTTTCAACAATTAAACTGTTCCTTCCATAATAATCTCGCAAATCTCGTACGCGAGACGATGTTTAATACAGAGCCCATCAACATCCGCTATATTAAATGAAAGCAGATTCGCTTCGTGTAACAATGAGAAACTCTACTAATCTCGCAACGACGTAAACAAGCAAACAAGCAAGTACGCATGTACCGTTCGCATAAATTCTGAAAATGGTAACCCCTGTAGCACGATGGCTTCCTGCTCTTCCTTTGCTTGAGACCGTTTTTTCTTTCTTCGCACTTTTTCTTGCGGTAATACCTGTGCGACGTAATCGGCGATCCAGGGAAGTTGGTGCGCTTGATAAGTCTTGCCGCGTGGTGCTTTGTAAAAGCTCGGCCGATTCAGGGGCAGAGTGGAGGACAAAGGCGTCTCGGAGGCTATCACGGATAGGAGAAAGAGTAATACTAGAAAAAGTCCTTCCGGGGTTTCAGCCGAGACGAGATTATCGGGCTAAACTGAAATCCAGAACGGGGACGCCCGTGAACCAGCTGCCCCGCACTGGCTGGCCCCATTCCCGCTTCCGTTTTATGTCGTTTTCTTCTTTTTCTCGTTGCCTGCGGTTCTTGTTTGTCGGACAGGCTTACCTCCCGGACGAATTTTACCAAGGAACTTGTCTATCTGTGTTTCGAGGACGTTTCCTGGAGTGGCTAGTGCAGTTTGCGTCATGTGTCTGCTGGTTATTTTAAAAGACTGACAAGAAAAAGTCTACCGTGGGAATAAGAAGCTTTTTCTTGTCGCTACAATTGAGGACGGGTATTAGGTCTTCGTGATTTTCACAGTAGAACAATGATGAATCGGTTAGACGAAATAAATGGCGTAAAAATTAAATGGATATTCGCTAAATAATGTTGGCAGAAATTCGCGTTTTTAATAGAATGTTTTTAGAAATTTAATAGAATGTGGTTTTAGCAGAATTAAATTAGCCGAGTAGAACGATACTTGATGGCCAGACAGGATAAATAATATCGTCTTACGAATAATGAATTCATATTTTTCACTCGTATTCTTGAATATTATTTACATCTAAATTTCACCGTAAATATATAAATATTCATAGTTTAATAACGACTGATTGTATCTCTCGTTTAGTTTTCAATGAATTTTCCATCAAGAATTTGATTTGTTGAAAGCTACAATTTTTATCTTGCGGTAGATATCATGCTCATCGATAGTCGTTTTTCACCGACCAGCTCTAGGGGAGTACGAAGTTATTCTCGCAAATAATTCTTCCGCGTTTTGAGGAATAGCTCGTGGCTGCCATTATCGTTGCACCTGCGAGTGTTCCACGTTGCTTAAATCGCCGATATCGAAGATTGGTTGTTCCACGGGTAATATACGGAACCGTGCATTTTTAACGACCGGAATATATCTCCGCATCCAACGGTACAACGAGCGAATGCGTAATCTGCGCAACAGCCTGCTAGCTTCGTAGAACGTTCGTTCGTGTTACGGATCGTCGGATCTTCCCTTTTGCCTGTGTTGCAAATATTTCTCTCGGCGATAAACGATTGCTCCTGCTTGTAGATCGATTTACAATCTGCGTCGAAAATGCCGACGAACCCATGAAACGCGACGTTGAGAGTTGTTGCAGATTATGCGGTTGTTTCTTGCCTCGAGATACGTATCAAATATTATCGATGATACGGTTAGGAGATCGTAATTTTACGAGTAAAACTTCAATCCAGGTATTGTGTTTCTACAGGATAGTCATGTGCCAGCAATATTGCTAGTTTGCTAGAAGAGCAATATAAGTTAAGAGATCGATTTGAAACAGAATCTGCGAAGTAGAAAATAATACGACGATTTGAAGATAAAATCCTTTTTCTTCGCGATTTAGGTAATTTCCGATCTTTGATAACAGGATTTGAAAAATCCTTTGAAAAAAGGATTAACGATAATAAAATTAATGATATGACTTTATTAAGCGCAATCTTAGTCTTCTAAATAATTTATAAATATAAGTAGATAGATTTGTAGATAGTTTGTAAATGCTTTCATTTTTGCAAATATCTTACAATCGATTAATTGAAAAACGTATCGTTCTTCCAGCACATGGACGATATGCCATGGTATTTGACATATTTTAACGACCGATCGTGAACCAATTTCAACATATTGTACTTAATAGAATATTTACACACCTGTGAAATTGTCTTTTTGTTTAGCCATAAAACACGTCGGAGCATTATGCAGCCATGAAATTTTGCTCGTTCTGAATGCCTTGAAGGCCTCCAGCGAACCATTAAAAGCTCGTCTACGGCGGACAGACGAAAATACTTGGTGCACCGGAGTCAAGAGGCCCTCCATCGCAAGTCTTAAAAGGATATATTTTTAGCAAGCCGGCCGAAACGTTTCGATGGAGTAACGAGCTAGCTTTCCCCGGAGCGTGCTGAAAGAAACGAGCTCGCGCTGCTGGCAAGACCTTTAGAATTCACTGAACGTCTGTTCTCGACTGTCACATTCTACTTACGAATGACGTACAAGACAATACGCTCGAAAATTGATCTCCTACATTTATCTGTATCAAAATCGTCATGCATCTAAGCTAATTTCACACTCTAGATTGATCTGTATAAAATGCCAACTGACGTGTTAAGCGTTTCCTGATCGATACTTGAAGTTTGTCGACTATCGTTTAAATTAAATTCGTCGTGGTAGAGATAAATGCGTGATCCGGAGTGATAGTGATGAAAATGATGAAATCTATGATTTAGGAGAGCTGCGAATAAAATTGAATTCTAACGAAAAAGTCAATATGTAGATGTAATTATAATGTGTAGATATTAAAACACTTGCTACGTGTAACCGTAGTGGTTCGAAAATTCATCATCAGACTGTGGATGTTCGTGGATTTTTAGGAAATTTAAAGGCACGAAAATGAACAGAACGTACGTAATACGTTAATAAACTACGTAAAATACTCAGTAACTAAACAAATAAACTACGTAAAAATATTCAGTAAAATATTCATTCAAGTACAGTAGTGATTATAATATTTACTGGGTTAAACGAATTTTTCCTCGTGTTCTATTGATTTCCGATACGAACAATGATCTGTTCTTAATGAAATCTTCTAAATTTCACACGAATACTGACAAGTATCGTTTTTGGAAATGAAAATACGTTCCTTCTGAATTATCAGCAATAAGCATTTCCTTGCCCGTAAATATCATTTTATCATAAGTAGCTAAGTGGTATTAGCCGTTTCCATCATCGAGGCTTTTTAATCGCGAACAGTTATAAAATTCTCGTCCACAGAGAGGGCGATTCTACGAATGTTCCGCAAGGTGGTTCTTTAACCGAGGACAGGTACACCGTTGCACACCTTGTGTTATCTAGAGTGAAACGAGCGCCGCTATTACCATTAGAACGGACAGTGTCGGTGGATGATAATGGGAAATGGACGCGTTAGAAACAGTCCAAGTGGCTGGAGGAAAACTGTCGCGACAAACGTTAAGCAGATCGTAAAGTCAAACATTTCGAATCATCTAACTCTTGCTAGCACACGCTATATCGGTCGATGAATACAATGTCTGTTATCGATTGCAGCGATTATTTCTAAAGAACCTTTAGAAAAACTAAAGATAAAAGTTTGTTAACGAGCACCGGACGCGTTTACGTGGAATTCGTCGAAACAGCGATGCGTACAATAACGCGTTTATAATTGGTTTTAGGGATTAACGGGTCGACATTTTGGCCGACTGTCCAATTAGCGAAATACACTTCATGGGATTGTCTCCATTTAACGAGATTTCCCGACTGCATCATCCAAATTGATTTCGAATCGTGCGTTTATCGAGGCTTCCTCTCTTCTTCCGTTGGGCGGTGATCGCGGAGGCGAGAGATTCCTAGCGATTCGCTGGAATTCCGCTCGTTTCCGGCTACGCGTGCATGGAATTGCAATGTTGCTCCTTCGAGCTATTTTCCGGATGATATCAAAGCGCGAACGCGGCCGTTGCAAATGGGAATTGGACTGGTGTAACGGTAAGAATGGCGGGGGTGGAACAGATGGGCCGGAATTAGATGAGCAAAGTGAATTCCCGCAGTGGCGGCAAATAAAATTATTCGGTAATTGCTCGGTTTCTTTGTCTCGAAGCGATTAAGCCGGATCTCCGGGAGGTGCGCCAGAGGAAGATCGTTCAATTAGAGAGAATCTGTCGTTGTCACGTTAATGGAATACACGAGTAAAGCATGCCCTGGAGGAGCGACGCTGTATCGTGGATTTTCTAAGTGGTGCGAAGGCACGAGCCCGCGAGGAATAAGCTTGGCAAGTTTTTCAACAAGGGAATAAGTGCCGGATAGTAAAACAGAAGAGTGGTTGTAAAACTCTATAACTTTGAAAATTGTTTCCCGAAGCTCTTCACGGGAATATAACTCTGAGAAGGGAGCAGCGTTACGTCCAAAATTGATCTGTGAAATTCAAGAGGCCCCACGAGGTGAACACGATGAACACCGAAGGCAAACGTCCAAAGGAAAAATCTGTAATAGGCTGAGAAAAAGGGAGAGAAAGAGAGAGAGAAAGAGAAAACAATTTTGACAAGACCGGCCAATTCTTTGAAATCCTCACGAACACAACGAAAACCGTGTTTGCTCGCGCATGAATTTTGTACAGCTACTAGATTCTGGCGTTGGAGAGATGGGAAAGACGTAGGCGCGGAGCCAGAAGAGAAAGAGGAGGTACGATCAAAGAGGAGCGAGGGAGTGATTAGGCGGCAGGGAGAGAGCACGGCGGAAAGCCGGTCGAAAGGGAAGAAGGACGGGTAGGATCAGACGGGCGAAGTGGATTCTAATTTTAGAGAGACACCGTGTGTATCGAGCCCGTGTGTCTCGATGATCACAGAACCAGCCCGGTTGATGATACGAAAACGCGTTCAAGTGCAGCCTTGCAACGAAATACGATTACGACGTGCTCGCCACTTTCACGAGTACTTTGCAAACAACAACGACGAAATCCTCCTTGAGTCGCGTCGAAACTGTCGACTGTTCCACGTTTCTCTCCTAAATTCGACGACACACGTGCGATACATTCATCGATCGAGAATACAAGGCAAGTAAAACACCGATGTTAACCTTTTGAAGTATAATTTATTCGAGTCTGAAGGAACCACATCTCGGAGAATTAACAGACACCATTTAGCTCTGCCACTTTTACACCGAAGTTCTTTCGATACTTATAATTAATATTCTATCAATCGTCAAATCTATAGCTACCCGTCCTTCTAAAATTTTTCTTCGTTAAACGAAACTCACATTTGCTCCAACGTACCAACAACAGGAGTTTAATTTCGATCTAGTCGATTCTATACGACCAAGCAAGAATCGTTCCCACTACAATTAGTCGATCGATCTACGCGTCGATAGACAAACCAAGTGTTCTATTTTCATTTTAGACGTCGTAACTGGAATCTCAATATCTTTTATTGCCATGTTGCAACCTAACAGAGGTCGACATCACGTACGTAGTATTAAAATTAATTAAGAAGGTACGGTGACAACGTTCGAGTTTAGTTCATTTATTTGGACGAAAACGAAGCGATGTATGGGGTGTCGGCGACTAATCAATCCGAGATCAAACTCGCTCGCAGAGAAACGACCCGACGGATCCGGCAAGCATCACGAGCTTGTCGATGGCTGAGAACGTCGCGTTCTTTATTTGTACGCGTTTCGCGGCGGAATGCCACGCGACTCTATTTATAAATCCCCCTTGAAAGCGATTATACTCGAATCGTGGTCTCTCCCCGCTATAAAATCCATTTCACTGGCGGCGAGCCGCGATTAACGAGGCATTGAACGTTCTCCGGCTACGAAAGGGGAGAAAGGGCCGACAGATCGGCGCCAGCTGATCCCAAGTGCAAGTGCGAGTGCTCTGGAGGACATTTGGGTTTAATTAACGATTGTCGCCAGGGTTAGAATGGCGAAGTGGCCCAGCTGAGCGTGCCAGCCTCGATAGATCGGTTTCCACCTGAAAAAATCCCTGTGTCCTTCCTATTTCCCTCTTTCGTATCTTTTCTTTTTTTTAGCTGTCATCCATCGTTCTTCCCCTCGATCTATCTCTGAAAACGAATTAATAAAACGTTTGGGTGACACTTGAGCGATAGATTCCGACTTGACGACAACATATTACGACGAATCGATATTTTCAGGTAGCGAGAAGAACGTTGATGGATAATTTTGCGCGATATCCTCGTTGCAATATGGATTAGCTAATCTATACGGTTAAGATAACTTTAACATACTTGCACTAACTTTATTACGTTCTCGTGTTTATAAACGAAACTCGGTTTAAACAGCCGTCACGTTAACGGGCTAAACCAGCCGGTCGGATATATCCTCTGCACCGAGTTATTCGCAAAGTGGGTTAGATAAATTCTCAGCTATTTGCATTTCGAGCACGGATCACGTTTGTCTATCGTGGGAGGTTCGTGTTACCAGAAAACCGAAGGAGAAGCCTTGGTAAAAGAAATAATACCATCGTTTATATTTGTATGTACAGGCCATTTTAGGATTTTTCGGCTAATCTTTCTCAGGATATCCTATGGATACAAAGAAGAGAAGGGTGTTACATAACGTTTTCTAAAAATCATAATAAAAATAGGAAATGCGAAGAAAGCAATATTTCTGATTTCATACCATCAAACTCTTATTGTGAGGGTAACACCGAAGAAAAAGGTTTATCAAGTGAAATAAAAAATTGACCGATTAATCGATATGAAAGAGTATATGAACTCTGAACATAAAATGAACTCTGTAAGAACAATAAATTCAGTTTTTTTCATCATTGTCCTTTTTTCTGAACAGATCGGTGAACGTTTTGAAATGGGATATTAAGAGCTCGTGATTACATTGACTAAAAAAATATTCTTATAATACCAGTGACGGCAACCTTTCATATTTCGTATTTTTGTTATAATTTTTTAACGAAAGATTACCAATGAAAACGATTAAATCTTTATACGATAAAACTAAGATATAATATCGTAGCTTGGATCTGTGAAAATCAATGGTTAAGGCAACTAGATCTACGTTTCTGTACATAGAATATATCATCAACCAGAAAATTTTCGAACACTCGGACATCATAAGAAATCTTGCTGATTATCCACCATCGACTTAAACAATTTCAAAAAGTTTTTAAAACACTTTTCACGAACTTGGATGGATTTTCTCGGCGAGGTACGAAGCGCGCGCGTCGAAGACTGCGCCAAAAGAAAAGCAGGAACGGGGATCGCGGTTCTCGCTAACCGTCCGATCGATATTCGCATAACAACGACGCAGCGCCATCACCGCGATGCGGAGGCCAGATTACGCCGGCTTAATCGTTCGATCGCCGTTATCGAACGGAGGGCCGACTGGCGAGCTGGCGACTCGAAACGAAGCGAAGCGCGTGCACGCGAGAAGCAAAGTGCAGTCATCGAGCGCGCAATCCCTCGCTTTATACGTAATAACGCAGCCACGCGAGGGTAGCTTTTATCGACCACCCCTTCGCGTCTAGTACTCCTAGCCTGCCCCCTATACATTCTATCCGCCCCTAGAATCCTCCAGCAGACTACTTTTTCAAACGGACAGGCTTCCGGGCGAACGGTAAACTCGCAACGCGCAACTTTGACGACCTCCCCTAACACGTTCGAGCGGAGGAACAGCGCGAATCCCTGTTTAACTCGCGCGAAAGATCGCTCGACCGGCTGCCCCTTCAAATTTTACTTTATTTACACCTACCCTCTGTTGGTATAACGATAATGCATCGTGAAGATCGCTCTGTGTATTACGACCAACTTTCGTTCGATTGCCCCTACGAATTGTAATTTATTTATGCCCACTCTCGATTATTACAACAATACCGTATTATATATTGTATTTTAAAGCTTGCTCGATACATTGAAATTTTATTTTATTTGCATCTATTCTACGTTAGCGCGACAATGCGTACGTATCGTATTTGCAAAGGTAGTTTCATCAAGTGCCTCTTACGAATTTCATTTCATTTACGACTATAATGCGTTCATGTAACAATACTGTACTATGTTCTATATTTTCTTCGTAGGCTTGAGAAGTATCAAATTAAGAGAAATGAATGAAAGGATTGGAAAAATGTGAAATTCAAGCTTTCGAAAAGAAAAGAACGGAAAGAGCGAAACATTTAAATGTGCAATGTATGGAAGGAGGTGTTAAATAAGTGAAATAGCGCAGACAATTCTTTGGTTCTCATCCACTGAAAGTGTCGCCGTGCAAGACCAGAGTGATTCATTCGTAGCTTAGGAATACTCTAGAGACGAAGGCCGTCCCCTCCAAGGATTTATACCTTTCGCGTACACGAGGATCAGTATTTTCAATTTGGTAGGTTGCTCGACAATTTTATAGCACGAATGTCTAACCATATGTTCGCGAAAACAGTGACACGGAATTATCGAAGTTCGTTCATGCGAGAGGGAACGTTTCGCCGGACGACAACGTGGAAATAAAATAAATGGATAAATAAATAAGCAAATAAATAAAAATGGAGAGACAGGTTCAGCGTGAAAACGGTGGCAGGTCAGCGCGGGTTCGATAACTTTTTTCCGCCATCCGATCCATTTCACGCAATGCTGAACAAAATGCGGACGAGAATTTGCGCCGCGCAGCGGAGAGACACGCACTTCAGCAAGCGAAGCGTGTGCGCCCGAGGACGCAGTGTCGTCGACGATTGCACCAGCTTGTCACGACGCGACGCTCTGATCGATCGTGTCCGGCGAACGATGCGCGTCGATCGATCTATGTGTGAATCACGATCGAGGCTTTTCGACGATTCAATCGTTCGTAGGTTCGGTCGCGAGTGGGCGCGATCATCGACAGAATTTCAAGTGCAACTTCTCACCGGCTGCCTTTTTTTTCTCTTTTCTTTTTTTTGAAACGTATGAGTGAATTCAACAGAAGTACACACAGAGGCGACAAAAATCGAGGAATGAATACGTACGTAATGACCGCGAAAGAAAGAAGAACCGAGAGAGACGTTCCCAGAATTATAATGCGGTCCCAAAATTGCTGAACGAACGCGTCGGTGCGACTTCCCCTAGCCTGGGATCCAGCGGAGCGTCGTGGTTCGCACGGCAGTGGAGCGAATCAATATTTTCTTCCAGCGACTTTAAACTTCGATTACCGGCCTCCACTCGTTTCCAGACGCTTCGACGTCGCCAACTTACACCCGTTCGCGAATAAAGAGGCAGGGTAGTCTAGCGGAGAGGGTGACGAACGGGTAGGAAGGACGAGCAGCAGCGAGGACGAGGGAGGAGGAAGGGGGTGGCCGAGGGAGACGAGAGCGAGATAAGGAGTTCGTCACTACGAGTACAGGGGGCAACGAACTTTAAAACGGGAATCGGAACCACTTACAGTCAGCTGCCACGAAGATCAGCGTGCAACGGGAGTCGCGGCACGAGCTCGACCTCCACCGCGCCGGGATTGTTATTCATTTAGAAGCGTGCTAATCAATACTCTCCTTCTTCTAATTCGGCCAGGTGGATCGTCGTTGCACCGCAGTCAAAACCGATTTCGAATTTCCAACGCGAAATCTCTTTCAACCGTACCGATGGTCTTACCCAATTTACACGGGGAGAACGTTCGTTTCACCGGCACGAGATCACCGGAGCAGCCATTCGGCGAACAACCACCGTTCGATTTTCACGCGAACGATTCATCGAGGCGGGGGATGATATGTATAGAGAACGCGGAGAGAAAAAGAGAGAAAAAGAGAGAGAGAGAGAGAGAGAGAGAGGGAGTGAGAGAAACGAGAAAGAGTTACTCGAAAAGGTATATGAAAAACACGACGACAAAAACGTCACAACCTCGCAACGGTCGACGACAGACTGAGCGCCGTTCGAGATTGAGGCGGTACATTTCGCGCAACTTCGTGTCGCCTCGGTGATATTCGTCGCGGGCCATGACGTCATTCTGCCGTACCATCGCGTGCCCATACTACTGGCGCCTTGCGGTCGCCCGCAGGTGGATCACGATGTATTTTCCAGTTACGAATGTTCCGCCACTTTTTCTTACCGCTTTTCTTCGAATTTCCGCAAGCCAGCGGAATGCAAAGCACCGTATAAGCCGCTATTTGAATTAGACGCTTCCGTCGTTGTTGGAATGTCTTGTGAATGCCTGCAATCAGGGCTCGTTTGCCTGACTGACTATACGGTTGATCTCTGCTACTTTCTTTTCAAACACACGCGGGGAATTACGGTAGTTAGAGGCCGTATACGTTAAGTTAAGATCATGGTGATTTGAAAATATTCAAATAAACTCCGAAAATCACGCTATTAGATTGCAGCCAGGTCACGCGATACTATGTAAGTAGAAACAGAGAGTAAGCGAAGTTCAAGCGTAAAGCATGATCTTCCTTTACTTGTTCTACTATGTGGCTTTTGTCTCTGTGGCAAAAGTAATTGGCACGTGCGCCGGGTTGGTGACATTAGTTAGGATCACGCGAATTTGAAATCAGTTCGATCGCGATAACGTAATCTATGGCCGGGGAATATGGAACTACGAATACGCGTAATCCTTAATGCATGGTTGTATAACGCGACAAGCTCGGTTCTTTTAATCGCGATTCTTCGTTATGATGGATACGAATTTTTAATCCTTTCAGTGCGAGTACAATTTCATAAATTCTCCTCTTCAAGCGCGACAAAAAGACAAGATCAAATATGATATAATTAACAAATACAATGCATGTCGTTCCTCGTTGACGCCAGCCAAGTTTAAAGGGTCAAATGCGAAAGTTTAAGAATAATATAAAACAACAATGTAAAATCGCAAACAACAGGTAAAAAAATGATGAACAAATATAAGCAGAAAATGTATGTAATCGAGTTAGAAAATTTGCAAAACGCACAGCAAGCACGGCATTAGTAGATTGGAAACACCGATCTCGCGGCTTTCATTTCCCCTATTTTCCTGGAACTTTTCACCCCGCTCTTAATAAACGCGAGCTACCTACGGAGAGGGCAGAGAAGTCCGCAAAGTAAGTTCGAAAGTTTGGCCTGGCACGCACGTACACAGACACGCGCGACGAACCGGTCCCAGGAACAAGCCGAACACAGCGCGGAAACGCGAACAAGCGCGGCTCTGTTTGCCGACGAAGAAGTAGTTTGTCTAATTGACTAGATAAGGTGGAAGTTGCCAACAGCAGAAACGACTTGTTTACGCAAGAAACGAGTCTCCTCGCTATATAACCAGGCTGTGATCGGCGTCGCTGTAGGAGTGTAAGGGAGAAAGAAGTGGAGTGGCTTTCTTCCCGGTGCAACGCTCGGGAAATCTTCCAACAAGATGACTCATCGATTGGAATGGAGGTTTTTAAAAGGTTCTTGCTGTACGAGACTATTTATGCGATTTAGCGTCCATTGAATTCGAGGAGTACGATTCTTTCGAACGTACACGTGCTACCTTTCATCGTGCAGGGCAAACGCAGCCAGATAAATATTTTCCGCATACACGAGAGAGAAAATGGAACAAAAATATCCGTGAGCAGGTTATTTATTCATCGAGTCTCGCCATCGAATCTATTACCAAAGAGGGGATTAAATATTTTCCATGGCGAGACAATAAAAACAGCGTGCAAACAGCGTACACGGGAAACGGCGCTCGATTTTGCGTGGAAAAACCAGTGGAATAACAGTGTCTCCATTCTCATTCTATTACCTTTTTCGCTCGCGTATGAACGAATGTAACCGTAACAAAGATAAAAGGCAAAGAAGGAATAAAATAATTCTTGTCTCGTTTCGACGTCACCACTGTTTGAATATCGGTTCTGCGAGACGATCGGAGGAAAGCGCACGGACGATCGAATTATGGTAGGAGGATCCTTCGTTCTTCTTCTATGCCCTGTGTCCCGTTGATTCATTTAATTAACAGATTCCTTTTGAATGGAGGAAACGCACGCGTGCGTGCAACGCAGCCGGAGATTACGAGACAGAATTCGACACAGAATGCCGCAGCCCAATCAATAGAGTACACTGGCCCCGGCCTTATCGAGTGCATTCTCTCGATACCAGATATATTGCCGCTCCTCCTAAACGAGCTGCATTCTCGTCCACGTGACCGAAGTGCCGCCGCTTCGTCGTCGTCCTCGATGCTTTCCTCCCCGGAACCAAACGCGAGGGGTTGTTCCACCCTCATCTAGCCGGTCGAATGGCTGGAAAGAAGGAAATGGCGGTGGAAATAGAGGAGAGGGAGGGTTACCGCCGGTCGTTGGCAACGATTGAGACAAAGATGACGAACTGATAATAACGCCGGGGCCAACCATTCTCTCTGTATCCCGTGGGAGAGACGGCGCGCGGTCAGATTCTCTCTCGCTCCGCCAAATAGAAGAATCGTTCCTTCGATTCTGTACCCGATATCTATTATCTCCTTTCTAAGGGAGAGAATTGTTATTGTCTGTCCGTTGTAAAATTACCACCGATAAAGCAGCGACCGTTCGTCGACGAGCAATCTCGCGTATCGGCTTCGCTATCCCTGCCAGCGCGATAACAAAATTGTTGCCGAAACAATGTGTCCGCAGGAGAAATATCGACAGCCGCGCGCCCGCAGTTTTCTCTTTCTTTTTAGAGTCCAACGAGAGGAGGGGAATCTCGTTCTCCCTGTTGGGCCACCCAGGTTAGTTCGTTTGCTCCATGTAGCTGCAATTGTTGCTCGATCGAGTCGCTTCGTTATTGAGTCGATTACAGGGGCAGAATGGAATTGAACGGCGATACCGGGAAAAACGTTATTGCATGCGAAATGGTCGTGCTCGAGTAGCGCGAGAATATATACGAGTCGTGCAACGAGACGGCGGTTTTTATTGGCGACATTTCTCTCCGGCTCTTCCCCGTGCATAAACCGCGAGGAAAAGGAAGCTAACCACGAGGAAAGGGCTCGCCAAACCGGTGCTGAACGTCCGAAGTAAAATAGCTCGAGCGTTTCGTAAGCATAATTGCAGATAGTATCGGAGCCCATCGAGGTAGAACGCCAGAGGGTGGAGTTTTATGGATTCATTCGTCACCACCCTACCGTCCGTTATGTATAGCGGTGCTTCATCGCGATATTCACCTCGGTTTCCACCATTTCCGTAATTGATAGTCGTTTTCTTTAATTTCCCTGTTTATTTAGCGGCTCCTTGTTGTTAGAAAAGAGAACCGGAGCGGGGAAACATCGATTATCGCTGCTTCAAACGTAACTTTTACGTATTATATCGATCGTCATTTTGCAACAATTTCGCGCCAACGTTGGATTTCGATTCGAAACGATATGTGGGGATGGCTCGTTGATAGGCGCGTCGAGTATCAGGGATACATGATGGACGGCTTGCAAACTGTGTATCACATCCGACACTGATGACGAGATATCGCGTGTACCAACCAGCCTGTGCTTCTCATGATTCCCCACTGCGCAAGTTAATTACCAGGCGAGGCGGGAGAACTCGCGTAAACTCGATAAGGATGTCCAATACCCCCGAGTCTTCGACCTCGGGTCTCGCGACAGAATTTCTAATCACCTGCCAGGATTATCGACGCCTTTGAAACAAGTTCGTCCCCTAGTCGCAAGTTTCGCGGTTCGTGCGCCGCCAGGAGCTCGTCGCGTCGTCGTCTTCGAAACGACCCGCCGAAATTTCCTCCTCCCTTGTGGTCACCGCGTGAAATCACTTCGTCGAACATTATACAACCCTACGCGACCTGGACAACTACGTTTTACGCGCAACTTTACGAGGGCGTTAAGGTAGGTTCAAGGTCGATTTAATGACGCTCTTCAGCCTTCTATATATACGTCGTAATTTTATACTTACGTCAGAATAACACTTTTATATTTCGATAATTTGCAAATCGTTATCCGATTATAAGCGTAATGTTTAAAGAATGCAGTTATCGATCGAGTTAGTAAGTGGACAGTAATCAACCCTTAAACGGATAGTGCATACCATTTAAAGATTGCAGGAAGGGAACACGATACATACTTAGAGTTTTGTTGGTTCTTCGATTTTAACGTCATTCTATCCTTAGGAATAACTACAAGAATAGATAAAATCTATTACGGCCAAAGGTAAACAAAGTGCCTTAGTAATTTTGCTATATCTATAACAAACGAGATAAGTAATTTATTATATTTTCACTATAATTAGCTTACGCGAGATTTGTACATTTTGTATGATTTTGGGCATAATTTGGTCATTTTAGAATTATATTCGTATCACAACATTAAGTACGTTACATTGTTATCTTATTACATGTGAAAAAATCATGGATTTAAGGGTTGAACAGTTAAATATGATTGCAAGAATCATATCTCACGAACAGAAGGGGAAGAGACAAGCTGGAACGTCCCGTTTTTAATATTGGACTGAGTACATACATCAGACCGGCGAATTATTTCGGGTGAGGCGACGAATGTGGCGCACGTCCATAACGATGGATAGAGAAATTACGGGAAGGGCGAACGGAACACGATCCCCGAGTGCTGCTCCAACGAAGACGATAAATTAAATCCAGGAGCTAAGCGCAGACTCGCGTGAGCAATGAAATTGCTGAACCGGAAGTTATCATGGCTCAAAGCGGCGCGGCTCGCTGGATCTCCTGAAATTTCGTTATCACGCTGGCCAACGGAGAGAACGCGACGCGATGAGAAACGACGAGAAAGGCGAAGAGAGAGAAAACGAGCCGAGAGATAGGCGCCAGGAACAACGGACGACACGTAAATCGTTTAACGTCGTTTATCGCGTGTCAAGGAGCGGAATGTTTTCAAATCGTTTGGTTCTCGTGCTGGCGGAAGTTCGTTAGCCGTTCGATGAGTAAAAATACGAGACGATGCCAGTCGCCGACCTATATTTCCAACGGGCTGCGTCGATCGTTTGATTAATATTTCTTGAGCGTGAAATTTTCAGCTAGCGACCGATCGAACTCGAGCCCATGTGTTACGATTAAACGACACTTCAGCCAGTTGACTCGTCCATTTAATTCGAACGATCGAATCGCAAGAGAGAAAAACGAATAGAAACGTGGAATTTACAGCTTATATATTCTCCGTGTTGAGAGTTCTAAATCGAAGAGTTTCCCGAAAAAAGACTTTATAGATCGGTGGTACATTTATTGACGGCCAGTGCATTTTCTAGTCATTTGGATAAATTATGAAATTTTTATTTAGTTTACACATATGAAAATAATAAAGCATAATTAGCAAAATAAAAACCTATGCAGAAGTTTGTTGTACCTTTGCATACTATGTGCATTTTGTTTATTTTTGCACCTTCGAATTTCCCATAAATATGTAAAAATCCGCGGTCTAATAATTACAAGTTAAACTTCAGTAATATTAAAAACTAAAACTAAAACTACCAATGCAATTTACTCAGTTCATCATTTTGTACGGCGAGTTCTTTCTCAGAAAACTTTTCTGGTTCATCCTTTATGAAACCTAGCCTGATTCGAGTCATTGTGCATCTTTTGCGATTCAGTGTAAATTATACAAATCTCGACATTGGGAAATTCCTAGAAACATAAATACATCTTCACGAAAACATCGACATTCTCATTACTGAAAAGACTGTCAATAAAAGGAAAAAAAGGTTGCATTTTTAACGACCAATAGGAATACAACGCTCAAGATATTCGTGGAGCTCGATTCGTTATTGTATTCGTGGCGTGACAGTTTTTCTCGACAAAATAACAGTACGATTTTGGAAGTCGTCAGAGGGCTTCGTATCGTTAGTAATTCTCTTTCGTGCGTCTCGTTTCGCGTTGCGATTCTTGTCTCTCTAGTCAGGTATTACGAAAACGAACTAAAGGGACGAAAATAGAGGGTGACTGGTGTAAGACAGAGTTACGATTCTCGCGGGATGAGAGGGACAACTTCGTAAGCAGGAAAAAGAAACGGTCTTGGTGCGGTGTCGAGGGTCCACTCGAACACGATTCTGCCTTCCTATCCTCTCTCCTTCTCTTTCTCTTTCGAAGGAAACCAGGGAAACAGTAGACGAGGCTTGAATATTTATTCATAGTTTTTTCAGCCACGGTCTGCGTCCACTCGATTCCTCCACTCAGACTTCCGCGAATTGTCCGTCCGCGGAGAGAGCACTTCATTTCGAATACCGGAGCTGGTAAACCATCGGTCCAACATTCTGTACAACGTTAGTCCAAATAATTTGCGCGTATATACGCAGTTAAGTGCGACGTTACCTTCGTGTGTACGGTCTGTCACAATTTTATTCCAGACGAGATCCAGAGACATGATTTATTAACCCCGAGACCGATGTCGACATCTTCCGAAGGAGGGAATGAAAATGAAGGTTCAATGAATATTTTCCAATGTCTCGTTTCGTCGTAATAAAAGAATCGTAACATCGTTCTGCTGTTAAGAATAAATTGTTCGCAGAAATAAAACTGAGAAGTACGTATGTATCTATAAGGCTATGGTTACGTATTCGTCTCACGGTTGCGTGTTCGAATGTACTGCTATGGCGGTCTGAACTCAATACATGAAAGAGATCAAATATGTACATAGATCCTTACGAATACGCGAATTGCGATCTTCAGATGTTGCGACGTTGCGGAACGTCAGTTTGTTCAAATACGCATCCGTCGTAATCGTGTCTTAAAAAGATCGAGACAAATAAAGGATACAATAGGAGGCTGCGTCGGTTCGAAGTCAAAGGTTCCAAGAAATCTTGGTTACGCTTAAAAGCGAATTTATATGACGCGACTCAATTTAAACGTGAAAGGATGAAAAGCGGTTCGCGTGGCTGTCGCAGCTGCTCGATCCATCTTTCTCTCTCGTCGATCGATTGTACGGTGCACTTGGTTACAAGCATCGTAGTGCACCTTGCTACAAAGACCTTCGCACACTCATAGCGGCGACTTGCATTGCAAAGCACTTCCGGTCGAGAGGATCCTTCTGTTGGTGACTCCCCTAAGGGGGGGAGGTAGGGACTTGTACGAAAGGGTCAAAGGGTAAGAAGGGTTCGTTGGCCCTCTATCAACTCCCCTACCCCCCGTATAGGTCATCTAGTATCAACCTGTGTTATCCGTATGCATTTACTTGCGGTTGAAACTCATCCCTTCTACACGCCCGCTTTCAGTCGCCACTTTATTTTCCACTCCCCTTTCCTGCCAGACGATCAACGATTACGCTTCAACCGGAAGTCACGACCTTCTGCTTCGATCCTTTCGTCCTTGACGATCCACGTCGTTTGATTTTTATTTCATCTAACTTTTTACGACATAATGATATGGGAATGTTATTAATAGACCGTGGATATTTACGTAAATTTATATTTTTATGCGAGCGCGATTATTATTTATTCAAGATTAATATATTATTTAAGCATTTCTTTCATGTACTAGCTATTATAACGAGTATTTCACTCTGGATAAATAAATTTCCCTTACGCTTTCTCGTCGAATTAACGTTACCACTTTAGAGAAATTCGCCAAAGAAATAGATTTTCATGTTCACTCTGTATTTGCATATTTCAATATTCACGAATTTTCCTCTCTGACTTTGCTACATCCAATGTACACAATGCACTCGTGGATTTTGAAAAAACAAGTTCTTGTCGAAAATGTTTACACTCGCAATTTCGAAGCCGTGGCGAACGAGCCGGACGCGCGCGTCGAAATTGCGAAATTTTCTCGTATACCTTCTAGTGCCTATCCAGTGCACACCGACAGTTTATTCCAGTTGCGGATCTTTGACGTTGTATTGCTGATTTTTCTACGTTTCCGCTCTGTCTTTACAAATACAGCTCACTCGTGTTCTTAAACGAGAGTAATTTTTTATCCCGATGCGTTTCCGTGTACCGTTTCGAGGAACGATTTGCGTTCACGTGGAACGTTGCAAAATAGATAGAGCAGTTAATTTTGCATAGGGAAACCGAAACGCCCCTCCGTTCGAGTGGACAGCGGTCGGATCGTGGAACTTTACGACGCTGCTCACGCACCAACGATTTTTGTCTCCGGAAACTGACACGTTTTTCAAGCTCTGTCGATTCCTCTTTTAGCTGTGCTTGCTGTACACGTGGAGCGTTCCAATGGAAAATTCTATGCATTTTTACAAGATTCCCATTCTTATTATTTGCTTGCTTAAAATAACTACCAAAACCATTGCCATTATATAGAGATTATTATAATTGTAATTTTAAATTACCCATTATAATTTTATGTGTTTTGAGAATGCAAAATTTTTGTAAAACTTGGTCGATTTCAGCGCTCATCCGCTCGTAGCCGAGGCATCTAGGGAGACGTAACCCCTAGAGCGATTCGTTCTCATAACACGCGTCGACACATTTCTCGCGCCCGGAGGAAAACTTTCTTTTTCCGCCACCTATCGTTCTGGAGTGGTTCGCGAAGATGAGAGCAGAACGATTCTGTAGAGAGAAAACACGGAGAAGAAAAGTTTACGACGTGACACGTGTCTCACGTGATAAACCGTTTTCATTCGTTTCGCGTTTCTTATCTCGTTTTAATGCGTTTGCATTTTATTATACAATCAGATAACACGTAATTACGTTCCACAATGAACGAGAAAGAAAAATATGTCACAGAGAAAACGTAAAAATACCTATATCTATGTTAATGCCTTCTGTGCTTTTAATAGCTGGAATGTTTAATGGCACATTTGACTCATTTGTACGATTACCATTCGTTAGAGAGCTCTCCATGGCGAATAATTAAGGAAAACAAACATGATAAACTAAATAGGTCGGAATAGTTTGGTGACTTTGATGAAGCGAGCATCAAACGGGCGAACAAAGTCGCGTAATCATTTTAATTAACGCAACGACTCGTTTTCACGCGCGGATCTCTCCTTCGCGTTGACGACTGTTTCAAGCGCGTCACGCGTTCCTCTGCCACGTCGCGGTAAACAAAGGCCACGAAGAACAGAAATTTAACTCTCAATTAACGGCCGGTCCGCTAACGAGCCGTGCCCGGCCAACGTTCGTTATACGAGGGTGTCGTCCCTCCTCCGCGACGACGCCCCTTCTAAGGACGACGGCTGCGTCAGGACGAATTATCGCGCTTAAGGGAGCGTCAGAGAGAAACGGAGAGAACGTTAGAGAGAGTGAGAACGCAATGCGCGCGTCTCAACGCTATAACGACGTACTCCCGCGGCTGCTCCCGTGGCCGTTTAATTATCGCCAAGCGTTAATTACGCTGCGATTAAACCGGCCAACGGACCGACCACAATCGCGCGAGCTCCGCGAGAAAATTCAAATTTCCCGCGCTTGGCCTGCTATCGGAAATCCTCGTGCTTAGTTGGTGGGTATTTGCAGTAAATTTGAGGAAATTCGGGCCAATCTGGTAATTAAGAAGTTAAATAACTCGGAATGAGATTAAGAATGCCACGTTAATATTAACACGTTGATTGCTATATCAGCCTAGTCTACTCGTCACTGGTATCGCCATGATATCATAAAATATTCTTTCCATAGTTTCGAAACATCTCAGTACCTTTTTCGTGCCATCGTTGTTTCTTTTCGTTCAAGCTAAAGTATTTAGTCTTTATAGCCTGTGAGATGTAATTCCGCATAAAATCTAAAAAATCACAGGGAGTTTCAAATATTTCGACATATCTGAAGAAACGAACAAATACTGGATAGGATAATTTAACTAAGAAAAGAAACACAAGTACTAGGATCAGTTAAAGTACTCAAAATTAACGAAACGATCATAGTTTCAATTTCCAGTTTTAGTATCGTCGAAACGATATAAAGTACTGAATATACCACAACGCGTTTAACTTTATTCTTCTAATAAGATATTATATTATATCTGGATATAATAATGTGTCATGCTGAAAAGCGCAAAATCATTTCGGTGTTGTGAACAAAACGTGCTAAATTGATTGACGAAACGTACAGCTGAATGAAATCGACTGACAATCAATGCGTTAAAGAACCAAATTATCCGTGAAATTATTATTATTAAATTGTGGATATTCATGGATTTATAGGGCAATTAAAGAGGATGCACATGGTATGCAAACAAAAAATATTCAAAGCAAAGCCCCGATTGTAGTATTTAGTAGACGAAACAACTCTGTATTTAGATATCAATTGTTCAGTTAAGTCCATAAAAGTATGAGTCTGCATAAAGATTATTCTAAAATTAAATAAAAGGTAGATAACAGGTAATATAAAAGTTGACATAAAATATTGAATTATCTCCAGTTATTACGTTGTTGTATATACATACGGGTCTTTCGTATTCGAAGGTGTGCGTGTTAATTTATTTAATGAAATTTAACGTTGATCATTAACGTTGATCAAAATTGTTCGTGCTGTTCTTTGTTCGTGACGGACAAGGGAGCGAGGGTGGATCAATTATTGCTAGGAACTTGTCCCTGACATCGGCGGGGCTGCGTAAGTGGTCCCCTGGAAGCGGCGTCGAGATGAGGCCGACACGTTTCGTCGGGATCTCAAGGTGAAAACAGGGACCGCCGCGTGGCTTTGAGTTAGCATATAAATGAAATTCGCCGTGGTCCGGTGAATGCCAATGGACGAGACGAGGGTTTCGACCGTGTTGCACGTGTGTGCAACACGCGGACCGTTTTCCTCCGAGACGCACGCGGCCTTCGAATGATTATATCTTGCGAGAGGCTCTTTGTCTACGGAAACAATTCTCTGGCTAAAGCTGTATCGATTTCAACCCCTCGTACTTTATTACGAGGAGCATTGAGCAATTCATACGAGATACGATTCTTTTCTGTAAGCCTGTTTTGAAGGTTTCAGTCTTTATCAACGTAACTTTTTTTCAGTATAAGAAAATGCTACTACGCTCACGTACAATTTCAGCTTGCTTTTGGGATTATCGAGAACGAGGATTATACGTATAAACTCTTCTATGGCAACAGCGTTTGAATTTGATGAAATTGTGCGAGTCGGTAGTGATGCGTACAGAGAGATGCTACTAGATATATTTACTATTTAAATGCCACCACTTACGTTAAAAAAGATAGTCTGTCAGAAATTTGTTTATCAATCGAGGAGAATCTTCTGAATCTAACTTCCTGCACAGTTTAATAACTACGAGCGTCAGCTTCGTTAAAACATAATGACTTTAAAAAATCAATTTAGTCGCCTCGTAATATTCTATTATATACATATCAGTAATGATTGTAAAAAAGAGAATTATTGCAGTTTCATTCGTCCAATAATAAAATACATTCTGTCGGAAACAAGCGAACATGCAAATACTCCTGAACGATAATATACCTCCACACATAAACCTTTATCAAAAATTTCAACTTCCTCAAATGAAAATTTATTTAAACATAAAACGATACGATACAGTGTGAATTTATTTCATTTTAACTACGGAGAATAAAAAAAAAAAAGGAATTCACATAGGTTTTATCGAGTAATATGTCCGTATGTTATCCCGATATGGGATCGGTGGCGCCGCTAATCCGGAAAACACGGATCCGCGTGAAATGGAAGTGTTCGCGCGATTTCATCGCGGCTGTGCGTCATTAGCTGCAACTTTCCCGGTCAATTTATTTCGCCGGCCATGGAGGGAGGGAGTAGACGTTCGTCGGGCATGCGGCAATTCCGCTCCCGTAATTTCCGTTTCGTGTAATATATCGGTATGAATCATTTATGGCGTCGTTAATTGAGTCGGTACAATGCGATGGCCGATACGGGAGCGGCGGCGAGAGGAAGTAGCGCGAGCAATGGTACAATCCGGCACCGTTGGCAGAATGTCAATGAGCTCAACGGTTTTATCGACGAAATAACGTGTCCCGGGGAAATGCGCTCGTGTTCGAAGGATCGGCCCCGCGTCGCCGTGCATTGTACGCGAAAAACGATGCCAACGTGTGACCAAAGCCGATTTCCAGCTCTCCCCCTTCCTCCTTCTTTCTATGGTGGTATACACACGAAATCGCCGATGAACTCGCGCGCTCGAAACCTGCGTTCGGTATCGAAGCCGCCAATGAAGTGACTGGCATTGAATGGCGGCTTATCGATCGATACAAAAAGCGTCTGTGTTTATCCGCCAACGTTTAACGCTTTTTTCCACCGTTGAAGAATAAACAAGATAGGAGGCGGGGGTTAGGCGATAAAACGAAATGAAAGAATAAAACGGTAAAACAAAGGTGGAGAGCTTTAACGTTGCAGCAAGGAAATTAACGTGATCTGTAGGGATTAAACGATGAACTGTTCGGTAATTAAAAGTTTACAACGGAAGTTCGTAGCGAGCTTAGAGACACAGAAAGCTAAACGAAACTTCTGCTACCTACCGGACGTTAAACGGCGCCTCCGGAAAATAATTATTCGGATCGGCCGTTATCTAGCGGACGTTTACACGGTGTGCCAGAGACGACGATAAGATGCGCCGGCCGCACATTCACTTGCCGCAACTTCGCCGGGCGTCGGTGTGCCCATTATCGGCATTAACGGGCAAATTCGACGATAGCCACGGAGCCGAGTGTAACTACAATTAAGGCCGCCGGAGGAGAGAACCGATTCGTGCCAAGTGCATCCTCCGTCGCGTTTTCACCCCCTTTTTCCACCTATAGTGATCCTTCTCTTCCCCTTATCGAGCTAGATACGAACAGAGAATAGGAGGAAACGAGTGTTCACGCGAGATTCGTGTTTAGCTCTGCCAACGAAATAGTAGCCGCTGGTAATTTATTTGTAAGGTGGAAGGAGAAAAAGAAGAGAGACGAAAAATAATGGAGAAAGGTAATTCAAGTTCGAAAGAGGATCGACGAGAGTACTTTCGGTTTGTTCGCCTTCTTGGTCGCGGCAATGAAAACTCTTTCGATTCTTCGTAGCCGTGGAGCGTTGTTCGATTTACGACGGTTCGTGGAACATTCGCGATGCGCCTGTTATTCGCCGCATAAATTTGACGAGAGCTCTCCACCGGAGCAGCGAGTGCAATCGCAATTAAGGTGCATCGATGGAAACCGATTCGTGCCAAACGCTGCGCTACCGTTGCTTCAGCTACGTACGACTAAGAACATAGCTATTCTACTGTGGCTCAACCGAAACGCTGTGATTGAACGAGAAAATCCGTAATTTATCCTCTTACTGTGCGGAGAACCATGATAGACTGGACTACAGTTGTTTTCCTTTTGGTTCTATTATGGTCAACGTTAAACAGCGATACGGTCGAAGTTTTAATTTTGTTTTAATGTTGCAATTATTATTTTAGATCATTATACGTATACATGTTGCTGACTTAATTCAAATAACTGATCAAACGTCTTAACGCTTGAATTATCAAAGATTAAAGTATAGAATGCATCACGTATCAAAAAAATTAAAATGATAGATATGTGAGAAGATATAAAACACGCTTTTAACCACGTGTTTTATAAAAAGATCGCTTAAATCTTCAGAAATATACCGATATAAGCGTACAAAATTTCAATGAAAAATCACTAAATAATTGCTCGTTTTATCCAGTCTCGTAATTCTGATGTTGAATACAGAATATTTGGCGAACAAATCCAGGTTTATCTTTCGAGATTTGCCTCCAAAAACAGCCTATTTAGATAACCTTCGCCTTCTCTTTATTAGATACACGAACGTGATACACCGCCATTCAGGAATCCCACTTTACGACATGCCTCTACGGCAATCTAATTTCTCGGCAAACTAGTTATTTCGTGTGCCAAATTAGCAGCGTGACGCGCTACAGTATTCGTATATTACACAGCCTAGCCCGAAAAATGGAAGCACATATTTCGACCGGCTGGCAGCGATTGAATTATTCAGAAACGGGCCACGGGTTCTTTTAAGCCGTATAGTCCACGTACCTGTGTACACGGTCGATTTCCTGTTATCACCTTGTTATCTTGTTATCACGAGTTTAGAGCAGCGTTTACCATGGCTATCCGTAATTTTCCTTTACGGTTCACACTTATTGACGCGTCGACAGGGCGTTGTTAAAATTTAATAAGCACACCTTGAAACGTGCCGCTATGTAAATATCGCTTTCGAGGATAATGGCAGCCCGACGCGCGTTCCATCGTGGAAAAACCGTCACTAACGGGAGTTTAATGCGTGGCCGAATAAACCCGGACACTCGCTGACTGTGGCCCGTTCCCAGGATAATGCGATTTATCGACGTTTTGCGCACTGCGGCGAAAATTGCCGATGAATACGAAAGAAGCTGCCAAGGGGTTGAGAGGAAAGAGTATTATCGGGCCGGATGCTACTCGTTTCGTTTTTTCCCGCTTCGTTTCGCCGCACTGTTGAGCCAATTACGCCGATGCTTTATATACGAATTCATCGGGATTCTCGAAGGATGGATAGAAATCGGATATTATCATTATAATTATGCAGTAGAATTCCATTTATACGAATTCCGCTTGTTTGAACGAAGCCTTAGTTAGAAAATTTTTCATTAGACTTGAATGAATTTCTGTTTATTAAATCCGTTTATTCGAATACGAACGAAGAGTAATAGTTAGCGGGAACAACGAACGGACTCCCATGATATGAATTTCAATTACGTAAACTATGTGTCCTCCGACAAGTTCACATAAACGGAGTTTTACTGCGCGTTGTTAATGGAGAGCGTGATATACGTGGTGTTTCGGAAAGATGATGTCAAACTTCGGGACCGTGTAATTCTCGTTGAAACGCGAGAAGGAAGGATTAACAAATATGGTTCGAAATATCATTAGTTTTGTAATTATAAGAAGTTTTCAATTAGTCTGGAATAAAGATCGTAAGATTTTGTTGCTGAATATTGCTTGAAGATGACTTTCCGAACTGTGAACACTCAATCGATAATGTAATTCACACGAGAGAAAAAAAAAAGGTGAAAGTACATAGATTATGCCTTGTAACTCTAATCGTACCTTAAAGATTTGCACAAGGTACATAAGAATTTCCACCAAAGCAGTCGAAGTGATTAGCAGAAGAAATTGCGATGTTAACAAATCGAATCGAGACTATCATCTGATACTTTTAATCCGATACTCTTAGCGAAGAATATAATATTTCCTCTAATATTCTTAGATGACATATAAATGCTAATCTTATTTAACAGAAGATAATCTATATGATCCTTAATGCTTCTAAATTGAAAAGGCAGATCAAATATTTTCTTACGACCCACAAGTATCAGCATATTCAGCTCCATAGTTGGCTCTATACTTCGTGGAATGCAATATTAATACATATAATGTTTGCTCCAACTACATACTAAGAAGGTGTTCTATATTCTATCTATATCGGAGAACAAAATTTTTTCGCTACGCTATGCGGAAAGACCTATCATCCTATTTTAAATATTTAACGCGGAGATCCGACTCAGGTCGTAGACCACCACGGACATCCTACGATATTTTTGTTGTACAATTTACAGCACGATTATAAATGTATGGAATGTAAATGGAGAAACGTTTGCTGTGACCTGTTTAAAATTCCTGCATTCCCTCCTTATTCCAGCTCGTTCTTCTTTTATTTCACTTTTTCCTCTTCCTTTCGTTCCCCCTTCCTTTTCCTACGGGTATCGCCATTCACCGTAAAAAAAAAAAAAAAAAGAAAAATGCTTCTTTTCGGCGGAAGTACGCTGTACCATAAGCGCTTTAATAACAGGCGTTGGAAGCGCGTTTATGCGAGACTAAAGGGAGGTAGTCAGTTTCGCGCCTGTAACCAGTAATTTGCATAAAACAGGTCAGTATTTATTGCAGCTTCAAAATGACGAAACTTTGCCCACCAAAGTAATTCCTTTTTCATATCGTTCGTCCTCCTCTTCTTGTTACCGGACCGAAATTATAAGATAGAAATCAGCCTCGATACATATCTACATGTATAGTGGTTCACGAAAATAGTAGAAAGGATACTTATCGTAGAAAACTTCCATGCGTATATTATTAATATTGTAATGAGATCATGGCTGTTCTAGATTATATCGGTGAAACTCAGAATCAATTTGAAAATGTTTATGGAAGTTACAAGACGATGTATCCGGTAAAAAATTAGCATAAAGTGTGAACAACTAATTTTAAACATATAACAAATATTAAACTGAATATTGATGTTTATCAATATAATGGATTAATCGTAGAAATACTTTTCTGATCTCTGTGAAATATAGACTTGCGCTAAATAACTCGTAGCTTCTATGCAGATTTCTAAATTTCTTCAAATTTTACTTATATGATACTCGCTTCTGTAATTCCCATTAGAAGATGACAACTTTTTTTATATGGCTCAATACCGGACTAACTTAGGTATGTCCGATCGTATTAATAGACTTCGTTCAACTGTGAACGATGGTAGCGAAATCGTCGACTTCTTTCACGGAACAGTAACCTCCTTTAAAGCAGCCATAGCATCTCCGATGAAATTGTAAAACTCATTGCTCGTACTTGATGCTTGTTCTTTCTATATCAGCTCTTATACTCGTGTATCCTATACCCTTTAATATAACCACTATACGTCTGTTAAATAAATAAATAAATAAGTAGATAAATGATGACAATGGTCAAATTTCGTTATAGCTTACTCATGGAATCTGAAAATATTTTCTATCGTATCCCCATACGATATATTCATAGAAAGTTTCTGGAAGTATCTACATGTACTATTGTGAGCCGTTGTAGGTTCACATCCTGCAATTTCATCCCCTAACATCGGGCTCGTCGGAATTATCGAGCGCGAAACATAACGAGCAGAACGAAATCCCTCGATTCGAATCGTTCCCTTTTATCGAAGGCCGAAAAAAAGTGGTAGCTGGTTTTCATAAGCTCCAGGAATGGTAGGGGAAAAGGGGCGGAAAAAGAGTAACATTCGGAGACAGAAATTTTCGTGAATGGCCGAGCGTTTCCTGCGGTGGTGCTCGAAAAATCCGCAATATCCGGTGTATTTCGACGACCCACCGGCTAGTGTAAGCATTTTAATAACAAGCAAGCGACGCGCGCGCGCGCGCGAGTCTACGTCCGTCGAGATACGCAGATGTGTTTGTGCACCTCTTCCAACGATGCCCGCCGATTTGCATGAAATTGAAAGCCTCTTGGCGGTGCGCCGCGATCGACGTCCGCCGCCTCTCGTTAGAATGGAAATCGCGGATTGAAATTTTCAGCGGCCGGCCGCGCCTCCTCGTGCGTGAATGCGCCCGGTCGGATACGTTTTTCCGGGCGCCCAGGGATCGATAGGATGCGACGCGTATTCTTCGGCCGAAGAATAGCGGATTTAGACGCCTCGCTGAATCCCGTACTATTCGAACGATTTCTCTCGCTGTAATTTACGTTTTCGTTTTCCTCGAGAAAATTCTCCCCATTTAACGTTATTGGATATTTTAGCAGTATTTGGACGTCGAGGATCGGTTAATTTTACAAATCCAATTTCGAAGTTAATTTTTTAACTTAACAGGCGATTGGTATTTTCGGTTCTCTCGTATCGAATTTTCATTTAGCGCTGTTCGTTGGTTTTGGTATAAAGCGAAATTTGATGATTTTGCAGCATAAATTTTTGGGTTAATTTTTTGATAGCAATTCGTTACTTTATTTCCCTGCTTTTTACCCCGTGTTTAATCTTCATACCTTAGAAGTAGCAGATTTGCCGAGTTTAGAACTCGTTCTTAATTTTTATTTAATCATATGTTCCATATCTCTAAAATAAATGGAACATGTATGTGGACGTTGATGACTCACTTTAGAACTCGAATTTCAGGTCAACTTTCGGGCTATGATCTATTTGTTCCGCATCTATTTCTATGCTTTCATTTCTCACGTCATTTGGTCGTTAATATTCTGAGAATAACATCAATTTGGATATCGATGTTCTCGTTATTCTACTAAATATGAGACGAGAAAAGTGCATTTCTTCCAAAAACGAACTAAATACAGGGATTTATTTACAGTGTCGTGTCATGAATTTCAGAACCCTTACAGATACATATAATAATACACTTTAACGTGTAGTAGTATCCAAATTTCTCTATTACAGATCTATTTTATCCATAATTATCTTACACGAAATATTTGGTTTCTTATATCTAATACTTTCCTCAGACCTCATCAATTACGTAAACCATGTTCAGTTCTTCCTCGTAAAAAGAAAAAAGGTAATCTCATTTAATCCGTACTAAGTAATGGAAAAACCATGCCGGGTTGTTGCTTTAAATAATTATCGCGGCGGAATATCGATCTTCCTTTAGAAATTTCGAGACCGACAGACGTAATATAGGTTCTTCCTCGTAGCTGGGAATCGAAACTTTTCATAGTGATACAGCCTCGTTTTCATCAGTCGCAGGGGAACATCGAGATCCCGTTACACGATACGCTTTCATTTTCTTTTCCCTTTTTTTCCCTCTTTCTTTCTCTTGTCGATGCCGCGAGTCGTTGAACGCGCGACGCCGAGATTAAATCTGATTGGAAAAACATCTCGCGATCGAAACGCATTGGCGTCTCACGCGGCTGCTTTGAAGATCAGTATTGGTATCAAAAACGACGTCGTGTATTCTGTACACCGTGTGACGTATTTATCTCCGTGGGCGTGCAATCGATATACATTTATAGTTGGGCGTCGCGCTATTGTAAGATGGCCAGGTATGACGTATAAAGCAAGTTGCAAAAGCCGTTGAAGAGGATCTATCGTAACACGACACATTTACGCCGGGGAACTGCATCAAACGCGCCGCAATACGGTGTTCCGCAATGCAGCGTTGCTAGACGAGAAAGAGAGCAATTTCTCTGGCGTATTATAATATGAATCGAGCGTACCGAACGTTTCTAGAAACCGTTGCCCTATCTGACCTCGATTTCGAGTAACTGCTATTTCCATGTTTCCGGAAATCCACCTTCTCTGTTCTCGTAATAAAATCCTCGGTGGAACGGCAAACGTCGGAACGTCCGACTATTAAACGTGTCGATCCACTTACAGATTTTCTCCGATATCTGTTTTTGACGTAGCAAAACAAAGACTGAATTCTTTTAGTCTACTTTTAATATTATGGATAATCCATTCAATTTATCGTTGAAAACGTATTTCACAAACTCAGTACAGACACATCGGAGAGGGATGCCTATGAAACGCGGATAAACGCAGAACAGCCTCGTCGCTCGATTTGATTTAAGAGCATCAAAATGATCCGGATTCGGTTTCCTCGGGGCGCGAGAAGATAAAAAAAAATATGCCGTTGACCGAGTTCAATTTCATCGTAGTTAAACGAATCGGGTCGAAAGGGACCAGGGAAGGGGGGGGGGGAGAGGTATCAATGTCCTGAACAGAGAAATAATCCAATTACGTCTATGGCAGATAATCGATAAGCCGCAATAAAACTTCGATCCGGGGATAGTCGTGAAAGTTTTATCGGCGAGGAAAACGCGGTCGACGAGAAACCGCGTCGCTCGAATGTAGCCGCGTATGCGCGGTCTGTGGATGCATTCGTTGCATTATTTAAGCGTTTGGAATTATAGTTGACCAAGCTCGGCCCACTAGCAAGCGTCCACGAGTATATTACTCGTCCCTGACAACGTGGTCCACTGTATACTCGATATTACCACCGCACTGGTACGAGAACAATGTGTCGTTTACCTTTTGCCGGTGCCTCCCTATTGTACCTTGTAGCTGTTTCTTCGTTAGACGCTGTTGAAACGTTTGTGTTTCACGGTAGTTGTACGGTACTCGCGATGCCTATTCTCATTAACGAGGTTCCTCAAGTTCCGTGGCCGACTATGTACTGACCGGCTCTACTTGCGCTACTAGTTCATTAGCAACCACTCGCAGGTTAAACTTGGGCGCCTTGGAACTGCCAGATTCCATCGAACTGTCGTGCTTTGATTCCTATATGTTGTACGTGTTGTCGGAAAATCCGTATTGCTCGATCTTGCCATTATCTTTATCTTCGAGGTGGACGATTTCGATTCTTTCCGTATCCGTTCGAAGGGTAGCTAGGGTCAAAGCGAACATACGAAATCTAGGACCGGATCAAAGAACGATAGAATAATACGCGTGACCTCGGTTCGGAGGAAAATCAGAGGATACACGGAGGTATATAGAAGCGGGATTATGCGTTGATATCAATTGGAAATCTTGAACGAGGAACGCCCTGGTTTATGTCAACCCTCTGTTTCGTCGTGTTCTTTATTCGACACGTGATCGACGATAATGTCGCGGCTCGAAATTCTCCGTGAACGATCGGTAGAAATAAGGAAAGCAAGACTGTGTTGCAGGTAACGGCGTTAAGGGATTACAGGGGCGCGAGGACGTCTGCCAGCCTATCATAAATTTCCACATCGTATATGGGGAGCGTGAGACGTGACGGGCTTGAAGATACAGTGACGACTGCGCGGAATGCATACGATATCACTCGTCTGTCACCGATTCGATTTCGTTTCAAGGTCAAGCAATGTTCAGCTCCCAGGTGAAAATATTCGAAGCTAAGAGAAGAGAAGAGCAGAGAGGAATTTTCGTAGTCTGCTTCAAGAGACAAAGAATGCACAGACCTGGGGATATATCGCGTGAAAAATGCGCGGGATAGTCCTTAATAAATTTCAAATTATAAAAATCCTTAACCATAGCCGTTGAGTCATCATTTTTAGACTCTATCTAATTATATTCCTATTTTGATGTCGAAATCCTCCTTTTCCCATTGCTCCAAATATGCTGTAATAAAATTGTCTACCAAATAAATGTTTGATCTGGATAAAAAGTATCAGTTTTCAATGTAAATTACAACGTCTCAAGAAAACGTTCGTTTTCTGTCAGTCCTCCTGCATCGAGTTCGAGACGGAGCGAAAGACACGGAGCGTCAGAGAGTGTGGACCCTCTGTTCGGTGATCCTGACGGAGGTTGCGGTTGCGAGGGTGGCAACGAAGGAAACTAAAGGCGAACACTTCGAGGGAATGAGTCGCGGCTAGGCGGGGTGCCGGCTCTAAAGAAAAGCTGCCCTAACAAAGGCGCCTTATTTCACGCCCAATGTATCCCGCCTCAGACACGATCGTTAAGATACCTATCCTAGCGAGGTGCGAGTTCCGCCACTTTTAGCCTCTTCCACGATACCTTCGTTCCCTCCTCTCTCCTTCGTCTTCCGACCCTCTCTTCTTTCTCTCTTTTTTTTCACAGAACCCTTGGAAATGGTTCGTTCTTTCTCACGAGTGTGTGCGTTTCGGCTTCGAGTGCTCCGGAGGGTGTTGTCGAGGTGACTTACAACGCTCCCTGAACGCTGGCGCGTGAATTACCCGAAAACTTTTTCCCATCTTTTCTACTTTCTCCTCTTTTTATTAAGTACAGTAGACGTTACGCTGTTTCGAAGTCGATGTAAAATAGAACTAATAATAGCGTATCTGCCGGGGGCTTTTAATCTGCCACGGATGTATCGTCAGAGTAATATCAGGGGCTAAGAGAAATATAGGTACATGTACGATACGGTTCTATGAAAATTTTAGGACTAAAACTTCGTTATTTCATTATATACAAAAAAATAAGAAAGAATTGAAATGTATCGAACAGAAATCGAAGAGATGATAGAGAATGATTTTTATTACGAACTCTGAAACTCACTAATAAAATAGATCTTTGATGTCGTATCACACATTGAATTACATGATACTTCTTTATAGTTTTCGTAGTATGAATGATATCAACGAAACCGATAGAGCAAACTTACAGTTAAGAGTATTTTCTGTCCCTCTCTCTTCCGTCTGTGCCAGTATTATAGAGGATGACCCGCAATTCACAGGGTAGTTCGAATAGCGACCGTCGCCGTTTCTTACGGGTTTACGCTTCCTGAATGGGTCAGATCTGGGAGGGAATTTTATCAGGATACAGGGATATGCCCATTACGAGACACCGCTTTGTACGCCAGGTCGCGATTATGCGCGCATATTCAACCCTGACGCGTGTGTCTGTCGTTGAAAAGGTCGCGTTGCCCGCACGTATCGCGACACATGCTCGCCGCCGCACAATAACCGGGCGATAATAAAAATGAAAAGGCGCAGGTTCCTGGCGTACGTTAACTCGATAGCCTTGCTATGGTTCGAAACCGGCGAAAAGTACGAAAGACACGAATGCATCGTGGTATAGGTGATTTTTTCTCATTATTATGAGGATTATTCGAATTACATAGAAAAAGTCGAGGTTCTTATACACTCACAGCTACAGGAATATGAAGCAAAGACATAATTGTCGAAATATTTCGTAGATATTCTATGTGTACCACTGGAAAATACTGGAATAGTCGTTGTATGTGGTTAAGCATGAAAAAATATTATGTAATAAAGGAAAATATAAATAGGAATATAAAATAGGAAAGGAAGAATATGAAAATTTACTAAGAACTGCATGTAATTGAAAGTTCTGGATCTAAACAATTACTAGTTGTACCAATTGTTTCGAGCGGTGAACATAAATATTGGAGTTTTGCTAAGAACGAACGACGTTTTAAGATGTTTGACCGAAAGTCTTCTATCATCCCTATATTTCCTGCGTATCAATCCTACGTAATCCCTGACCTACCCTTTAAAAGCAGAAGCCTAGGTAGTCTACTGACAAATCCACTAACAGGCCCCTAATGGAACGCTCTTTTCCTTCTTTTTCTGTCCTTTTTTTCCACAGCACCACAAAGAACATCGATAACGAGATATTCGCGTAATAGCTCGACGAATAATGCCCCGAAGAAGGGAACAACGATAAAAATTCAATTATCACTAGGGAACTGTTGGGCCACGGATGTTTTACATCGCGCGGCTACTCGACGGTAATCGGTCCATTTGCCTGAGCACTCGGTCTACCGGTATGGCGATGAGATGATTGGCCAAAAAAGCGAGAGTAAAATGATGCATAATAACGGCGAACAAGCGTAAGTGAATACGAACGGCGATGCTGATGGCTTCCTGGAGGGAAGACGGCCCTTCAACCCCGATGGAGATTGATGCGGATTGCATTAATCTACCTCTGTCTGGCCTGTCCTTACTACTACTATCGCCAGGGACTTGCATCAGTTACTAGCTCTATGACCAAGCCAGTTTTCACTAGACGAAGAATAATGCGGATATATTAAGCGCGCCGGATGGCCGGTATTCTCGTCCTTCTCTAGCCTTTGCTATGCTTTAGGAAAATATATAATCCAGACTGTGGATCGTGCACGTCCAGCTTGGTACCTCTGCTCCGACCGCGCTCTATCGGCCCTTCCTTCCGTTCGGTAGCAAATTTCCGCTCTCTGGCGGCACGTCAACGTTGAAACGCGATTTGTTCGCTTTCGAGCGCGTCGAATTTCACGGATCTCTCTCTATCTCTTCCTCTTCTACTTTCTTTTATTCCTTCCTAGATTTTGTCTTCTTTTAAAGAGAAAATAGGAGCTCGTTGAAGAGGATCTTTTCAAGAAGAAATTCGCAAGACGAATGGCGGAGACAAACGCTGTTAATTGATAACATTGGCATCTCTTAAGTCGTTCCTTTGATTTCTACTTTTGATCGTTTTAGCTCGTTTCACCGTGTTACTTTCTGTTTTCCTGGTAGACACTCGGATTTTCTCAACTTTCGTTTCCCTCGTCTTTATCTAGTCCTCTTTTGAATCGAATCCTTTGAATACCTGCTTTTCCCTTTTGGCTTACCTTCTTTTGGTTTCAAAGAATCAGGAGATATCCTTCTGGCGGAGGAGAAGAGAAGCAGTTCGTTGCCTGTCACCTAACTTTCTCTCATCCCTCCCAGCGGCACCGTCAGAGTGGAACAAGGTTAAGGGTTGTAGGCGGAGATTCGACAGAAGTATGAGAGATAGCGGCAAGTACGAGCAAAGTTTGTCGCAAGTTTAGATGAAGTTCAATCTCTGAGCCAGGCGGTTGTTGCAGCTCTCTACTCATCCGTCCAACGACCCCTTTTTCGCAGGCTTATCGTCTAATATCCCACCTCGAGGGCCGGAGGTTGGAACGAAATATCAGGACATTTCGCGTCTAGTCCCATCACCGTCCAGTTTCGCTTCCTCTGTTCTGCTGATAGTTCGTCCAGTTCGCGCTCGTTCTTCTCTCCCCTTTGACAAAGCGACCGACCCTCGAAATTGCACCGACTCTTCCCCAAGCCATTTTTCCTAGCCGAATGTTACCAGATACCGTCTGGACACCGGATACGGTGACGAACTTTTCATCGTAGAACTTCTGCAATCGCGATGGCCATTGGAGTTTCCTCTTAAAGTTTGGCGTAAGCGAAGATGATCGATGCAATGTCTTGGCGATCTTGCGGTGATGACGATGCAATACTGAGCAGGATTGCATTTTTAACTTCATGCGGCTGAATGTGCGCCTCAGTGGCGGCATTCGAAATTTCTCAAACTACAAACGTTTGTTGCTTCGACTAATTGATCGAAGAAAATATGGCAATCGCAAAGAGTTAATAACGCAATGTACATGAGTGTAATCTTATGCATGCGTTCTTTGACGAACAGAAAATGTTGCGAAGACAGTAGCTACATCGCGTGTATTTCGATATTTAGTGAATCAGCCAATTCAGTTCTCCGCTCTTATGCTTCATTTCGTAGAAAGATAGTTCGTCAGATGAACAACTAAAGTGGAATCTTCAGTTTCAAGAAGTTTTCGATTCTGAAAGGCTCTACACAATCGAATCTACATTTCGAACATTCGATTCCGGAAGATTCCAAATATCCAATTCTGGAAAGCTCCAATTGGCCAGGACGACTTCTAGAATAGCTTCTTCGCTAACACTTCAAACTTTCCCTATCCATTATAGAAGATGAACTAGGTAAAATCGAGGCCCCATGATATTAGGGAGATCGCTTAAATTTGGGGGAAAAGTAGTCCGGCAACTTATCCTGTAACTTTCATCGTCTGCCATGTAATAGTACTGTATCCAACTAATGAACTTATCACACTCGTACAACATTCCCTTCGTTTCGACCTTAGTATCTGTCCACCATAATTTCTCGCAAAGAAGGACGTAAATCGTTTATCGTATCTGAAGCCTAACTATCGGAGTAGAGTTACTATACTCAGAACGCGTAAATGAATTGGAGCGATCGCAAGTTTGAACGATGTTCCATGCGACGTAAACGAAGTTATGCAGGAAGGTTGCGGGAAAAGATTTCGCGAACGGCAATTACCGCGGATGGTTGTCGAATAATCAAGCACGTTATTAGGTTACCGATTTTCCGGCGACGCGATGGTGACGTAGCCACCTCGGATGCATGAAATTATACGAGCACGTCAAGCGCCTAACAACGTAACACTGCGTACGTTTCAGGCGCATCAACGCAAACGAAGTTAACGTTACACCCACGATGAAAGCGGATCGGCCTGCAGGCAGGGAAATTCGCTTTTCCACTTTGCTTCGACCGTAAAATTCGATCAGTTGCGACGGATTGTCATTCGCCGATAGCTTCATTACCTTACTATGCGTCGGACCTGGCGACAGGCGTCGATTCCAACCGATGAAACGTCCGAGTGTTTGTTTATGTACTTTGCGAGCATTCAGATGCATCAGTCCGAGCTTTTTAACCATTTACTTCGTAGCAGCATCGATAGTTGCAATTCAATTCATCGACAGTTCTGATTATGAAGATTTCTTTCTTGTTTTAGCTTGGAGATTTCATTCGCTTGGAGATTCTTCGATGTGACAGTATATTTCGAATCGGTACCCTAAAATATCGATGGCGAGTGAAAAACGGTTTTCCTTTTTCCATTCGTATTCAGAATTCACGATTAATAGGAGAAGAGTGATCGTCTTCGTGGAAGGAACACGGCATCAAAACACCAGGGACGACTAAGGATCTCCTTTGGTCGATCGCCTATTGAACCCCTTCACCGTAGAACTTTTTAATTGCTTGAACTGGATGCTTCAAAGTTCGATGTCACGGTGGCGTTCCCTCTAGTCTGTTTCCTGGGTTTGCGGCCATTTAACCAAGCCAACGGAACGGTGGACTGAATTTAGGCAGCTCGAAGGGAAGACAAAGGAGAAAGAAGAGGTAATGAAGGGTGGTACAGGAGGAAGCCGTCGGGACGAGCAAGAAGAAGCCACCTTTCACGACGGAACAAGAAGTATGCGGCCTCTGCCAGACGCCAGGCGTTTCCTTAATTGCATTTTTATGTTTGTCCGGATTTCCGAGCAGCGAAAAGAAGACGAGGGTCAAAGGTACGGAAAAAGAAAAAGAATAGACCGAACAAAATGAAATGGCGAAAAAGGAGTAGTAGTTCATTAAAATACGTGTTGATTGAACGCGTCGAAACCTGGTGCAGCTAGAGTGTGTGTGCTCACAGCAGCTACGATTCTTTTTCTGCCTCATTAAACTTCGTTTTAGATAATTATTCTTTGCGAATGAACGAGTTGTTGGATGACCAAATCACTGACTCATCGACTGGTAAACTCTAACTTCGTCCTTTTCCCTAAAATTTCAGATAGGAAGAACGTATAGTTATAGCTTTCATTTTGTAGCTGAGGATAATGTACAATTGTTTTTCACGTTTTTAGCTCGGATCCTAAACGAATCCGTAAGATGTTGAAAGACGAGGCAATAGTAAGAGAAAGTTGTTAGATAACCAACGGTTCAAAATACTTATGTGACAATTTACTTATCAACTCCAAAGACTATCCTTTTAACGTCTGTCTTTTTAAATATTAATACAATGTGTAAGTTTCTCGACAGCTTTGCAACGAAATATCTCTCTCACGATAGAACACAATTTTCGATCGTTTATTGTGGATGAATCGTGGCGACAAACTCGTCGACGATCGTGAAAAGCGATGACGAAACCGGAGGAACGCCTCCAATCTAATTCCGAAATCGACGAAAAGGAGCCGCGATCGAGTTCACGGAGACCTCGTTTGCGAGATTAACGAGTCGGGACGAGACTTGGGGTAATTCCAAACATCGCCGACAAAAGGTCCTCGAGACGAAAGGACTTAACAGCTGGGCGAGAACCGGAGTGTCGAACGAAGGAGACGCGGAGAGTTCCAGGCCGTTGAACAATCGCGAATACGGGAGGGCCGGTGTAACAGTCGCGTTCGAATAACTTGGAATGGTTTGACGAAGTTGCTCGTTCGATTCATCGGTGCTGTGTTCGCTTCTCTACAGTCCGGGAAAAGTCTTAATTTGCCATGATTTCAAAAGAATTCCGATCAAATTGGAAAAATAGACATCGAATTGATGAGAATCTCTTGTTTCATGGTTTTCATCGAAGGGAGAGAGGAAAAAAAAATGAAAGAACAAAGAGGGAGAAACGACGGTTCCCTTTAAGGTGGTTCTCAACGTTTATCAGGGCTCGATAACAGCCGTGGAAGACAAAAGAGTTTCGATGAGAGTGTCGGAGCTGAACGAGGAGAAGTTCCAGTGATCGAACAAATACCTAGACCCTCCCTCTCGTGTAACAGTCGGGAATAAGTTCAAACTGGCTTGTACCATCGACTATACGTTCCTTCTGTCCGAGTCCTTTTCACGGATCCGGATTTATTGAAATTTTATGCGGTAGTCCGATGAGGTCCGACTCGGGACTTTTATCAACGATTCTGCCTGGCCGGATCTTATATTACCTAGGTACGACCACGAGGAACATTCTCAGCGAGTCGATTTCTCGATTTCGCTTCGAGAAGCCGATTTCTCGCTTATACGAAGCTTTCGACAGCCGCCCGGGAATATTACGAATAAGGGAAACTCGGAGAGCCATTGCGAGCTCGCCACCCGTTTAAAAGCAGAAACGTAATGATATTCTGATGAAAATGGTGGATTTCTGTGACGACTAATATAAATCGCGGATTATATTATGGACGTTCTGGAGATCAGACTATCTGTTTTGTCAAATCGAGTATATTAGGGATTACGTTATCGATTTTACATATGCATACAGTAGAACTTTAATTATACAAACTGATGGTAATACAAGCTGTTATTAGAACGATCGGATTTTTCGACGATACAATAACTTTATCTTCATATGATCGTTAAATATCAGAATGAAACAAAAATAAATACGTTTGCATAAAAATGTAATATTACCTTTAGATTTATATTCTAAATTTTCTGAATCGAAATTACGATAATCGTTCATCTCTTTAACCGGTATTCGGATAGTCAGGATTTCCGACTTAAGACTATGAGAATGAAACATGATAAATTATATTTCTCTTATTTTAAAACTCTACTCGTACATGTCATCAAACTACCCTACATTTCCTACAGTTCTTTTACATTTTGTTTCTGGAATTACACACGTCTTCCTGAAGATATATTAGAATTAAACATATCTTCTGCATCACCTACTTTTAACCTATTAGTATCTCTGTATCTACCTGATTGTTTTCTTCTTTTCAACTTTTATCAAAAGTGGATTTATCATGTTTAGCCCGTATGATTTCCTCATTTATGTCTATAATATTTTCGTATGTATCCAAGGATTTAATCACGACCACCTTCTCCGTTTCATATATTATTCGCGAACGTGAATCCGTATTTAATGTCAACGAAACGAAATTAGTGAATCTCTACTCACCCTAGGTTATGGTTGTCGGTATTGTCCGGTGCGTCCTCTGTCACAGAATCCTGTGTGAGTGGACCTTGAGTGACGTCAACCCCCATGCTGCCTAGATCCAATGTGGCGTACGTTCTGCGGGCTTGCACCCTCGTACCACCGCCTCCGCCGCCACCGCCGCCGCCGCCAGTTACTTCGCCGCTTCTGCCACCGTTTCCGACCAATTCCTGATACAATTCATCGTACAGAGAGCTGCCGTTCTCATTGCTGTTCAAAGCATCGTCCAGACGAGCTGGGTCCAAGTGATAGTTGGGATTCTCAAAGGAGAGAAGACCGTTTTCTGAAACACATTGAGAAAGATTTGTGTGAATTAAAATTAATTTAGCAACATCGGTAGAGTTGTTAGTTGCTTAAAGGCATACGCAGGACAACGTTCATTGGAGTATTTGATCACTTCACAGTGGATATTACGTATAGGAGACATCATAGCAGGTGGACACAATATAGCGAGTTGTAAAATTCGTCGATGACTAACGTTTACAATTTCCGATGGCTACAGTCACAACAAGTAATTTCAGAGAGATTTGAGAGTAAACCGAGAGATATATGAGAGACGTACTAGAAGTGATAATTTATATTATGGTAGTTTCGAGTTTGTAATTCATCGTTCAATTGCTAAGGACGATGGACATTTATTTGAAAGAACTAAGGCAGGATCTAAGGAAAGAACTTCCACTTATTATACTTAAAGAAGTTATCAATTAAATGGTGAACCAAGTGATAATTATACTTATTTTCGGTCAAACTAGTGTTAAATTATAGCGCATTGCATTTTATAAAAACAGGAAGGAAACTTTCCTAAAGTACAAAAAGATTTGATCTCGATGTTAGAGGGTTAAAATCATTGAGCAATAGTTCTAAATTTATTTTTAGAAGGTCGCCCGACTGTTGCGTGAGACTGTTTTTGCAAAACATGCGTCAAACCGGCACGCGCATGCTGTTAGTCGTGAGACAAGAGACTATCGGTAGATTAGAAACGGAGATCAAAGTTTAGTTTCGCAAGAGCCTAAGATAGACGTAACCATTGAAAGAGAAGTATATAAAATATTATTGCGTATATATAGAAACTGAAGCGTTTTAGTCGTCTGATAAGTTTGTTTTTGACGAAGATGTGATGAAAGCCCGGATACGAATAACCAGACGGTCGATAGTTCTAGTTTTGGTGCCACTCGTGGAAAAGTGTGGTTGACGTTACGATAACGAAAGCGTCACGAATTCTTCGTGGTATAAAACGCGAACGAAAATAAATCAACGGAAGAAAAATTGAGAGATCGTTCGAGCGGTAAATAGGAAACGAAGGGTATAGCGGATCAATCGCGGAGAGACGACCTCGCGAGTTGAAATACGCTCGAGAATCCTCGATGGGGAAGACCAAAAGTCTTCTTCTTGACGGTGTAAGAGGATTAAAAACATTGACCGACTGATCAGGGCTCGTATAGGCTGAAGGTTGGAAAGCGTAAAAAAGGAGTGAGTTTTAAGCTCGCAGTAACACAAAGAGAAAGAGGGAGAAAGAGAGAGAGAGAGAGAGAGAGAGAGAGAGAAAGGCGGAAGAAGAGACAGAGATATACCGATGATCATGATGACTACTATTTTAAACATGACATTTTATATTTAGCACGGTACGTTTACACTACTCACTGATGCTCCTTAGCAAGACGACAGTAGTTAGAAGGACGTTGTACAGAAACCGGCATAACGCATCCATGCCGACACGACGCCGGTCATATCGTTAAAAAAATCTCGCCGGTTAATCGTAAAACGTTGCGAAAAACCTCCATGTACTTATTGACAAACTATCGGGTATATACACGGTGTACAGACACACTGGCTTGTACACAGAGAACAGGCTCGAAGAATGTGTGTGTCTGGCTACGTGTACGTGTATGTATCTGGGTGTCTAAGACGAATCTCCTTGGCCTCCTTTGTCCCTTCCTTTCTTCCTTCCTTCCTTTCTTCTATCCTTGACACTCCTATCTCTTCTGCCGTCTACCTATCTCCCTCCTGTTCTCGGTATTGATTCAACCGCGGGCTTTAAGCTCTGTACTTCGAGAGCCCGAGCTTCTTTCGGCCAAATCGACGCGGAGTTCGTGTTCGACCAAAGTCGCTTGTCAAAAAACGCGCCACCTTTCGTTAGTTGCATCACTTTCCACGGATTAAATCAAGAATCGTGTTATTGTATTTGAAATAGCAACCGTAAACACGATAGAGGAAAACACTGACGAGATAAAAATATGAATGAAATTAATCGACCGGACATATGCACGATTACAAAATGTTCGATCAAAGACAAGCTATTTTTAGTTCGCGAATTTCTGTCCCATATGCCTTTTCCACGGGCCTGAGGAAACAATGGGGCCATCGACAGGAGAGATAATTAACCGATCGAATTACGCGGACGAAAGTTGCTTCTGCAACCCTTTGATGCTACCTCTTTCGACTAATTCGACGTTTGTTACGACCCTCCCCGGTTTCCATCGACTGCAGCTATATTTCTGCCCGGAACAAGAGGGTAATCAGTTTTCTCGCGTTTCATCTATCTCTGACACACGAACGACCATGAATCATCCTTGTTCGCCGATTTTACGATTCGCCACGTTGAAAATTTCACGATCGACAGAATAAAAAACGAGTTCGTTAATTTCCAGGTGCTCGACTTCATGATTATCCTGAATGTCCGATGAAAGTTGAACGACTCGAGGGGGAAGTTCAGATGAATCAGCGAATGGGCGGCATGGTTAGGGGCGACAAATTGGCCATGTGGTCGCGTGCTCGTTACACGTGCCACGAAGTAGATACTCCAGTGTTTTGTTAACATCAATACATCTCGTTATTTCGAAAGCAGCTCGAAGGAACGACGAAGGAAGTACAAAGAATGATAGAGAGAGAGAGTGAGAGCAGGGGAGAGAAAGGGAGTATCAAAGTTTTAGGGGAAAAGGAACGATTGGAAAACGCCGGAAACCCGAAGGTTGATTTTACGGCACTGCCGTTAGCAAGAAAAGGCGAACATGGCTATAGCAAAAAGAGTGGATTCGTGGTAATTGTCCGCGATAGAAGAACGCTCGTTTAGATTCCATTAACTTCTTTTCGTGAATATTTTAGCTGTGCAATCGGCTTACGATCTTTGGACGGTTAATTATTTAAAGATCGAATGGCGGAAGGAAGCAAAAGGAGAGCGTGTAATTCCTAGGTAAGTCCGATGGAAATGTGCGAAAGATTTCGTTAATTCAGGAGGGACGTCGGATGACTCAGCAAGAGGGTGGGTCGTTCGTGTACGATAAATTGGCTAGCGTCGCGATCATATTGCCGCATGTTCGTTATAGGTACAAGCGAAGAAGTGCAGTTGCAGGTGTGAGTTGCAGCTGCAGCGGTCTTTTCCAACGGACTTCGTTATTTCATGGAGAAAAGTTTCCTCGAGGTGGTCGAAGAGCGAAAACTTTACACTTATGCCGTACGTCTGTCGCTCTACTTTCACCGGGTAAAGAAAGAATGCAAGAAAAACAAGGAAGAAAGAGGACGATATCGTTCGAACGTGGCCAAATTCGTGGCATCGATTCGATGTTTGCAACGATTCGAAGTTGGTTAGGAGACCGCACTGCGGAGGAAAACGACACGCGGCGAACAAGAAAATAGCAAGCTTGTTCTCTTTCTCCTTCTCTCTCTCTCTCTTCCTCTCTCTCTCTCCCTCCCTTTCTGTTTGTAACTTTTTAAGTCACCATCGAAGTCAGCAAATTCCGCGGACGAGCGAATACCGACACGGGGCCCCCGAATAGTGCATTTCGTTATTTCGACCCCGCAAAGGAGAAGAAGAACGAGGAACAGTCTACGGGAAGAAGTAACCGGAACGTAGGTCGTACGCGAGAGTTTGAAAGTTTGGACACGCTTTCGGCGTTAGAACCGGAAGCAAGGTGATGGAAAGAGTACGAGAAGGGCGTGGGAAGGCTGAACAAGGAGGACAAGGAATAAGGGAGGGAGAGAACTCCGTCACCGCCCCTCGATGAGTCACCCTATCGATTCCTCGGTCGAGTCTAGGTAAAGTCTAGGGGGTGAAGGGGCTCTTTACCACCAACGAGTACCTCTCCCCCGCTTTTTTCCCTTTCTTTTTATCCCTTCTTCTTTTCTCTGGCCCCTTCACCTCTGCTCTTCTCGCGTTCACCCTGTCTCTCTTTCTTTCTTCCTCCGTCGACGTCCTTACGTAAGTCCTTTCCACGGAATATTAACTTTCATGGGCGCGGAGCAACCTCCGCCCCACGAATTGCAGGGGTCACGTATCTCATAAGTACCGGAGGCGATTGACTATGTCCGTTGAGCATTCCTGGGACCGAGGATAGCCATTTTTTAACAGGGCGACGCAATGCAAACCAATTTTCCTGGAGGTCGATCGACGATAATTTGAATATCCAATGTCTCGATTGAAAGTCGACTTCCTCCTACAATTTTCTCAGACGGATTAATTCGCCGGTTAGAGACGGAGGAAAAGAAAAGGAAAATGTATGCCTTGTTTGTTTCGTTTGTAACGGAGTAACAGAATAACTCTTGCGTTGTATAATACGAAATAGCAGCAGAAAAATCCTTCGCGATCTACGTTCCATTCTTCTCGTTCACGGCTCACCGCGATAACATTCTTCACGGGCCGAGAAATAAAGTGATTCTCGACCCCATGTTAACCCTTTCACGGAATTCAACGTTTATTCGAGACCGGCCTTGCGATTACGCTCTGGGCCGGCTGTCGATGCTGCCCGCTTCTTTCACAGCCCCTTCTGGTTTTTTCCCTTACCCCCATAACAATAGAGTTACGGTCTTAAATGTTTCTCGCACGAGAGACTATAGAGAATGGGGTGCGAAGAACCAAGCACCGTGTCTCGTTACGGCGAAAAAAGGCCGAGGCAATTTCAAAACCCATCGTTAACTTTTACAGCGCGCCGAAAATGTTGGCGGACCTTCGAAAAGGTTAAGATTTTTTCAGGTAATGGCGTCTAACACTGTCTTCTCCCCTATCGTTGAATTTCTATTCGTCGCCTGTCCGAGATACTCATAGCCGATCATCGTGTTCTCCAAATATCCGAAAGCGGTCGAAGTCGATGTCCCTTAAGCGATCGTTAAAAGACACATTCGAAAGACAAATTTATTCGAGATTCTGATACTTCCCTGTGTACGTACGTACGTATATGGACGTGTAACAAGACGACGGAGCGAAGTATCAAGATATTCGAGAGGGAAAATTGAATGCAAACGATGAAACAACTCAGAGGACTATTCACCGTATTTTTGCTACATTTCCATTGCTCGAAACGAAAGTCGATGAGAAAGAACGACAAGGATAATGTTAAAAAAAAGAAAAAAAAAAACGAGGACAAGAGCGGGAAAGAAAAAAAGCGACGAAAAGAATCAAAGAACAAGAGCATCCACCCCTCCCTCTGCGCAACCACTCTTCTCGGTTCCCCCGTTCATTTTCGTCGAACAAGCTACGAACAATCTCGTTCGAGGGCAATTGGCCTTTCAGCCCTTTTTTCGCTCGACTCTCGCAATACCGTTTCCCGGGGATGTACGTAACTCTGCATGATTACGTAGATTGGCTTCACAGAAGGATGCTTATGCGTATTTTTTGTCCCCACCCAGTGACGAATCGTCGACTATATCCCGACGATCGAATCACGTATACTGTATACTTTGGAAACGGTCGGCCCGTTGGCGCTTAGACGTCCTGGCGCCATTCACCTACGGCGCCGCACGCAACCCTTAAACACTATTAGCCGCGCCATACCGCCTCCAACTAGTCTCTAACCCCGCCTGTTCTCGCCAACAACGTCGACCTCTTCCGTACGATCTTATCTGGCTTCTCGATACCGTTCAACGGTCACTCGGAGTGGACCAATAAAGTCTTCCGTTAGACTATAAAGTCATCGACTTGTTCTCGTTATTTTATCGAATATCTTGTTTCGATACTATAATCTTGGTTCAGGATGTTTCACTGAAGCACGTATGACCGTTAAAGAAAATTGATGCATTGCATGATATTATTACCGGATAATTGCGATCGATAGACGACGATAGTTCGACGTGCTTCGTACCGTGGCTCGTCAATGATTTACGTCGTGTGGGCCGTGGACTGGACAACGATATATCATTCTCGTACTACGTCCACGCGGCGCCTCGAATATCCTGGTAACTGTTTTTTAATAAAAGCAACACGATCGCTAAACCATCAAGCATATTCGACCTTTTGCAGTTTCGCGAGTGAAAATTTCGATCGTATCTCGTGTGACATGATCGGTAGTTCCAGTGATTAATAATAATACGTATAAAATGGTGTCTTTACTAGAAATAACTTTATGACTGTCGTTGGGGAAATAGACGTAGAATCGAAGACGCGCTCTGTCTGATCACATACTGACCGTTTTCATTCAGAAATGTTAGCGTCAGTAACAATTCGTAACTCTACTATGTTTAATAATATGTAAAAATGTCGGCAATAAGAAGGTGCGTTTGATCAGCTACTGACCATTTTCACTTAAACGTGCCAGCGTTGGTAAAAGTACGCAACGCTCATGAATTGTTGAATATTAAATAGCAATACGTATAAATTTCGTCGCTGAGAATGGAAACATAAATTTCGGATGAAAGGCGTGTTCGTGTCTGATCAAGCACCGATCGTTTTCGCCTAAACGTACTAGCGGCAGTAGTGGTGGATAGTAAATCCTTTGTTTAATACATTCAAATGTTTAGTAACAATACGAATAAGATAGTATCTCCGCGCGAAACACTTGAATTTTCATCAACGAGAATAGGGAAGCAAAGTAGATGGGAGACGCGTTCGTGTCTGACCAGACACCGGTCGTTTTCACTTAACCATGCTAGCGCCAGTAAAAAGGGTCATGGGTCGGTAGTTAAAACCTTCCTGCTGGTTTATGGTTCGTGTAAAGTAGGGACGTTCAATGAATATGAATAAGTGACAGTCTAATTCGCAAAGTATACCTACACGCGGATGCCAGGCGTCTTTTTCAATTCGTCCTTTTGGCATCCGGTTTCAAACAGTCTGCTACTTAATGCCCCAGACGGCTACTTTTCCCGATTGCTATTTGCCGATGCGTTAGCGCGCGATTTAATGAAGAGTAAATGCTCTCGACCCAAGGACGCTTTCATAGAATTTCTTTCAACTCACGGCTTTACTCTCCTTTCATCAATGGAAATGTATCATTTGCAGTATTGGCGTTTGAAAAGCAGAAAATTATCAAATTTAATATCTCCTGCGCGATAGTTTGAACGAGTCAACGACGCGGCGTTATATTTCTGGTCATCGAACGTTTCGCGTGTCTCGTGAGTGACATGGCTTTCAAAAGGGTTATCGAATTTTGGCGATAGGAATTCAACGGAAAGAGGTCTGACGAAACGGATTTCTTCGTGACGATGACAGCTGCTTCGTCACACGTTCGACTCAGGTTGATGATCTGTAAAAATAGCCGTTCCCACGCTTAGTCGCTCGAAGAACGTCGTAGCAGGAGGAAAAAGGCCACGGGTTGATACGTATACGTAGGTACGTGGTATGCGACCACGTCTGTACAGGCAGCGCTAAAAACGGCAACAAAACAGAAGTGACTGAGTCTGGCACCAAGCCATACGTCGCGGTAACGCTGACTCGAGCTATCGATCTAATCGTAAGTGGTTCTCCTGTCTCGCGTGTGTGTTACTGCAGAATTCCGCGTGCGAGTAATTGCCATCGACCGGTAGTTTCGACGTAGAATTGAGATTACTCGATTGGAATGCCCGGTGACAGGCAATAATTTTGTGTCAGGTCAAGGAAGAGCGTGTGTAGCGAAGATTTTGGGTGTTTCTGACGTGTTTTCATAGGGAGAAAATAACCGTCTCATGGACTAACGCATCGTAGAAAATATTAGGCCGGCGTATGTAAAGCGTTGCTTTTGAAAACATACAATTACGCCGATACGTAGCTTGTTTAAGGCATAAAATATTTGGTTAAAGTAATCTCCGCGTAACTCGACGCGCTTTTCCAATGTCCTTAGACCGTCGCAAATAAATTTATGTTTCTAATTATTCGTGGCTTCGTTTCTTTTCGAATTTAAGCTCATAAGAAAATTATCCTCGGATTTTTGTTACGAATCTTCGTAACGTTCGATGTATATGATTTTCAACAGATATCTTCATCTTTGGTATGGTTGATCGACAACGGGATTACGTATTTCGTAAAATGTAAACTTCAGAAAAACATTTCGCACGTGGCAATTTAATAAATAGCTCGTATCCTTTCTATCAGACGATCATTGATATCTTCGTTTTATGAAAATTTCCGGAAGCAATCCTTAACTTTATACAGCCGCAGAGAATTTTTTATCCTCCGTCGAGACGAATCCTTAGAGAGAAGGGTACTGCTTCTTAAGGATTCCGGCTGATCGCTATTAAGACGAATTATGCAAATCTATGCGAACGTCAGAGCAAAGTGTGGCTGCGTTTCAACGTAAGTCAGAAATCCAAGTTTGCCTGTCTTCGTGTTCTCCGGGCACGAAGGGAGAAAAGAGCGAGAGGAGAGACATTCTAGAAACTAAGACAGAGAGATAATCTAATTTGACTGCGTCTTCTGGTCTGCTTCGTTCGTCAACCGCCATCTTGAAACCGTTCGATGTACCCGTTGGATGCGAATCGATATTTCAAGGACGAGCTGTCGTACGCAAAGTACTTAACGACGATTTACCGTAGTTGGCGGACAGAAAGAAAGATCGAATTGGTATTAAGAAAACATCGAAGGAGGAAGAGAAGAAGATCATCAGGATACGGTGGAATAAAGAATATCGAGTAGACGTTTTGTAGGTCCTATTTACCTTTCCCGTTGAATAATTTAACTCGTGTCCTCCTTGATACCAGCAATACTCTGGAGGACAATAATATCCAGTTACACGTAGTGAATTATGGCGCAAGGAAGAAAACTATTCGTCACTTTGTATTCTTTTTATTTACAGATCTTCGGCGGAGGATCGGTTGACTCGAAAACGGCGATACGTGGCGCGAAAGTTAAGCGAATTCGTCTAATTACAAGATAGTCTGGAAAGTTCGAAAGGTCGTGCTAGTTATCAGAAACCGTTATACATGTCGTCGGCGAGACAGAAGCTGTCTGAGAAGCGCGAGTCGCGAATCTGTATATTCTGAAACACACAGAGATGCGGTACGTACAGACGAGAGGAATACAATTGCAGAGCGACGACTTTGAGTGTGCGCCATCACACGAACGAGCTTGGGGTTCGTCCTCGTTAGATTCGCATTTAGATTAAACTCGGTGCCGCGGTAATAACCTAAGTTTGGTCATCATTTTTTCCTCCTCCGGCGGCACGATCGCACTCGAGCAACTCCTCTTGGTAATTCCAGGCGGCCCGATTTCGGGCAACGAGCGTTGCCAACTTCTGGATATTCGGTTAGAAAGTATGTCGAAGATTTCCCTCAGGGAATCGTATGGCGTCGATCAACGTGTTTCCAACGCGATTTCTCGTATAAACGTCCACATCTTTCGAACGAGAATCTTCGCTCGGTCGGTGAAATGAAAATTCGACGAATTAGAAGAGGATTACGGATGATGGAGACCGATAAATCCTGAGCATGATGCAATTTTAACGCGTTCCAAGAGGGAGGTTGCGTGCTCGCACCACGATCTAGGAGCTTTATCGCGCTTTGCGGACGCGCTCTCCATTTCGGATCGTGCTCGGTTCACGGGGAATCGTGTTGGCATATGTACTTAAGCGGCATGAGACCGAGCCATTTCGTACGAGCGGCAAAGCCGCCGGCTAGATATTTCTGCCCGTACTTTCGATCGGCCATTTTTCACCTAAGATCCCAACGCACCATAAATCAACTCCCCTTTAACCTTTTATGTACCGAAATCCTGCAGTACTTTCCCTTGTCGTCTATTAAGCTCTGCGCTTGTACGACTATCTGCATTTTTAACGTAACGACTTTTAGTTTCGTTATTTGAGTAAGTAACGTGCTTCGCTAAGCTGAATGGAATTTTCACGATACTTTTTTGCTGAAACGTGATTTAGCGCGAGATTACAGCTTGACAATTTACCGCTGCTAATAAATACCATTGCATAACGGTGAAAAGTCTGTTAATGAAACGAACAAAATTTTACAAATAAATTCTACAAACTGTACAAGTTATTCGATTATCGTATTTCAGGAAAAATTGTAATATCGTAAAAGAGAAGTTTATAATCTGCAACTTGTAATTTGCTGGTATTATTTGCCGGTGAATCATCGTGCAAGTGGACCCTCGTCTTATCTACTATTCACGACAGAAATATTTATCAAAAACTTTAACGTTCGTATTTCATACGAAAAGTGACTAACGTCACGAAAAGAAGGGGGTTTTGACTTCAGCGATACACAAGTTGGCCTTGTCTGGTTTCTTACGTGCCTTAACCCCTTAATGTCCATCGAGCAGCACGTACACGTCATACAAGCGGCTTAGATACATCTTTAAAGCGCGCCCGTAAAACCGATATTGCGCCGGTTTCTGGTGAAATTTTTACCAAGGAAGGAACCGTCGTGCTGGCATCCGTTTACCGTTTCCGCGCAATGGCATCTCGACTAATCCTTTTAACTACACAGGCAACCGACTTTCTCCGTGGCGTTACGTTTAGTTTACGACATGCCGGTTTTATTGACTCCGCTCACCCTTCTTCTTAGATACCGGTTTATCGTACGTTTGATCTCCCGAGAATTTTCCGGTACGATCAATATTGCGGAATAATTTCTGTCGTTCCAAAAGTGCGGCTCCCTCGAACGGCCGGTAAACCGTCCAACGACGCATTTGGTACGCGTATCAGCCGTTTGTTTATGGCGCCTTTCCTTACGACGACGACAGCGGCGATCCTATAGATTATGTAAAGAGAACGTAACAGACTCTAGAACCAGTGGATTACAGGATTATAGGGGAAACGCTGGTACACCTCTTCGACGAAGAAACTATCCCGGATTACAGCTGGGTGAGACGGGGCTTTGATTATCTCGTACACGCTACCTTAACACTGTTGCATTACGTATTAAACGAGAAGCGTTGCAATGTTCGGACAGTCCTGTTGCGCGTACAGACGATACAATCGTAATTCGATTGTTCAACTGAGTAAGTAGCGATAACACTGGCGGAACCACGATGCTCTCTTCCGATACCGAAACTACGCTAAAGGAATTGCTGCTGTCCCCTTCTAATGACGTTTAACTTCCGTACTAACATAAAATGTACGTTTTGTAGCCACCTTTTAAGCGTTTAGCGAGTCTAATACGCATCAGCGATAAACTATGCGATTTATCGCATGCGGTTAGAATTTTTCCAGAAGAAGAAAGTTTACCTGGAGTTCGGGAGAAAGAAACTTCTCGATTAGCGAGAGCGGAGACACGCCACTAATTACGAAAATTGAAAAATACGATTTTACTCTTTTTTTTTCAGTTCTGTTAAAAAATTTATACGTATTGGATTTTAACGCGAGACGAATTCCGCATAGAAATTCCGCGAATCGGGATAATGGTAGCTTCCGTGAATTTCATATTGTTCCTGTAACGTAGCGTTTAAAAGCCAGACGCTACCGCGTCGTATATAATTTTAGTCGCGAAACAATAATAATTTCGCGAAAAAATATTCTCCCTCCGGATCTTCGCAGTGAATTTTCCGGCCGGGCTTCGGTAACAAGAGTCGACGTGAATTACGTGGGAAGCGGATGAAACCCGGCTGGTATCGTTCGCAAACCTTCCGCCCGCACGAAACCAGTTGCAAGAAGCTTTCCCGAGGCGAATTTTGTTGTTGCAAATTTTCCCTGTTACATCACCTGCGGTAATATCTGCCGCGATATTAGTTATTGAGCGACAAAAAGGTGTATCGATCGGAAGACAAGTGCGATCACAATTACGTTCGAGTACAGATTACAAAGATACTTTGCCAAAGGATATGAGGAAACTGTTATCGAGATGTGTATATGATCCTCGAAATGTTATACCTAAAAAGAAAAACTGGAATTTAAAATTCGTATTTGCATTTAAATTTGAATTTTAATGCTAGTTTGAATTAGAACTTGGAGCCATGATTTTCAATTCGAAGATTTATCGCTGAATTTGTATTTGAACATCTAAATTTGGATCTGAATACAAATACAATCTTCATGGGATGAAGATCATTTTTCAAGGATTTATCCCTCGCATTAGAAAGAAAGAAAGAAAGAAAGATAGGGCGAGAGAGAGAGAGAGGGAGAGAGAGAGAGGGAGGAAGAGTTGTCAAACAATATTGTATCGGGGCAGAATCGTTCAAATATTTGCACAAACATTCGTGAGAGCGTAACTTCTCCACTTTTTCCCATCTATATTGCGTTTAATCTGGAGAGAATTGTCTGTTCTCGTTGGGAGATCGGGAAGCAGGCATTAGAGGTGAAACGAGGTGCAATATGGACGTTGGTATCGCTCGCAATCCTTTCGCGGTGGAAGGGGTTATAAGGAGATTTCCCTCTGGCGGTGCTCCGAGTTTTCACGAAATATCAGCGGCAATAACAGTATTTCTCGCGATATTAGCTGCTAGTCGTTTAGTTCTTCCAGCTCGTAACCCTTCCACGATGTTTCTTCAGCTGGCCATTTCTCTTCCGTGTTTCCGTAAATTCTCCTCTCGCGTCTTTTAATTGATCCAGCCCATTCTGTTCGTTGGCTTTCACCCTTCGAGGCTTTTCGTCGGGCTCGAACAATCGTCGAAATCGTCGGGACGTATCGCTGGCGAATCGCCAGTCAATGGAAAAGTAGGCGAGGCTTTAAGAGGTTTTCAATAGTAGCCAGCTTGGGCGTTCCGTTATTTCGCTCAATGTTATTCAGAAGTTGAAATCAATGAAGCCAAGATCGAACGATTTGATGCGTGTTTCTGATCGTTTTATATATTACGTTATTATAACCTTATTTATGGTTCTAAAAAGTCGTAAAAATATACAATTGTGCGTTGTATCCAGGACCCTAATATATCTTCAAAATCCTTCAGGATAGGTGTTGATAAATTATACATATTTCAATCAATTTGGAAAAGTACTTTCGTTTATATGATGCTATTAAATCATAAGAACAAAGGACTATTTATTACACTCAAGATCCTAATAAATATCTAACAACCTCTGGGACAAATACGAATAAATATTATACGTTCTTTGAACTACTTTAAATACTCAATTATCGCGTCTCATTCATAATTTAACTTACAATCAGAGATTCCAAGGATTCGTACGACGATAGAACGAAACCAGCCGCCTCTTTGCAGCTCCGTTTCCTGGAATTTCATAAAGACGTCTTTGTATCGACGCTCAAGAGAGAGAGGGAGAGAGAGAGAGAGAGAGAGAGAGAAGCGCCGAAAGGACAAAGCTTCCTGGCAAACCCCCCGAGGAAGCTTCTGTAACTGCGTCACGAAGCCATGGCTTCTTTTATATCGTCCATTCCCGTTATTGCTAGCCATCCAACCTGCGACTGTCCCCGTTTTCTCACCTTATAATTGACTTACAGACTATGTGTCTTTGGTCCGGGTTGGGAAAAGAAATTGCAGAGAAGATTTGCTGGCTGTTCGCCAGCCGTCAATAAGAAGCAGCGAAAAGCGACGAGTTTCCCGCGGCCAGTCACGAAACGGTTTTACGTTCCTCGATCGATCGATAGTTATGCGGTGCCGAAGCTCCTTGCATGCCTGCAGGCGACGATAGACGCTGTTCCTTGCAACGTTTCGCAACAGAACGCGATCAGAAACACTTTTCGTGAGCCTCGGGAGTGATATTCTGCGTTTAACGTTTCTAATTGAATTTAATCGTCTCAACACGGATTGTGAGATGTTTGACGACGCTTGTTTATTACACGTTTATTAGTTATTAGGATAAGCTTTTTACCTTCGGTACAAAAGATATTTGAAATTATCTGAAAATGAAAATGCGAAGGTCGTAATGTTATCAATTCATCGTGTAAAAATAACAAGCTATATTTTCATACGTAGGAAACTAATATTTTTTCCACGATACGATGAATAATAGATCCATGAGAGAAAAGGTCCGATTTATTAAACGCGAAATACAAAAGCAGTTTGGAACTTTTGTATGAAACGAAAAAAAGTCATTCAACGATTTCAATATACTTTTCCATGTAGATTCAACCCCTTTCGTGCCTGACAAGGGTATTTCAAAACCGTCATTATATATTGCGTATTATGTAAAACATTTTGAAATTTATCATTGTAAAAAGACACGGCAGAAAGAAAGAAAGAGGATGAGAGTGAAAGAGAACGTGAAATACAAGTGTTTGAAAACATTTAAGCGTTCGAACGAGCAGCTTTGCCACGGAAGTCGCGATGAGAATGTTGGGGGAATAAAGGCGGAAGATGTTCTTCCTCTGTTATGAAATCCGAAACAGTATCCTCTCGCAAATTATCCGGGTCGTCTCGCGCGCTTGGCGCGGCAGTTTCTCGCGTGAACCTTCATAAATCGCTGCGCGATAATAATCATACCGGAATACATGAATAGCCGACGGTAATGAGCCTGCACGCGTATTCTCACTACATGTTCCGGGCACCGTGTAAGTCTCTCTTAATGCCGTTCACATCCCTGTTCCGTTCGAGAAAAACGAACTTTCCGCATTATGGAGAATTATGCGTGCTCCTGGAATTGCGACGTATCGCGGAGACGATGTCGGGTGTGGCATGGAGCTCGCTAACGCGCGCGCGCGCGCTCCTACGATCATAAATAAAATATGAGCGATATGCAAATGTGATGCAGCGTGCTTGTTAATTAATAGACTGGCTTGAAATTGGCGACGGAACCAAGCGTCTCGTGAAACTTCTTCCTTCGCCCCTAGGGCTCACCACTTGTAACGCAGAACGAGCGCCATTAATCGGTCGCGTCGCGCCAACGACCGTCGCAAGATCGTACTTCGCGATTAAACGGCAACGTGAGCGTTTACTCGACGATTTTGTATCTTGCCGGGGATAATAAGCGGGGAGAAAAGTGCTGAACGAAATAGCGCACTGAGCGAACGAGATCGGATTCGACGGAGAGGAGGATGCGGCTGAAAAAAATGCTGGCGCGATCATTTGCAAGGTGGCGGTAAAGCTCGTTGACGAGCGACGAACCGGTGAAAAATTTGTTTCGGTCGAGAAAGAACGCGTATTAATGGCACGAAAAAGGTGGGGGGGGGGTGGGAAAGATAAAGGAAAAAATCGGCGCGTTTAACGTCGTACAGAGAGGGTAAAGGAAAGCGAAAAAGCCGGTCGGTAACAACCGCGGCATACGCGTACGACGAAAAGAGGGTGAAAGAGTACTGCGGTGGGGGGTGGTACGTGGCGTTAACGTAACTACGAGGGTGGAATTACAAGGGGGTTAATCAACGTGCACACATACTCGCTTTGGCTTTCGAGTCCAAGGGTTGTAAATGCGTTCTGCTAGTCCACCGTGGACTTTATGCTCGTCGAAAATAGAGAGAACTGCGAAGTAGCAGCAAGAGGAATGGCAAGGGTGAAAAAGGGAACAGCCGAAGAAGAAGGGAGAAAGAGAGGCATGGATTTTACGAGGTGGACGCGCCACTTGTCTACGAAGCTCGCGGCGTTCCTCGTAAATTTATCCGGAGATCTTTCTTTCTCCTCCCCTCACCTTTGCCATCTTTCTTTTTCTCTTTTTTATAATTTACTGCTATAGCCGGTCGTAGCAACGGGAATACTTACGCCTCGTATTTCCTTATAACGCGACGGTAACGTGGTTCCCTACGACATCGCGAAACGACCATGCGTAATTAAAAATGTAATCGCAACTGAAACACGGCATGACGAATTTACAGCCCTCGGAGGATTGTTGCGTCGTTTTAAACGATCTGGTGTTTCGACAATCATCGTTGAATCGTTTCTAGCGATTAAAAGGAAATTTTTCGAATTCCACTGTTTCGTGTTTGTAACGCGAACGAGAACGTGGTGTTCGGTTGACGAAAATGTGGGGGATCACCGAGGCAGATATTACGTCGGGGGCAAAACAATCGGTCATATTAATTTTCGCATAATTATTTGTTGAAAATTTTCTACGATGGCGTAGGGCGCGGTAAATTGTTACTTCGCGACTTGATATCGTCTGCGAAGCAATTAATTATTTCCGATAAGTACAGTCGGCGCGCAGTAAGAGCGAACTACGCCGTTAACAGCCGGTAATTAATTAGCTCAAATTAATATAGTTCAGCGTTCCCGCGATCCTCCCCGTGGTGATATTTCAATATTTTAACTGCGGCACCGTGAACCTTTTTTTTCTTCGCGAGAACCCGGGGCTTACCATCCTATCATCGGAGGCGAACACGAAAGAGAAAGTAGATGAGTAATTGAAGGGTGAGGTAAGTACTTGAAAAACGGCAGAGAAGATAGATCAAGAAGGAAAACGTTCAAGTAGAGATCTTGAGAGGGAAATGGAATCAATAAGATAAACAACGAATAGAGTTACGATACGTAATTGATATGGCTAAAGAAAGAAGAAAGGTTGGAAGGTTGAAATGTTATCGGGGTGGATTTCTGGTTAATTCCAAATAACCTATGCTTCCTTTTGTTCAGATTACAATGCAACGACATCGAGGTTGGTACAACACGATGGAAACTGTTTATTTTTTAAATAATAGATAGTTCCCTATTAGGGGAGTTAAAATGATAAACGATGTAAATGTTAGGAAATCAAAAGACGATATTTCTTAACGGGAACCTGTGTAAACTTCACGCGGAATGCGGTAAATAAAAATACTACGATAATTTATTTTCAAGCAAAGCTGAAATAATTTAAGGAGAAGTAAATAAATATTAATTCATATATAAATAGCATATATTTTAGCATTTACTTTGTCTCCGAATTTGTAAAGGTGGTAAATACCGAAAAGCCATAGCGACCGAGTGATAAATGGTGTGCCTAAATGTTTGAAGCTTTTGGCATTTAAATCGTTTACGTAAAATAAAATTCTGCTGTAATCTTTGCGTGAAATCCAAAAGAGTAATTTCAGCCAAAGATATACAATGAAATATGAAAACTTCGTAAACCTAAGTGCCAAGCTGAGTGCACGGCGTCACGATGCCACGGTGCTAGTTACATGTTGAGAAGTTCTGATGCGTGAAACGTGTCCCCTAAAATATAACGGAAGTCTCGCGTCTACCGCCTCGGCCCGTTCCATTTTTTCGCGTTCCCTTGCTCTGCAATTTAATATTTGCGAGCTGTCACGTGGCAGTCGTGGCTGCTGCTTTGTTCCAAGGCGTCGCCAGACGCGGATAACTTGGCGAATTTTCGCGAATCGCGAGATACGAGTGCGAACACAAACGTGTCGTCTGTTTCCCCCGTTCTCGTTTCCATGCGACGTAGTCGTTAGCGTTGCTTCTCAATACATATAACGTCGAGCTCCTCGCGCTTCCACCTTCCTTTTTTCGCTTTTAACTTTTCTCTTTCAATCCTGGTTTCCGCTCTCAGGTTATGATATCGCGTAATCCTTTCTGATGTAGCCAGTCGTCACAGACATCGCGATGTCGCATTGTTCCCCGGTGAAATTCCGTTAGCAGGCGAGGAAACGGGAAACGACGCGCGATAGTGAAAAATAAAAAGAGCCGAGTAAGATCGAATGGCGAGATATGATCGTCTACATAGCATAAAAGGCCTATAAATAACCGGTGATAATGAGAGTAGGTTATTGTTGCTCTTCCACGAAATATTACCACGGCACCGGGCGAATAAAAGGGAGCAGAAAAAAAGCTCGTCGAGGGTGAAAACGATAAGGGAAGGCGGAACAATCACTTCCGATATCGAGGCGACGCATAACGCGTCGTTCCACGCGTAAATCCATTTACGAAAATAGTTAAAAGACACTTGATAGGCGTATGGTTAGTAGTCCCCTTAGGCGGAATAGCCGTCATGAGCCGGCGGATCTCGTAAGCTTCAGTTACAAGCAGGCTTTAACGACGTCGCGAAATATCGTAGTCCGTATCATGGAGAGAGCAACGTCCGTCGCGGCTCTGAGATAAAAGTATAAAGGTATAAAGCGATACCCGTGATGATAGAGACATTTACGCGGGCAAAATGCATCGTAGGCTCGTGAAATACCGTCCGGATGGGATTTAAGGGAACCGTCTGCCGACGTCGTTTCCACGGTTAAAGGCCGTGAATGCGTCGCACGAGGGAAACGACGAAACCAACTTCTGCGTCGCCGCCTTCTTCCGACGGAAAATTCAAGAGTCAAGAAGCGAGGAACATGAGAACGAAATTCGTGGGTTTCGCGCGGGGGCACGTTTTCTTATCAGTAGTGGTAGATTTACGAAGGAGAAAGTTACTTTCAGTCGGTTTAAGTTCAAAGATTCGACGACGGCCGAGCTATTCGAGTTCAGGTCGGATTATCATACCTTTAATTCGTAGCAATTTGGTGCCCGGTCTATTAGACGAAAAGGAAAGAAATGATTGTCGGGGCATCCTAGTCGGCGACGCGCGAACGTAACGATGGACACAGACTGGAGAAGATTAAAAAAGACGAGAAGGAAGGAGGCAAGGGAAGGGAAAGAAATGGGAGAGAAAGAAGGGAGAGCACGAGTGGCTCTCGAGAAATTCGTGACTAATTAGGACAATGGTGGGAGCACTCGGTGAGTAAGCAGGATTTTAATGGACGACCTTCCAATCATTACGGAAAAGTACTCTTTTATTTTACCCAGCCCTTCTTCCTGTACTCTTTTGTTTCGGCCGTCTTCGATCGTCTAATCTCCCTGCGATTCGACCATGGTCCGATGCTATCTGAATATGCTCGACGTCTCGAAAGATTCGACCGAGATAACCTTCTAGCATCCATCAAACCTTCCCTCGTCCGTGTCGCGCGTATCGATCGTAGAACTTGTTATTTGAGGGAATCAAGCTATTGGGTCGGTAGACAGATACGGGAACTTCCGGATCGATGAAAATCGGCGCAAAACTATTTAATTTCAATGGTAGCGATTACGGAAATGGATTCGAAAGTACTTTCTAACGCGACTCGCGAGAGGGGCAAATGGCCGTACTAATGGAATTCACGCGGTCAGATAAATTTGTTAAAGACACCGACGCATTAAATATCACGTTGGAACAGGGCGAGGGGAGGCGAGATACTTCGGCCTCGGCCGCTATCGCTTCGCCTCCATGAATAATTCAATAAAACGATAACTGCGTTGCGTGTTAATTCACCGAGTCGAGTTTCTGCGCTAATAATTCACATAGTTTGTGATATATCACTGACGTTTCGCGCCCGGCGATTATGCAGCGCGCTATGCTCGACTGTAATTTGCTCGTGAATATTTCGTGAGATCCGTCCCCCCTCGCCCCGCAGGAAATCTGCCGGGACGATTTTCTTCCGTCTGGCAACGATCAGTTCGATCCGGTCCAAACGATCCCGTCGATTTTCGTGCGGCGTAGCGCGAGCACACACACACACACACGCATCTAACAGGAGAAACAAACCAATTACAATCCAACGCGTATCCAGCGTGCGTTACGGTTTACCAACGCCGGAATAACAGGATAATCCGGACCGTATGGTTGGTCAGACGATATGAAGCTACAAAGGGTGGATCGCAAAAGGTCGACAGACAGAAATAACGAAACGACCGGTGGCCTCCGTGGATCGAATTTATGAAACGATAGTCAGCTAGCCTGTGATAATTGCGCGTTCTGCAGAGAACATTATAGGATCGTATCGTAGTTGGTTTTATCGTCAATATTTGTCACCAGCGCGGATACAGGCACCCTTGTCTCGTTACTTTACTCCGTGCTGCCTTTACGGCCGCCTAAGCCAGTATCGTAATTATGGCGGGTTATAGGAGTATAAAGGGAGAAGTAGAGACGAAGTAACACTCTCGATCTCACCTATAAATGGCCTAAGGCCGATACGCCTTTCGTATTTACACGGCCTGCCAATATGTGTGGACAAGCTTGCCTCTTTGTACGCGTATGTCTATATCTGTGTGTGTCGAAGGTCGAGCACACCGTACGGTACGGTATGCATGCATCGTCCCACATGCTCGAGCGTAACGCACTGTTAACTGTGGCAACAACGATGCTACGGGCCATGTTTACTGAAATATGGTAAACGCCGTTTGACGGCTTGTCTCGTATTCTATAATCCGTGCAATTGAAATCCGAGGAAATTAGCTACTCCGTTGTTAATTAATTCCGTTCCCGATTGTTGCATTTCCTCTGTTCAAAATGAAACACGTGCCGCTCAAATTCGATTCGTCGTTTACCTTCCGATCGACCAATGTTTTATTGGTTGCCTGTCCCAACTGTTTGCCGGGTTCGGTCGACTAAACGAGAAAGAGGAAAAGGGCAAACCAGTGGGCGGCCCCAAAGAGATTCCTCGAACCGTTATAATTACCTTTTCTATTACTTCCTGCAACTTGTTCGATATTTTGCAAACTAAGCACATAGGATTGCGCGGAAATGCAAAAACATCAAACAATTTTCCAGTAAAATGTTGTTCTCAGGTTCATTAGCTACCGTATACTTGACGGGTTTCACGCGAAAAGGACGTTTCTCCGCAACCGACGACTTTCAACGCGAGCAGAAACGCGGTTACAGCGGAGCTTATTCAATTTTCCAAGCTCGCCTCGTGTTACGTGCTCACGCTGTAAACGTTTGACGAATAGAACGAACGCTGCACACAGCCGATGGTTGCGTCTTAAACGGTATACACCGTGCTTACTTCAATAAAATTGTAATCCGCCGCGAACGCGAAAAGCAGCGTAGGAAGCACGGTTGGCGTTTCTTGATCGTCGAAAGGAATATTTTCCACGGTGAATTTTTACACACATTTCTATCTTTAATTTCTTCGAGTTATTTTGGAGAGCCAAAGAGGCATCTTATTCACGCTCGAAGCGCGATAAAGGAAACTCGAAGAAATACTTGGCGGAATATTTCCGCTGATTCGCTTTGTTTATAATAGGTGGCCATGAAAAAGAAACAGGTAGGAACTTTCTTTCAGCGTCGACTTTCATTCTCTCGTCGAGTAGCTGAGCGAGCGAAGCGGAAGGCGTACGAAATGCTAGATTGTTTCACGGGATGGAATAACGGGAATATTAAAGAAACAAGGCCAGGAAAAGTGTCCCAACGATGGCGCCTCGAATGTCCTTTGATAACAAGGAACGGAGCGAGTGTTTCGTATAAAAGAAGCTCGCCTACCACCTCAAGCTTGGTCGTCAAAAATTATTCTTTGGTGAGACGCAGCCCGCTCGAAGAGGTTGTCTTGAACGCGCTGCTTAATACAGCGGTCGCAAAAGGGAGAATACCCTGTTTTCGCGATGGAAGAGTCGTTACGGGTTAAGGTACATGCAAATTCCTTGGTAGAGACGAGGAAGAAAGTCGATTGGAAGTTTCAGTCGCGAGTACTTCGGGGTCAGCTAGAGACCCTTTTCTGATATGAACTTCCCCGGTCGGGGGGAGAAAGTTTGTATTCTCGTTCGGGATGGAAGCTGCTCTGGCCGAAACGGGTGTTTCGTGGCACCGTATCGACTGAAAGTTTCCCAGAGAGCTGTTTCCCAACGACGTAGGATCGTTCTCCGAAATGTCTAACGGGCGATCGCGATATCGAGCACAAAGAGAGGGGAAACGATAACGAAAAATCCGGCAAATGAGATGGAACGGACGCGAAAGAAAATTAGTTCGGGAAAGGTACTACCAACGGATTAACTTATTCGAAGAAGAAAATGTAAAAGAGAGGATAGAAAATGTTCATCGTACGGTCTATGATCGAGCTTCGTTAATCCATTGGACGATCTAAAGACGAATCAGACCGGAGGATAAATTATGTAGCAGGCCGGATAATGCGGTCTGGGAATGTTCCTACCCTTAAGCTCGATGAACGTCGAAAAAAGCAGCAATTCATCTTGAGAGCGGAAGAATCGCGGAAACTAAAAAACTTCGCCGATAAGCTTCAACTTTGGCGTCATAACTCTCTTCGAGTTCATTGAATCCACCTTTCGTCCTTCATCGTCAAATAATTTCTACACCCTTCGGAATTACACTTTTACGGCGTTCAAGTTGGCGTTCATTCGACGTTGCTGTATCGGACCTCTTTATCGTGCCGGTTTATCGATTTTATCTTCCTAAGTATCTACTTACCCACAATGATTTTAAGAACTCCGTAGCGGTGGTCGCAGAAAAAAGAGGCACAGGCCACGAGATAAATTCCCCGAGATCGATTCTACGAGGCAGGACGAGGTAGCTCGGTTTACCGCTTCCTCCGATACTTCCACGGATTTTCCCGATGTGTTTTTTAGACGGTAACGAGATCAGCGTTCGTTTCTACGGCAGACACCTATACGGATAGGGCTTCAACTAGAGCACGCGGGTTCCACCCTCCCGGCAACATTCATCCTCGTGCCGGTCTACTACATTCGACCCTGCTCCTCTCCTCGGTCTCTTCACCCCCGTTCGTGCTTCTTCTTCAGGATAATCTTGTTACTGGCGATAGCTACCCTTTTAATCCGCAGGAGCTTGTCTACGAACGTACACCTAATCGTTCGCCGAACCAACCTGGCTGTCTCTAACTCTATTCCGAGGTTGAAATCTTCCAAACCTGCTATAAGTTTAAATACCTATTATTCTCTGAAGATAAGCGAGGTTGCTTCGTAAGACTAGCTCCGTAAGAAGCAAGTAGAAGGCAACTCGAATTCCTTTCGAGTTGTACGGATTTCTAACGAACAGTCCGAATCTGCTTACTTTAATCCGTTCCGCGTGAATCGAGTGACGCAGGGGTTAAAAGGGACGTCTTGCATTACAGAAGGGTGGGGTTCAATCGTCACGAGAGACGTGCTTTTCTCTCATATCTGATTCCACCGTCACGATGAAACTAAACACCGAAAAAGGAAAAGAAAGAGCAGTGTGCATCGTGGGCGATGAGCGTTCGATCGATCGTGAAGACGAGTACGCGACGCGTTTAATTTATTCACAAAACAGCTGAACGGATATTTCGAGGATGAGAAAGTTGATTTCTGGGTTATCGGAGAGTCTATTGACGCGGCCGCCCATCTGCTCGTTAACCCTGTGCACCGCAACGATTATCGATAAGAAGGTTATTAAAGTTTTACGCGAATGGCGTTTCGTGTTGCACGAAGAAAAGAGACGTCGCGCCGTTGTGCTTCATCGGGCTCGATTAGGTCGGACAAATAGCAGCAACCTGTTCAACGCTCCCACGAGGAAACAACGGGAATACGCGTTCCTATGTATATTATGTAGTGGCTTAATCGCGAACTAGGGATCCTGTCCATTAAGGGATCAGCTTGACCGTGCTCTACGTATGTACATATATAATCGACGAAAAAACGAGAAACGTGTCTTTGACTTTGAACACCAGGTTGACGTTCATTGTTAATAAATCGGTGACCTCGTTGCCATTCGTTTAACCATTTCTTTTCCATTTCTTTGAGACACGACGAAAAGAACGTCATAAAGTAGTACGCTTTCATATAGTTTCTACGAGAGTGCATGCGATCTTTAGATATAAAAAGCGAATATTTCTGCCGCGTAATGGCTATTTGTTCGAACGAGTACGTTTTTCCAGCTCGTGCAATTTCACGTCATGACGCAATCGCGCGCAAAATCGGGCGATCTGCTTCCATTCGAAGCGATCTTCGCGTTTTGATCTGCTGACAAGGTCCACTGGACTATCCCGCTTTAATAGAGACTACGACCCTTGAGGCAACTCGCGCCATTCTGGACGGACCGGACGTTAACCAGCATACCAGGATCGCCGTCTCCATTCTCGTTTCTTCCCCGACCTACGATAGGGCAAACAATGGCCCTGAATCCGGCTGTCTTGGAATTAATGTTAAAATGCTCGGCGATACTTCGGCAAAACCCTGGGGAGCCCGCGGGCCAACCGCGTTAACTAGAATGGCTCGTGAGTTAGCCCTTTCGACAATGGAATGGTAATTACGAAATGACAATGGAGCCAACTGGTCGTCGAATTTTTCAAGGAAAATCACCGAGATAAATGGTTCGTATAGAATTTCTCCGACAATTGAATCGACTTCTTGGTATCTTTCGGAGTTAACCAAGCTTCCTGCATAAAACGAAGAAGTCAACCCTCGATAAACCGTCAGCCATCTTCGGAGCGTCAAAAATGAAGAGGATCTCGAGCTCGAAACGACCGTGAGAAAGCTAGCCAAACAGTTCACCAAGATCGAGGATGGAAGTCGACTGAGATAGTCTCCACGGTCTTATCTCGAGGCCAACTAATTTCCAAGGATTTCGTAGACGTGCGTTGCGCCAGGTCGCCTTCATCAAGGGTTAATCAGATCACGGTGAGGGGAGGTAGGTGGACCAGCACCGGAAACTGCAGCAAGGCGCGACCGAGAGACGGGATACAGTGACGTGAACTCGGTGAGACTCGCGCGTTGCACGAAGAGGGAAGGTAGAGCGAACCGTTGATAGAGAGATAGTAGAGAGATCGTGGCAAATCGTTCGTGCGCGTATTACAGGCACGTTCACGCGTGGTTGTTTGCACGTGACAGGCGAAGAGCAAATACGTGTTTTCATTTGATGTGTTAAGCTTTTAGCTCTTTGTGTGAGTTTGTCGGCCGCGCTCCAGCCAACTATCTCTGCGAATTTCTCCTGCGTTACTCGTCACCGTCTGCGTGTATCGCATTTGCACGCGTATACACCTGTTTGTGTACGTAGCTATGTGCGTGTGTGTGTCTGTCTCATCGGTGCTCGAGGTCGCGCGTGCGCGCGTGCTACTACGTGCATGACGAACTCTGTTATACTCCCGGAACGAAAGAGACGACAGGGTGACGACCAACCAGGCCGATGATCTCCGTGCACCGTTGGAAAAGTGGGGCGGTAATTTCATTTGCATGGGGTTGTGCCAACTGCGCGACGGCGAGACCGTCGAACGGGGGAAACAGAGACAATAGAAGGGAAAAGGGATGGCCGACGGGAACAGCGGGTACGCGTCGACTCAGCCACGGACCGAGAAAGAGGCCGAGAGAACAACGGAATGAACGAGGAGTCGTGACACGACGAAAAAAGAAAAGCAGGGCGGAAACGAAACGAAAAAGAAGAGGAAACGAGACCGTTGCCTCGACGAGGAATGCTATCGGGATGTTATACCCGCCACAAGGGCGTTTTCCGTTCTACCACCTTTGCATACTTTATTGCATATTCAGGCTTCTCGTTTCTTTCCGAGCATCACACGTTCGTGATAGGCCAGGAACACAGAGATAGGGAATAATAAATATCGAAGAAGTCGAGCAACGCGAATATTCTAAGCTTGTGTGCTTTGGTTCCTCTGAAAATAAAAACTCCTACCACGGATAACGAAGCGTTCTACGATACGAAACGACAAGACTTCAAGGGACAAGAAATTTTGAATTTCCTTGCAAACTTGATTCTCCTTTCGCGTCTCCTCCTCTATCTTCCTTTCTTTCCAAAACGCGTATCTGATACGGAGGATTTCGGGTCCGTTTGTCAGATCGTTGCTTCGCTGTTCTTTCTACCGATCGCGAGCCGCATCGCACAGACGAGCATAAATTTCGGGGCGATACGATTGTTGCGAATTTTCAACTAAATAGTGATCGGTCAAGTTCAACCTATCGGTTGATATCGGGAACCTTGAATGAGATTAACGCTCAAGGTGGTGGTAAATTATATATATCGAGTATTACTATGGTTTGGTCATTTATTTGCACTTCTACTATACACGAAGAGTTTGACGTTCTGATCTGATGGTCGGTCGTACGATCTTGTTGAGATTGAATATGAATAGTATGATGCTCTGATGAAGACTGTCGGTGGATGATGTTACTACTCTCACCAGAAGCTTCGTCTCGTCCTTACATCCTAACTTTCCGTCCCCGGGTTTTTCCTGGTTTAATTGTACTCTCGTGGGTGCATATCCTTTGGTATTGCCAGCTGTTTACCTTTAAATATAATATAAATGCTTCTAATACTTTCTTGAATCCTTCCCGTTCCATTTTCAATTTTCTTATGTGTTCTTCTTGATTCCTCGAAACTCCAAATTCCCAACAACGATGTCCATAGGTAGAAGAAGTCTGCACTACTTGCGAGTGCCGGTGAGACGCGGACGAGGCCAGAGGAACGTATTAATATTCTGCGGTCGGTATAACCCTCGAAAGGTACATTTCTAGTCTCGACACATTTGCGTAGGGCTTCCATTTCCTCTCTCTAATCCACGAAATTCTCGAGGTAATACACGTATACACGTGTACGTAACGTATATACGTGGACACGTATAATATATATATATATATATATATATATACAGATACATTTGCAGATGTACGTCGGCCTGTATACCTCGAAACACACCGACAAGGATGTCTTTCTACAGCCGGATCACCCTCTCGTCCATGACCCAACCGCATAATCGTTCTTCAGCTTGCGTTCTCCGCATAATCCAGCCGTCGACAGCATCAACAGAGAGAAGGCATCGCGAGGGTGCGGTCCCTGTACTTTTGTTGCACGGTTTACATAATGTTGCTATTGCTCGCCGCGTTTCCCAAAAACACGCATTCTATTCACTATACGCCAAGCGGCTAATGGACAAGCCCATCCCTTCGCAGTTTCACCGTTTCTCCTATCCATTCTTCATTCTCATTGCAAGTTACAAGCTCGTGCTCTGTGTGCTTTCTTATCCTCTTAAGTGTCATAAATCAAGCTTTAATGTCGGTTTGGTCGGCCGGATAAATCGTGGCTCGCGTCGTTGCGCCAATTTTGCGTAATATTGCAAATGGTATTGGTCTGGGGATCGGGTCATCTACATACTAGGCCGTATACATCAAGTACAATAGGAATAGAGGTGGTATGTAGCGAAAGAAAAAACGGGAAACGGTTTCCTTTTCTTCCGTTTATTCCTTCTTTTTCTACCCTTTGCGCTCAACACGCTTTGTCCCGCAGTTTAATCCCTACGTCACTTTCTGCTCCAATTTCTTCGAGAATCTTTGTCATTCGAGAACTTCCGAGCGTTTCAATTTTCTCCGTTCGGCGTGCCGGTCGCAGAGCTTTACATTCCGCAGACTCTCGAGGAATCCGGCTTTTTGTCTTAACAATTGGAGCGGCGGCGACGCTCTCGCCGCGACGGCGGTCGCACAATGCTCCCCTGGAACAGCCGGGGTTCGCCTCCTCGTTCCACGACGACAATGAAGTTTGCCTCGTTCCAGAAATAATGGGCCAGGCGCGCAATAAACTCCGCGCATCCGCGTTTAAACGCGTTTCAACGTAATTAAAAAATGGCGTTCGAAGACGCATTGCCGTGTTTTCGCGCAGTTGTCCGGCTCGTTTCAGAAAACCGGGCCCTCTTTCCATCTCTCTCTCTTTCCCTCTCCCTCTCTTTTTCTCTATCTCTCTCTCTCTGTTTCGTCAGAGCGCTCGCTGGTCCACTTCGAAATGCGTGCCGGAATTTTAAACATATACGCGACATTAATTCCCCGAACGTTACGCGAATTATAATTATTTGCCTCGCGGCCGTGCCGCTTAACAACTCGCTCGTTGTTCTGCATTATAACGAGAGAAAAATGGGAAAAAACAACGCCTGTTCACTGTGCGAGCATGTTTTTCCTCTCTCCCCTCTTGTTTCTCTTCTTCGCAGTTGTTTCTCGTTTCAACTGCTCCTCCTGCTCTCGTTTCAACTTCAAGATACGGTGCTAGAGAAGAGGGAGAGAGTGAGAGAGAGAGGGAGAAGGGAAAGAGGGAAAAAAGAAAGGAATTCAAGCCGGATGCAGGCTCTCTTTCGTTTCTTCGTCCAGCCTACCTCTCTGTCCACAAAAGTTAATAGGTAGGAAACTCGACGTAAGCCTCGTAATAAAGTGGCGAAACGTACGGTCCTTTCTTCTCCGACAAGACGTAGTCCTCGTTAGTCCTAGAAGTACTTTTGTCCTCGCGCAACCCGAGCTTTCCTTCATTTCTTCTCGGCATTTTCCTTTACGACGCTTTCTTTGCTTTCTAGCTCGTCTAGCGTTAACTTTACGACCATCATAATTTTGCAAGCCGGTAAATAGGATTACGGCATCCAGTTTCGTAATTGTTCGCGTCTCCAACGATGTCGAGCTCAACTGGCGAGCTTCGAAATTTAATAGATAGAAAATACCAGGTGTAAGCCGACTAATAAAGGGAGAGACCTCCTCCTCTCCTGCTGTCGTCCAAATCTCCCAGCGTGCTCGGCACAGGAAAAAGGAGACACCGGTTCGGTGTCATCGCAAAATCTGCTGCACGACCACGCCTGTTTCCAGCGGGCCGATATACCGGGTATATTTCGTGCACCAGGTGCTACCACGCCGACGGTTAAAACAATTTGCCATAAATTTTCTCCAGCTAGAAGGCAAACTGTCGGAAGAGGGAGGTCAGAGAGTGGAAACGGACCAAGGATTCTGCCAGCATCCACCTCGTGGTCCACTGTCATCGTTTCGTTCCTTCTCTTCTTCTCTGTTTCCTATTTCAGCTTCGATCGTTCCTCTTACGAAAATATCCACTTTTCTTCTGTACACCAATGATAAACATTCTCGGTAAAAGTATTCTGTATGCACGATGCTCCCTAGCTGATTTACTTTGCGTTGCCAGGGTAACGAGATGACCGAGCCACGACAAATAATTTTTAGAGGAGTAGAGTTTCGGGTTAGTGGATCTCGAGAAGCAGTGCTTCCAGAAAAGGAAACAACAACGATGACGACAACAACGACGACGACGACAACAACGACGACGACGACGACGAATCTCGTCCCTAGCCTGGGGCGGTGAAAAACTGCGGCAACGTTTGGAAGTAGTCGAGATAGCCGGTCTGAAGGGACAAGAAGGATTCATAAAACAAGGGAAGCAGCGAGGGCGACATATTGCCGCGCGTGGCATGTATTATGCATGAACAGGCCAGGCCCACGGTTCTTTGCTACTTCAGCTCCTCCGGCGACCGCTTTCGTTCCTCTCTTTAGCCAAGTCTATTAATTCGAAAAATTGTAGCCCCTTCGTCGACTCCTGACTCAGTCAGCCACCTGCCGCCATCCACGCCGATAGACTTTGGTACAAACGAGTTAACGGTGGATCTCCTTTCACCCGGAACGCCGTGCAATTTCTTTGCCTTCGGCCTTGGAATTCCTGCGGAACGGTGGAATAAAGCGCGACGAATTGTACCGTCACTCGTTACCTCGGGGGAGGCACTTTCATTTAGCCAATTTGTCTCGTTAATTGAAGGACTTGGCTCCGGAAATCAACTACCGGCAGCCGTAAACGCTGTTTTTACCCAGGCGATCCGTTCATTTGCAAGATTGTTCGTTCCCCATCGACCGCATATCCTCGTCACATTCTAAAAAACCGAGTCGAGTAAGTCGTCGAGATACTCGACTCGTCTGCGAGCGAGCTCGCGCAGCCCTCCTTCTCCTTCCTCTTCCTCTATTTCCTCTCGTTTTTTTCCCCTCGTCTCTTCTCGTCCTCGTGCTCGTCCTCATCGCGCAGTCCGAATTTCTGCCGCGACGTCGAGAGTTTCACCGACTGCCTCTGCTCTACGCTGGCAACGACCGAATTATGCCTCTTTTTACGTCTCAAATATTATACGGTGACACGCTCGCGTCTTGTCCGGAAATTTTTCTACAGACAGGTCGGATTTACGGCCATCAGCCACGAATGTGCCTGTCGCGCACTGTGTTCGCGACGTTCGTTAGAGAAAAACGACGAAAAAGGAACAGAAGGGTCCTCGCGACGAGAATAATTTAAGCTATCCGTTTACGCGGCTAAGGTGACTATAAAGGACGAAAGCGACATTCTTATGGAGCGAGAATCTTTTGTACGTTGGACCTAATAATACCAGAAAATAATTGAAAGATGGTCGGCTTTATCCGCACTAACTCAGCAAAGGTCGGGCAGAAGCGCGTAACCCTCACCTTGCTCGCCCGCGCAGAATCGCCAGGAGACAAAGATAAGCTGACGTATCGGAGAAAGACATCCCTTTCAACCGCTTTCATCCGAGCATCCAACTATGTATGTGCATGCCCTTCCCGCCTTACCGCGGAGCCAGCTATGGCAATTCTCCGAGAAGATACACGCGTTCACCCCCTTCGTGATCTGTGTGTTTTATCGCGCCATGAAAAGCGGAATACGATCCGTGAGTGCAAACAGTAGTGCCCCAGGTAGACAGGGCACGATATTGAATAAGTAGCCCCTCGTGTTTCGAGGGCTCGACCCGTGTGTGTATCAAGGGCAGAAAGTAAATCGTAAAAGTGTAACGCGCGCAAACGATGCGACCCTTCCCCCCGAGCGAGAACTCCGCTTAAATATAACCGTTTCCGCGCTTTTTACGTCGCGTAAACGTCACCCTGAGACGATGTTCGCCCCCTCTTCGAGGCAAAATCTCGTTTCGACGGAGAGATCGGCTAACGTTATTTTGTCGCTGACTTTCGTCGTTCCGCAGCGTCGAAAGCGCCATGGAAAGGCTGCTTTATCGCGACACACGGGTGTTCAAATCTACACTGATACGCGTGTAAGTACGAAACGAGTGAATGGTAAGGGAGTGTGACACATGCAGCCGAAGTAAACTACGGTTGATGCGAAACCGATAATGTCGTCGTGTTGGTTCGTACGGCTGCGTGTTCGACTGGCAGATCGGGAGGCAGCCACCGTGGCCTCTGCCCCTTCAATGATACCGCCCCTCCCACACACGACCTTCTGTTCCTCCACACTTCGTGTCCGTAGCCAGTTATGCGGACTACAGCCGCGACTACGAACAAATATGTATTAGATTTTTGTTTGCCTCGACGGATATTGCGAATGGAAAATATCATTGTGGCAAAGCCGTTCCACGGCATCCTTTCGCGTATATCACGATACGAGAGAGTCGTTTTGTCGGATACCAATACCATCCTTGTGCCTGTCGGTCGTCTTTGCGCCCTTCGCGCCATCGTCAAACGCCCATTTGGAATAATGCTTCGTGTTTATGAGATTCGAGTACGATCATTTTATACGTAGTTCGAGGGTGGAAAGAAAGATGAAGTACCTGGGGAAACCTAATTTGCCACTATTCCCACGACGCATAAATTCTCTTTTAGTTTTACTAATGGAGGTCATTAAATTCTTTTTAATATAAAAGCCGGATGTATGATATTTTATATATATATATAAAATATCGTAAATAGAATTTAAGGGACGAAATACTCGGTTAATATGTAAAGCATAGGAATCTTATGAAAGTTAGAAAATAAAATGAGACTCTCACTTCGTAGTACAGTTTCAAATATTTATTAGCACGAAATGAATGACAGAAGAGGAAAGACTACGACTATTAATATCGTGAATACGCCTTCGGAATCTCCCCTCGAGCTGACATCCATCTGCGGGTACACAATATGCCGTGGAATCGTTCAATCATGCATGACGACTGCTCGCATTTGTGCCACGTAATCCCCGTATTTTAGTCGAATTTAATATGAATTAATCCATCCAGCATATTTGAATCGACATAAACATCGTTTGACTCCCTTAGACAACTCTACTCAACCTGACATGACGCGAAACTAATAACACGAATGTCAATCTAATTACAACCAAGAATCGAAGAAAGAAAGAGAAGAAAATAACAGAATAATTGACTATCACATTGGAATACGTAATGAACGTATTCTTTTTATTCTAATTTCTATGCTAATACTTTAATATAATATATATAGTAATTGGAAAAGAGAACGATCTTGTTAAGTTCAAGGATATAAAAAGAAAATTGTAAACATACATGATATGTATACACATCAACGAAGTATTATACATACAAAATCAATGGCATAATTAATGTCATGACTACTAACGTTCCTGAATTATTCAAAAGGGTGAGAAAAATACATATGTATGCCAAGCCAAATACAAATGTAATATAATACGAGATTATTATAATATACTGAATTTAAAGATTGCCTCCCTGTGAAACCAAAAGATAAGATACATCGTGTCTTTGCTCTGTCGTTTCCAATTATGACACGGTTGTTAATATTTCGAAGGGCGCAAACACGCGATCGATCGATTCTCATCGAGCAAGACAAACAAACGAAATCGCTGCAGCTCATCGCGAATGCACCCCAAGGATTCCGTTCGGCAGCCATTACGCGGAATGCGAGTTGCATGCGGTCGTGCGACGCGACGCGCAGAACAAATCTACGAGGCGTTACAACGTGTCTGATGCATGCACGCGCATCCACGCCAGTGTACGATGCTCGTATTTCAACGAAGGCATCGCAGTTGCGACGCCGGCACGATGCCTCCAGTTACGTCGGACAATTTACAGATGGGTAGACGTGGAAATTTAGGGTCGTAGCCCCGAAGGTCGTATCCGGCGAGACGACCCGAAGGAAACAGGGACCGCGTAGACCCGGCAACCCGTGCCCGCCACTTTCGTATATCGTGCAATGAGATGGAGAAATTTCGAGGCCGACGTTGTTTGAGGTGGCTTCGAGGTTCTTGAACGTCACGACAAGACCGCAACCTTCTGGCTTTGAACGCGATGGCTCGCTGTAAGATTTAGATGCTTCGCGTGCACGTTCCAAGTATACGATTAGCGGTATTTGTGCGAGCAATGAAATTCGCGAAAGCAAAACAGTGCGTTACACGTCGAAAGGATCAGCAAGTTTAATGGTAAAGTTGGGTGCGGATGAGCAATTTTGTTTCGTGCGTTTCTGCAGCATTAGCGCATGGGTAGTAGTGTTTTTGTAACGATAAAACAAAACGATCATCGCCAGATCTGTGACAATTGTACATACAGTGGCGCACGACAGTATTCGAACATTTCTACACAACTTGTTACGTCCGGTGACTCTCTACATAAACCGGAATTCATCCCTCGGTCAAGACGGCCACTAGCCGTGTAAATATAATTAGTCGGACCGCAATAATCCTAAGGAACTGTCATAAAACCAGGCCCTTTTATTTTACTGTCAAAGACCTTAATCGCTACAAAACGTCCTTTTACGCAAAGCAACGCCCATCAATAGTTTTCCACCGCAACAACATCATCCTCGAATTTGACTGGTAATTATGACTGTAACTAACTACAACCACTATCTTTAACACTTATTATATGCTTAAGACACCTGTTCGCCTTAAGACACCGTATATTAGTCCTTTACTGAATATATGTTTGCGATAAATATCTTGCGACTTCTATGTACATATTCAAACTGTTTTCGAAGACCAATATAACTGTGATAGTCGTGACTCGTCACAATGCTAATGACGTTTAAAATGTTTTATGTAACCCATACGCTATATAAACGCTCGTTCGACAAAATTGGCTTATGTGCATCGAAGCCAAAATGTTCCTCGGAAGGAATCAGATAGCGGATGAACATGAAATCTTCTAACAAAGAGGTTTTCATAGTTCTTCCACGTAACTGGAGGCTAATTATTCGGTACTCGTCGTTATCGTAAATTTCCTCCACGATATATTTTCCAGATGTCCAAACTCTCGCAGATATTATTAATATGTAGGCCTTTCGGTGGTAGAGCGCGGCATCAAAGTACCTGCGAAGCGAACGCTGTCTAAGGCGATAGGCGTAGTTGATGGTGGAGTATGTCAGCCACCTTTCGTCCTCATTATTATAGCCCTGTGCCGCGACTGAAAAGCCCTAACTATCGTTGGTACGACGATGTCATGGCTGATACAGGAAATGGAAGAGGATAAGACAGGCTGAAACAGGGTACCGGCTCTAACTTTCGAGTAATTAAGTGCGTTGAAACTTGGTTAAGACTCGTAATTGTGTTTTATAAGGAGCTACCGAGGATAGCTTCGCGAGACGGTGGCTGGTTCGATATCGCTCGTTCGCTGGAGCTTTTTAACAAAGCATTGAAAATTCGTGACTCGACGGCTAGATGGAATTTACTACGAGAATACTACCATCTCGTCCAACTTTAAACGATCGTTCTTTTAAAACCATCCAACTTCTCGTCGTTTAGCGTACTCAGCAACGAAAACGTCCTAAGATTTATAACGATGTTTCGATACCGACCGTTCCGTACGGCCAAGATGGGTGACCCTGTTTGCAATATGTAGATTGCGAAACTCTTTATCCTATAGAATGCATTATTTCGTAACCCATACTGTTACTTGGAAACCGAGATAATCCACGAATCACGTTACACGGCTGTGTTTCAGATAAAACTTGAAATTTGTTATGCATGTAAGAGCGAACGAAGTTTTTCTCGTGCTGGAATAAAACTTCTTCCTTATTACTCGAAACACCGTATTTCATCTTTGTTTCTTCGTCTCTGTGTTTCTGTTTCTATCTCCGTTCCCTTTTTTTTTTTTTTACGACTCTTCCACGAACACGAGACGCGTTATTACCCACCTAATTGCGTCTACGATATTTTCCGCGGTGGAAATAGCTTTCTGAGTACCTGGCCTCCGATATAGAAGCGTCGGTTAGTCGATATCTACTACGAAGGCAAATTTACTTACGCTAATTTCCGGTCAGAGAACAGCTCGCTGAGAATTGCACGGCGAACGGAAATGATAAACGAATTGGATACGTCGACGATAATTAGCCAATAGGCGTGAGTCCAGCGATCCATATACAACATCGAAATGCAATTTTCCAGGCGAATCAATTTTTTCGTTGCTCGTCGAAAAACTGCGAAAGGAACGCGATCATATTTTCGCTCGATTACCGACGAGTTTCTCCTGTTTCAATAACGATACGCTCCCCGTTATTGGTTTCCAAAACGAATGATAACTGGAACCTCTGACAATCTGGCGATCGTACAAAGCTGTAACCAGTTAACGACGATATAGATGTTCGTTATCTCGAATTATTCCGACAAAAAATTACACTCGAGGCAAAAGCTGTACGATACGTATAAAAAAAATAGACTCAAAATCCACAAAAGCTAGTGACAAAAATGAACCAAGAAGATCGATCTCGATACCGATGTAACAATTAGCTAATGTATTATCGTGGCATGGCGTGCGCGAGTTTTACGAGCTGTCGGAAATTCGTCGAGGAAATTCGTTTTCCCAGATGTCCTGGCGAGGCAACTCCGTCGATAATTGTGACCCATCACGTTTAACGCCCGCCATCGTCTTTCTTCTCCCTCTTGCCAACGAAAAGCTTCGTAATAAAATTTACATATCCTTGATACGCGACTGTTTTTCCGATCCCCTCTAACGTTTTCGTATGTGACCACGTCGCGTAGAACGGCGTCGGTGCAACGCGAGATCGATAGCCATGAAAAAGAATCGAACGAGTGGTAGGATCGCGTGTCGGACAGGTTCAACAACGGCTCGTAAATTCTTAGTAAAAGTCAGTCGTTAATCGATCGGAGGAAGCCTCTCGAGTATTTTTAACGCTGACTGCCTTTGAAACCTATCGAGCCGGGAACAAAAGGAGGAATTTCCACGATCGTCGCCATCAACGTGCTCTAACGCGTGTATATTTTCCTCGCTCGGTACAGAGATGTTCGCGTGGACGCGTCGAGAGGTCATCTTCGTGCCTATGCATCTTTAACGAGGTTTCCGGTGGGGCCGTGTAAACTGGTAAGAGTATAGCGGTTGCGATACGGATCAAACAGGTCGTGATTTCAGAGTCTTCGCCATTCGTCAGAGCGTATCTGACCGGGTCGCCGGTTCCGTCACGTCTGTTCCGATCTCGCGTGATCGAACGGTTACAATGAGTAATGAGGCGTGCCCTGAGACCGCTTCCTCGGTCACGCGACCAAACGTTTCCGTTTTTCGTATACCGTTACCGCCACTGTGTGTGCGATTGGTCAGGGTCGACACGAAATAACCAAAGTGCCAAAGACCTCGGTGATTGGCACTTGGGAAAGCTTTCGACGAAACGACTCTCGAGGAAGAGCAACGCGTGACTACGTAGAAACGAAATCGACTAGATCGATGGTATGGCAGTGATTGAACGTAATTATTTTTAGGAACGACGAATCTAGGAAAATCATAGCGTGCTAGGATGCAATTTATTAAGGACCGTTATATACACGGGTTTGCTTTATCAGGATGCTTATCGGAAATGCGTTCGATGCTGGGTTACATTTAAATGAAACACAAACACATCGAGGGATGAATTGTCTTCTTAAACGAGCACTAGCTAGTCGGGTTTCTATTTGTTGCTAATCGTACGTGTATATACGTTTCGACAACAGACGGAGGGAAGGAAGGAACTAGAAGCATATTCGACGACTTTGCAATCACCTGATCGTTGCACGGTAAATCGTTTCGAAGATGTTTGAACATGTACATGCGACAACGTCGATTAGGTGATTGTAAAAATTCAGGGAACACGCTCGTGAGGAGGATGATAAGGGACACATAACTTACGATTCACTCCGTGGATGACCATCGTGGTCGTGTTTTACGCAACTATAAAAATGTCCTCGATAGCTCCACTGGTTCCCGAAGCGAAACTCGTGCACGAAGGACTCGGTGCTTTCCACCCTCTCACGAGGTTAGCTCATTTTTTTCGCGAAGTAAAGGGTTCTCCGCGAATGAACGGTGAATATTCAGATATTTAGAGATATTTAGAGGCACGTAGCAAAATAAAAAGATAAAACAGACGTGAAAAGTTTCTAACACATTTTCGCGTGTATCGTGGAACCGATGGGGACGCGATAACACGGTACGAAAAGAGAAACAAACGCGATTTCGAGTTCTCTCGCGACACTGATACGCAAATTTGCGCGGTTACTTCGATTCCATTCGATCCGTTTCATTCGCGCCCGTAAAATCTTTTGCAATGCCGTGAAATCGTACGTGGATTTACTTGGTTCCGTATCGACTCGAAATCGGTAAAGTAGGTGTCGACGAAAATTACGACGATTTTTAAGGTCAGCAGCGGACAAATGGCACCCCGAGACGTTGGGGCGTCGCGGTCGTCGCAGTGACTGGCGAGACTCACGGCTACCCCCTCCAATTCTAACCCCTTCCAACAATTCTCTTTTACCCTCTTGCATCCCTACGCTTCTCCCCACCAACGCGCCACCAACCGCTATCTATACATCTATATCTTTCTCTCGCTCTTTTTCTTGCGCGGAACGTCATCCCTCCACGTCCTTTCTCATTCCCCTCTTTTTCTTTCCAACTTCGTTCCTTTTCTTCTTCCTCTTTTGCCCTCTTCTTTTCTCCCAACGTTTCAATCCCTCCTTTTCCGACGCACGTTCGCGAGAACCATCCTCGTCACTCTTTTTCCCTTCCTTTTTTTTCCTACCTGCTCTCCGAACTCCCTTCTCCGCTCTTTCTCTTTCTCATCTTTCGTCGATCTCGCTCGCGCTTCCACCCTCTCCCTTAGTCACTCTACAACCCCCCAGACACTGGCCAAGCGAGTGGTCACGTGACCGTTAGGTCGGCCAATCATGTGCCGGGTGACGTCATCCGCAGGGGTTCTCACAGTTTGAGAACGAACAACGGGCATAAAGGTGTATTTGCGGACTTCGGGAAACGTTCGTGGAAGGGATAGATGGTCATGCGGTCTGTTCGATCTTGGAACGATGTGTGACGCAATGGCAGGACTGTCGATCCTTGGGATCCTCGGGGAAGGATTAAAGTACCGGCGGACCACGTCCACGAACAAAAGAGCCTTTCACGCTTTGATGTTTCTCTAATGCTCTCTTCTTCTACATACCTTCGATATTGGAGCGTTTAAAAGCCATTATGCCCCCCACGGAAGAAACAATTTATAAAAATAAAAAGAGGGAAGGAAGGAAAGGTACGGTTCGCTGGTAGAATTACAAGTAGCCAGTGGGCGACTTTGAGCGTACGTTTGGCGACATTCTACGTAACGTCTATATCAGCCGGCTAAACCGTTCGATTCAACTCGTTAAAAGAGATCACGGGACGTGACACAGTGGCGGCGCCCCTATAAATTGCGATACGATGCAACGCATGCCAAGCACCATTTTTCCTGGAACCGGGAAATAGGTTAGCGCCGAAAACTTGCCTGTTTGTATTCCACGCTCGAACAAGGTTTTTCCAACGTAACGCTACGAGGTCGCCGTCGTTCTAGCTGAAATGAAATTCCACGGTGCAGAAAGAACGGCGGAAGGGGGCACTGGATGGAAAGAAAGAGAAAGCAAGAAAAGAGGAAGGCTGCAGAGAGAAAGAAAGTGGAAGAGGCGCGAAAGCCGGTGGTAAATCAACGCTGTAGATGTTTTCTTCCGAAAAATTTCCACGGAAAAATCGCCTTACCGGCGGCGCGGCTCACGATTCAGCCGTCACTGCGATCGGTACTGCTGCCAGATGTGGATTTACTGGGAAACTTTTACGCGTCCAAAAAACTTCCCCGTAAATCTTGTACGTCGTAAAAATTTTCCATTCCCGCCCCTTTTATTTGCGTTTCTCCGTCGACTTTTCTCCGAGAAACGTGCACCGTAACTCATCTCACCCGGTGGAAAATAATGCGAGTTAATCCATGCCGTAAACAGTTCATGAATAAACGAAGTACCAGGACCACCAAACAGTCGACAGATCGACCGTTCTTTTTGTTCGGAAAATTGTTTGCTTATTCGCCATGAAAATTATCGATTATGAAATTCAGTTCGCCGTTTGATCGGCTTGTATCGTACTAGTTTGAATTCCGAAGCGATTCGACAGCGAGTAATCCTTTCGGAAGGTATCATCGGGCCAAAGGGATGGAAAAAGGAAAGCTGCGATCGGTTATCTCCGCGTCTACCCTCTCGCTCTCTCTCTCTCTATCGGTTCTCCCTCTTGGAATATGTCATCCAACGATCGATGACTCTATTAACAAGGGATATCGCGTGAATAGAGATCATCGGGATTATTTTAGGGGCAATGGGCGCGATAGCATCGGAAAAACTGTATAATCTGACAATATATTGACATTCGCTGCATATACTTCGATTTATGAGTCGAGATAGAAACGTTTTGGGAATATAACGAGGGCGTTGGGTCGCCAAAACTCGGAGGACAGACGAGTCTTCGATTCTCAAAACGTGTTGCATTTTGCAAACGCGTTGTTGCTACCTGGCACGCAGTACGCGTGTTCGACGCGGCGGTCAACTTGACGTTTATAAGCAGTACGTAATTATTAGTTATTAACCGACCTGGATGCGCTATGCGCTTCGTAATTTTCTCATTAATGAAATTAATTCATCGAATCCATAAACCAAATTAAATTCCCCGTAATCATCGGTTTACGGGGAATCGGAGTGGAAATCTCGCGAAACGTAAAAACGTTAACGCGAAACGAAATAGTTCTCTTCGTTCTCTTTCCTTCTTCCCGTCTTCCAGGTTTCGTTTACGATTACATTCGGTCAGTGGCTAACTTTCTTCAATGAGAAAGAAAGGAGAAAGAACCTAGCAACCGGGGCAGTAGCATGCAGCCCAGAGCTTGCCCGAGTCTTTTGACTCTCGGATATGCTAAAAGCGTGCTACTCGGAAAGACGCGTAATTAAAAGCGCGTTCCAGCACTTAATAATCGTGCGCCGCAATTTAATTTCAAATCCATTTTACCATCGCTGTTCACTCCGCTCTTTCAGCACACGTTCCACCGATGGAAACGTATTGGTTTTTCATCTGGTCGAATCTACTCTCTATAATATTGTAATATAAACGAGGAAGGGATCAAGTGTCAGGATTAAAAAGGCAGAGGGACAGAGACATATGGATTACGTAATTAATCGGTAATCATGTAGAATATAGCACACTCTACGGATTTTAATTATTTTGAAATATAATATAGCGTTAAAGTCAATGTTCTGAGTAGCTTCATCGATACATACGATCATCGCTGAGCTTCAGGTTCAAAGATGGACGCGAAAGTATTTTCGATACTACATGTCGTACTTTTAAGGTTTGCGATAGGTCTGCGATTGCCGATTAATCTCTTTCTTTCGAGGACAACCTTCGATTTTCACTCAATTCTCGCGGGCAACGTTATCTCGACTTTTCCACGTACGAACGTATCCACGAGATCTGTTTCTCGAATCAGCTCGAGTTCCGCGAACACGTGTGTTCGACGATCGATATACCTTCTGTTTCGTCGCATTAAGGATCACCGATACGTAATGCCTTTTCACGGGCCATAGTTTCCACTCTTTGCACGCCACTCTAATCTTTTTTTCTGCTCTTTTCTTTACCTTGGTTTATATCGATGTCGTTACCGCCACGTGATACGAATTCCACGTGAATATCTGCGATTTTTCAACGGGTATTGCATACGCCCGACCGGCACAAGTTACAAATTTATGATCCCCCTGGTATATAGTCAACGGTACCGCGATAAAAAGCGTAATCGTACTTCGCCGACGCTAAACTCGACGTTTGCCGACAAAAGTGAACTGTAACGCGTGTACCGAAACTTTCTCCTTTAAAGGATTTAAAATGAAAATAACACGAATTTATGCTACGCCGTTAGTTTGATTTGCTAGAAAATCGTCGATCTTCGTGATTCTGGCTTTTTATCGGCAAACTTTGAGAAACGGAAATGTGCAAAAATGGTAAAGTTGGTGGAAAACTGGCTGAAAACAGACGAATTATTCTGCGAGATCAAACAGCAGTAACAGCTGAACTCGTGTCAACGGTTACAGGCGTGAAAGCGTTCGACGCGTAAACTGCGAGTAAATCAGAGTTTGCCGCACGCATCTCGCTTCGTCTGCCGCGTTGTTTGTCTGGTATCTACCAAAACAGCTGCTCGATGACCTACACAAATCATCCCCGGGAACGGTATCCCGTTGGCGTTGAATAGACGCTCTTGTGCAGGTGACAGGACAACGAAAAACTCGGTTGGTGCACCTGTCACTGTTGTTATAACGGGAAACACCGTTCGTAGAACGACCAAGGAACGAATTGTATCGGTTGACGAACGAGCACGAAACTTGGGGACGTATATACGTTGTTTGAAATTCGAGACGTTTGTCGACTCGAGTGGCTAGAATAAATACTGGAGGGAAGTATAAGTAAAAGCGACGAGGAAGGCGTAAACGTCAACCACGTTAATTCAAGGTATAAAAGGAACGATATTTCCCTTTTTATTCCCAGCTCGAAGGAATCGCCTCTCCATAGACTTATTCCGGTATTAAACGATCAGGCTGGCGCGTCGGAGGGCAGCTTGTCTCGGATTTTCCTCCAAGCGAAGGATGTGAAAGAAAAAAAGAGACGAAGAAATCACAGCGTGGCGACCATCATATTTTTACGACACGCGCGGTACGTCGTCGTTGGCGTGGGTGAGTCTTGCATACACCTATACAGAATGTTTTATCGTCGTCCTTTTCATCGTTCGCGCGCAACCCCCTCCCCCTGCTCACATGTAGGTTACGCGGATTAATACTCTCGAGAGAAAGTGCAGCGACGATGGGGTCGTGCGGCGCGTCGATGGCGAGGAAAAGACGAAAAAAGGAGCTGAGGGGATAAAGGGCACGCGAATCGGAGAGAAAAATGTTATAGAGACGAAAATTCAAAGGAAAAAAGGAAGGTGGTCGATTCGGTTGGATTTATTTCCGCCGCAAGGACTCCGAGGAATGGTGGCACAGGGAAATCGCGAATGACAAAAGAGAAAAATAATAGGGAGAAAAGCGAGAGACGAAGAGGGAGAACAGGAAGATGAAAAGGAGAGGAAGGAAGAGTGGCGAAAAGAAATAGGGAGAAACGAGAAATGCGAGGGAGAGGCAGAGGTAGAGGGAGGGGAAAAAAGAAGAGTGCCTGGAGGGTTTGCATATTTTTTTTCATCCATTTAACGATCACCCACCGGTCGTACTCCCTGCAGGCAGCGAGCAGCGAGCGAGGAGGGCAAGGGGCAGGTGTGGATTACGAGGATGTGGCACTTTTTAGCGATGAAAAAAAGTATGTCGCATTAATTAAAAGCGACGCCGACGCTGAACGCAATTACGGGGCTGTGCGACGCGCTGGGTTCATTTGGGGCCTCGCGTTTTCACCGAGCAACCTGTTTTTCGCTTATTTTTGTTCCCTTTTTCTGTTTCCTTACCCCCATCGCAACGTGCTCTTTCCTATTTCTCGGTTCGCATGTCGCAACTTCGGGAAAATCGTGGCACGCTTCTTTGGGAATTATTCCGGCCGAGGGTGGTGCCGTAATTAATGCCTCGATTTAAAACGGAACGTGAAGAATCCTTCGCGCGAGTAAAACCGAAACGAATATAAAATCCTGCGCGTGATTCGTTAGTCCCTCCTTCGCGTGAAAACGGGACGGGAACATCGACTTGAACCAGGGCTTGATTAGTTTTTAACGATCAATCGACCGGTCAGTCGAAGCTATCCGACGATCATAAACCGATCGACGCTGTTTCACGTACGTGACGTTCCTCTACGTTCTTATAGGTTCGCGGACATTCCGTTAAGACGAAGAAAATGAGAGTGGACGCAAGGGTGAAGAACGAGAGAGCAGGGTAGTCGCCCCATAACTGCGAGGGACGTGTTGCCATGCCCTCTGGCAATTTCCGTCCTCGAATTGAAATGTTATTACGTTAGCGACACGTTCCGGTTACCCGCCTACTTCCCTCTTTCTCCTCGCACCCCTTTCTGTCGTTCTTCTCCGTCTTATGTTTCCTGTTGTTCTGTCGCAAATGCGATTTGAAGTCAGTGTTCAACGAAATGGACGAATCCAGGGATGCCAAGAGAAATCAAGGGAGAGTAACGAAGGTACGACGACGAAGGTCTTCCATGGATTCCGTTCATTCGTCGGGAAAGCAGAACCGAGGAAAATCAACGAAACATCGAATCGTTGATACTGTCTGGTATCGTCGAATCGCATTTTATCCCCAACCGTCGTTTCGTCGCCGGCTACGACACCGCACTTTTCTAAAATCGAATTAAATCCGTTCGATCGGTCGACCAGCAGAGTCGAAAAGTCTTCCTTGTGCCTTGTACGAGGGAGCATGTCCATTACGCGATCACATATCCGACTGAAAGAGCTCCTCGGGACTCCATTTCGTGTTCTCGCAAAGCAACGGCCCGATACCGAGGAATGCAGCCTGGATATTTCCGCCTGCATTGGTATTTCCGGCTTTCGGCCCGATAAAACGCCAGAGGGGAGATTTGTGCAGACGTCGAACGGGGTAACCAGAATGCTACCTCGCTTCTCGGAAATCGCTGATTCGAATGTCTTCGACATATACCTCCGGCTTCTACGTGAACGGCGGTTTTAACGGCGTACCGCCCCGTAGGAAACTCGACAACCGCCACGCGAACAACGTACCGCCGTCAAGTAGAGTAAGACGCACTACGGTCAGACCATGTAGTAACTCAAGCAGCGTCGAGTTATCGGGAATTACGTTATAAATACAGTTGTCGTCGATAGAAGACGAAACAAAATTTTCGCGAGGTACGTTTTAATCGAATCTGAGATGCAGAAATCGGTTATCGACGACTCTATTTGGATATTGTATCGAACGGAACGTCGTTTAGACGTTGGTCGGCACGTACTATTGAAACTAGCACACTCTTGCTATCGAAATACAATGTATCTAAAACCATTTCAAGATCATCGTGCTTGATACAATTTTCTTGAGTTTGGCATGTTCTTCGTTTTTACAGATAATATTCGCGATGAACGAATTATTGGTATTATGATAATATTTTACATTTAACCACAGAATAACTTTTAGACGCATAGAGGAAAATGACTCGAATTTCGTGCATGTTCGCTGCATTGAAAATAGAATTGTGACAAGCTTTCGAAGCTATTCCAAAGAAAAGGAGCCAGAGAGAGGCCATAAATAGATGATATTGCAGGCGAATGACATAATTCTTGGTACGATTTAGACGAAGAATATAAATGGCAAAACGTTCATAATTAACAAGACAGTTAGTCTTGATCGAAAGTTAGTTAAAATGTTAAAATTTCCATTATCAATGACGAGATAAACGAACTTTTTCACGAGAAGTTCAGATTCGCGTTATCCGTCGTAACGATGTTACAGTTGATACATTGACAGATACATTGTGAGGAAAAATTGTCACAATCGTTACCACATCGACTTCAACGTTTTTCAAATCGCTCTGATGCGAAACTGTTCTCATATAACGGGATCGTAAATTACGATACATTCGTTCCATCCCTCTTGCATTTCGTTAATCGTCCCTCTTGCTTTGTCCTTTGTCTTTTGTCGCGGCATAAATGCTTCGCCTTCGCGGCTGCACGAAACCAATCTGCACATAAGTACGTATTGTATTACGCTACGAGCCTTTTTTATCCGATGCGTCAAGGAAAAAGTGCCGAAGAGAGATACTAGGGGAGAGAGGCGAACGAAAGGAAAGAGATTCACCGAACGAAGGCAGAGTGTCTCGAAAACAGGAACATTCCGGTGGTTTAATGCCGATGGAGCCGTCCATTCGTAACGAAAAGGGGCTGAGGGTTGTATTTTTCACTCTCGTTCCTTTCTTTCTTCATTTTCTCTTTTCTAAATCGGAGTGGATCGGGGGAGGACAAAGAGGCCGAGGAATAAAGAAGAAAAGCATTTTGAACGCAGAAACTTCTGCGAAAGAGAGAGAGAGGGAGGGGGAGGCGAGACAAGGATACCGGATGGCGGAGTCTTCTTAGACAAAAATGAAAAAGAAGATTAAAGGGAAGGGGCGACGAGTAAAGATAAGGTGAGCGGGGAAAGAAGGAAGGATGACCAAACCTCGTGACTTTTATTGCAGCCGACCGTGTTAATCCGGACCAGCCATAAATTCATCCGGCGAGAATTGCTTCTTAACCGACGTCATCCCCTTGAGATCCGACAACCTGTCGAAGTCTTAATTAACGTACGTGATCTCTGCTTTTTCTGCGCGAGAACTCCACTCGATGAAAGAAGAACTATTAGATATCCCTGGTTTTATCCGATAAGTTCGTGACCGCGCGAACCTGCCCAAATAAATCCGCCAGAAGCTACGTAAAATTACCCTTACGTCGAAAACGTAAATGCCCATCGGCTACGCGAACGACAAATATTTAATTACAGCGAGAGATAGTTGATTCGTGGCGTGGCGTAAATGACGAGCTGCCGAGGAAAAAGGCCGGAACGGCTGGAAAAAAGATAAAGGGAAATGGAGGCTTTCAATCTTCCATTCTTCCCATTATCCGTGGCCAACCACTTCGATTCTTCGTGGCTTCTCTCCTATCCCGAGACTAACAGCTAGTACACCGGCCGAATTACACCGGAGGTAATTTCTTTCGAAGGCATTAATTAGCTTGTGTTTTCCGGGGCTATCAATTTGCAACTCCCGCTGCAATTCAAGTACTACGCAAGCTCCGTAGCTCGACGAGACCCGTGGTTCTCTTTGCGATCGATATCTGATGAAATTTCAAGATATCGCGTACGATTCCTCGGCGTAATACAATGACATTTTATTCGAAAACTTCTTTAATATCGATATTTATAAAATGATTCGATAGAAAACATCAACGAATCCGATTATCCGAAGGGCGCGTGCCATAATTATTTCGGACAATCGAGTTTCTGAGCTGGTAGTGTCAATGCACATTGGAATGCACTAGTTCTTAACACCTTTAAGAAGGTGAATGATCTCCAGACATCCGATGAAACGTAAATTACATTACACTGCGGAGAAAAGGAAAATCGATAGAAAAATAAAATTAGGACGGAGACGCGACAGAATGAGAGTAAGATGAACCCGGAGGACTGACGATGACAACGAAAGCTAGAAGCAGGATGGGTCGGTGAATGGCACTGTAGCTCTCTTAACACTTTGAAAATCTGGCTTGGAAGGGTCCGCGAGCTTGGCTCTTTCCGGATCTCTCGTCAGGCTCGTTTGATATTCACGTACCGTGAGTTTTGAGGGAAACCTTATACACCACTTCGATCCCCCGACAGGACTTTTGCGCCGCGTTTCCAAAGCCCCGCGGCAAAACTGGCACGGAACGAGTCTCTTCATCGTGTACATACCCCTATATACCGTATATACCTGTAATCCACGAGGTGCAATTTGCATGCTCGTCCTCGTTTTAAAGCCTACCGGTGATTTCCGGCATCATAGTTTCCATACAGGCTACGAAAACTCGACCCGAATCCCAAACCTCAACACTTCAGCTATACTCCTTCGACCGTCTCGTGCCAATGGAAATGATTCTCGCGGAATTAATAAAATATCGACGCTGAACGTATCGCTGGAATATTTTAACTGGCGACACGGCACGCTCTATTTTTCACGAATAAGCGATCCATTCTCGTGTTTTATGAAAAGGAACGTCGCGCGTAAACGTGCGACGCGTCGCGACGGTGGAAATTTCGACAGAAAATGTTCGTCTCGATCTCAAAGGTGTTGATAACAGATAGGAAAAAAGAGACGGAGAAAAATCGTGAGAATCTATCGGAGTATTTGTAAACGAGCTAAGAGATTGTTTGCGACGGGGTTTTCCTAGAGATATTGAAATATCGATGTCAACAGCGGAAACGAGAAAAACGACGGTCTACTTTGACGGAACGAAGGAAAAGGCCGAGAATTAGCCGCGAAACGAGCAATGCCGAAAGCACGTGTAGACGGAGTGCTCCGCAGGAAACGAGGTCTTTCCTTTGAATACGCTTAATTGCGAGAACAGTTTCGTTTTCAAGGGAGAGGGCAGACAGTCTGACGAGGAGCACGGAAATGATTAACGACAAAAGGACGTCTCCGTCGGATTTTCCGTGATCGGGATGGAGACGGTCGAACGAAAGAAGAAATAAATCTCGAACGTGAACAAAATGAACAGGAGCGTGCAATTACCCTGTGGCTTCGAAACTATCGACGGATTTCCAGTTACCAACGAATAGAAACATTTTAATTATTGATCTACCATTAATTCGTGCCCATTGTACTTTCTACAATGGGCGAATTTTACCACGGGAATTAAAGATAAAAAGACACGAAGATCGATTGATTCGCGTGGAGATTACTAATTTCGAGGTACAGGTGCTTTGACAAACTTTATCGATAAACTCGAGCAGTAAATATTATCCGTCTCCATCCCCCACGGGTTAAACGATCAGGATATGGGGGAAATTTATTTAATGTCCGTTTATTTGAGAAACATCGCGTTCATTATCTACGATCTTCGCCCACGAGCCTTTCAGCCCACGGACGTTATAAAAATTGCGATGTTCGAGCCTTCAAAGGGATAATAAGATCCACGACTATTTCCTGTAAAACAGCGTCGTTACGAAGTACGCGTACAGATTCAACAGTTGTTAGCAATTCGTTGGGAAGATTAAAATTCTTCCAGACAATCCCCGGCGAAATATTTCTATCCGACGTCGCTTTGGTAGCGAAGGAGGAAATACGATTGAAAAGTTCTATCTCTGCAGGAAGAGAGGAAGAATTAACGGGATAAATATTTCTTTTAATTAAACGAACACGTTCGCGACACGATCGAGGAAATTCGATAACGAAGGACGCCCTTTTTGCCCCGATGAGACGAACCAGCCAAGGAAATTAAGCAGGGGGATGATTTATTCGGTCGATCGAACGAAACAGCGAAGCCAGGCGGAGATTATTCGTTTATTTGGCAAATATCGAGCCCGTAATCTTGGATTCTGGTCCGGAATGGTAGTGGCGTTGCAGCAATCCGGGAAAAAGGAGCGAACACGGATAGAAAGACAGACGGAAAAAGGAAGAGAGAAAGATTGAAGGGGAAAAAGGGAGAAAAAGGGAGAAGAGTCGAGGGAAAGAAAGAAAGGTAGAAACTGGGGGTGGACGAACACCGACGAACGTGGGAGATAGTGAGTGGTTGGTCTGACGCAGCAAACAGAAAATAATACCGCGGCCATTGTTCCCGTTTCGCTTTTCTGTATGTGTCTCGCTTCATTCACTCGCCGCTAACATCGGGGGTCTGTTCTAGGAACCCTTCTCCATTGTCGAGTTTTGCTAGCTCCCTTTTACCTCTCTCATCATTTCCCTTCACCTCCTTCCTTTCTCTTCTCTTCATTATCTCGCGTCTGTCTCATGCATCGCCACGTTGCTTCTTCATCTTTTTTCAACCCACTCGTAACCATCGCGAGTCGTAGTCGTTGTCGAATGGCACACGTATTCCCATATTTTAGACGGCTCCGGAGTGAAGCAGAAGTATCCCCGACAGATTGAAGCATTTATTCGACACGCAGAAAGGGAGCTGTAATACTTCTTTGTGTCGCGATGCTTTCTCGTCGAATAAATCAATTTTTTTTTTTTTCGCCCACGGCACAATGCGCTTTCCATGCATCCATCCTTCTTAGTGCTAACGCATTTCTACGTCTTTACAAGCTCGTTCCACACGGTCGCTTATCGAATAGGATTTTTATATCTTCTTTCGCCCAGGGTTGTAACGACGCACGGAGTAACGTGACACAGCGTGTTTACGCGTCTTTCATCTTGTATCACTGTATTATACCGAGCAAATCAATTTTATTAACTCCTATCACGGACAGATATCACGTCTTTCTATGCTTCTGCTACATCAACCGGCGTATTTCGTTTTCACTTTGATCGGTCTCCTGTAGTAAAACGTGTAACCCCATTTACGTGTTCACGTTCAATTCTCGTCAAAGACTGTGATTCCATCTCGTTTCTCAATTTTATCCCCTGCCGAGCGCGACCTCGAATCGCGCGATTGTTTAACCTCGTGAAGGATATATTTATAAATCGACTCTGTCGCGGTTCTTTTATATGTTTTTTTTTTTTTTGTTCTATCGTCCGCCCTGCGTTTCATTTTTTATTTTTTTATTTACGAAGCTTTGCGCGCGCTCATATTCTATCGTCTCCCTTCGAAGTGGAACGTGGAAAACAAAACGAAACGGGGAGGATAGATTGAAACGTTTATTCAATCGATAGGAAGAGAACAATCTGTCGTTCGAATACATCAGCGAAATGGTATACTCGCTGCTCCGCCAAACGAATTAATTTGCCGAGTAATTTCCAATACGTACCGAAAGCATCGATTCGATTTTACTTTCGTTCTTTTTTCTCTCTTATTCCTGCCTTGTCCGTTTCGTGTTTACCGTGTTTCCGTCGATTCCTCAGATAATCAAGAAACATGCTAGGGTCGCCCACGATTCGTCGTATTTTCATCAACCAAACGTTATGCCTGGTCGTGACCAACAGACCATTCCGTGTTCGGAAACTGTCACGGTTTAACTGGCCACTGATAAGAGTAACAAATCCCACGGTTCGATTCAATCTCTCGGAGAAATTCTTTGGAATCTTGAGATCCGATCGGGTTAATTGAAAAATCCAACGTATACCAGCTACTTTTAACTCTAAAGTCACATTTTTATGGGAACAATCGAAGGAATAGAACGTAAATAAAAATCTATTCCATCTCCTACACAGGATGTAAGTACAAAAATGAGCGCTGCTTACGGGATTCATTTTAGACATCAAGAGAATGAATCAGTTCATCTACAATTTCAAATGTTCACCTATATCGTCCTAGTGGCACTCTGTATATTGCAGGGAACACTTGATCTGATATTTCGTATACTTTTGCATATTACGTACATTTTGTGTTCCTTTGTGCGCCTAAAAATCCCATAAATGTACAAACATCTCTAATTATTATCAGTCGTTTACAAGGACAAATGTAAAAGATCTGGTACACCCGATTTTGAAGCTTCTTAGCAGGCAGTTGTCCGATTTTTCCTCGGAATAGTAGAAAGTTAGCGGCAGTCCAATTATGCCACGTGTTCTCATATTCTTCCACAGTAAACCGGAAAACCGTTTCTTTTGTGCCTCTGTTCCCGCTCGGTAAATTCGTTTCAGCGAATGTAATATCGCGAGAGGACTTCGAATGAGAATTATTTTTAGCCAGGCACGACTACGCGGGTTATTGCCTCTTTGTGCGCGGACCGGCTTAAGGGGAACCAGCAAGCGATGACCGATAAAAGTAGCTCGAAAGCTGGCAAGTTCGATTCAATTTCGACAACTTTCGGCCGCCGTGTGGCGACAACGCAACGGAGTGTTGTCATCAAACTCGCATCCACTTTGCAGGCTAGAGAGGACGAGTGGTTTCGGAACGAACCACGAAAATCCACTTTCGATGCCCCGAGCTCTCAGTCTCCCAGCCGATGCATTATTCCGTCGAATAAGACGGATGGGGAATAGTATTCCAATTAGGGACGTCTAACGCAGAGCGGACCTTCGATCAGCCCCCATAATAAGCCACGAGTTTGTTACGTGAATTATGCCAAGCTTGTAACTCGTGTATTGTGGTACGTGAGCGAGATCAAAATTTCCTTCGACGATCACCGGAAGTTATCTAGGCGCTCGTATCCTCGAGGCGTTAATCGATCGTCTGATCGAGCGAGGACGCTTTTGTTCTGTTTGATGTTAATTTCTGGGTAATAGGTTTGAACGTGCAGAGAAAACAAGAACTTTAGGCGACTTTCTATTACGAGTGACAGAGTTTTAGGTGATAAAAGAATACGTAAATGGATTAAATATATAAACGCTTCTATTTGAAGAATAACACCATATTCTTTATGGTCAATTTAATCGCACTAATCATATTCCTAAGGTAAATAAGATTGGCGAATTGATCGACTTTGTTTTCATCCCACCAAAGTGGAATTTATTCTGCTTTTAATCTACTTGCAACTGTGCTTCATAAGTGTAAACATCAAGAAAGTTTGAAGTAAGTGGAAGAAGTGGGAAGACGGAGAAAAAGAGAGAACAAAGATATTAGAAGATATTGCGTTATGTTCCTCAACGACAGCTGTGTATTGTGATGTATTGTACTATAATAACTTGGAATTATTGCAGTATATTTAATTATACCTTTGATTTCATACTGAAACTATATTATGTCTCTACCTTTTCATACTTCCAGGTATATCGTAATAAAAATTCTCACTTTACATGTAACCGGGAAAAGATGGTCTGCTCTTTTCCACTGAAATCGTTTTCTCTCCAACGAATCGCAAAAAAGAAATTACCGTAATCGTCGGCCGTTAGGCAGATAGCGCGACAATAGAGGTATATTATCCTCGGATTAAAGGCGTTCAGAGCAGTAGAAGGTAGAGTGTCGGACAATTTTTACTCCCGAAAGATCCCGAAGGATCTACGATGATAGTCCATTTTTCTCGGGGGCCACTATCGGAATAGGTTTGAGTCACAAAACCATTTATTAAGATTCCTGAAAGTTCGAAGAGCAGAAGGAAAACCAAAATGCGAGATGTTGCATAGTTCGGTCGAGGTAGCCGAGGTAAGAAGGATGACCCGACTGGGAGAAAGCGGCTTGTCCAGGGGAAGCTTAATACTCCCGCAGAGTCCAGCTAAGGCGAAGTCTGCTTGCACACGTACGAACATAAATCTCATGGCTGGAGGATCGACAAAAATTTTGTTTACAGCTGGACTTGTTGCTTGGAAAATCCAGATTTATAGATCCTATTTCGCGTCGCACATCGGCGTAACTCCTTTCTAGCGTCGAAAGGAAGTTTTCCGGAATGGCGAAACTGCGAAGAATCTCGAAGAAGAATCGACGGAATTAAAAGTCGCGCGCCGACGACAGACGTAATGAACCGAAAGAGCTTGCCAAGAATCACGATCTGTCTGGCTAGAGGAAGCTCCCTGTTAATATAGGACACCCTTAAATTCTCGTCGAGAGACGGAAAGGGAACAACGATAGCACGGTACATTCGCCCAACGACCCGTTGGGGTCTAAATCTTGATAAACAGCTGCAAAGATTGTTAACGTTCTTCCATTATTTAGAGGAGAGGCCGAGTTTTCGCGAATTCGGAAGACCGGAGACAAGGAAAGAATCGGATGGAAAAGTAAAAAAAAAAAAAAGGATGGAGAAGAAGAAAAGAAGTTGGATGCCGGCCAGGCTCCGTGGGTATTCAGGGCTGAATGGTCGATCGCCAAAAAGTCGGATCTTTTATAGGGCTGCGCCGTGAGCGTCGCGAACGTTTTGTCGCGAAAATGATTGAAACGCATGTGCCGACTGGAATGTCACGAGTTAAAATAAACCTACGCCCTATATCTGTGTTTTTCGTGGATTTAAATGGACGCGTGCATCGCGAGTCATTCTGCGTCATTTCACGAATAAGTTTCTTTCGTTCTAATCGAGATTTAATATACGAGCTTGCTGCTGAAATTTGTCAAACGTATTATATACATGTATGTACGTTCTTGGTGCATCAGTCTACAAATCGTGCCAAGAGACCGCGTGAAAAAACGAGAAATATTACAGAGAGTTCCCAGCCAACAGACATATTTACCCATAGTCGCAATCGCGATTCCTACGCCACACTCACTTCTGCCAACGCGCAACTACTTTCGCGATGTCGTCATGCCAGGGTATTGCCCATTAACGCGAAATACGACGCCTTCGTTACGAAGGAATGTTCACTTTCGAAATAGAGCCGTTATAATACCGTGATACTCGTACATCGGATGTTGTTTGTTCGACGTATGTAGAGCGAGCCGGTAAAACCGTGTTCGACCGATTGTTCGACAGAAACGGAATTCAATATACTATTCATATCGAAGCTGGCTCGAGGGGTGTTCGTTAAAAGTACGCGCACAAAAGACAAAGAAATCCGGTGTTCCGTGAAAAATCGATTTGATTATAATGGCGAGTTAGAAGTATCCGCGTTTCGGTACTCAAAGCGTCTTATTAAAATGCATGCATTTATCGAGGAACGTACCGGGCATCTAATGGAAAAGATTCTCCTTGACCTAATACTGTTAATTACACACTGACGGATAACTTGTCCTCGTTAAATCGAGAAAACTTCGTCCGCAAGGAAATCGCGACGGTGTTGAAAATCACGAATGAAAAATATCTTCAGGTTTGGATCATGCGTCATTTTCCTAGTAACAAACATAGGCGATTACTCACCGAGAAAGACGTTCTCGTCGATGTCGTCGGCGTGCAGGTCGAGGTCAAGGTCGACTGCCCCATTGGTGGGAGCCTGACGGCTCCTCTTCGCGAGGTCCATCAGTTCGCTTCGATGATCCAGGTGGCCCGTGGCCAGAAGTTCGGCCAACAAGGTCAGATAAGACGAGTTGAGAGAAGTGGGACTGGTAGCACGTAGACAACCCGGCAACCAGAATCCTAAGAGACCGTAGGGAATCACCGGTACCGCTCCGGTACTGACGAAGCCACCGTTCAGGAGTTCGCCGCACAACATAGGTGCAGCGATGACCTCAGCTCCTCCCTCGTGACCTTGGCAACGCCTCGATGCCGACTACCTGCATCAACAGATTCAACGAAGGCCGGATTAAACAAAAGTCGCGGGATTACGCAGTTTAGCCTAGATCGAATTAAAAGGAGAAGATGATCGTTTTAAATTGCCATTCGTCGACTGAAATTTTGTGGCTGTTTCAACCCTTGCACAGAAACGATATCTTTTTCGCTTCATCTTCTCGATCTTTACGATCTTACGAGTCTTTATCACGAAATGAGGAAAAAGGCAAGGAGAAACGTACACGAAGAATATAGCTATTAAAAGATGAAAAACACCCGAAACGTGGACCGTGTTAAATTGCTCTCGGCATGCCACGTAACTTAAGGTCGTTACTCTTTCAGCTTCCGACCACGAAACCGAATAATATGCCGTAACGAAAGGCGCTATGCGCCGTTGAGAACAAAACTTGGAGAAACATCTGCATAACAAAAGATTTGGCGTAACACGCTGGACACACCGCGGCTGGAACAATACGATTCTGCACAATTATCGCGAAATGCGCGTAAATTAATGCCACACGCACATATATACGCTATCCAAGCACGTGTGCGAGACGCGAGTACACAATACACACAGACCGATGAGATATGGACCTACGTTATACGAGATAATATTCGGAGGTGGAGTCTGTGCGTTATGCAAAAACGTTCGATGCACTTGACGGCTCGTAAAAATCCGCTCGCATCGATTCGTCCGTCACGACATACGCCTTGGAATTTTATAGAAACGTGCGATCGAGGAGAGCGTTTGACAATTCTTTCGTCGACGTGTGGTTTGATCGTAAAGTTTTCAACGGCGAAACAACCGGAAATTGAACCCACCGGCGCCATCCGTTCACGTGCACAAGAACCTTCTATTTCTCGTTGATCTTGCGTGAAAATTTGGAAAGAGCGGAGACGAGGGATCACTTTCACGCGAAATTTACGGGTATTCTCGCGAGAACCAGTCGAGATGCACGATCGAGGGAGAGCCGGTAACGCGGCAGTGGACGGGCGTAAATGGACTGTGACGAAGAGAAAACCAGAAGCGATCCAATAGCAACGGAGACATTCTTCTGGGACCGGCCACTCGCGTTGCTGTTCTGTCGGACTGACGTCACTGGTGAATTGTGCGTGGGTGTGGACACTGGATGATCTCACGTTCGCGGTGCCGCACCAAGAATTTCCTGCAGAGCGCGGCGTTCATTCGTTTAATCGATTCGTATCGTCGATCGTGCGTTATCGCGCGCATAAATCACCCGTTCGAATCGGAGAAAAAGACAACCGAGAAATCGAATGGAACTGCAACGTTTCTGAATCGAAACGCGTAAGGGAGTCTACCGTGGATACACGCGAGGAATACAAAAGGGACACGCGATCGGTAAACTCATTGTGAAAAGAGATTGACTCGCTTACACAATAGTATCGAGAATAGTGTCGCTTGAAACGAAGTGTGTGACGTTGATACGGCCCTGCTTTACTGGCACGCATTTCTTTCAGCGGATCAACCGGAGTGAACCGTAACGGATCAGAAGCGAGAAATACCCAGGGAAATGATCTTCCGTTAATTCGATCGTCTATGTACGAACTATCTGCGACATACATATTTCATGGGAATTCGGATTACATCGCGAGAAATCGTAGTAGAGTTCGAGTTCCAGAAATTCCTGATCGGAATTTCGAACGTGTGTAGCGTGCATTGGCGTAACGCCACGCAGATACACCAAGATCGATTACCAATTTTCAACGAATCTATTTTCGGGAATAATACGCAGATGTTGACTGAATATCCTCTACCTATTTCCTCTCGTTTCGCGCGTTGTAAATTCAACGTTATTCGAACAAGCGCAGTCGTGTAACACTCCCACGGAAAACAGAAGGAGTCTATTTGCATCGTTCGTTGCTTTGAAAATTACAAGAACTAGAAACGCGTAATACGATTTGCGGCGCTGCTCGACCGAAAACAGACACACTCGATATCGCAGGTAGAATATGCAAACATCGTTTCACGGTCATCTTTTCTTAACGCGACAACAGCTTTGAGACGATTATTATTTGGTTCGAAATCGAGGAAAATGTTCGTGCCGTGTAACGACTGTAAGAGATAGAGAGGAAGGGAGAGAACGAGTATTACTAAAGTGATTTAATTTTCCAGAAACACGTGCGCATCGCTACGCTACTGCAAGACGGTGAATCCCAAGCAAGGAAGAACGACCTTTTACGATGCACTATTTTCGCCAAAAAGCATACTGTGCATAGCGCACACGCGAACGGAATATTCTATAGAAGATAACGTTACAAAATCTTGAATAGTGACGTGACTTGGTGCGTGAATTTAGTCTGAAAATCGTCCGAAATATACATATATATAACGTTCGGCGTCCTAATCGATACAGAATAACGTATCGTACGATAAATTCGTTTAATGATATTGTTATTAAAGATTAATGAACCGTATAGCTTATTTCCCGTATTTAAAATTGGGACGTTATTCCAATTTGTCATACGTTTGTAACACAGATATGCGGTATGTTCAATTTGATATATATACATATACAGATATACAGATATAATAAACGCATTCGAAAATGCAGCTTCGTATCCGAGCGAATTTTTTATTTAGACTTTTTCATTTGCAATCCGTTCATTAATATTCACGGAACTGACGCGTGCGTATATAATGTTCCATTGGTAAATGCCACAACTTTCCATCATCTATATCAAATTTCGTTCCGACTCTGATCGAGTAACAAGTTTCAAATTGATCGGCGCCAACGCGCGATAGGTGCAAATATTAACAATACATTTTCCCTGTCAGCATAGGGCGATGTTTGCTGACGCGTCTCGCCAAGACATTACAATAACGAACAGATGTTTTCCCTGTCTTTCAAAAAGAATAATGATGCAATGAATAACAAAGCAAGTCGATTTTTCTCCACCTTTTATTCCTATTTTTTCATCGAAACGATAAAACCCATCGTTAGAACAACGCATAAAAGAGGCAGGTAGAACAATCGTGGCTCGGGATCGAGACATTCAAAATTGATAAACGCGCGGCGTTGGCGAGTTTGAATCAATAAAATTTACCCAGTCGAAACACCGTGTTCAACTCTGTTGGCTCCTCCAGTTCGTTTTTCCTTGATTGCACGCGATTCGGATAATGTTCATGATCGTCGAGTTACACTATTACCGGTATGAATGAATCATGACCGGCTAGGAATACCGCGATACCGATACTAAGAAGTTTGCAGATAACACCGGGAAACCAGGAGGGGTTGAAGGAAGCCATCGACCAGGAGCGGCAGACGAACGGGCGCCATGACCACCCCACTCCACTCTTGCCTTTATTCAACGGCTTATCCAAAACTGGAACAACCCCTTGCTCGACTCTAGAGCACGAAACGTATGAGCACTGGGCACGAGATATTCGTTCCACCTCCGTGGCCATTCATAAAATAACCTTAAACGCAGCTTTTAACCGCTAAATACGCCGTGATTTATAACAGTAGATTCGTGTTCAACGGATGATTTCACGGATCGTTAGGCCGAAGGTAAGAAGGAACAACGATGGGTGGACAACGAATTCAGCAGTCGGCCTCGGTTATTTTCGTCTCTCGAGTATATTCCCACGTATAATTTCCATCACGTCGAATTATCATGATTTATCGTGCGGTGAATTATCAGAACAGTGGTAGCCACCGGTCCGGTCGACAAATTTCGCGCCCCAATTTCCTGCAGGCTACCCCAAGTTGCAGGGAAAATGATAGCAAATTTTCAAATTAGTCCCGCGTTGTTTGCAGCTACGAATTTCTCTTATCCCCTGTAGCTTCGATTCCCGAGGGCCGTTGAACTCTTGCCGCATTCACAAAGTAGTCGAAGTTCGCGCGGGTCGATAGATATATAAACGAGTGGTAAGTTTCTCTCGGTACAGAACTCGGTGAGTACTCTTGCGAGCACGTACACACCGAATACTGGTGGATCGTTTTCACCCCTCCGTGTCTGGGTAAACATCGTCGACGCGGCGTTACCGACTCCAATCTCGACTGTGCCCGCGAAAATCCGGCGGGACTCGATATCACCTGCCGGAAAATCGTGACGTCGTCGAACCGTCGAGCTTATGTATGGTAAACTCGAGCTCGATATCGCAATGTCGCTCGTTCGGAGCATACAACCCTGCTAACCTCTACACATCGAGTTTACCCTACAGCTGTAGGACAGATTCTTCGTTTGATAACCTGCTACCAGCGAGGCTTCTAAAGGTATGTAAGCGTACGCCTACGGAAATATCAATCAAAACGGGACCAGAGATATCAAACGTACGATGATAAAATATTTATATGAATAACGTGCGCGTGACGAAAAAAGAACAACATACAGTTTCCCGAGCTCGTCGCTTCGGTTTATGTGCGATACTGTGAATACACACTACGTCAAACATCAAATAGAAACGAACAAAAAAAGAAGAAAGGAGAAAAGCTAGAAGAACGAGCGAAGATAGGAGTTCTATCGACGAGAAAGTTGAACGGATTTTTTATCTGACTGCATATAGCGTCTAAAAGTAGCTAGTCGACTCGATAAGAGGGATGTCATTTGCTCCCCCTTAGCTCCAAGGAAAAGACGAAATCTTCTAAATCGAAGACGAGTCCCGCGCCGACAAGAATCTCGTCATTAAGATTTTTGATTTGAATGCAAATAGGTTTCTAGTTCTTCGCGCCTTCGTTCTCTCTATCTCTCCAGATATTTTACGCCGTAAAGGGAAATAGACTTTATTTTCTGAAGCAGGACGAAAACCTTCGGTCGATGCGAATCTTTCCAACGCAATTTCCATTGACTTTCTAGTAATCATCGTCTTTATAAAACAACGATAGACTCTTTTATTTCACATTTTATTTCTTTCGTTTCTTTGCAATTTTTCTATTATCTTTGTCAATCTCGCAGGAACAACACGTCGTTCCTTCGATCTCATCGCTGGAAGCTTTCCACTTGAATTAAGATTTCAGGGTTCAGAGAACCTTTCGGACCAAAAGACACGCGGCCGGGGCCGAAATGGATTTCGCCGTGTGCAACAGCGGCCAGGTAAGCCAAGACGTAATTTACTGGTTTCTGCTTGTTACACCGGCCGTACGACCGCCCTGTCGCCATGGCGTACCTCGTAAAGACGACAGACTCGACGTAATTTTATCCTGTCTGGCCGCTCCTATATATACACATACACGCCTTTCGTTCTTCGACCAAATGAGATTTTACTTCGTGCCAGGTAAGACGGTACTTTCGCGCGCCTGTTTCTCGCGACACGCGCTAACTACGCTCGCCAATGAAAATAAAACGGTTCGCAACATCTAACCCGGATTTCCCATCGCGTTTTTCCTTTCGTCTTCTATTCGTTCTCGCGTTACAACAGGAAGTTACCTTGGTCCTACTTGATCCAATTTTACATCCTCGCGCGAACTACGATTCCTGTTAAACGAGAAAGAGAAGACACGAGTCTTATTCTTCACTCTGGCGAGCAAACCGGAGAACTTGCGACAGAGTAAACGGTGTTTACGCAGAACGCATGACGTTGGAAATAATTCAGGGACGTTGATCTTGCCCACCAAAGATGAATCACGTGACTCGATTCCACTTTACTGTAGCTGCGCAATCGACGTTCGTTACCGAAAACAATATCCGAGGAATTAATATGAATACTAAGGGAATGGACGTGGGCAAGCAGTATCGCGTTTCGATCGGCGACTAACGACAGACCATTACATAGAAGTGGGTTTTGATATCGCGATCGCTTGGCAATGGGATTTGCCATTGAGTCGAGATTATCCTCACGGAAGGTGAATTTACACGAGGATATACACAGTTAGCTAGGGGCGAGGATGCTACTTTGCAGTTCCCTAACGCAGATACCCGAATATATTGAATATATTTGACGTTTCATTAAGTGGGAATTTCTTACGTGTCATCGTTAAAAGAGAATTAGGGTACAGACTATATCAAGATCTCGATGTTAGTAGAGATTAGAAAACGACATTATGGAAGGATCGGTGTATTTACGTCGGTCGAGCACGATTTCTTGATACGTATGTAAATTTGTAAGAAAGTTATCGTTGGTCTAAATTCACAAATGTATCGAGTATCTTTCGCGTTTTAATTAACTGGAATTTCTTACGTGTCATCGTCGTAAGAAGAAGATTAGGGTACAAATTACATCAGACAGTCGATGTTAGCAGAGGTTAGAGGTTAGGTTCGACATCATCGAAGGAACAGTCGAGGAAGTGGAGAAACTTACGTCGATTTGAATACAGTATCTTAATATAGTAAATTTGCGAACAAGTGATCGTTAATCTTTATTTAATAAGCGCTAAAGCTCCGTCTAAACGTTTTATTGTTCGAGAATCATTGGAAGAGTTTTTTAATTGAGAGGGCGTTCGTACATAACTACGTTCGTTAAATTCGCCGTACCTTTCGGACGAACAAACTGCTCGCTATTTTAATTAAAAGTTTCTGTTTAGTTCCGTTCTGCAGGCAGAAATTATGCAGCGCATTTAGAGCGCGAATTCAAACTAAAGTGATGAGGTAAACCAGCAGGTAAACCCGGCTAGTGGACAGGGCAGCGGGTTGATTGATCGCGTGTCAGGTTCCAGCCAACCTGGCGCCAGCACAGAGTTTCTCAACCTGGCGCCATGCTAGGTATATCTCGTACTAGCATGCAGCTTGTTCTACGATCTGTCCTCGCTTTCTTATCTACACGACATTCAGGCATAAATTTTCTGACTCGTAATTTTCTTGAATGATACACAAATGATAAATATATCCAAAGCAATTACGGAGAATGAAATAGACCTTGAAACGAACGAATGAATTTTCGCTTAATCACGATTTATCTACTCTTTTTTTCTCTTTAGTCACGATGCGGTAAACAAGAAAAATGAGTGAACAAGGAAACGATCGAGTCTTTAATGTTCGAAACTGCAGCTTCGCAGTGATCGTGATTCTACCTATCGTTTCTATCCCGGATTTTTTCTGTCAGTCACTTATTCATTTGATCTTTTTCTCTTCCCGTGGCTTCCCACACAAGAGCGGACCTTTCATTTTGATCGACGAGTGACGTTATCATGGCTAATATTGGAGAGAGAAGCAACTCTGCTACTTCCGAGCGATCTGACTCGCTCCATCAAACATTCATGCTGTTGGCCGCGAGCTCGTGTTGCCGCTCCGTGAAAATACGCCCGATAAAATGCACTGACCTCACTCTGTTCCCTCCGCCCTAGTGGCGCTCTTTTGTGCACGATACGACATTGCCAGCCAACGCTAATATGTCTAGAGTTAGCTTCCACTCCCGCAGTGTAACTTTTCAAAAATCGTTCCGCTCGTTTGAACTCGATGATCGTCGTTTATCTCACGTATATGGAAATGTTTCCAAATATTTTTAATTTCTCTTATTTATTATTAATTCGTTTCTCCGTCGATCATAGAATACGAGACGAAAGAAAACGAGACCTATGAAATATCGAATTAACCCTTGATTGTTAGTTCGTAGGCGATTACGATAGATTAGATTCGATTTAATTTTCACTGTGTTTCATTTCATTTAATTTTCTCTGTACTTTATACTGCGCATCATGGTGTTTATTATATAAAACACAGAAAAGAAATTAAAGCGAGTTATTTTAAAATTAAGTATTCCATCCCAAAATCTTGTGGATTATCCACGATACAACGTTAACGATCGAGGATTAAACGGATCGATTTTAAAGTAGCGGAGAACTTGTTGCGAGTGCGACTCACTCGAAAGATGACCTCGGCGTAACTTTAAAATCCGTGAACATTAGACGGGGAAACGACAAGGGAAGTAACGGCAAAAGAGGATGGACAGGAAGAGAGACTTCTGAATGCAAAGAGAGGAGAGTGAACTCTAGACCACTTCGTCACACTCGAGAGAAGACAGAGAGGGTACGGCAGCTTGTTCTAGTTTACGGTTCTCAGAACGAACGCAGAGAAAACTCAGCTACCGTGAGCCTTGCGTGGCTAAGAGGCTACCCCGAAATTGTCGTAGTACTCTGTCGGATTTGGTGTCGAAATAAATCGGCAAAGGTTGCTCTCCAAACCGTATCTTTATCCAGGATGCCACTGAATGAAACATAAGAAAATTATGCTGCACGTACCAGATGGAAGATACCTTCGTATGAGGATTTCCAAGACACACATTTTTTGAGAAAAATAAATCTTTGCAATCGTCGATCGAATCACTGGGAAAATCGATTTTTTACAAATAGATTGCCGATGCTTATGCATTTGTGAAAGATTGAAAGATGTACAAATACACAGATTAGCTTGCAAAAACAATTCTTAACCTTCATGTAATAAATGTTGGATAAAAGTTTATGCCAAGTCATTCCAATAATGATTTCATGTTTCTGTTAATGCATATATATATATATGTATGATTTGAACCATATCTGCGTAGAGATTCATGCAAGTCATTGCCACGTGTTACCAAGCAGCGTTCAATTGATAAGTGGGAAGATACGCCGTGTATGATGGTCGAGAAAAATACATTTATCAATAACATTCTTATAAAATATTTATATTTATATTTACACAAAAACAGATGTATTAAACAGATATATATATATATATATATATATATATATATATATATATATATCCGTAATAATAAATAATAATACAATAGTATTGTTTATTTCGTAAATATAAACTGTTTTTGTGTAATTATAAATATTTAGTCACAGTAATTTAGTAAATATAAATATTTTACAGTTCAAATCATTATGGAATTACAAGTCATCAGGGTATTTGAAGATGCTGAGTCTGAGAATATTCGTCTGAGGAATGCAAATACTCGACGTTCATAGTGATATGTAGATTAATGCTCATTTGATCGAAAATTCTCTCGGAATTAACTTCTTTATCCTTAAATGTATCCTTATAATAAATGTCTCTTATGTCAGAGAATCAGATTCTGCTTGTCGATTTAATTTTTGATTTCGATAAGTCGAAATGAATAGCCATGAAAATACTTATATTTATAGTTTCTTGATATGGAAAATTATATTCCATTCTTTACTAATGTGCATATAACAAGATAAGATTACTTCACATAACATTGTATCGTATTAGACATTATATAACATATTAGACATAAGACACATACGTCTTATTCAAAATAAGATTGTTTCACATCTAGTACTGTTCCAGAACGAAAACAGGAAAGTGTCTCACGTTATTCTCTGTTAACATTTTATTAAACATTACAGAAAAAGACAGATGTTCCCTTCTCTCTCTCTCTCTCTCTCTCTCTGTTACTAAAAATTATCTGACTATATTATAAATTAAGTTATTAGCTTCAACACCGACATATCAGAGCTTTATTTTCTGTCGGACATTTCAGAGGTCGGTCGCCAGGCGCATTGAAAACCACCTGTCTACTTTATTACATTTTGTGGAAAGCGCGACGCATATCGCCGCCCGTGAATAATTACACTATTAATTTGAAAGCGCATAATTGTAACCAACTTCCATACGTCATAAATTTATTAAAGCAGCAATTGTTCCGCCAACGATGTTTCATAATGCAAAGAAAGATTCTTGTTAACATTTTTTTCCAATTAGACATCCATCGTTCGCTTTTCACAAATTCACAACATCGGAACGTTGTACTTAGCGTCGGTTGATTTATCGCTTTAAGAATTCGTGACAAGATTCCTTAGTTCGGGAGGCCATTATTCACCGAAGGATCGGTGCATCTGTGGTGAACATCGTGTAATTCCTCAGGAACGAGGCAGATCCTCGAAGCGTCAGGTGGTTCCCAAACCACATCTGATCGATAGAAACGTGGTTTAAAGACAAGGGGCACCGTCGATTGAGCGTTCAATATCCGTCTTACATGAAGACAATCGTACGTGGTCGATGGTAATTGATACCGATTGTCATCAATTGCGGAACCATCTCGTTTTCCCTTCTCGACCTACAGAATAACCAACCAGTCACATTCTACATTCTTTTCACGTACGTGAAATATTCGCAACGTGTCGCAAAAGTTCACCGTGTCGCCAAAGTTTCTCGCGAAACTAGATTCGTTCGACGCTCCGAAGTTATGAGCTGTCTGCTATTCCTCCGGAATATAACAACTTGAAAGTTAACGCGAAACAATGTAAGATATAATTGCAAACAAGTTTGAATGAATTTGTGGCCAAACGTGTCTTTCAAAAATATAACGAGCAAATTTCTTTTATCTAAATAAACATACAAATTCCGAACTATTTAGTTACTTTATGTATGCAAGATATATATGTATGGAAAGATCTCATGCCTCGAATGAAAATCTGGAAAAAGTACTATCTTGAACTAGGAGTAATTCTGCCTCGATAGTGTCAAAAAGTGCTGCTTATATCCAAGGAAATAGTTACCGCTAAAGTGACATATTTTAGATATTCGTCGCACGTTTTCAAAGCATCCGGCGTCAAAGAGCTCGCAGAAACTCTTGCGGGGAAGCAGCACGAATCGTCGTCCACTCCTTAGAGAGAATTTTCCTGAATTCGTTTCAACTGGATTTCCTATCTTTCAGTCGGGTATACTTCAACAGAGGTAGTCGTATACATGTACAAAGAGATGACAGAGCGCCACTTGGCCGACACAAACAAAATGTATCTTGATGGAACAATATTTTCGTTTTCCTCTTGTGTGTGATCTGTGCCTGGACTGTTTGACGGTATGTACTCGGAAAAGGGAAAACATACACCATGTATTATTACCGTCGAATCACGTTTCATTCGGCCAGATTCGACTCGAACTGGAAACTTGTTCTAGCAAATCCTCCGTCCGGATGTTTCTAGGGTTTCAGCACAGAGACTGACACGAGAGTTTTTGTCATTCGGCTACGAGACGAGTGTCTATCTTTTCCGTATTACGACAAACCGAGTTCGTTCGAATCAACTTTTGGAGTACTTTTTTTTTACCTGTTAAACGTTCCGATTTAATGTTACGCGATTATCGAAGGCCCGACGAGACATCGAGGTTGATGGAAAGGAGGGCAGAATTAGTCCAGAGAAAAAGAGGGTTGGAACAGAATCGGTGGAAAGTCGAAGAAGAAAAAGAGAGGGAGAAGAGATAGAGGATGGTGGGGTTGAGATGGCGAGAATAAAGCAAGGGTGGTGATCGATTGCGTCGGTACATGCACAATAACAGGGGGATGAAGTCATGTGTCCGGGCTAAACAGCCCATTTGCCCAACACAATGGAAGCGACGTTGCTGTGGGCTCGACTTAATTACCAGAGGCTGCCTTTGGCAAAGACCAGCGAGGTAAAGAGAGGCGAGAGGACACCTTATCGGAAGCGATCTGAGACTAAGCTCCATTTAGCAGACTTCCACGAGCGCAAAATTCGCCGAGAGATCGATCTCCTTCGCTATTAAATTAAATTGTTCTTTCAAGATTTGAGTTTCAAAAATAATTTCATTTATCGACTGGATCGTCACTTAACTCTAACTGTATTGTCTGAAGGAGACATAGGAAAAATGTCAAATACAGTAGTATCAATTTCTCATCTTAGGCGTCACCATACGTAATGTAATTATTAATATCCATATCGTAGAAAGAGTAAGGACTATGTCTCACATTTGAAACAGGATAAATTACGAATGTGCGCATTACCTACCGTAATTTTCATAAACTTCACAGCTTCGAAAAGGCCACTGCTTTAAACACGGTAGAGCTGTAACAGAAAATATAGTTACACTCAATGCACAATTTAGACAAGAACTAACACGCAGAGGAGATAGCAATGACGTAAGAATTCAATTAAATAATGGCTGATCCATTACAATAACAGATAGTGTCGAAGCCTTAGGCTTGGATTTTTCAATGTCGAAGCACTTGAAATCTAATTTATTTTATTTATATAGGTTGAGCCATTTAAATTGATGCACATGATCATCTTCAAAATCGTTCAACATATTGATAAACTTCTTGTACAAAGATTGACTGATTTCAACAAGTACATAATTTGATGTAATTAGTTTTTTCTTTTACCCCTTGGTATAACTGTACAGCATTCAAGAAAGTATATAATTTATCTTTATTCTGAAAGTGAGCATATATTTAACTTCCACAAGAAAAGATCAAGCTAGTCATAGATTCAAGCTAATCATAGATTGGTTAGAAAAACTTAGGAAATACCTTAATTTCAGATGAAAGTAATTTAATTAATTTCATTCAATACAATTCTTAGATCTTTAAAATTAGTACACGATACTAATACAGATGGGTCGGACTAATACAGACTAGTAAACTATCACAACATTTCGATACTGATAATGCTTATGATAATGATAAAATTTCATTCCCTGCGTTGATGCCTATATGACCATTGAAATATACATATATTGAAATGACACAACTACTAATACCGTATCGCCTACATATTACATAATGCAGCATCAGTGATTTATACATGTACTGTTTTCTATTTTAGCAGAAATCATGTCATCACAGCAGAATATATAAGTAAATTACAAATAGATAAACGCATTATAGAACGCATTACTAATCGATATATTTTATTTTTAAAGCAAACGATAGGAAATCAGGAGTTCGACTATATATAATACACGCTATAGCAAACGGAGTAGGGGAAACACACTAAGTACGAGAGCTTACGATGGATTGCTCTCCACTATGCTTATCATTGTACATTGCACACCCGCGAGTTCAAGAGTAATTGTGACTCGCAATAGTGTTCTAACAACATCGCTTCTACTGACAAAAGATGAGTTATCCATTTTTTACGCTCCTCGTTGGAGCTTTCTTGTTATTGTGCTTCTATTTGTATTTGAGACACAACCATTGGAAGAGAAATGGAATTCCAACTGTCAAAGGATGTATTCCAATCCTGGGCCACCTGTTACCCCTAATGACGGGAACAATGAATTTTGCCGAATTTATTCAAAAAACATACAACGAGTACAAAGATTATAGCATGGTCGGTATGTACAAAGGAACAACGCCAATGTTACTTGTTCGGGACCCTAATATAGTGAAAACCGTGCTGCAAAGTAATTTCTCCAGCTTCCACGAAAATGGATTGAAAATCGAACCGAATGTAGATCCTCTTTTATCCAAAAATCCGTTTTTCTGCTACGGAGAAGTATGGTCGAACGGAAGGAAACGACTAACCTACGCGTTTTCCAACGTTAGATTGAAGATCCTTTTCACAGCTGTCACCGGAGTGTGCAAGAAATTCGAAAATTTCCTGAACAAACAGCTAGAGAAGAACAACAAGTACGAAGTCGAACTGAAATCGTTATTCTCAAAATTCACTGGTGAAGTTGTGGCGAACGCTGGTTTTGGCATCGAAGGTCACTGCTTCGAAGATGCACGAAATGCAAATGCCTTCGATCAACTTTTTGGAGATATATTCGCGGAATCATTATTATCTATAATTAGATCCTACCTTCCATCTATCAATCGCTTCTTGAAGATCAAATTCCTGCCTAAACGACTGGACCAATTCTTTAGAAACATCGTCACAGAAAATCTGGAGATCAGAAGAAACGAACCAGTACCTAGGAATGATTTCCTGCAATTAATGATCGACATGGAAAAAACAGGGGAGCATATCGATGAAGAGGTTGTAGCAGCTCATGCAGTTTCTTTTTTCGTTGACGGAGTTGAAACATCCAGTGTTACCTTACGTTTCATTGGATACGACCTGGCTGTTCATCCAGACATTCAAGAAAAGTTGAGAAACGAAGTGATATCTACGATCGCGAAACACGGAGGTTTGACGTACGAGGCATTGAAAGACATGACGTATATGAATCAAGTGATTAGCGAATCTCAAAGATGTCACGCAGCTATATGCTTCATGCATAAAATGTGCACAGAGGAGTTCGAGTTGCGAGGGTCAGATGGATTGACCTATCGCGCAAAACCTGGCAGCGAGATATTCATATCCGTCCATGGATTGCACTCTGATCCTACATATTGGGTTGATCCAGAAGTTTTCGATCCGGAACGATTCAACGAAGAGAGAAAACAAACAATAGAAAAAATGGCATTCCTTCCTTTCGGCGAGGGACCAAGAATTTGCGTTGGAATGAGAATGGCTATGCTACAAATGAAGGCTTGTTTGGCTAATTTGTTAAGAAATTACAAATTGGAATTATCGCCAAAAACCCACATTCCGTTAAAAATGTCGGCAAACCATATTTTATCCGAAGTAGATGGTGGAATTTGGGTATACATCTCTAAGCTTTAAAGTTATTGTATCGCTATCTTTGTTTACTTGATAATAAATTACAATTTCAAATTTTGCCTTACTTAATTATTAGTTGTCCTCCTCCGAGTCGACGCTCGTAGTCGCTTTCTTCTTAGCAATCGTCCTTAGCAGTAATCATTTCCCACATTAATGGGGGGTTCTTCGAGCTAGATAGCTAGTTCTTACTTAGTCAGCATACCTTACCATACTTAGTTCAGCATGTGAAAAATATAACAAACCCAAAACGATCGCAATGTTCGATCAACCACGGGGATTAGCAACATACTTTACTCGCGGAACTGGTAAGTATATATATACAGATTCTTTGGATATAGGTTCAGTGATTTCGAGGGGAATATAATTTAGGATAATTAGATTTTTCTTCTACTGTGTGATTTGGTGTGCTTATAGCTAATCTGTGAAAGTTAAATCTATTTTTCTTCCAATTAGAATCATATATTTAACTTCCATAAACAAGTATTAAGCTATTTATCTATAGATTACTTAAAGTTCATTTATTTAGGAAATATTTTAATATTAAATATTAGTAAGTAAGTTTAGTTCACTCTATGCAACTATTAATTACTTACATTAGCACGCGACAGAAGATAATACAAACGTTTATGGTACGAGCATCATTTTGATATAACGTTTACAGCTCCGTTCCAAACAATGACGCCTATGTGGCATTGAAATGATACGCTTTTAACTATCTTATTATCTACATACATGTACCATCATGTGTATATATATATATATATATATATGTATTGTCTTTCTGTGTTTCCTCGCACGTTATAATTAAATAACAAACATAACAGAGATATAGGTAAAGGCATGATATATAATATTCTTTTACATTTTTAAGACAGAAAATAATCGTGTACTTTGATTGTAAACACTCGTACGATAGCAAGTAGAGTGGGAGGAAACGTTTCAGCCATGAGAGCCTGAGCTGGATTCCACTGCGATACGCCGATCATTCCACATTGTGCTTCCGAGACGGTTCGAGTAGTTGTAATTCGAAATAGTGCTCTGACAACATTGCGGTAGAAGATGGCGTCTGCATTTTTCACGCTCCTTACAGGGCTGTTAATACTATTGTGTTTGTATTTGTATTTGAGGTACAGCCATTGGAAAAGAAATGGAATTCCTACTGCTAAAGGGTATGTTCCAATCCTCGGCCACTTGTTACCCGTAATGATGAAGAGAATGCACTTTGCTGAATTTATTCGAAAAGTATACGAAGAGCACCAAGATTACAGCATGGTCGGAATATACAACGGAACAATACCATCATTAATTCTTCGAGAGCCTAATTTAGTAAAAACCGTACTGCAAAGTAATTTCTCGAGCTTCCACGAAAATACAATCAAAATCAACCCAAATGTGGATCCCTTTTTGGCTAAAAATCCGTTTTTTTGCACTGGAGACGCATGGCTGAACGGAAGAAAACGTCTAACCTACGCGTTTTCTAACGCCAGATTGAAGGTTCTTTTCGCAGCTGTCAACGGGGTCTGTAAGAAATTCGAAAATTTCTTGAATAAACAACTAGAAAGGAAGAACAAGTACGAAGTCGAGTTGAAACCGTTGTTCTTAAGATTCACTGGTGAAGTTGTAGCAAACGCTGGTTTAGGTATCGAAGGTCACTGTTTCGAGGATGAAACAACTCCCAGTGCCTTCGATAAACTTACTGGAAATATGTTAACCACATCACTATCAAATTTAATCTGGCGTTACCTTCCTACTATTGGTTATTTGTTGAAGATCAAAGTACTTCCCAAACGATTAGACCAATTCTTTAGAAGAGTTGTTGCAGAAAATTTAGAAATCAGACGAAGCGAGCCGATATACAGGAATGATTTCCTTCAATTAATGATCGACATGGAAAAAACAGGGGAGAAAGTCGACGAAGACGTTATAGTGGCCCATGCACTTTCCTTCTTCCTTGATGGAACCGAGACGTCCAGTCTTACCTTAAATTACATTGGATATGACTTGGCCGTTCATCCAGACGTTCAAGAAAAGCTGAGAAACGAAGTGATGTCTAAGATCGAAAAACACGGAGGATTGACGTACGAGGCATTGAAGGAGATGACGTATATGAATCAAGTGATTAGCGAATCTCAAAGATGTCACACGGTTGCAGGTTTCATGTCCAAAACATGCACAGAAGACTTCGTGCTGCAAGGCTCAGATGGATTGACCTATCGTGCGAAACCTGGTGTGCACATAATCATACCCGCTGAGGGACTGCAGTGTGATCCAAAGTATTGGATCGATCCAGAAGTTTTTGATCCAGAACGATTCAACGAAGAGAGAAAGCAAACTGTAGAAAAAATGACATTCCTTCCTTTCGGCGAGGGTCCAAGAATTTGCGTTGGAATGAGAATGGCTATGCTGCAGATGAAAGCTTGTTTGGCTAATTTGCTGAGGAACTACAAATTGGAATTATCACCAAGAACGCAAGTCCCATTGAAAATGTCGCCGAGTTATTTGATGTTGGAGGTAGATGGTGGAATTTGGGTATATATCTCTAAGCTTTAAAGTTATCGTTGCACTTTTCAATGTATGTATTAACATTTATAGAATACAAAATTGTACTACATAAAGTCAAATTATTAGTTTTGCCGTATTGACTGTTTTTATGTAAAACATTATTATGTATTATATAAAGAAATACATATATGTTGTAATTTTTTATGTAATGTATCAGTCACTACGTTATTTCTTCTTTTAATAGACAGATTAAAAAATACGATGATCGTAACGATGTTATTTTTGTACATTTTATAATAAATTGCGATTTGCAATTATATCCATCTCGCTTGCGGCGATAATTTGATATTATCGAATTCATACAGAAGTAGAGCAAACTTTGAGCGTGATATTAGCATGGAAGATGTATGAACGTGAAAAATTAAAAAGTATGCGATATATAGAATTTATGAGAGTGTGTCGAGAGCTGATATATATCATGTGCTTCAGAACGAAGGGACTCGAACGAGTTTCCGGTGTGGTTTCCCCTGTCTTATATTGCTAGGTAAGTCAAATATACACAAATGTATCAAATATATACGGATGTATGTCCACATACACATTCTATATCTTCTATGTACATCGTATTAGTTATCTCGTAACTTATGTGCGATCTATTAGCCTGTTGACGGAGTCGCCTAAAGGGGACTCAGGCAAATTATCAAATATAAGATATAGCAATTTCACATTCCGGAAAGTGACTTTTACAGACAAAGAAATAAGAGATTATGAGTGTTTCGCTACTTTGTTACACCGTCAGTTGGTAAATTAAGGAATTACAGATTCATCAATTTCAATTGAGTTTCAAATCATTTTAAATAGGATATGCTGTGCACTCATACATACATACATGCTATGATAGTGGTGTGATACATAATCAATGGCTGCGACCTAGCTGATCTTGTAATTCGCATACCGTGTAATAAAACAACGGCATTGAAGCAGAATGTAGAATGATAAGCGATAGTAAACATCTATTAGAGTGTGTCTGCTGTTGGGAATCTAATCGCCCTGCTCCTCCTGGACCTACAGCGATCATTTAAATCACTTATGACTAAATGAAACGACATATAAATAATGGGAGGAAAGGGAGACTCAAACACGAAATGACCAATTTGAGTAACCAGCTAACTCGTTTCTTCCGGTTAACAGATTAAAAAACACATTGATTCCGAACGGTTACGATAAAAAATTTCTGTGAAAATAAACGCAATCGATGCTACATATTGCTTCGTATAGTTTCTCGCGATTAAAAAGAAAGGTTGCTTTCTGAAAGTTGCCTATCAAATATGAAAATTTTTGTGGACGTATTGTTTCATTACTTATCTTTCGTATATTACGCGTGCTGTACCTCGAAACGGAATAGAGTTAAAGTTTCTCGGGAAACAAAACAGTTTTCCGATAGTTTCATGCAGTTGGCGTGAAAACTTAACAGGATTCGTAGAGCCTAGCCATTAGTCTAGGACAGAGAAACACTTCTCTTTCTCTCACTCACTATTTCAGGATGTATCACTGCGAAAGAAGAATAAATTACAAATCTGGGCGTAACTTGGCGGAGCTTTCATAAAGCTCATTACTCGAAAAAAGCCACTGCGTTAAACATAATACAGCACAATTCAGAGAAAAACAACATAGTACGTACAAGGGATATTAGTGGCGGAAGCAACCACTTAAATAATGGTTGTATCATTACAATCACATATAGAGTCACAACTGTAGGCTCGCATGTTTCAAGGCCGTATCACTTGAAGTTTTATTCGCGAAACGCTGTGTTACAAAACTGTTAGGCGTATTCATACATTTTATAAATAAAGCATCAGTGATTTTGGAAGATATGTAATTCGATGTAATTAGTTGTATCCTTTACTTTCGTGCCTTCCACAAAGCGATTCGAGTTCCACAAAAAGGCATTAAGCTATTTATCGGCAGATTAAAAAAGCTATTCAATTGAGAAACATTTTCATATTAAATAGCAGTAATTTTCATTTTACTTTATACAACTATCAGGTTTTTCAATAACCTCGCGGTATTCAGAGAAGACTTGCAGATTTGCAATACTATTTCGTTCCGCGATCTTGCGCTTACGTGATATTGTTATCAGTACCATATGGCCTATATGTACGGAAAAATCAACTACATATGCATGTATCGTTGTAATGTATTATTTCATTTCTCGATAAACTATAAAACAAATAATTCAGTAATAGATAAACACAAATAATGTATCTTTCACGTAAGATTTTGAGATAGCCGACATTAATCGACAAATTTGATTGCATACATGTATATAACATACATCGTAGCGAGAAAAGTGGGAGAAACGCCTTCGGTACAAGAGTTACCCACTTGCTTAACAAAGTTCCATTGCGTAGCAATAAGTTGATCACTCTACATTGGGCTTTCGAGACTGTTAGAGAAGTGCTGATTCGTAACAGTGCTTTAACAACATTGTTTCCGTGCGTGGTGAAAGATGGCTTCTGCATTTTTCACGCTTCTCACAGGACTGTTCTTGCTATTGTGTTTTTATTTCTATTTGAGATACAACCATTGGAAGAGAAATGGAATTCCAACTGCCAAAGGATATGTTCCAATCCTGGACCACTTGTTACCCGTAGCAATGAAAAGAATACATTTTGTCGAATTTATCCGAAAAGTATACAACGAACACAAAGACCACAGCATGATTGGGATATACAGCGGAACGACACCAGCGCTAATTTTTCGAGATCTCACTGTAGTGAAAACTGTGCTGCAAAGTAATTTCTCCAGCTTCCACGAAAATACATTCAAAATCGACCCAAATATGGATCCCCTTTCAGCTAAAGATCCGTTTTTCTGCACTGGAGACGCATGGCTGAACGGAAGAAAACGTCTAACCTACGCGTTTTCTAACGCCAGATTGAAGGTTCTTTTCGCAGCTGTCAACGGGGTCTGTAAGAAATTCGAAAATTTCTTGAATAAACAACTAGAAAGGAAGAACAAGTACGAAGTCGAATTGAAACCGTTATTCTTATTTCCTCTACCTTAATGGTACCGAGACGTCCAGTCTTATTCTAAGTTACGTTGGATATGACTTGGCCGTTCATCCAAACGTTCAAGAAAAACTCATTGCGGCAGAATATTTGGCATTATCGGAGTGGTATAGGAGTTGCGTAACGCGATATGAGCATGGAAGACGAATAAATAGAATAAAATAAATGATGAGTATGTCGAGTATCGATCTACATCCCGTTTATAAGAAAGCTAGTCTCTCGAATTACCGAACTGGTTTCCCCTGATCAACGTTGCTGTGTAAGTACAATGATTTCGTCAAATATATATTATTTATATACCTATATTGCATATATATATATGCACATTCTGGTATACTGGTTCGTCCCTTAATCAGACATTTTTTAAATCTATTTAAAGGTTATTTGTATAACCTGAAGCAGATTCAGGTAAACTGTGAAATATAGTAGCATAAATTCCACATTTCAAATAACGTGATTATTAATGTTCATTTCTTATTTTTTAAGCTTTAGGTAAAGAGATTAAAAGTATGTAGTTTTTGTATCTGAGATATCAGATATATAGAAGAATTATGAAGAGATAAAGAATAATTACTCTCTAAATTATTCATGCAGAGCGCGTCGTTATTTTATTACACTGTCAAACAGTAAATAGCGAAATTACAAATTCATCAATTTCATTTGAATTAAAATGAAATGATATGTAAAAAGGAGGTAGATTGACAAACAAGAAATGGGCAATCTGAAAAATCAGGTAATATGTCTCGTCTGATCTATTGCATTTCGAAATGGAATAGAGTAAGAGTTTCCCGGGAAACAAAACAGTTTTCAGATAGTTTCGCTAGCGTGAAAACGAACAGGCATTCGGAGAGTCTAATGGATATCCTAATATTTCCCTCTCTCTCACTCTTTCAGGTTGTATCGCTGCAGAAGGAAGATAAATTACGAATCTGTATACTACCTACTGTAGCTTTCATAAAGATCATTGCTTCGACATGGCGACTACATTATAAACAGTAGAGGTATAACATAAAACAGCTGCACTCAATGCACAGTTAATCAGATAAGAAATAGCACGGCAGAGAGTAGCCGTGACGTAAGCGTGACATATGACAACCGACTACTACTAAATAATGGGTGTATCTTTAGAATGTTGTGTAGTTTCTACGAATGAGGCTCGCATATTTCAAGGTCGCGCCACTCGAAATTTTATTTGCTACATATTGTTTGCACAACTGTTTATATTGACAAGTGTTTTGAAAGAAGATCAAGACTTTTTAACAGGAATATATCTAATTTAACGTGATTAGTTTTTCTTGTTACGTATTACAACTAGGTATTCCCAATGGGGTCCGTGAAGTGTAGAGAATCTACAACGAGTCCAAATCTGTTTTTCTGAATAAAATCACATATTTTATCATAGGCTTAATATCTATAAGAAAATACTGAGCTTTGTTAACTATCAATTAGATAAAAAGGCTATTAATCTAGAAGATATACTGATATCAAACAATAGTAATTTAGTTCATTTCACTCTGTACAACTATTACGCCTTTAAATGATACAATTATCAGTACCGTATCATCTACACACATACACGTATACATGCATATATATATGTCGGAGATAAAAGTACACCGGGGCCTTCCCTTTGGAATTTTTCGGAAAACTCCCAATATTTTAATTTAACTCGATTATAATTGTCCGAGATTTGTGATAGTGAGCTTGGGCTCGAGGCGACAACAAGTCGCTGAACGTAGCCGCGGTCACGGGATGAACGTTTTTACCTAACATAGGGATGGAGTAATTCTATAGGTCTCCTTAAAAGAAATAGTTGCAGCGGCACGCGACAGTAAACATTCCAACGGTTTCTGTCTCGTGGCTCGCCACACACAGATCCTATTCTTCGGGCAAGGTGATTACCAGATGTCGATGCATCTTCACAGTACATGTTCAGCTAGCCTGAGGACCCGCTATAAATCTTAGGATTTTGTTAACTAAGGTCCTTCAAACGGACAAACAGTCTTTATTCTAACAGTCCCTAAATCTACCACCTACTACGGGAAGATACGGGAAATCGTTTTTCTCACGAACGACGCTTCCCGCTAGAAACTTTCTCTCAAGGGCGGTTAGCGTCCTTCTTCAACCACCAACATAGAAATTAACCAATTAACAGGAACGTCCATTTCTCTCACTTTCCGAACGAAGGCTTTCCTCGACGAATCCGATGATCTCGTGTCCTTAGACACACCCCATTATAGTTTTCCTTTGCAGCATCATCGTGACGGGAAGTCATTCTCTCGTGAGGTCTCGTTAGAGGGTTACATAGCGTCTTTACGCTCGGTGAATGTTTTGCGTTTTAACAAAGAGTTAGTTTAGTAATACTTGTACCGTAGACAAGCAAGTTGAGTACAACTTGGACTTTGGAAGAAAGCGCATTTTGTTATCCCGTTGACCGCGGATTCGTTATTGAACCTAGGATCATTGTCATTATCATCTCGAGTATCTAATTACCACGGTTACTTGTCATATTCTACAATACTCATATTTGTGTTAGTAAATATCTTCTCTATTGCATAACAACAATGCCTAATCCAAATAAAGATTCGTTTCACGCCCCTAACCCCAACCCTAATCATAATGTGAACCCAACATATATATAATATGTATATGTACTGTGCTTTCCTCCAAATGTTATCACCATAAAACACAACGATTGTGAAATAGATAAAGGTATGTAATATGTTTTCTTTTTACATTTTTCAGATAAACGACTGTGGCCAAAAAATTTGATTTCATAATATAATACGTACTGAGGCAACTAGAGTGGGAGAATCATTTTGGGCATTAAAGCTTAAATCGAATTGCACTGAAATACGACGATCATTCTACATTGTGCTTTTGAAACTGTTGGAATAGTCGTGATTCGGAATAGTAATTTAACGATATTATCTCTGTGAGTAACATATGGCTTCTGCATTTGTCACGCTCCTTATAGGAGCGTTCTTACTATTCTGTTTTTATTTGTATTTGGTATACAATCATTGGAAGAGACATGGAATTCCAACTGCAAAAGGATGTATTCCAATCGTGGGCCATTTGTTACCCGTAGTAATAAGAAGAATGAATCTTGCCGGGCTTATTCGTCAAATATACGAAGATTATAAAGATTACAGTATGGTTGGAGTGTACAAAGGAATAGTGCCGGCACTAGTTGTTCGGGACCCTGAGTTAGTGAAAACCGTGCTGCAAAATAATTTCTCCAGCTTCCACGAAAATGGATTTCATGTCGATCCAGTCGCGGATCCCCTTTTATATACAAATCCGTTCTTCTGTTCCGGAGATATATGGTCAACTGGAAGGAAACGTATAACCTATGCGTTTTCTAACGTGAGATTGAAGATCCTGTTTGCAGCTGTTAGCGGAGTGTGTAAGAAATTCGAAAATTTCTTGAATAGACGACTAGAAAGGAACGACAAGTACGAAATCGAATTAAAATCGTTATTTTTAAAATTCACTGGTGAAATTGTGGCGAACGCTGGCCTAGGTATCGAGGGTTACTGTTTCGAAGATAAACCACGTTCTAATGCATTCGATAAACTTTCTGGAGAAGCATTCGCCGAATCGTTATTATCTATAATCAGATTCCACTTTCCTACTGTCAATCGTTTCTTGAAGATCAAATTCCTGCCTAAACACGTGGATCAATTTTTCAGAAAGGTCGTCGCAGAAAATTTGGAAGTTAGAAGAAGTGAATCGACACCTAGGAAAGATTTCCTTCAATTAATGATCGACATGGAGAAAGCAGGAGAGCACATCGCCGAAGAGATTGTAGTAGCCCATGCAGTTTCCTTCTACCTTGATGGTATCGAAACATCCAGTGTCACCATGAATTTCTTTGGATATGACTTGGCTGCTCGTCCAGAGATTCAAGAGAAGGTGAGGAACGAAGTGATATCTACGATCGAGAAGCACGGCGGTTTGACGTACGAGGCGTTGAAGGAGATGACGTATATGAGTCAAGTAATTAGCGAATCTCAAAGATGTCACGCAGCTCTAGGTTTCATGCATAAAGTGTGCACGGAAGAGTTCGAGCTTCAAGGATCCGATGGATTGACCTATCGCGCGAAGCCTGGCACTGACATATTCCTATCCGTTCACGGTCTGCACAACGATCCCAATTATTGGGTTGATCCAGAAGTTTTCGATCCGGAACGATTCAGCGATGAGAGAAAGCAAACTATAGAAAAAATGGTATATCTTCCTTTCGGTGAGGGACCAAGAATTTGCGTTGGAATGAGAATGGGTTTGCTACAGGTGAAGGCTTGTTTCGCTACTTTGCTGAGAAACTACAAATTAGAATTGTCACCAAAAATGCAACTTCCATTGAAAATGTCGCCGCATTATTTCCTAACGCACCCTCATGGTGGTGCTTGGGTATATATCTCTAAGCTTTAAAGTTATCGAAAAGTTTTTATAAATTTTCATATATTTATATTTAGATGTATAATACTACGAAGATCAATGTTTATTTCTGTCACGTTGTCTAGGAATTATTAAGTAAAGACGTTTGTTAAAAGAATAAAGAAAAAAATAATTATAGGCGTAATATATTTATCACTACACTGTTGCTTCTTTTAATCGGCAAAAATAAAGTTATCGTGACAATGACCTTTATTACTTGATAATAAAGTGTGATTTGGCATTCCATATATATATATATCTTATTAACAGAGGGGAATTTAACATTACGAAATTGATACGGAAGTTGTGTAAGCTTTGAGCATGATGCAAGCGTGAAAGACGAATGAATAAAATAAAATAAAAAGTTAGACGTATAGCATTTATGGGAGTGTGTGTACGAGTCTATATTCCGTGTCTCAAAACGAAGGGACTCGAGCGAGTTTTCTGAGTGGTTTCCCATGTTCACCGTGGCTATGTATACATAACTGCGTCAAATATACGTATGTGTGTTGACGTACATATTCTATATTTTATATGTACACAGTACATATATCGTATCATCTACTACGTAATATATGTATATAAAAAGACGCGACAAATTGGTGTGCACTTTCGAAAATAAATAATCCTTTGTTATAACGTATCATATAGACTGATCCATGGTGATACGACTAGAAAAAGAGTGATTCTTCGTAACAAAATAGGTAAAACAAAATATAGTAACGCTATTGACGTAATTCTTTAAGATTGAGTTTTTCGCTTTTTGCAAATGACGTAAAATGGAAGAGTAGAACTGTGGACATCGAACTGATAATTGTAGAGATGATGAAAATTCTGAGATAAAAAATAAACATAACCTGGTGAGCCAATTGGATATCTTGGGGCGGTACAAATGTTATCTATAGATTATAAATGGTTATGCAATAATTCAGACCATTTTTAGTAAAAGTAAACTACAGGCGAAATAGAGATTAATTTCTAATCTAATCTTTTAGCTTCCAACTTTGAAGTTTCTCATCTTTTAAATATCATAACGAGTATTCTACACATTTCGGAATATTATTTGCATCCAAATTATATGAAACAATTTTAACAAATATCCAGATTCTTGTTTATAAATTTACAAGAAAATCGAATAATGATCGATTTTCGAGTTTTCTCAATGATAGATTGTATCTTTGAGCAACTCCTTTTGACGCTTTCAAGGCGAAGCACAATACACTCGCGTTCCCGGTGAGTAGCTCCGCTCTTTTTCCCTTTCCTTTCTGCCAGTTCCTTTTCCTTTTTCTATCTTATCCCTGTTCACGACCGATCGATTTGTACGTTCGCCTGCCGGAAAACAAGAAAGTGGAAAGAACACGTGCGCACACGGAAAGCGAAAATGTGTGGCGTCATTCTATGAATAGAAGAAGAAGAGAACGAGGCAGGGCATAGAACGATGAAGAAGAAAGAGTGGTTGGAGGGATGAGAAAAGAGTCCTTCACGTCGTAGTGCATCTTTCTCTGATTTCCCGTGGGAGAAGTCGTCTCGGTAGCTTTCTGCTACGTATCGAAGGTAGAACAGTATGAAGGATAGAGAAAGGTAGATAGATACAGAGTCGTAACGCGTGTTCTCGCATGGCATGATTTATTTTATTGCTTTTCGAGAAGCTAGCATAATTCCACCCCCGTTCCCTACTAGCAGTTACTTACCCCCCTCTATCTACGTATAGAAGACGAACAGAATCGGAGGATCGAGGACCCCAGGAAGGGATCAACAGGTACAGGACACTATCCCTCGACTAGAAATCGCAGCCGTTATCCTTTAATGTACAGAGATATCGCAAGAGATATTGGGAATACGAATTTATATGAATTCGTTTGTCACTGTATTTATCGAAGGGAAACACGAGGACAGTATTGAAAATTTTGGTTTGTTAAGCTGATGATACAGATCACGCAGAGACGGGGACAACTCGAAATAGGAGAGACCAGGTAGACGTTGGGTTTAATTTAATTAAAACGGACAGTAGTAACAGCGATGCGGTAAATTGAAAATTACGGAGCGAACTAATCCTCTTAAATGGAATATTACTAGCAGCATGGTACAGAGAACTCGACAAATTCGATTGTTTTTGACTAAAGCTATGGCAATAAATCAATCCCCTTCAGTGGACGTTCAATACTTGCTAGCATTGATGTCTAAATACTACTATTCACCTTCTCTTATGCAATCTCACAACGTCCATTCTTTTGCTTTAATTTATCGTCTTTCCATGTATATTAACTATTCACTCACAAATTTGACAGGTTAATTACTTGCAATCTTTGATAAAATTATTCCGGCAACGAAAAGTTGGTGAAAAATATAAAGGACGATTGATATTCTCTCAAGAAATGTTTTCATAAGGACTGAAATATGGCGTATGCTTACCAATTGCAGACCAAGTATGAAAGATAAATTTTTTAAACGACCATGAAACGATTTCCCTCGACTGCTTTCGTTCTTGTTCTCAGCGTTGTGTTTCTTTCTTTACTCTTGTTCAGCGATATTAGCATCCCGGTTGGAAGGATACCGGAAGAACGTCAACCCAGAACGTAATATACTTGCTCGCCGCCTTTTCCGAATGCACATCGTCGAGGGTAAAGGGGAGAGGGGGTAACGAAATGGAGAAAGGGGATAGAGACAGGGTCGTACCAGGAAATTTCACGGAGTGGCGCAATAACGTTTCTTATGCCACGTTTCCGGAGTGGCGTGCTGTTGGGGGTTGGGGTAGCTTGCAAATACTCACCGCGCGAGAGAGGAAGAATGAGAGTGCAATAGAGAGGGTGAAAATAGTAGGGAAAAGGGTGGAGATGCAGTCACTCTCTGGCATGCAATTAGGAGCTAGGCATCGCCCTGGAAAGGGTTCCTCTTGTTCAGTGTTCCTGCTGGAATTCTTCTCTTTTCCTCCCTCCCTTCGTCCTGTATCTCTTTGTCCTTCTTTATCCTTCCTCCTTCTGCCATTCGTTCGATTGTATATACGTACACAGATTTTCTCCCTCGCACGCTTTCCTATAATCCACGTCAGCGCCTCTCGACACACAAACACGCACCACCACACCGCGCGGATAACTACTATAGAAAATATCAGGGAGCCATAGCTCGAAAATTGGCCCATCCTTTTCGTGGAAATCGGAAAACTGTGATTTCGAATAGAAACAAAGAGCGGAGGTCGTTAAATACGTATTATGCTGACTCGCTAAAGGATTTATCAGAGGGATGAAAACTCTCTGGCGCGAAGACTACCAAAGCTTTCACCTGTAATGCGACCATCGGCATTGCGTGTAATGCGAACTGTGCAGCAACGAGAAATTTCATTTTCATCTCTAACGCCATTTATAACCGGGGGATTTTTTTGAGATTGCGTCACCGCGAGTGAAACAGGAACGTATCAAACGGTAGTGGGCAGCGAAGTAGAGTGGGCCAACAAAAACTAAAGAGAGGAAGAGAGTTTGAAACATTGCCGCTGCGAATCAGCGAACAGGGTGAAGTTAGATAGTGCCATTCACTGCTACCAACACAACGGTTGATTCCCGCGGGAACGGACGGTAAACACTAACGCCAATCCTGTTCCTCCCTTCTATTCCCGCTCTGTCTATCCATTTTTCGATTTTTGTTCGCTTCTCTGGTTCTGGCAGCCTCCCACCTCGCGACGACGCGTAATAACGATAATAAATCGTGTCTGAGTGATTTAGGGGTTCATTTAGCCGGTGAAACTTTCGCGGGTGCTCAGGGATCTCTGGCAGATTATAGAGAATAAGTCATTTTGGTTCTTGTCAATTCAGGAATTAGTGTCTTTAACATCCACAGTGTGATAACGCGATGGTTCCTTGGAAATTGTTCCGCCGTTCGTACATTGGAATTTTCTTATCCGGTTACAACGTTAAAAAATGCGTAATCTACCTACGGGGGCGCGCCATTGGAAAAACAGTATGCACGCGTGTAGTCTGTTCTTCCGTTTCACGAGCAAGTAGCTTTCAATGGAGAAGTGGATCGTTTTATTCGATTTACACGGTTTACACGCGGGCCCACGATGAAACTCGTAATAACTAGAAAGTCTATGTAGCAAATGTTATCAGTTTGAAAAGTATCGATCACTTGACCGACCACTGAAGCAAAAATAAAACGGACCTTTCGAACAATAACAAGATGAAACGGGGAACTGTTTGAACATCGATAAAATCCTATCACCACCGAGAGGGCCACTAACAAGAGGAGCTTGTTGATATAAGAGGCGAAGATCTATTACCGGAAATTAGCAAAGCACGTATAGGTATAGTCGGTACATGGCAAGAAATGAACAGAGAAGCTGCTTCGAAACGAGTTCGTATTTCTTGTCCTCCCTTAGGTCATTCGATTCGAGTAAGCGCGAAAACAATAGCTTTAATCTCTAGCCTGTCACGATGCGCTGGTATTCCCTAGCCGATAAAGCACCGTCGTCCACACCAGCTTTTGCAGAAAGAGAAAGAGGGAGGCGCCACAGAACTGAATTCAACGTTTCACGATTTAAGTAACTTTAATCAATCAGATTATCTAGATATTTTTTAATTCGATTCGAGACTAGATTCTATTTTATCCGAAACTTAATATACACCGCTTATTTTCCTCCTCTTTTTTATCGTGTTCCTGGTCTGGCTACTAAATGAATCGATCGATCTTCCTCCTAAGCTGCGAAGAAAGACAGGTCGATAGGGCAATTTCGTTGCGCCTGATTTTGTGTTCCGCATGTTTCCTGCGTGTACGAACGGATGGAAACGTGCGTTAGCTCCGGGTGGAGAAAGAAGGAGGAAAAGGCGAAGGCACGTCTGCTGGTATCTTTACGACCTCCCAAGGACATAAAATGGTGTTATCCCTCTGTAGCTGGTTCTCTAGTAAAGACGGTGCGCGCACACCCTCGCACGTGACACCACGATCACCTATGAGGCAAACACATGTAACCACGCCACATTGAAGCAACACGACCCTTTCTGCCAGTTAGTCTCACCGAGATACTAGGATAGCGATAGGACATCAGCCTGTAAGCATCATCCTTGAACCGTTGGACAGTACAAACCTCAATATTGTCGGAAGAAAGGAGGATAAGCCAGTTCTGCCACAACGGAGCCTTTCCTGAATAAAAGTGTCGAAATTGTCGAAGGCACGGAAACACCCTTTATTTTGGAAATTATTTACTACGACGTAAATGCAAGTTCCGTGCGTCCATTTTCTTTTCACGTTGTGTGTGACGATCTAAATACTTGCTCGAGGATAACGTGCAAGGAATTGTTTGTAATCCCACGCCGTTGCTGAGTGTGAATATGCATATGCAAATCTACATACAGCCGGGCCTGTCCATTCAACAGCGTAACAGGTGTATTCCTTCTCCTCTGTGAGAGATACGATCTTCCTTTCCGGTCAATCTAACTTAGATATTAACATGAGGATACGGCGCTCAAATATTATCATATAATCTGCTACAGAAGCACAAAAGCCGAATTATGTTGTGTTACGCACGGATAGTCATCAAGAAGACTATTATTTAGTTTAAAACTTTTATATGTCCGCGGCATCGAATGCAACAGTCGAATGCATTTTATACGTCTGACAGCTGTCGGTGGCAACACTTCTATCATCCAGTTTGTATTACGCTCGACTATAAAGTTAAGGCAGAAATCGATTTCCACTTTGCCATTACTTGGAAACAAGTCGTAAAATACAATCCGTAAGAGGCAATGTTTCTGAATTTTTCAAAATAACTCGAGGCTCTCGCTGTGCAAAATGTCCCTGTGAACGCCAACTATTCTGTTCGTTTTTCTTCTTTTTCGTCATTCTTCTTATCGCCCACGTACATTTTCTATCTATCCTTTGTCTCGCTTTATTTCCAGACGGTTTTCCTATTTTCTCGCGACCTCTCTCATTCCTGACATGCGAAGAGAAAAGATGCAAAAATCGCCCGTTATAGGCATTCCACGTCTCCCGGGTGAGATAAGATCCATGAAAAAAGGAGGCGGCGAGAAGGAAAGAAAGAAAAAAGAAGTCGCGAGACATTACTACGAGTCTCGCGATGAAAATTGAATTTCCAGGTCGAAAGTTCTCGGGAGACTCCCTCAGTTACGTCGCTACGTTGTAACACAACGTGAAGAGCTTCCTGTAAACCATAGCAAGGAGACAAAGTCTGGACGAGTTGATGGGGTAAGTTGCGAGACAAGTCGCGAAATTAGTATCTCCAATCTAGATGAAAATCAATTCGTGCTCACAATACGAATAACTTTATTACGTTTTCCATGCAGATAATAGGACGACGGTTAATTCTCCTTTCACGCAATTTTTTGGCCACCGTAATATACTTTTAGATTTTTGTATTATTCGAGCGAATTTCTCGGACCCGCAGCTTCGTACTGTTATTTTAAATCATCTTTCCACTATAACTTTACTTATGTGAATCGCTCGTAACGTACAGCTCGTAAACTCTTGCCGTGACGTAAGTGCATTCAACAGCTAAATTACACGCTACTATAGCGGAATACGTAATTACAACAGCGTTAAAATAAATATTTCACCCTTGTCTCGTTTTACACCCCCGCGTGTTAAGGTGTGACGCGCGAAATTTATTCGTTGACACCCGACTTTAATGGTAAATAAACGAATTCATTTCCCTCTCCATTCTAATCCTGCTGGAAGCTTTTAAACCGTCTCGCGATCGACTTTACAACTCGGATCGTTGTATCTCGTGAGCTGCAGCTTTCGTAAATCATCATCTTGGTGCCATTATTGAATTTAACAGGAGCGTGCTAAGTTCATAAATTCAGTATCACGAAGCAGTTACCACCTAAACGGTTCTCAGAATAGCCAACGTATCAGAATTAAGCGTAAAACTATAGATTCGAGGATGTCTTTCGGAATCCTTATAGGATCATTATCGAAGGAAACGACACGAAGCGACGCTCAGGCCGAGTGGCATTTCGGTCAATAGCAGTTAGTACTGCACGTGAAAGCAACACGCAAATATTGATTACAGATAGTCCTTGGCTAAAGCGTCGTGAATATGCTCGAATATGCATTACTGACATTAACACAAAACTTGTAATATCGACGTTGTAACCTGTGTTATGAATATGTAACGAAACATAATACAAGAATGTATTGTACAAGATGAACGATACAGAAGGAACACAGTTCTATGGTAAAGGCATTGAAAATATGTTAAATGTCATCCTGACGTTACCGCGAAATGTTCAACTTTGGAATATATTACGGAGCAAGCATTTCTTATGTAAGCATAAAATTTTTCTCTCCTCCTAAATGCTCTTCTCGAACATCCAGACACGCCCTTCATCGACCGTTCCTTCCGCGAATTAAGCTCGGGATAAGGTGGTATCTGAAAACAGTCAGGGTGAGAAAGTCAAGGGCAAGGGCGTGCAGATAAAATGAAATACAAGAAAAAGAGATCGTACAGCTGGGGTGGAATTCAAATATTTACGTTCTGTTATGCGTTGAAAGAAGAAAAAATCAAAATATCTCATTTAATACAGTTTTTTCATCAGAATCAATTTACGTCTCTTCGAGTCCTTAACAGCTTCTTCAAATAATTCCAGAAAATCTTCAAAATCATCTCCTGAAAATAATTTCTCGTTTCCTATGTCTTCCCGGATTTAAACTGACATTAAATTTCGGATAAAGCGATGTCTGAGAATTATCGACAATGTTTAACTGCGCGCAAAAGAGCGCAATGTAAGATCGATCAGACAGTGTTAGCGTTTTACCGGCTATTTTATCCATTTTTACCTCTTCTAACGATTCGCTAAAGAAATAAACCTTTAAATTTTACGAATTCCAAGAAGTTGAGCCTTGTAAAGGTCATCGTAAAATCCTTGGCCATACCGTGTCTGCGTTATATAATCGGTTTTATAACCATAGTTAGCTATCAGCGAAGAAAACAACGTGTAAGATATTCACGTAAGTTTGTTATTGATTAATATGATAACATTGCTAAAATTATTTTCTCAAGGATGTTTCATCCTACAGTCGGTAATAAAAAGTTCGTATTTTTAGAATTAACATTTAAGCCCTGAATGTAACTCGATTTTTCCGAATATTAAATGCCTGAGGTTATAAGTAATATCTACGTAAAATGTACAACAATATGATCAACAAATACAATATTTTACGTAATAAAGAATATCCGATAAGTAGTTATTTTATCGCAATGAATATCTGGAGAAATGTTTTATACAAATATCCTTGATATAGACACTGTCTATAAAATGAAACTGTGTCGAGTTTGATTTAATTCATGAATAAGTCATAATGTTGGAAATGTAACCGATATATTCAATAACCTACTACGACGAAATAGGACTACGTAGTTAAATAAGACAAGCGAAAAGGAAAGTCTGATGATATTTTAAAATAGCTAAACTCGATAAAGAACGAAAGACAAAGTTTCGGGAAAATGTAATAAAGATAAAGATAAGCATGAAACGGATAAACTTTACAGTTCCCTTTTAATTAGAATACAGTACACACACATACAGTACGAGGAGTTTTCTTTCCGTGACTCGCATGCTACGCTTGAAAATTTACCGATGGATTTAGTAGTCACGAACGTGACATCACGTGTGATCGAAGAACAAAGAGATAAAGAAACGGAAAAGAAAACGAACCGATCGGTATAATTTAACGAACCTGAAGATTTTTGTTTTCCTTAATAACATTTCCAAAAATCGAATATTGGCGGACGAATGTATTCTGCTCGTTTTTCCCTGTCGATTCATATCCTAATTGAATTATAGAAGACCCATTTATCGGCTGATCCGTAGTTTTGTGACAAAAAAAAAAAGAAAGGAAGAAAAAGGATAAGAGCAAAAGAAACGGATGAAAAGAAAAATTTCATCTGTCGAACTTATAAACGATCGTTCCTCGTACCGATTTCATTTCACGAGCCGTCGCACACCTAGACGGTTCTTTCCTCCCCTGCTCATAATTGTCATAACTTCCTGCATTTTCTCGCCCTTTTATATCACGCTGCTCATTAGTCTTTCTTTTTTTCTCCTTTGCGCTTCGTTGTCCTTCCTTCGACCACCACAGAGAAAGACGTTAGAGATAAATTACCGAGCAGCGTCAAAAATTGATAAAATATTCCCGAAGCGGCAATATTAGCAAAGACGAGCGCGGCAATAACTCTCGGTCGAGAGTGATCTAAAATTTAAGCGTCATTCCCAATGAATTACCGCACGATAAATGGCACACGTTCTTATATTTCATGTTCCTTATCAATTCGTGGATGTAACTGTTCAAAAATTCACCCTTCGCTAATTTCCTATTGCTCGATCCGTAAAAGGTAATCGGATAAGATTTTCAAAGAATATGAAAGTTAAACGGAGAGAAATTTCGTAAACCGGCCACCGGTCACTGGTGCGCCGAGGGATGAAGTAACGAATTTTAGGAAACATTAGGGTCTAGCTCCCTTCAGACCATAGCAAAGGGTCTCCTCTAAAGAACAAGGGGATGATGCCGGGTTAAGGTCAGACCAAGCAGCCGATTCAGGATCGTCTTATTGTAACCGATCGTAAAGGGGATCGCAAAGATGTCGCCGAAGAAGAAACCAAGGGAAACAGTAGTAGAAGGAGGAAGAGGAGAGAGTGGAGTATTGACGTTGTGCCGCTTTTAAATATTGCATCCAAGTCACGTTCAGGACCGTATCCTCTCCTCCTTCAACCCTCAACTCCGATGCCCCCTCCCGCCTACACAACCTCGAGTCACCCCCTTCCCTTTTTCCAACCCCACCAGCCGAGCGGCTGGGCTGAACGTCGCATAACTACCGCAAGGTTTCCAGGGAGACAAAGGAAAAGCCTAGAGGAAAGAAGATGGAATGCAGAGAGGCGAAGGACGAGAGTGAGAACGGGGAAGAATCGGCGGAGAAGAGCAAGGGAAGAAACAACATCCGTGACCAGTCTTTCCGTCCCCGGTGCCACGATAAAGTAGAGAGAAAAACGAGAAAAACAAGAACGAAGGGAGAAAGAGCAAAAAAATAATACACGGAGAGAGCTAGCGTGGTTCTGCCGTTTGTACAAGAGACACGTTCGACGCTTCGAGAGAATGGAAACGAGAGAATAAAAAGAAGAAGAGGTCTTCTGATGGGAGACGAAACTATAGTTATATTCCCTTTGTCGCTTCTCCCTTTTTCGACACCCTTTGTCGATCTTGTCATTAGAATTATATGTTTAATAAATATATTTTCTAAACGATTCAGATTAGATTCTGGCGTTCTGGGATAGATGATTAGATGTTTCGTAGGAAATGCCGGAGTACTATAAATAATATACAGTGGACGCATGTACACGAGAAATAATGCAAATAAACTATTACCAATATTGTTCACGAACCGTAAAATCTACATTATGTCATAGAAGAATCTCAACAGCGAAGAGCGTATGAGGAAATTTAACAGCCAAGTTGGTCGACCTTTAGCTATGTCTTTAAATATTATTCAAGAGGATCGATCGTAGCACGATCGTCATTATGTACAATCTTCGTAAAAAGTAAGATTTGACCGTAGAAAAAAAATCACAAACACCTGATTGTATTGATCAATCAGAATAAAAATACATAAAATATTGAATTTCTTGGTGGAGACATTTAATTCAGGATTATTACGCTTCGTGTGTTCTAAAAACTGTAGACAGTTGATGTTATCGACTGTCCAAGCAAATTAACCGTGTCAAGGGCATACACAGAAAATTACACTATTGCCCTCTATAGAAAAATATATTGCTTTTCTAAAGTGCAACTGGCTTCTTACCTTCGCCGCGTATATGTAGTGATATAAAAATAACAAATTGCCTGCGGGCATGTTAAACTTGTGTCCTGTTTATCCCATACCCCGAATATCCCAACGCTTCTCAATTCGTAAATATTACAAGCAAAATGTTGCAAAACAGCAGGTGAGGCGATATTGTCAGTCGCGTCGTTCGAATAGAATTTGAACGCCGATTTACGCGACATTAAACGTCGATGTCCTTATTGACCTTACAACATAATAACGAACAAATTCGCGATAAATGTCAACCACGTAACGCAATTATTAATATGTAATTTATAACATCACTCCACTCATAATTTTTCGCTTCGAAAATTTCGCGCGAAATACGCAGCATGCGAATGGACCTATAGAACGAGTTGATTCAAAGAGATGCACGTTCAAATGTTCGTGAGCGCGAACGAGTGACAGCGATTGAAAATGATCGTGAAAGACGCGACTGACCTCGAAAAGGCTCGTACTAAAGGAAAGAAAGAACGCTTACCGTATAAATCTGTTGCATTTTCGTAAGACGAAAATCCGCGTCAGCGGACTCTTTCTTCTTTTTCTTGCTCACAAATCGAACGATTCACCTCGAACTGACGATCACAAACTAAGAACGTATGTAAGGAAAAAGAGCAAAAAAGACAACGCACGACACTACGTTATACGTATGAACAAAGGGAGTAACACACCAGCGCAAAGACAAGGTTAGAAACGCCAAAAAGTCCGAATAGTGGCGAGCACAGAGTATCACGTCTAGTTCGCCTCGAGGGCGTCGCGGCGCTGCCGAGCGACGATGCGACCGCGTTCCTACGATCCCCCTACGAATGTGTCCCCCGTTTCGTACCTTTCTCCCGCGCAAACGCTATTGGCCACCCCTCCAATCCCCACCAACAGCCACCATCCAGGAATATTGGTTTTCATCCGTATTGTTCCCTAATTTCTACGATTACCCTCGTAACAACTATCGAAACGATTTTCCGAAATTTCCACTACCGTTTTCCATATATGTGACATACAGGTTCCTCGTGGAAATAAGCACTAATTATATATTCACTGAAGTCAACGATGCATGCAGGTTCAAACGACGTAGTTCGCAAGTCATATGCAGTATTGCTAATTACTTTGATTTTAATAAGCGTCACTTTCATAGAAAATATTATATTTGTTAAAATACATAATTTAAGATATGATTATATTGATCGCATTTGTGTTTTATTGATAATGTTTGAGAAATTTGGAATATTGTATGTATTTAGTAGTTCAAATACTAAAGTGTCAGTGATCGTAATATGACGGTTACACGGTATACGATAGATCGATACGTCATGCATTTTTGTTTTATTGGTTGTATAAACGGTGGTAAATGTGTAAATAGATTTCTGTACCGACTAAATTGTTAACGTAGCAGATTTTTGGACGATAACAACGATTGATGCACATACATATATGATCCGGTACTATTGTGTAAACTTCGAACAAGATATCAGAATGTTTAATACGGTTTTATAACGCTAGATTCAATGCAATTGGGATCAATATATTCATTTGGAACATCAAGGAAATCGCAATTCTTTTTAAGAACTAGTTCGTTTTGCTTCCCGAGAAAAAACAACCGAAGACGCGAATGAGTAATTTCATACGTTTCCTATCGATTGCTCCGATTTGATCGTGTTTTGGGTGTTCATATGGAGTTATATTAAGAATTATGATGTTGAATTGTTCCATTATATATATATATAGATATATATCATTATGTTAGAAGTAACATTTTATGATCTTAATATGTCTTTCGAATAACCTTAAATTTCTTTTTAATAGAAATATATTGGAGGTTATGGAAGGTTGCATTGACATCAATTAATAGTTCAAAACGATAATAATTATTAAGGAACAGAATTTAACAGAGTCCCAATAATATATCGGTTTGGAAATTACAATGGTATAAGCTGATATTTTTAAAAATTTGAATTCCTTTATTTTTATAATTAATTAACTTATAAGATTGTTCTCTGCCGCAATGCAGTTTCATGACTTGAAAAAATACGAACTTTTTGTAACAATAAACATAGAACAGTAACCTATGAAAAGTAGCAGTGGACTTATCTGCACCACTATAATTCTCATACAGTACATATATGGCGTTAAGAGTAAATACCACGAGTATTGTAGAAATTTTTAGATCGATCCGATAATTACAACAAAATCAGATATAACCATTGTTGAATGATAATCTGTAACAAGCATTTGGCGTAGAACGAGCCTTCGATGAGGGAGCGAATAATCGATAAAATCTCTAACAATCAGAAAATGGAAAAGCTTACGTGTGCAGCGGCGAGGCGTTCTGCCGGATAATCGAAATCCCGTTAATGATTATAATAGACAATGGATTCAGGAAGCGTGGCACGAACGGTATGTGTAATTGTGTATTTGTCAGAAGGGAGGGCCACAAAAGTGAGTTGCAGGGTCGTGGCACACGCTTCCTAGGACAGGCGTACAAAAATCAATACGAACGGTTCGTGTACTCGTAATTTACGCGTATCTTGCATCGCTTTTTTAAATAAAAACAGTCATGTAATATTTCGTAAAAGCACGACTCGCAGGAAACGAGTCCGAGATATCGCGTATCGCGCCATTACCCTTTAAGCAGAGCCGCCTGCGATCCTTCAGAGGGTGTGGTTAAACGGTGTTAAATTCAAACACCATAAAAATAACGAGGCTAGAGCTCGTTCGCATCAGACGCCAGGTTAAATTAGAAATTTTCGCTAGATCACCAAGAGAACACGTTATGGAGTAATTATACTGGGATCATGTATATCGGTTTAATTTAAATGATCCCATCTTTTTCACCCTTTTTTCGTAATTACTCGCAACAGTTTTGTAAAACGTTGAGCTCGCGATGTACTTGACGCTCAGTACATCATGATTAAAGTCTGTCGCCTACTTAACAGCACGACATCAGACACTAAAAAGAAATATATTTGGTATTGAAGGAATAGCCAGAGGTTTTTGAGGATTTTGTTATTATTTGACGGGGATGATTATGATAAAATGGGAGAAAGACTTTTATTGGATATACAGGAATTTATAATTAAGAGAAATAGGGACGAATTTAACACAATGCATATACCATAAATACAAATTTTATAAAAATCGTATAACCATTAGTATATTAATTAATGGAATGACATAAAGGGGAGGGGGGGAGAAGAGAAAGGGAAGAGCGAGAATGAACAAAGGAAATGGAAAGAGGATGAAAAATGTAAAGGAAGGGTGCAACAATAAATTTTGGAAAAAATAAATTGAGTTACTCTGGCTTTCAAATACAGAGTCTGAATATATTTAAGTATATTGTCAATCTAATATGTACACATGTTGCGCTCTTAGGTGATATCCGTAAGCCATTCATTTGGGCGGATCGTTAAAAACTACTTTCTATCATTCAACGTTAAAGCAAAAACATTTCATAAAATATACGTTAAACTTTGAAATAGTCTCATATGGCTTCCTACTTTGTGTTTTATGTATGACTGGCTCTGCCTGTGACATTTACAAATATTCGAGGATCCCAGACGTGTTAATTATCCCGAGCGGTAGGTCGGACAGGAACGATTACCCGTCGACTCGTGAAAAAAAGTACTATTTCCCAAGTAATTTTGTGTGCTACTACTTCGGCGGCCGTTTATTTATTAAAACACTCAGCGGCATGAACCTCTTTAAATCACGCGCATCCCTCGGGTATCTCTGTTCCTCTAATATTTATTAATCTCATTCGTGCTGACAACTCTTGACTCATATTCCGCATCAGAGATCCGTTCGTTTGAACACAGTATTAAGCACAGTAATCCTGATCAATGATAATTTTCGTTCATTCGTTAACAAAAATACGTAATCTAATGTGGTCAGATTTAAATTACATTCCCGTTAATTTTCCAACCGATACTTCACAATTTCTAATACGTGTTATATACATTATTTGTCGACAAGAAATTGTAGCGCATCAGTGAGTGGTTGTTTAAAATACCTAAGAACTTCGTAAACGTTAAATACAACCAATTGTTGTACACAAACTGACAAACAGAGTACATTAAAGTTGCATATACGTAATTAATTAATATCCCGTTGTATCTGACGGGGAATTAACAACCATTGTATTGTCCGGTGTATCAATTTACTAGGTTCACCTGGCCGGCTCGAAAGCATGCACGAACATTAAACGATTATATTTTCGAGCTCGCTCGTATAATCGAGCAGTCTGATCGGGGTCGCGTCCTAGCTACTAGTTTACACGTCAAAGTTTACCAAAGGTTCTTCAGGGCCGATGCACCGGACCTTCGCATCATATGGTGCACACTTTCCTGCAGACACTGTGTTCATTATCTCGCGTACCGGTATAAAGAGCTATACCCGGAATGCCAAACAGCGTGACCGTGTAACTCGTATATACACAAACGCTCTACTATGTGTGTGTAATAATAGCATGTGCTTATAGAAATAGTCGTAACATGCGGATGTACGTGCATGCTCACACCATTGTACCTGAACAGAATGGAGTGAGTCAAGGCAAACGCATTAGGGGTGGGTGATTGTAATTTCACACATGACATAACGCATCCCCCTACCACGTTTTCTGCCGTCACCACTCCTCTACGTCACTTTGCCTCTCCGTTGTATTTTGCTTTCGTACGTTCAGCATACATGTATCCACACCAACTATGGAAAACTCGTTGGTCCTTATTTCTCATCCTCCTTCTCGCTGCTTCTCTCTTTTTCTTACTTCGTCTCTTTCTTCCTCGGTATGAAACTCCTTGTCTCTTCCGTTATCAGTTTAACAGGCAACACTTCTCGTGGCTCTACCTCTAGTTGTATCTCAATTTCCTACCAGCATCATCGTGAAATCGCAATTGTTTCTGTAGTGACAACCATCAACTGATAGTTCAATACTGATCAGAATTTTCGATTGAAAGAGCGCTAAAAAGAATGAAGCACACGTACGTGATTGATTTCATCCGAAACGAACGATATTAGAAATCTTGGTTATCGTCGAATACGTCTGAGGTATCGATGTCCGTTTGCTTTATTGCTTTAGAAGCAACTATATCCAAGGAGATGAAGAAACGCTTCAAAGATCAATGAATTTGTCTCGTTCGGTTTATCGTGCTCAGTTTAGCCAACTAAATTACCAGCCAGGGTTAAACTTAAAATTTCTAAAAATATCGTACAAACCTTCAAACTTGTACTTCCTCGGAGCACACTTCAAGAAGTTTGTTCATTAAAAGGTCTAGTCGCCCCAAGGATTATTGATTATTCCTTTAATTAAACGCTCTTTATCTTGGCATAGCTTTGGCAATTAATTCCCTACGTAAACTTTGCATAACTTCGCGGCACATTCGTGCCTTACGAACCCATTTATCCGTTCGCGAATGCACATTTCTTTTTGCATAACTACGAGGCTCGACGTTCCTTACTCGCCAGTCAGCCCTCAAACATTCAAGAAGCTTCTACGTTTCTGCGTTTCTACTCTGCAAATGGTATCTTCTTTACTTCGACCCTTGTGTGTTTCGGTGATATTTAATATCTCTAAACCGGCATTATCCCTGCTAGGCGAGAAAGAAATCGAAGAGTAGAAGATGAGACAGTCGAGAAGGAGATAGAGAAAAAGCGGAAGGGATGGAAGGGTGGCTTCAGTAATGGAGCGTCTTATCAAAAATTAAAATTTCATTCGGCCAGGTTAAGCTTCTCTATCTCGATCCTCGAGGCGGTTTAGAGGTAGCGGAAACGAAAGTAGTGATACCGGGAAGGGGGTGAAAGTCTAATCGTGAGAAACTAACTTTCCCTTCGAGAAAGTTCCGACGAACCTTCGTTTGGTTCTCCCGCCCTGCGCACTTCAGGTTCGCCACTTTGTTTGAATTTATTTCCACTGCCTCTAGGGCTGGGTTTGAACAGCGTGCATTTGAATTTACTGCCATTTCTCCAATCGACGTCTTGTTATTTCTTGAATTCGAGTCCCGATCTCGCAAACTTTTATAGTTGAGAATAACATCGACGTCTCAACATATTTTCTAGTTGAATCTTTCATCGGCTACGTATATTGCGGTGTGAGTAAACGATAGAAACCGAAATCTGATTTATCATACCGAGCGATCTTATTTTAAATCTTTCTATGGCGCGCCGGTCGCGATGAAAACGCTGGAAAATGTAATTTAGAGACGAGCTGTCTCCGACTCACTCTTTCTATGAAATCTTAATAACTCCTCCAATATGTATTTTACATTTCGCTTTAGTTTATTCTTTTGGACGTAACGGATTAAGAATTCATTAAAAAATTAATTATTCCTCTACCGTTGTACGGTATCTTATTTCAGATGGAAATACAAGTTAATCATTCACGTAGGATAGATGCAATTTCTCCTCTCTTTCTCCGACGAAAGGTGGGCAAATGTTGCAGGATTAATTGAAACGCGCACTGTAAACAGGCAAGATAATTCGTAGCTGATGTTCGCGTATATTTCAGTTTTATCGAGGGAAACGGGCCGACGCTCTGCGAATAACGCTTGATTAATCCCGGCGTGCTGGTTTACCTTGCGCTGTATGTTGTACGAAAAATCTTTTACAAACCATCAGCGTCGCTTTTATCTCCGATTTTAACCACACACCGATGATATCGGCGCGGATGCGACGCGTTACAAGCCTGTGAGCGTGAAAAAAAATTTCCAGCCTCTTTTCACAGAATTTTTCTCACCCCCGAACAACTGCGAATCGCCCGCGCCAACATCACGCCCGAACAGAGAGAGCGAACGAAGGGAGGAGGGTTGGAAAACGTGGAAAGTGAGACAAACGAAGGTTGAATGGCCGTTTGTAAAATTATTGGGTAGAAAGAGGGAAATCGGGTGCAATCCGTGCGCGGCTAACCGCAAATGCCGAACGAAATATATTCGTCCCTTTCTCATTCTCTTTCGTACGTATATTCGTGTGTCTTTATCTCCTCTCTTTCTCCTCCTGCTCAGTTACCCCCCTTTCGAATTTCCTCGTCACCCCGCCTTTTCCCTCTCTCGCTTCCATTTCTCTGCTCATCGGAAATCATTGCCACGCCGCCAATTGTCAGCTGGTGGTACGGCGGATTGGCTCAGGCGCAAACGCGTTATCTCTTCTGTTATTCGAAAAGCATCACGGTTAAAGGGTGCCTTCGGTATTCATGGTATTCGCGTTTCCGTTTTGCATTCGTTAATGTTATCTTAACGGATACTTGATCGAGCATTTCATTTTGTCGCGGATCCTGTCCTGGTTAATTTCCTAAATCGGATGCAACCGTTTCTGGTACAAATGTTTTTCAATAGAGCACCGGTGGTGCGGTATCGTTTTGCGGGGCCATCCTTTCAGTTGCGTATCCTACAAGTAGTTTTATTTGACGTTTTTCTGCATAAAATAGCGGCGAACAAAAAGCCGTCTAGTTCGCCGGAGGTAAATCCAGGACGCTTTTCATCATATTTCCCCTTTAATATCTGTGCTGTTCCGCGTCATTGTTCTCTTCTGTCCTCGACCCGCCTTCGATCGGCCATCGTTCTCTCTGGTCCGCTCATCGGAAATCATTCCCACACCGCCAATTGTCAATCGCCAGTAGCCCGGATTGGCTTCCATCCAATACAACTAAGTTCTGCCGATTCTGCGCGGGTACGATCGTGTTATCCGGATTATCCGGAAATCCGTCAAATCGAGACAATCGATGGAACCTATGGAACCTAACTGCTGGAGACGCGTAAATGCTGGAAATGGAGCGTAATTCGTGACCCGGAAGTGGCGATGATTTAATTTATCCGTACAATTCAAGGATTAAAATATTTCTCCGAGAGCAAATTAAATCGGCATGTCCGCTTGTTTTGTCGCCGATTCAACCAGCGATCGATAAACGACTGGACTATCCGTTCGTGTTTAAGAGACATTGAAAGCCCCGAAGGTCTGACGAAGAAGAGGTAGCATTGTGACTGGTTATTACCTTGATGAAAATGGAAGGAAGGATAAAGTCGAGAAAAATGAAATGCGAATCCATTAAAAAAGTTTAGACGCGTTCGTAAAGCAAGAAGTTCGAAAGGGTTCGTTAGACATTTCAATCAACCGAACAATTAATGTTTTGCCAACTGCAATGCCGCCCGGAAGATAATTAAACGAATGAATCCACGCGTAATAGGAAAAAGTTCTTTGGTGCCTTTGCTTTTGGCTGCTTCGTTTGTCGCTATCTCCATACCTCTTTTTTATACATCTTTTTGCACGTTATTTATCTTATCGTATCTTGAAGAGAAAATTGGGATCGTCGCAGAATATTCCTGTGCCACTTCTTCGGCTATAAATATTGAAAATATGGCATCCAATTGCCATTAATTTGTTCGTTCTACTTTCTTGGAAAACGTAAAATCAGCTTTTATTATCGACCATCGATATTCAGGGAAATACTTATCGTTCAACATCGAACGTTTTTATAACGAATATTTATTAAACGACAATTTCACGTTTCGTGATTCTTTTGAAATGTCGAGGTAGAAGATGAAATTGATGAAATTATTGATGATATCGAGAAATTACCTGCACGCGAGGCGACTAGTTCCTGAGCCGTTGTATATAAGAAATTTACAGTGGCATTTAAGACATAAATCGACAAACATAAGGTACAACGACCGACGTTTTATCCACGAAACTTTTCAGAAATTGTACGTTTCCTCGAGAATTCCTTAGAAAATGTTACGCGAGAATTCCTGGTGGTCGATGAGGAGGATAAGTCGTCCCTGAAGTGCAGTAACCTCGGCAGAAGAGTCCCGAACCCTCTCTAGTATCGCAAGAAGGTCTTATGACCCGTGCAAAATGAATGCATCTCTTCACAGGTTGCATCCTTTTCAACTCTGTTCGGGCTTTCCACCATTGAACCACCCGCTAAATCGAGCATGCTCGTAAAACGAAATACGGAATTTCATTTGAATCTTTCGCCGTTTCGGTCTCGCGTTTTCCCCCGCCCTTCCATCTCCCATTTTTCTTATTTATTCTTTATCTTTACTGAAATTGGGAGCAACGGCTTGATAAAAATATTTACATAGAGATTGCACCCGGGGACAGAGTCGACAAAATTCCCTCGCCTGACACCATTTCTCTTTTTTTCTTCCCTTTCCCTTTTAGCGTATGATCCGATATAAATGGAAGTTTGCCGCGAAAACAAGTACAGAGCAATTGAAACATGTATTCAACCGATACGGAACGCGATGTCGAGAAAGAGTAACGGAGCACGGCGAAGTAGACAAATGTATTTTCTGATGGCAAGGAAATGAGCGTGGGGAAGTTTCGTCCATTTCAGATGTGGAAAACATCCCCTCGATGAGACGATGCGGTTACGTTGGTTTCCTCCTTCTACCTCCCTTTTCGTTTTCCTTCTCCTCCCTTTAACCGTACTTGCGTATCCCGAACTGGTTACAAACGACGGGCACGGTATTACAAGCCGCAAATTACACCCGTACCACCCCTTGCTGCCACGTGAATGTGCGAGCCCAAGACTGCTGGATTACAGCCCTGACTGCGAAAGCTTCTACCGGAATACCGCTCTGCCCTTCTCCAAAACGGAACGATCCGGGTTTCCGAGATAAATTAGGGAGAAGAATATTAACTGTCGTTTGCTAGACAATTATTGAGACTCGGTAAAGCGCGAAAACGCCTTCCATTCTAAATATACGACCAGACGATTTCAACTAATCATACGGATGCTTACGAGAACATATTCTAATACGTTTTAAGGACTTTAAATTAACCATTAAGGTCGTTATTCGCGAAATATTCGTCATAAATATTCCTCAAATGGTGTGAGTATGATACCTCGACTAAAGGTCTTGTTAAGATAAATATAGACCGTAATCCCTCGTGTAAAACGGTACCTTGAATGTAGTCGTTCTCTTCATAAATTGTAATGTATATTGTAATATTCGCGACCGGTCCTTTCTCATTTGGTCGATTCACGTTTCGCGAAAGTTGCAGAAAATTCATTACAGAATTACCGCCATGGATTTCACAAACGATGAATTACTATGCTCCGCGTCTCTACTTTAATCGTTCCGATAACATCGTAATGCTGTCTGATACTTCTAAATTTGCTTCGATAACGAAGATAGATTAAGAACCGGTTGAATTTAGTTTAGCTGCTAATTAAACTTTGGATACTGTGTTTCATGTAAGAAACGTGTGTTCACTCCGTGAAAAAGGATGGTTCGTAAAGAATCAAGTTTCGCTAAACGTTACCAGGCTAGTCGCGTTAAGGATGGCACGGAACAGGGAAACAAAATCGTTGGCCAAAAATTACGTTGCGAAGGAGTCGGAAAGTTTTCGGTGTAATCTCGCGCTGCGGTTTAATTTTCCGGAATTATGCGCCCGTTGGAAAACATGCGCGTATCTAAAATCCTCATTTTACAGCGACGATCCTTTTCGCTATTTCGGTCGTAATAACGTGGCAAAGAGAAAGAACACTCGCGATATTACGTTGTTTCATTAATTAATTTACACCAGACGCAACACTGGATTACGAGGCTCAAAAGCGATTTCATTCCTTTTGAGCACAACTCACGTCGAAATATATCGTCATACAAAAAAAGGGAAAAATGTCTCTATATGTATCAAACTTTACTTACCTCTGAAGTATGGAAAATTATGTGAAAACCTATGGCATCGTCTCTTAAACAATCATAGGGATAGAGAGAAATATTTTTAACTGAAACAAAAGTTGTTCCCTATGCTAATGTTTGAGTACCGTGCGAGGTAACAGAGTTCTGAACGATTTTCAAAATTCGAGCGGAACGAGATAAGTTGCGCTTTACCGTAAAAATTGTTCTTGATATTTCGATATTTGCGGAAGTAAGGAAATAAGAAAGATCAAAGGGCAACAGAAAACTCGAAAGATGCGGCGAGCACACAATGCTTTGGAAGCAGATGCGAATAATAGAAAGGAAATATGCTGGAAGGTTAGAGTTAGCGACTTTCGATGAAAGATGGAATCGTACTCCTACAGATACGGTTCGGTTGCGTGAAAACGAGTGTTCGTCAAAGATACTACGATTGGCTAAAGCAGACAGAGTTTTCCCAGATAGGAGCATTACTTTTTACGAGAGTGACACCCTAGAGACGAACCGCATCCAGGTATGTGCTCCATATTTCATAGCTTGTTGCTTTCAACGGGCATTATCTTGTGGCTATGTTAGTTGTTTACGCATTAAAATGAAAATAGATGTGGTACGTGTTTCTACAATAATAAATAAAAAGATACACTTGTATAACTTTCAACATATTCCACGTCGGCTTGAAGTCGAGAAACGGCTTTAAGGGATGCTTGCGTGAATCTGCAACACAATAGTCGCTATAATATTATCGTTGGACTTTACGATACGCATTGTAATGTTAACGCGATCGTAAACGCGACGAAATGGAAGAAAGTTTAGGAGGTTTATTAAATAATATTTCTTTTATTTTCAATATTAAGTATTTATTACATACAAGCATTTATACAATACGAAGTATTTTTAGACATGACTGATGATCTTTAGCATTCTCAGTATTTGTATGTTTAGAAACATTTGTTCGTATGTATTGGGATTATTATTATTGTTATTATTATTATAGTTATTATTATTACGTATTCTTATAGAATAGTTTTAGTTAGACCGAATAAAATAGTTTGAATAAATAAACTCGATAATATAGTCATTGCGTAGTTCTGTCACGGAAAGCAACGACGATAGTTTTATGGTTAAAAATAGTCCACGTGGAGTATCGAGCTATGATACGTAAAACTGATTTGAGTTCCCTCACGGTATCGTAACTACGCGCTTACGAAGCTTAGGCAATTAAAAGTGTCTTAGGATCGTATGCTTCTGTACAGCAGTGTGCTACAATCTTTGTCGATAAAAATACAGATTTTTTTTGTTTGTTGTGTCGTTAAAATATCGATTCTCAGGTTTCTGTTTGCACAATAGAAATTATTTTGGGATACAACACACTGCGGTATTACATAAATATATGTGCTCAAAGTCCTTAAATTAAACAATTTCGAGGAAAAAGAACTGATAGCAAGCATGCAGCGCGAAATTCCTTTAAATCAATCGCAATAGAACATATGCGGAAAGAATTCAAGAGAACTTCTAATATTGTACGTAGCACAAACATAAAAAGATTACAAAATAAAAGAGACAACAAACGATATACAGAGTTTGTATAGATCGGTGATAATCCTTTCAGGCATGTCGATGACTTCTCTCTCTCTCTCTCTCTCTCTCTTTTTCTTCTTCATTTCTGCTATTTGAAAACTAGGTTAATCAGATTTATACTTTATTAACCCTTGTATAAACAACCATGTGTATAAGACACTATTATGCACCTGCGATTGCGCAAGTGTTAAACACAAAGCATGCTAATCGTATTGATTTTATAATAGTATGCCACAATAGTAACAAATAACTCATGTCTTAGACACCAATTACAATGTTTGCTCAATAACATCAGGCTTTAAAATTATCATTCTCTATCTGTATACTAGTATGATATCACTAAAATGAATAGCCACTACTGTATATAATGATTAACACAACGCGACCTTCAAATTTTGTTCACTTCAATTGCTACAAAATATTTCCCGAGCTCTTCACTAGGATTTCCATTAATAATTATGCTAATGTCTTATTTTTGACTGAAACGTTTTATCGCAGATTTGCATTTCGTCTCCTACCACAACTAGTAAAATATCATTTATAAATAAAGTAACATAGTTGACAGTTTCTTATTTCATAAACGTATGCAGTGGCTATTTCACAAAGCAATCATCGTCTTCGTCATCGTCGTCACATCACAGCTAGAAAATTTATGTTAAATTCACGAAAACGTAATAGTAATGAAATCTAGTGGATACCTAGAGTACCAATATTAGGTGAGTTTTCTAGAAAAAAAAAAAAAACAAAAACAAAAAAAAAAAAAGAAAAGGGATAGTAATTAAGGAAAAGAGAAGAATATGATAAAAACAGTAAAATTGCTTGACTAGTGAGCGCACGCCCCAAAATGTAGTATGGAAGAAATGTGTGTTTTTTTTTTACATCATATCTGCAGAAGATCTTACTAGATATGACTATATATATATATACTCGTTTTCTATATTCAAATTCTATAAGGTAATATTATACTATCTCTTATGTAAGGATAATCATTGGAGCTTACCTCCTACGTCATTTTGGCAGATATAAGTTTCGTAAAATATTTCAACCAATTCACCATCTTGTGCAATATTTGTCAAGCCGTTTTACACGTTCGTTTACGCATAAAGATTTCATTGTACCGATTAATTCGTGTTTCTCAAATTCGATAAAATCTCGTTCCATTAAAAATTGCCAGGATTTAGAACATTCTGAACGCGACATGTTACAGTATGGGTGAAAATCACGTGTGAAATTAATTTAATGAAATTTAATACAATAAAATATATACGCGTATTTTAAATCAATATGTTATAAACAGGCCTTATTCCCTTTAAGGTCTTCTAAAAGATTAGATTTATATCTATAGCATACTATAATGGACTGAGTGCCTATTTGCTGTTACATAATATTATTAATTAACATTATATATTATTTTACATTTCTCGTGACGTTTAAGGACAAAGTAGTCTTTTTTTTTTTCTTTTTGACGTAGTGCCCCCGTTTTCTCTACTTAGGTCTCCATTTCTACACATCGATAGCGCATATTTACATTATCTCATAAATGACATCATCTCGAGTATTATACCTATTACTCGCTGCAAAGCAACACGGTATATTTTCGAATCCAATCGTTCTTCATCCGTTCACCAGAATGTTTAATACGCGCATTATGATAAAAGATCTGCAGATCAAGAACAGTGATTGTTACATTCACATCGTACATGATATATCTTAATATCGCGCTAGTAATACGCACACATACCTGGTACTTGACTATTATCTTGTGGCTTGTTGTTCATAAAAGAATCCTGGAACGGATTTACATTGGCATTAGCAGCGGTAGGCATGTATGTGTTGGCCATTGGAGTGAAAGGTATAGCTGCTGGATTTAGGTTCGAGTTGAGGGTGTCTTCATTGGCCAGATTGGATGTCAGTTGGAGTATTGGACCACTACTGCTATTACTGAGAGAGTCGAATTCCGTTAGGTCTAACAGGTTGTTGGTCACGTTGTTTTGTTTGCTATAAAATCAGCGAAAGGAAACATACAAATACTAAATAATAGGCAATTAACACTAGGTTACTACTGCATCAGCGCATTGTAATTTCTAATATGAAATTACAATCTCTAAATTGGTTAAGCCAATTATAGACGACTCGCATTGAACGCTATCTTACTAGAATTAGTATGTACAATACACATACGGTTATTTATTAGTAACTATGTTTTTAATCTCTTAATTTAAAAGCTATGTTCAAAGTATCTAATGTATCTAGAAAACGAATAAACGAAGAAAATAAAAAATTAACAACTATATGCTGTTTGCTGAATTTCTTCAAGTCATTCGTCTTATATCAAACCATAAGTATAAAAAATTGTTCGGAAACAAACACTTATCATGGGAACATATTTTATGATCGACTTGATTGATGATAATATTTTATCTTGCATCAGCACTATTTTCCTGGCTACCTTAATACTGTTAAAGCAGCTATAAAAAGCATTTTATATATGCTTGTGAACTTATATAAAATTCTATGGCGTAACGTAAAGTGTACATGGAAAACACAATTAACATACAAAAGAATTTCCCTTTAGCCATACCCAATAAAATTAGGTATGTACATTATGTAATGTATAAATACATGATACTACCATACAGCAGGTTTCACAGATCAGATCGATAACGATTGTTTTGACCTGTGTACTTCCCTATTTTCGATTTCTCTTATTCATAGGTAGAATAAGTTCGAAAATATTCATTCCCTGTTTCGATATAGGTAACTTCCTGTAGGAATTGTGGAATGGATTGTGTGAAATATATATTTTCGTACAACAAAAGAATAATTTCAGAAACGTGTAAAGGTCGATAGTACATAGCAAAAGTAGACAGTAAGTTGACACGTACTGCTGGATGATGTACAACGCAAACATAAAGAACAGGTACAAAGTAGAGCAAAGAAAAGTAGAAGCCACATCATATTGATACAATTAAATCACAACATGCATTAGTGGTAATAGAATCGGTAAGAAGAAATGTTAATATAAACATTGTACTTAAGGCACACACGTCGAGCTTGAATGGTAACTAATTGGAGGTAAGATAAAGTAATAGCTCACCAAAGATGACAAACTGTATACAGCTATAAAGTTGAATACAAACATAGTAACATACGAAACAGTGTATCTTTGATGAACTTGTATGATAAAATTACAAACAAAATTTTTAGATGAGTCATTAAATTTATGCTATTTATCTTTCTTTACATTATGTACACTGAATTTATTATTGATTAGTTAGTATTTAACGCTATAGCTCTGTTAGTTGCTTAACGTTTCCATGCTTCGTATAACATTACATGTTTTATGCCATTAACGCATTACTAAAAGAATCGACGTACAATATAGGTTAAACCTTTCATTATTCTTTTAGTCGTCTACCTAAAAATAGTATATTTTTAACTATTATACGATTAAATATAAATTATAAAATATATATAAGTATAATAGACAGTACAATATACATTCCTCATACCTCTCGAGTTACCGTTGATATTATAATCTTCCATATAATTCATTATTAGTGGTATAATCATGCGATTAGATGAATTTTCAATAGCATTAAATAATTGTCATAAATCCGTTTCTCATATCTGTCAACCATTGCTCTGACTACTTTTGCAATGTACAATATATGTAAAATCGTTTCCATCATACTGGCGGTTTATTATGAAGCAATTTTTATCGAGCTAAATGTTATTTTATAAGCAATTCCTTCCGATGTGTATTATAGGAAAGCGCAATAAATTTTCTTATTGAAATAACTATGTATAGTGTACATATAGCGTAGATATATTTTCAAACTTAGTTTTTCCATTATCGTACGAACACCACAAAAAACATCTCAAACAACAAAATTCATCATATATACATATTAACGATTAATTCTAAACACACCGTGTGCTTTTATATGTATGTATAATAAACGTACAGGATTATAATCTTCCAACATCTTTTTTAATTCTTTTTCTGTAGAGCAATTAAGCATCGGTGCTTTACTATATTTAAACTTTTTCTTTGTTTTAATGCTGGTCATAAAATCATACATTATTTTTATTATGTGTATATTTTAATGTGGCACATTTTTTCATTCTATTATATATTCGTTTAGAAAAAAATGTTCACACTCTAGCCATTTCATTCAGCATTTCATTTTCTACTTGGTAAAACCAAAAATTATGATATAAAAATGTAGCAACAAATGATATTAAAACTGTAGTAATAACGACGGAGGATTAAGTGATAAGTAAAAATAGATAGAAGGCGACATTATAAGCAATAATTTCGAAACAGATTGACTAGTTACTAGATGCTTCAGAAATTGTTATTTATAGTTCATATTGTATGTGCGTGTCTATTAATTCGTCATGAATCTATAAATAACTTTTATTGTATAAATGACTAGAGCGTTACCCTGAATCATTCAATATACAAAGTATTATATGTATATTTGCGTTAAATCAAGATTAAAAAGTACTGTACATCTAGTTTTATAATGATTATGAATCTGCAGTTTTCACATATTAGCATGTACGTTTGTGACACTATAATGTTACATGTAATGCACGCTCTGATTCAGATTTATATTTCCATATTTTTTCTTTTTTTTTTTCATAATTGCAACATACATTTTATTTCTTTTTTTAAACTATAATTTATACGCCGAATACGTTTATACATATTTATGAACGGCACTAAAAGTCAGTCAATATTTTTACGTATACAATGGCTAATATTGTGCAATAATTATATCATATTAGTTACATTATATTAGCCATAATTTTGCATCATCATTTTTAATGAAACTACATTCGAGTTTAGTAAATATATGGCGTAACATCGCGTGTATTTTATATTTATATATTATATTCGCACGAAACTTTAGATAAAATATGCATTTGATAGAAATAATACTCTAAAATGTTCGCTATTCATTTTTTTTTTCGATTAAAAAGATTGTTTCTTCTTTTGAAAAAATATTTCTCATTCTATACGACGAATGCGCGCCGAAAAAGGGGGGAAAAGAAACGAAATAAATATTCTCATAAAATGTTATGAAAATAACTAATGCGTGGATGTATACATGTGTAAGGAGAGTTTTAGCAATGTTTAATAACGCTAGTCTGATATAAGCCTTGCATCGGCATTCGTAATAATATTATTGTCGAATGATCTAAAAACCAAATGAACTCACAATTCTTTGAGATGCTCTTCGATGTTATCTTTCAGTTTTTCTTATCGATGCGAAATCCAGTTATATCTTGGATTTTTTGGTTTTGTTTTAATGGCGGTCAGGTAAGTGTCAGGATGTAACTCTTAGGTTAATAGAAATGTTTGTTACAAATCTGTAACTTTGAATTTGATATACTTACACAGTGGCATTATCCAGTGTAATTGATTGACTGTTGATACCGTTTCCGTGATTTGTATGATGACCATTCAGTTCTCCTTCCACATTACCCTGATTATTATCCAACACAATTTTATTTTCATTAATGCCATTACTATGCGTGCCGTTATGAACAATGTCCGTAGTAGTATTGTTTTCTGTATGGTGAGCTCGTTGCTCTCCGCTAATAAATTGTTGAGTTGCTTCGGATATCAGACTGGCTGTCATAACATCTTCGACTTTGCTACCTGGTGCCGTTTTATTTTCATCGTTAGGACTGTCTTCTTTCAACTTATCGCCATCACCACCTTCACCCTATACAAAGCACGAAACACGATCGTAAATATTTCTTTCAGGAACAAGAGTTTAATTAACGATCACATAAACATTATTCAATGAACGAAAAATGTGTAATCTTACTTTCGTAGGTGTATTATTTTGGTTCTTGCCCCGAGTTCTAAGCATGATCGCCTCGACACGTTTACGTCTAGCAAGTCTCTCTTCCTCTTCCCTCTTAAGGCGTTCCGCCATTTCGATCCGTTGTCTGTAACAAAAACATCACATAGTGGTCATTAAACGCTTGACCACAGAGAATGTTGATCGAATAAAATCACGTCATCTGAAAGAAATCAACTGACCTTTCCGCTTCTTCCCTCGCTTTCCGTTCAGCCTCTTCTTTCTCTTGTTTCTGACGAGCCTCCTCTTCTCTTCTTCTCCTATCCTCTTCCTCGCGACGTTTCGCTTCCTCAATCGCCAGTCTCAGTCTCTGTTCCTCGGCTTCACGAGCTTCATTAGCCAAACGAAGCGTTTCTTCCTCCAAACGACGTTGTTCTTCTTCCTCAGCGCGCAATCTCTCGGCCTCTAAACGGGCTTCTTCCTCCTGTAAAAAGATCTCTCTATGAAGTCTCTTCATATCGCGAATAATCCACTCTTTTATGCGAAAAATCTCTTTAAAACCGTACCTGTCGTTGGCGTTCAAGCTCGGCTTCTCGTTCAGCCTGTTCTCTAGCTAATCTTCTACGTTCAGCTATAGCTGCCTTGGCTTCCTCTTCCGTAGTGATCCGGATCTTTGCTATCATCGATGCTAAAAAACGGCCATTTATTTATTAATCTCCTAATTCATATTTCAATATCCAAAGTCCAGCTTACCTGACATATCGACCTGTTCCTCCACGTTGTTCTCGGATTTCGCCTCGGTTTCCTTCTTCGCAGCTTTGGGCGTTTCTTGAGACCGCACAGTCGATTGATTCTCTTGATTCAAATTAGTTTCGTCCTTCGTTTGCTTAGATATAGAATTGGATTGTTCGATAACGACCGACTTTTTCATTTCTTCGTTACCCTGCTCCGCGGCGCTTATTTCCTGCTGCAATTAAGAACATATAACACGTATCGATCATTTTCATGTGTGCATCGCGTTTATCTGCATTTCGTTAATGGAGAAAATTAATTACTTGTGTTTTCTCGGTGCCTTGGTCTTTCTTCTCCTCGTATTTATCATCCAATTTTGTATCCTCTTTCACTTCGCTTTTTATTATCTCTCCGGTACTGCCACGAATCAGCGGAGCATTCTCGGCTCCAGGGCTTTGCAGCGGTGTCACTTTCGGGGTTATTCGCGGTGAAGCCTTCGCGCTCTTCACCAGTTTCTCTGTCGGCTTCTTGATCTCCGTCGCTTTCGGTGTAGATGATTTCTTTGGAGTGCTATGGACCTTTGGCAGTGGCGGTTTCGAATCCTTCGTCGATTTCGGTTCGCTCACTAGATCTACGTATTATTACAAACTTGAAACTCACGACACGAGTCACGTTGTGTCTACGTACACGCGGTATTTGAATGTGCAATCTCGACTAATGTATCGAAAGAAAAAGGACAAAAAAAAAAAACAAATTAAATAGATAAATAACATGTAAGCCATGTACAAAAACTAAAACCGTGATCAATGAAAAAAAAAAAGAAACACTGCATAGAAAAATCGAGGAAATCAACGTTCGTTTGGAACGACAATTCAAATTGAAAAAACAAACTGTTTTTCGGACAAAGCGTTTAGTAAACAGAAGTTCGGGTCCAAATACCGCAGGGCAAAAAAGATTCTCGTCGCGTCGAATGGATCCGCACGTTTTCGTGCGAAATAAACACTCGAGCGGTACCCGCTTGGTCCCTTCGTGTACAAGGATTTTTCTTTCTTTCTTTTTTTTTTTAATAACAAGAGAGTATTCAAAAAAAGGCATGCTCACTGTGTCGTTCTGTGACCGAAACACCGGTACCGGCAATAGAAGCAGGTCGCGGTCGACGCGGGGCAGCTGTACGAGGACGCAGATTGACGTTACTGCTGCCCACACTGCTGGCGCTTTGCTGACTCATGGAGCTGTGCGGTCGTGATGGGCTGTTCGGTGTCACCTCCCCGCTGCGGATGCCTACGCGTACCCACCCAAGGTGAACATCTCTTGATTTACGTATTTTATGCATTGTGTTCGTCGCGCGTTAAACATTAAACAAACAAACGCCGTGAAATGCACGGCAGCATCGCGTTGCCGCGGCATTTCATAGAGAACCGAATTTTTATTCTTTCTACTTTTTCTATTTTCTTTCGTTAGATTATCGCGTCAGATCGCGCCGATGCACAATGCTGACGAGTATTTTGTATATTTCGACAAACAAATCGTATTTTCTGTTTCCTTTTTCCATTCCGTTCTATTCTTATCAGTCTTTTCGTTGATTTGTATATATTAGAATAGACTTAAGTATATTAAGAGGTACAAGTAGCGAAATTAAATAGAAAACAAGCACCGCCACCAAAAATATTATTGATCGTGTCGTATGTGAAATGTATATGTACATCGAGAGTAACTGAGAAAAAGAGGCCGAAATAAACAAATTAGAAATAAAAAGAAACGAGGGGAAATTACGAGACCTCGTAAAAACAGCAAGAAAGAAAAGAATCAAAGAACGAAAGTGGAGCGATATAAATGTATTGCACACTAAATACGATTGCGGTTCGTCTGTACACAGTCTAGTATTGTGCGTAAAACGTGTGTGTACGTGATAAGATATATATATATATATACACATATAAGAAAAAAAAAAGTGTGGCTTACCGGAAAACGTTAGAGCGTACCTTCACCCTTGGTACCGAAAAGCCGGTGAGATCTGAGTTCGTTTCCTTAGCAGGAGCGTTTTGTTAATCAATTCAGTTTGTACAATAATTAACACAAAAAGAATTCCATGCAGTCGGATATATATCGTTGTTAAGATAATATAAAGTAACACAAAATTGATGGTTAAAGAAAAATTTGAAGCGTTAGACGCTTTGAAGATCGTTTGTTAGTCTTTGTTCGATATGCAAGCAGTTAAGCATGAGTCTCTACCCGTCGTCTCGCGAAGTCGCACGAAAAGTAACCGAGGTATACAAGGATTTTCTGTCTTATTGATTTACAACGGCTCCTCACTGTATTCGTACGCATGCACATGTGCACCCAACTCAAGTTATATAGAACGGCAGGAGTGCGAGCATAGATAGTGACAAATATCTGAAAATAGATTCATTCGGGGATGTAAAAAAAAAAAAAAAAAAAAGAAAAAAGAAAAGAAACGAATTCTCAATTGTAAAACATTGGTCGATGAAAATTATTATAATCTATAAATCTAAAGATCTGTCTAGTTATTGTCAGTGAATAATACTGTCAGCGTGATATAATGCCCATAGGGATATACATGTACAATATAGAATGATGTTGTTGGTCATATTTACATAGTTTGTCTATGAATTTCTATGTGAATGACGATACGTCGATAAAATGAATATGATATTTAAGAGCAGGATGTCACCGAGAGTTGAGTGCACAAGAACGATCTTACCTTGCTGCTGTTGGTTCTGATGCTCGCGGGCTTTGCGACGAAGTCTCTCGGCTCTGGTTGGTCTCGGCATTGGAACCGCGCCTGGCAATGTACCCATGCTACGAGAGTTATCTGAGCGTTTGAGGCTCTTGCCTCCGGACGCAGCTAAATGTGACATGCTGCGACTCATGCTAGAAGCGCTCAGAGGCTGGCTTTGCTGTTCCGTCAATGTGCTAAGTTCTGTCGGACGTTTCCTAGGCTGCGCCAGTTGGTCCAGCCTGGACATGGAGTAAGTCCTACCTGGCGAACGTGCGAAGGCCTTAGCGCTCGAACTACGCCCTGATGATGGCGGTCCATCACGCGGCGATGGTATCGTTGGCATCAGATCGGTACGCCTCCTGTTCACCCGCAGATAAACCGAGCTAGGGGTTCCCGGTGTTCCGTCGCTTTCTTCACCTGCAATGGAGTTTCCCTTAGAAGCGAAGCGCGAGAAGCGACCACCGGAAACTGCGCACTATACAGTCGTAACGTGTACAAGGCGCGCGTACATCCTCTGAACATCGCAAACATAAGAAAATTCGTTCCATTTTGCATGGACCGAGTGTACATGTAGGGTAGGTGTGTGCATATGTGTGGATGATGTACGTACATACACTGGCTCTTGAAAACTTTTCTGTCCATATTGTATGTGTTATACGAAACATTTTGAAATTTCATTCACATTTTAAAGAGACACGACTGACATTATTTGCTAAAATAATCACGATAGTTGTGTCTCATCGCAGTGTTAATGAAATTTCAAAATATTTCATATAATACACATCATACATACTTATATTCATGAAAGGTGTCTACATGTATACGAGTACTTTCGTGAGCCTGTGTATAAGTATGTGTAAGTGATGTGCATTTGGCATTCCGTTTTCGACTACTAATATTCTCTACTGGTCAATATTCTTCATGCTGTTTCCTGTGTATGTATGTGCGTGTGCGTGTGCGTGTGCGTGTTCATGTATGTACGAAGCAGATAGAAAGAACTTTTGTGCATAATACAGCTTGGACGTCATTCGATAACGTTACCAGGAACGGAATGTTGAGCAACGGTGTTGTTACGGATAAAGTGATATATACATTATGACAGAAAGATATTACGGTAATTAGAGGACAATGAGAAACTGGGAACGTGTACGAACGACGTTACGGAAGCGGTGTAAAACGGAACGGTGGTACATGCAAACGATATCCGGTAAAAATCCGGTAAGGCGGTAAAAATCTCAACGCATGCACAGAGCTATATATACAGAAAGTGTCTCGTGTTATAGCATTCAAATTAACGCATCAACGTGTTCGTATGTTCATATATCGAGTGAAAAAATGAAAGAAGCCGTTGCGAAAAAAGTAAGCGTTTCAAAGAATCTCGTAAAATCGAATCGACCGTTTGATATCGTTAAAAAATGTTTTTCTATTCAAATGATTGAAAAATTCGTAAAAAGAAATATTTATCTCGATCGAAGACTAAATGGAAATTCAATTTAAATACAGTATGTAGGGATGTAATAAGTTTATGAATGATATGAGTGTATAATGCTTGCCTCTTATAATAAGTAGGCAAATGTTAGGAAAGTACAATTAAACGATAGCGTGTCTCGTTTGAAGTTCGTATTCGACTATTGAGGCACCTCAGCTTCTCGATACTTATTTCCATTTCGTAAAACTGCCACTGAATAAAGTAATGCTATTAACGAGAGAAAGAGCAATATCAAAATTAGTATTCTAATATAACACTAAATTCTTACTCTAAATTCGTTAGTAAATAACCCATCTAAACGTATGTAAATGTTAGTAATTGTTAGTATAGAATTCTGAATAGCGTTAGGATGCATATATGACTAATTAATGATATACGTCGTTGAACACCGATCCTCGTTAATCTGAATTTACATAAAAATCAAGATATCCAAGTTCAATGTTACCAGAATTACATATAACAACTATCTAATAGATAGACTGCGAATGTTTATGCGAATCTACGTCTGTAGTGAACACAACTAAAGAAATGAGATCTGAATAGAGCGAGGACTTTTCTCTTGATATATCAAGATGTATATGTTTGCATACTATGTACGTTCTATGTATTCTAGCAGCTTTAAATTTCCCATAAATGCATAAGCTTTCGCAATCTAAAAATAGAATTAGAATTACATCATCGGTGTTCCACGACTTCACAGATCTGTACAGATATCTTTATGGCGTTAAACGAAAGTGACATGCTTGCAAGAGAGTATATTCCGATGTGCTAATGAAAGAGAGACAAGGATACGTTATATTGATAGCTCATTCTGGGATAACAGAACAATCTCCCCGTTGCAGACTTTTTTCTTTTTTTCGACTTCAGGACTCACCACTGGCAGCCCGCTGAATCATCGGACGCCTAGTGTCGCTATCAGACTTATCATCGATGGCAAAGATGTCAGTTGTAGGAGGCAGAGAGAGGCTGGCTCTCTTATGTTTGGCGGGGGTTAAGGGAGGATCAGGGCTAGAATTCCAATTGAACACCTCGTACATGGACGAGGACATTCTCATATCTGCAAACAAACCATTCAGCGCTGCAACATTAGGTACTTTCCAATCGAATTCTCTTCGTTTCTTCTTTTTTGTTCTTATTCCTTTTTTTTTCAATTTCTCTTTTTCTTTTTTTCTTAATTCTCTCAGGGGTGGGCAAGGGTGGGGTTGTTCGACAGATTAACAAACGTAGGGTGGGGGGAATTAGCATGAGTTAGATATAAGTGCGATTCACAGATACTTTAAAATTACACTTTGCCTGACAGAGCCACCACCAGTAAGTACAGAGATAAATAGAGCGGATGCAATAGGATCTTAATTACCGAACGAAAGGAAATCTATCTCTCTCCGGTCAATGTTACAACTCTAGTGAAATTACATTTACTCAGGCATATATTCTCGCTACGAACAACTATCTGTCTCTCTGTCTATGTACTTTTGACACTTGTATTTCGTAATAACGTGTGCGGATTACAGAGAAGTCAGCGCGTCGAAGATGAGGTGCTTCTCGTGTGTGTACATGAAGCGATATTATGTTGGCAAAAGAACATGATATATAGCAAAAAAAAAAGAAACAAAAAAGAATAAGAGAGGAATAAATCAATAACATCATCTCGTTTATCGCTGAAATCAAATTGCATTCGTCGGGAAACGCAGCGAAATTAAAAACCGGTGGAATTGGCTGCGAAAAACATACAATACGAACTGTAGAAATTTAAACGAAAAACCTGAAAAAAGTACAGAGAATATAAAACACATTACGAATACGATCACGAATCATTTTATCTATCAACATTAGAGAATCGATCTCTCATGCTCCGTAATTTCCTTTTTTCTTTTTTTAACCATCAACATGGAGATATCGTGTACAGTTGAATAAAGTCGTGTGTTGGTGGTTGATGTGTAGTGTTTGGTAATCAAACATCATCGTAAAAATATTTATCCGTCGAAGGAAGCTCGATTTATCGCTAGGATGAGGCGCCACGATTTTAACCCGGTTTCGTAAATGATTAGTAAATAATCTTTAACTGAAAAGAGTAGCGCACAAGCCACGCACGCAAATACGTATAAAAATGTCTCGTTCGCCTTCTGCGTAATCTTTCTGGAACGTAGTGCATCCATGCGTTACGCGTTACGGCGCATCGGTTGCGCAACTACATATAGCACTAGAAGCGCTGTGTAGAAAGAACGCAGTGAGAAAAGAAGCGGCCTTCGCTGTACGTCTCAACCATCGGCAGCTCGACGATTTTTGAGTGCCAACACGAAGAAAGAATAATTATTACACCAACGACACGATATTCGCTAACGAATTTTCTTTACACGAATTCTCGCGATTCTTTATCTTTTCGTTACTATCCATAACTGACGATGTTAACGACAGACGTCGAACAATTTCTACGTGCTTCCATCGCTCAACTACCAGATACCGATCAAAATAACATCGACATGAAGAAATATGGAATAGAATGGAATAGGCAGAAAATTATCGTAACAAACACTATTACGAATATAGAAGTTTGATGTCGCAATATCATCACCGACGTCTGTCGTATTAAATTAAATACATGTATCCGCGAATATCAATAACATCCTCGTATCTGTATCCGGTTGAGAAATTCCCACTAACCTTCGCCAGGTTTCCGGTCAAGTCCACCAGCTGACGTGGCTCGCTTCTTGCTGCCATCGAGTTCTCTCTCTGAGGATCTCCTTGTCAATGGCTGTGCAGCCGAGAACATCATTACATTGGTGGTAGAGGTTGCGCGACGCGTTCCCCAGAAAGTGGAGCCACCGGTATCGGCTGGCTCCAACATCCTCGGTGTAGAACTTCCGAACGCAAACACGATGTGCGACCTCTCGTTCTTCTTCTTCGCCTCTATACGAGCTTCTCTCTCTTGATTCTTTCGGAGGATCGCCTCTCTTCTTTCTCTTTCCGCCTCGCATATCGCCCGTTTCCTCTCCCCGACTTGGTTTCGTCTAAAATAAATATAAAACGAATATTTCTGCAGAAAGCAGATTTCGAACTAGAGGTTCTCAAGGTACGAACGAGAAAGTACGTCTTCGCGTACACGTAATAGGCTGTTATTCTTTTTTTAGACGGGACGGAAAAGCGATTTTGCCGCGGGTGAACTTTATGCAGGTGTCGTGGTAATTTCCCGGGCTTCTCTGCGGCGGCGAAACAGTTTAGCCCGGCATCATATTAACCAGGTCAACTTATAACTTCGTAGAGAGCACGTAATCTCGTAAAGAGCGCGTTTAAACACATCAATGTGGTTCCGTGTCGGTTTAAATTCGCGTGTCATAGATTAAAAAAAACTACCCTCAAGGCATGCGCTCTATCGTTCGCAACTGGATCGTATTAAATAACCCAATTTCAAACGCAAAGCCGGCTTAAACTCTCATCCTTTTCCCATTCGAGCGTAAGTTCACTCCGACTTGTACCTTTTACTACAAAAAAAAAAAAAAAAAAAGAAAGGAAGAAAAAGTGAGAATACAAAAAGATGGAAAACGACGCAACTGAAGAATTACGAATTTTCACGAATCAGTAAACCTATTAGTGAATATTAGTGCATTACTTCTGAGCAAACGAAAGAAAAGAAAGAAGAAAAAGGAGAAAAGAAAGGAAGAAAAGACAAACCTGTCGTTGTCACGCGATTTGAGCTCGTCGATGCGCCTTCGACGTTCCTCTTCCCGTTGCTCCCGGAAACGTTGCGCGGCGAGAGCCTGCTGTCTCAGCTCTTCCAACTTCCGCTGCCGCTCTTCGTTTTGTCTCTCACGGACGAGCTTCGCCCTGTCCACGTCTTTCGCGCTTCCCGTCGACTCCCGTCCTGAGAACAACCGCGAAGACCGATTACTTCTTCTTGTCGTACGAGCTTCGCGTTCTGCTTGAAACACGTCGACGTTTACTTGTTTCCCAGACAGTTCTCGATAATAAAAGCGTAGTACACATTGCCCATTTAAACTCCGAAATCAATTTTAATCAAACTATTCCCAGTTATTTACAATCGATCGTACGCCACGAGACAAAAGATTGATTATTACAACTAGACAAAAAATTCCAAAGTTTTTGGTGCCCATTCGATGTTTAAACAACCGAGGGAAAAATGTGACAAACGAAAAGTCTCGACACTGCCCTTGAAAACGTGATACCTTCGTTCTCGCTAGGATGATCGCCATCGAGGGAGTCCTCGTCGTAGAGACTTTGCCGGCGCTTCACATCTGTCGAGAAGAAATCGAGAACATGTGCGTACGCACGTGAGATTCGGGTATTACGAGCAAAACACGCGTAATCACGACGCACTGCAAGCATACAGCAGTTCTGCGGGTACACTGCAGCTACAAATACATGCCTTTAAAGCGATCGACACGATCAAAAATGACATGATTCAAACAAACATGCTTCATGCAGTCGACGTGATGTCTAGCGTATGATAGTTTCGGTTAGTGAATTTTCATCTCATTCCGATAGAACGCGTGTTAAACGTGTTCGGTCCAAGTTCCGTCGTGAACCGAACGAAATTAAAGAAATACAATTAGGAGAGAAAAAGGTCAGAAATTGTGGTCTCCATGGGTATATTTTCTGGCGCAGATTCGATTACCACTACGAAGATAATCAATTTCCACGAGTAAACGCGAATATTCCTTTCCCACGGCGAGCAGCTGTTTTATCAGTTGGCAAAGAAGTGACAAGGCCGCATGAAATAAATTCTTTATTAGATTCCCTGTCTCTCTTCGTACGGTATTCCAGCTTCACCGACGTAACCCGTCCATTTTCTGTGATACCAACGTGTTTCTTTCGCCTGGATAATACAATTATTAAAAACAGGGTGCTGTAAAAAGCGTGTTTCGTAACTCGGGATGGAAATATTTATCGATCGATTTATCGTTATGAGTTCACGTCGCGAAACCGTGTTTCTAGGTTTCTATGCAGAACGAAGTTATGAATGGAATTCTTTCTTTCTGCCTGTCTCAAAACACTGGGTGTAGAACGTGACTTTATATTAGATTACATGGAATGAGATTTATTACAAGTTTCTGATAAATAATTAAATACCAAGCTTAGGATAAATATTGTTCCAAATTCGAAAAAGAAATTGTTTATAGAATGTTTAGTAATAATGAAAAGGTGAATAGTTGCAGGTCTTCCAAATCTGCAAAAATTACTTCAACTTCTAACTAAAAAGCACGAATAGTTTTTTTTTTTTTCAAAAAAATTAAGCTGGATACTATTACAAGGAGTCATCGAAAGAAACAAGTTACACATGCGTAATTCAACAAAATATTAATTCCATAAAAATGCATTATCTCTCGAGACTTTTTAAATCTCTCTGCAAATTTCCTGAAAAGTTCAATACAAAGAGAAAGTCGGTAAGTTTTACGATTCTTATGGATGTGTTATACGTTCCATCGACTTAATCGTTTTTGTTAGTTCTCTCAATTTCCGTCAATGTGGCATCAAACTATTAATAAAGAGAAACGCTCGAAGAAAGTTGGTCACACGCGTGCCTGGGAAAACTCGCAGCTGATGAATGCGGTCATTTCCAATTTCGACGGGGGATTACTATTAATAGGTACGCACTCGTTATGCGACGCATTAAATTCAGCGCAAACGTAGCGTCGAATTTGGCAAAGCACACTCCGTTATTTACCAAGCTGATTATTACCTGACGAATCGGGAGAGGCTTCGTCACCTCCGATTTGGGCGAACCAGTGCATCGTTTGTTCTGCGGAAGATAAATTCGAAGTTTGTTCCTATAGGATTCTTTGTTTAAATAGACTATCCCATCCCTATAATTCCCATCGAAACGCGTCCTTGATTGCCGCGTTTGTTACATTTACCAGAGAACACTGTTGGGCATTGGTTCACACCGACCAGTTAAAAATATTTCAAGACATATCAGTTTAATTCAGTTTAGTTTAATTTATCTCTAATCTGTGAATATCTTTATGCGCAAATTCATATTTTTGTTAACACAATTATAGAAATAGAATCTAGATAAAGAATCGTTTTGCTTACTACAACACTCAATTGCACAATTCAACTAATGTCATTAGTGAAATTTGACGAGCCACGAGTCGGAATTATTACAAATGTTAATAAATTTTCTTCAAAGTTTCGCAAACAAGTTACAAATAGCCAGACTATCCTAATCGATGCAAAATTGTACAATTATAACAGAGAAGTGTGTAGGATCAAATTTGTAAATTTGTCAATTCGCTAATATAGAGTTAGCAAATATTGTGCTACAGAGTCCAGATATTATATTTTGCATATTTTATCTATTTTTTTATATTATGTCTAATCCGCGCATTTTTGTAGCTTCAAATCTCCTTCAAATATAAAAGCATCAAAATCACCAGTTTATTCGTTTCCTTCTAAATATACGAAAATTAATTTAATCCCGGTGTGCCACTTTAGACGATTTCCAATCGAACCGTATTTTCATACCCTCGAGAAATTTCTTAAATTTGAGAAAAATACGGAAGAATCGTTATTGATACGCGTGAATTATCTCTCCAATTCTATGATAATTTTCTCGAAATATTAATAATTCTGTCCTCGGTTGAAACTAAATCAAGATTAAGACTTAAAAAATTCGGAGTGCGCAGGCTTAATTCAAGAAAATCCCTAAAGCTGGCGCACCGAAGAGACGAACTCTACTCTGCTTCATGCCATGCGAAAGTACATAATTCCAAATTCAGATTTAATCTTCTTTCATGAAAAAAAATATATATATGTCCTAGAATCAGAGGGATGAATGGTATGGGATAAGGTGAAAACAAAAAAAAAAAAAAAAAGGAAAAAGAAAGAATGGAATAGGGAAAAGGAACGAACATTTGTACATCTGATATTCGTAATTAAAAAGAACGTAGAATCTCATAAATATTTCCCAAAGTTTTTTTTATCGTTCATGAAGAATAACGACATCGGAACAGATGGGATCAGCGAGAGAATTTTCATGATAGAAACCTGTTCAAAGCTTGCGCATCGACTTCTGAAAACGAGAATTTAAATTGTGTCTTCTCTAATGATGCACGGTCACAGATTTGTTGTTAATTACAACCCTGCTCGCTTATTTTCGATATCTGGCGACGATTTGCATTCGATGAAGTGAGAAAGAGATAGAGAGACAGAGGGATGTTTCACCCAACGTCGATTCTTCCGCCGGTTGATTGCAAATGCTGTGAGGAAAAAACGTGGCAGCCGTCGACTATAATTGATAATTGGAAAACGGACAGCGGCGATGAATGGGCGACGCATTATTACAAAAAGGCATACGAAAGCCGTGTTCTTTGGTTAAACGATCGCAGCTCGATAACCGTCTACAGAGAATAGCAAATGGAAATGGAAGAGCTCGCGTTATCACGTGGTCAATTATATCATTGGAAGTTGTTTAAATCCTCCGCATTCCGTCCCCACCTTTCCAACGATTCATATTATCAAGACTCGCTGTTTATCGCTCTGGTAGACTCCATTCTTTTCAACTGTTGCGATAATAATAGCCGATTGCATATCGACGCGATGCGATGGAAAGAACGAATGATCGAGAAGGGCTGGAAAAGGATAGGCGTACGACGTTGCTGCTCCTCGTAAAATGGAATTACATTCGATTATTGATTGCACGGAGCCCCTGATGTATTCTGATTAATTGCAGTTCGCGTAGCTTATTTTCGCGACCTCGCGCTGCTTAAAAAAAGGAATGCGAAAAGAGATGACCGGGAAGCTCGCAAGAGGTAGTTTGATTCGTTTCCATCGAACGTCAGGTAGAGGGAAACTGCTGCTACCTGCCGATGTTGTTTCCGGCTGCTGATTGCAAATGTCAGAAAAGAGGGAAAGGCGTGAGAGCGAAAGGGAAGGGACAGACAGAGAGAGAGAGAGAGAATGTGTAGCTTGGTGGACCGCTTCGTGGAAGCCGTTGATGGTAATTGGACGTTTCATTAGCAATGCGGATGCGGAATCGAGCGAGAGGGAGTGAGACATTGCATGAACAGGAGGAGTTACCGGTAGAGCGATAGAAACAGGCGGGGAACGTACGCCTGGTAAAGCAAAAGGGGAAACAGGGTGAAAGCGTTTCGACGTTACTGATAATGTTACGGATATAAAGTTCTGTCGGATGCGGTCTCGAAGAAAGAGAGGGTTGTCGAGGGAATTCGTGTCAACGGATTACGAAAAAAAGAAAGAAAAAGATGGCATATTGAAAGACTGCACTCTAAGTACGACACGTAATTAATATCAATGCTCTACTTTTCATGGGAAGTATCGATTGCGCGTTACGGGAATCAATAACATTTGCATCGAGTTCCTATTAGAAATTCGTGGAACTCGTTGGATATTCGAGTATATAAATCAGAGTGATTATGCGAAAGAGGGGAAAAAGAAGGAAAGATGAAGAGGAAAAAAGAAGGGAAAAAAGTTGCGAGGGAAAAAACTTTCGACGATGATTTTAAATTACAGCGGTCTCGAGTCACAATGGGTTCCGCTTTCCGCGAAAACGGTCGAAAAACGTCGAGAGGCCCTCGGCGGTGGATATACACACGTCGGCTCTGTTAATCTTCCGTCGCCTGGAAGTGAGTCGGAAAACAATGGAAATCCAGCCTTTTCATCGGGTTCCGTAGGCCGCGTTGGAATTGAAATTTCGCTCTGAAGAAACCCAATTGTGGACCGAAAGCTCTGGAATCCGCGATAGTTCCCAGCCATTTCTGAAAGCATTTCCCTTATCTCTACGGGAACGTTTCACTGCAGATTTAGAGCTTCACCGGAAGCTATCAATCTTTCAATGGATACTAGCCCGCAATCTATGATTGCAAACTTATTACTCGATCGAGAACCGATTTTGTCTTCGTCCAGCTGACCGTTTCGTTACTATATCAACGATTTTAAGTTCGTTGAAAGTTCGATAAGACGCCAAACTTCTCCGATATTCTCTCAATTCTATGCTCGTCTCGATGAAAAATTAAAACCCCTAATCGTTTGCTAACAATTAAAAGGATGAATCTTTACAAAGTACGAGCTTATGCGAAAATACGGTCGACAAATAACCCTGGCTATGATCGATGCAGTAAAAGGTAAATGCAGTCCCCTTAAATAAACTATATAAGTTGCGACTATTTAGTTTCTTTTCTGTGTGTTTTTCTTTTTTTTTTTTTTTTTTTTTTACTACCTTCGCGAAGAAGCAATTTCAGAGAGTGCAAATAAAAAGGTACGCGTGTTCTTTAACCGAGCGACAGAAAGACACGCTATTTTCTTCCGTGGAAAAAGAAATGACAAAGAACGCATTGCCAATTGAACACCCGTATACACTAGTCTATTGTTGTTGTCAATAGGAATGCGCTTCGCTGAATCGCTACGTTACAATGCAACGTAACGCTGCATGAAACAACGTAGCGGGTGTTATCTTGGATCTTCAGAAGGTGGAAAATGCATACGTGCACACAAAAGCCTTTTCCCAATCCCCCTCTTTCTCTCTGTTTAGACGCCTCTCTTTGGGTAATATTCCGGAATACTTTCACGCAAATTATTTCCAGTTACAATGGATTCGAAGTTTTGATTCAAAGAGGAAACCAATTTGAGGCAAATAGATATCATATCAAAATGATATCGAACAAATGTATGCATCGAAATTCCTAGTCGCGTCCATTCCGAAATTCGGAATTGCTTCATAAATCCATCTTGACAAATAAAAATGTTCCATCGAAGATGTTGAAAACGATAATTCGGTCATATCTGACTATAACTCGTTGAAATGCGGTTCTTTAGGTCAATATGTTCCTATTTCCGCACTGGCAAGGTCGCAAAAGTATCTCGCAGGCTGTACGTTGAAAAATCTGTCAGTAGATACAGGCAAGGGACTCTGTTAATCTTCCAACGTTAGGAAGTGGGTCGGAAAACAATAGGAATCTGTTCTACCCATCTACCTTGGCGCATCGTTCTTACTATTTTTCCGTGCTCGTGGCACTTCTCGAGTCGACTGCCTCTCCACTTCAACCACCTTTTCTTCCATCCTTGCTCCTTCAGCTATTCCTCTCTTCTGTCGCATCGGTATAATGCTCAAGCTACTTCTCGAGTAATATATACACAATACCAAGAAGTATCCGCTTCTTTTCACGAATACAAGCCAATGATCGGTGATTTATCACGTGTATAAAATAATTTCGCCCTCTTTTAAATAAAATTGAAATTTTATTCGTAGTCTACGTGTATATGTGTAAGCTAATTATATAATATAATTACGGATCATGTGTATAAAGTAATTATACGTCACAAATAAATTACGTGTAAGTAATAATAAATTATTACAATACAGTATCAGTACAGTACTAGAAAGTAATTATTACAATTGGATAAATTTAAAGCGATAGAATTAATTTACATAGCCAATTATCATCGGTCGATCCGGCGCTCGAGATTCGTCATTTTCGTTTTTAATGTCATTGCGTTAAGAATCATCCTGCTGTTAATATCTCGTGCCACTTAACGCTGCTCGTCCGTTTATTATTTCAATCGAATTCAACGATATCTCATCGACTAGTAGCAATTGCAAATTTCAAACATTTAATTTTCCTTCTTGACAATGGGCAACGATTGGAAATTCAACGATTTTAAAAATGGAATGAATCGCACGAATGAGAAAACGCGAGAAACACACGCCTGCGGATGCGAACCCGGTAGAAACGGCCTTGAGCTATGTTAAAGTAGCTTCTATTCGCCGAGCACCCGTGAATTCGTTAAATTCAGTTTCACCCGGTCGGCACACATGTGCGCACGTTTAAATGCAATGCGCCGAGTGGCTCGTATTCCATTTTAATGGAGGCTCGCCGGGAGTCTGCCGGTGACGATCGAAATTGTCCTGCTTTCTCATCCTAGCGCCACCAGAGTGTTCTACTAATATTTAACGAGCGAACGAGCCTCGCGTGTGCAACGATTCCGTGCGACTTTGTTTCTGTTTCTGACCTCAAGCACTGATAATTGTCCTCGCGTTTAACACCTGGCTGAATATTCCGCGAGCACACCTCTAATAACGTTATCGGCAAAACAAAATCCTTTAATTTACCCCGTTCCCTCATCTACCACCCCTTTATCGCATCTCTGTGGAAATATCGCGGGTATACAATGTACGAACAGCCAGAGGGTAAAATTTATATTATGTATGATAAAACACATACAGGTTGGCTCCACGGCGGAACCGACAAACTTTGGCAGCATGTCCAGAATATTATTTCAAGTAAAAGATGTTACATAACCATTGTTCTATTTATTCAGGTCTGTACTTAAGCTTCGTTTAATTATTTATTTGCAATTCTACGAAATTGCATTTAATTCTATTGCGAGCAACCGAGTACTCACGGGTATCCATTTCTATATTGCTTTTAAGAATTTGTTACGTTCCAGTGAAAATATTGCGAAATCGCTCCGGATTCTTGTTCTTAGATATTATTAAATAGAAATTTATATGCAAGTTGGAAATTTGGATATTGTATATTAAAGTTTAAATTTATTTATGTACTCGTTGGATAACAATAGCATCTTGGTTGCCTGTATAAGGATTAATCTTTTTCTACCAGGTGTATCGAATCAAGCGTGCATGAAATGAAAAACATGATACAGATCAGCAGTTGAATAATTAGCCGTGTCGATATTCAATGGATGCTGTGGATGGAAACAGGACTACTTAACAATACATGTAAATTATGGCTGATTATTACGGCTTATATATTAATACATCTTCCATATCTCAAGAAAGAGGTTGAATCAGCCAATGATGCATGTAACATTTCTTTACTTGGAATAACATTCTAACGAAACACGCTAACGAAATTTATTATTCGCCAGGAAACACACAGTATACGTATAACGATCAATTACCTGAGTTTGCTGCCATGGATCGTTAATCTCTTTGCAGTATTTAACACGCAAAGGGTGGCTCTATTTACATGTGTGTTTACACTTTGCGGACGTTTTTGATTAGAAACGCTTTTGTCGCGAGCTGTAGTCGAATCGAAAGTTCGTGCGAATAAACATTTGGAACAAATCTCTCAAGGCTCGCCGGTGGAACGAATTTTTCAGGCCTGTGTACGGTCACTGATATTTCGGTATTCTTCCGAACAAATGCACACGTTATTATCAATTTCATGGACGCTTCTGTCACAGTTGATTAAACTTTTGGCTTTCCGAGCACAAGCTGAGATTTGCGGCGAAGATCAGTCGATAGGATTAAAACGTTATTAAATCCATTTGCCGTTTCACAGTGTGTGCAGATATTGCGTTTGTTATCTGGCGTTGACCAGAAGCACAGGGATCCACGATGTGGATTCCACATCCATAGATCGATACGCGCGACGATTTTTTATTCGACTCCACGAGTGCGTCTCGTCGTATGCCGCTTTTCATTTTCCACAATGGAAAACGACATCGTTTTTTCTATTTATTTCCGTCGAACTTTCTATGTATTTTTCTTTCAGTCGTATTTGAATCGCATATTCACCAGATACGTTTCGATTCGAAGATGATGAAAACTGAGAATCATCTTGAAAGACGAGCTGATTTCTTAGCTGGATAATTCAGGAGGAAATTATTATATTTCATAACGATCATTCAACCGAATACCTCGTCAAAGCTTTGCTTTACTGTCGGTTTTTAATAGAAAATAACAACGACGAGCTTCGTACCAGTTTATTTGGAACGAACGGCTCCTATTCACGAATTTACAGCCACTGATCAACGAAAAAGGCCATCCGTGGCTGTTGTACGATAGCAGCGTTGCAACAGGAATATTTGCCAGAAGCTTCCGCGATAAAAGGGAAACGAAATGATACTTCTCCGGCGACATGCGATACGAAATCCTAAATGGCCTTTCCTAACTAACACGTATACGTACATATAAGTATGAACGATCATGCATGGAGTGTATAAAATCCTCGTAATATTCGTGGAAACGTGTGCAAACGAGATAACAAGAAAAAGAAGAGAAGCGATATAGCATCGCAACGATGTTGATCGATTGGATACAGTCGTGCCATGATTCTAATATATCGCGGCGATTCGTCAATTTTTGATTGCTTACCCTTCGTGAGAGAGTGGCGATTGTGTGCAGAACTGGACCTTTGGTTAGTTTCCTCAGAAGCGGCTCCAGCTGTAACAAAATTATTCGTTTTAGTTGACCGACTATTATTACATCGTTCGATATGACGATTCGAGTTTCAGCGCAATTAAAGTGCGATAGGCGGTTTGTATCGATTAAAGTACATGCAAGCCTGATTTTTTTATTAATAAGTGCATTAACGTAAATTAACAATTGCAACGACTGTAATATATATAAAGGCTCTGATGTGATCCATCTTTTGAATATTAAAAAAATATTAATAAAGTTAACGTAGCAATGAAGCTACTATTATTCGTTTTTTACAAAATCTTGTCGTTTTGTCACCTATTTTCAAAAGACTATCTTCTATCTATCTTCGAATCTATCAGGTTGTTCATCTTTCAACTATTCCATAATAGAATTCTTTTTTTTTTCATCGTCAGAACTTATATTTTTCCCATCAGGTGTTCAATTGTTGCTTTTTAAGATGAAGAAACAAACTGTCCAATTTATAATTTTTCAGACGAAAATTCCACCAGAAACTAGCTTACAGAGGAAAGTTTATTACAAATTTTCCGCTGATATTCGGTTTCCTTTTCACCCTGTTAGGTCGCATGTCTCTAAATGTCGTCAAGTGCTGTGCTTGCGTCGACCACTCGTGGCTAACTATTCATCAAACTTACTCGTGTGAGGGAGAGAGAGAGAGAGAGAGAGAGAGAGAGAGAGAGAGAGAGAGAGAGAGAGAGAGAGAGAGAGACAACGTAGAGAATAGCTGCCTTTATGCCGGAGCATCCATTGACTCTGCATATAAGGCTAACTATCACGATGCCTGCGTCTTTCGCCCACGTTGCTAACAAGCTTATTAACTGTGTCTTCATTAATCCCCTCTCTCTCTCCAAGCTGCTAATAAACACTTTCAACGGAGAAATTCAGCTTTCCGGCAGACAGACTGCGAGCCACGTTCCAATTATTTTTCCACCATGTGAAATTAGCCATGTAAATATCGTCGGGAACGTTTTTACGCAACCTGCGCGCTAGTTTCGTTTTTATATATTGTACGTACGTATATTGTAAGCTGATGAAACGGTTACCCAACGACGTAACAGTTTTCACTCGTCACTTTCTCCGCTGCGTTCTTCCATTGTGAACGCCGTTGCTCTCGATCGGTAATTGTTGCAAATCATTTCCAAGTACTCTGCCAATTTCTATTTGCTAAACATTTTGCTCTTGTTATAGAAGGCACATTCTTTTTAAATCGCCGGTGTTTATGCAAATTCATTGTTTTATACATTATATACTTGAAGAAGTGGAATTTGAATAGAGATTTCTCAGTCGTTAAATATCAGTAATTGTGCATCGCACAAGAGGAGGCACATTGAAAGAAATGCGCAGGTCTTATTGACTACATCCTAGTAAAACTTACTTTCTTCAACGTTATTTATAAAATAAAGCACGCGTTATTTTCCTTATTAATCAAGATAAGCAAACACATGCATAAATTTGTTATCTATATCTACATATACATACAACAAATTGCATAGAAGGGAAACATACAGACTATGTCTCTTGCTTTCATGCCTCGAGTGCATTTTCTTTGAGGGACGTACAATATTTTTAAAATATTATACATGGATAGTATGTTCTTGCACATTACATGCATTCTCTATGCCATATATCAAAATAAATACATAAAAATTCCAAATCTGGTTGTACCATTCAAAAGAATCCATACTATTCTCCTCACCATAAAGTTCTCTTTAAAAAGGATACTACAACCGTTATATTTTCTTAAAGCGTTAAATACAAGCCTCTGACTAGAAGATAGCTATCGAAGCCAGTGGTTTCAAGGTTTGTAGCGTATAATAACGTAATTTCGTTGAACAGGTTACACCTTCGCGGGTCATTTCTCTGGCAATCGATTCGGGGTTTCGTACTCGTTCACGCGTGTATATCGCTGGCGAAAACGATCCGCTGACGCGTTTAACATTTTGCACATCGTCCAAGGGTGTGTTGTACGTACAGCGAAATCAGAAAGCGGTCAATTGATCGGGCTACCATGGATACGAGTTGTTCGATTCAATCGATCTCGATCGTTTGTGAAACGAGCTTCTCCGCGTAGCGTAGCACACTGCATAAACTCCGTGTAATCGCCAAGGATTTTGTCGCTGAAAGTTAATTATGCGATTTTGTGCCACGCTCGCGCAAGTTAATAGTCCGTTAGGCGATTCAGCGAACATTAAACATTAATTAATTTCCGTTCCGGCCGTGGCTATGTCGATGTAGCCATCATGGTGAAACCACCCCCTTTTATAAAATTCCCATGAATCGGGAAAGCCTCGATCTTGTCCATTGAAATTTCGTTACCAAAGATACGACGTTCATCGATGAACGCCGACCATACAGAAATAGGTTTGTTTATCGAAAATGAAACACGTTAGTCGAACAACCCTTTCGTATACAAATGGAGAGCAGGTGGAAACGATATAATGTGGTTATAAATTAGAATTTTAAGAGACAACAAGAGACAACAAGAGAGTACATTTTGCGTAGAGGCAACATGAATTTTTGGACTGCAAAAACTATCTGCGAATTAATATTCTTATAATCTTTCGTTGAATCTATATGGAATTAAATAGTTTTCATTTCTTACTGAACAACAGTTGCCAATAATTGTATTAGCAAAAATTGAAGGGCTCATAATAGAAACAACCTTGGACCTTGTCCATGCTTGTACTTTTCCAAGAAAATAATAGAAGATTTTAGTATCTTTAAGTTCCGTTGTTTAATAGATGTCAATCCTTCTTAATAAGATATTGACTGTACCATACAATTGCTATAAGTGTATTTGTACTTATATCGTAGAAGAATTGCATTTTATTAAATCATGAAGTTATGGGTCTCGTGACATAGGTTGTTTTAGCAAAACCAGTTCAGTTTCCTTGGACAATAAGTCAAGATCAATCATATCGATTCTACCATGTTGTGAGTTTTGCTTTCGTCAGCTAGAACCTAAAATCAAAAACGTGGAGAAACTTGACGACGACACATTTTTTTACCAGGCTCTCAATTAAATTGTAGTTATCGAAGATTAGGATGCGTGGTTTTAAAAGAAACAGTAAAAAATAATTCTTGCAGAGATCCTTAAGCTCTCCAAAAATGTCTCCGACTAGTGTTTCAATATTCAAAAGTAACCCTTGATTTTATCACCGCGCTATATCGTTTCCACTTATAGGATATGCATGCAGGTGAGCTCTGCGGTCGAACGCGACGGCGAACTTCGACATTTCTATCCTTGGCCAGTTCTTCTTCGCCATTATCCGGGGAAGTTCGCCAAGTCAGTGGTGCGGAAGTCGCCTGCGTCGTGAACGACGAAGAAGATTGATCATTTCGTCGAGGGATAAATCGATTCGCCGGAAATTGACGGAGAGTTTAACGAAATATTATCCTGAGTGATAGTCCATAAATAAATTTGTACTTGGAAAGGACCAACTAATAATTAATTTCCCAGGACAGATTAATAATACAATTCGTCCTGATTATAATTTCCCACGTATCACATATCTGGATAGAGTTCAGGGTGGATATATGAAAACATTCGTGTATAATCAGGGCATTCGTCTATTTGCTATGAATCCCTTTGATGACGCCAATTTTGCTTCTCGACAATTCCCTCGCTAATGATCGTGCCAATTGCTCGTGTTATTATGTTAATTCGTCGAATAAACTGCTAGAATGTTCATCAACACTAGGGTAACAGCTAAGTGACCATTTAACCTAAATATGCGTGTTATTCTTGCAGAAGTACGATGGAGGATAATTTTTGTATCTATTCTAAGAATTTTAAAAGTATTATTATTATCTCCCTCGAGATTGGAGTATTAAATTAATAAAAAACAATAATACAACAATTTAATCGATACATCCAATTTTAAGTCTTTCCATTGAAATATTAAATTAACGATAGACTAAACTTTGGTCAATATACGTTTGATTTAAATTCCAAACAGAAGAGAAATGCTGTTTCCTCTAAAAACAGCGTAAACAAGAAACTCAGGATATCTGAGTAAGAGTCATAAGTTAAGCGTTCTAAGTGCTGCTGCAATAGCACGGAGAACTTTGTTATCCTGGCGCTTAATACACCGTCGAAACGAACGTACAGATAGCAGCCAAGTTTCTGGAACTTGAATGCACTCGTTCAACTGTGCAACCATGGATTTCCTACTGGGAGCTATCAAAAATATTTGCTGGCACGTCTGCGGGGGAATTAACGCGTTGCAGCTATTACACGAGGGCGTAAATGATGCCGGCGTAAATTGGAACTGGGCTAGGCTACGATAATGACTCGAGTCTCGACGCGTTAAATATTACCAACACGATACTACAAGGAACTTTACAGCAGCCGATGAAGTTTAAAAATTTATATACTTCTCCCAGACGAGTTTCTTGATTTACGGACCGCGACGCAGTAGACATTTCGGCTTTAACCGATTGCGACCTTGGTTTGGATTAGGGTTGACCAGGAATATCATTGACGCATAAATGCAGTTTTTCTAGTTCATATACACACACATACACATATATATATATATAACGCATACCTTTTACCTACCGATCATCGTTATCAAACTTGGAAACTTAAAGGAAATGTTAACTTAGAATTCTATTCCTTCAGAAAACTTTTCAATGAAATACGTATTGAAGTAAAGAAAATTAACATTGGTATTTCAGAGCGCTAATTTCGAAATTAATAAGAGCAGCAGGAGATTTATTATGGGTAGAAAACTTTTGATCAGTACCAACACACCAATACATACATATAAAACAATGAACGTACATGTGTCAATTTTTTTCATTAACCGGTAAATGATAACAGATATATATCGTCGCTGCAACTAGACAGAGGTGCTCGGTTCCATACAAGTCGGATAAGCGAGACTCCACTGAATCCCTAGACAAATGGAAGTCGACGTCGAATGAAGTAGGGAGGCTTTAAAGAAAAAATCGTTTTATCGAACTCGGCTCTTTAGCTGAGTTTCTCGTCTAAGCGCTTGTCGCCCCTTTCTTCGTCTCCGTATCCTTTGAGAAATCGTTCTTCGGTCGATCTCCCGTCCACCGTACGGAGATCCAAGCTATTAAAACGTCACTATCGTGGATCGCCGTGGCACGATAATGAAAACTGAGAGCTCGTAATTCCGACGAAGGCTCGGCAGTAATTTCAATGGATGGATGAAGGAGATTATTACTCGTGCGAGCGAACAAGCCGCCATTACTCGTCGGCGTGGCTCAAGTCGCGCGAGTGGTCGTCTCTAAAGAGAGTATCCTCCTCGTCAGAAGGATAACCGGGTGGCACAGTACCGCGTGGCATGCAGTGGACAAAAATCGAAATAATCCACTGTTCGATTTTGATCTTATTATTCGGTGATATTATCAGTTTGTAAGTAAATAATATAAAAGATGTAAAAAGTAATTCCACAAAAAGTCGACACAGTACTAGTAAACATCGTTTGCACATGAAAATCTAATCACTTGAAAATTGCTTGTTTGTTAACTCTTCTTAATTAGTGTTTGTTACACTTTAAATATGGAAAATTATAGTAAAGATACGTATAACTTTAATTGGCAATTTAAAAATTTCTGTCCCTCTTTAAAGTGCGATTTAAAAAGAATGGTTCAAACCATCCTGCAATTTTAATTGTTCTGTGTCGGAAAGATATTGTATTACATTGCTACATAATCCTTTCCCGCTACGAACTGGCACACTGCGCGCTCTTTATTTCTTTCAGTGAAATCCACTCGTAATCTCGACTTGCATCAAGAGTGAATTTCTGATCACATTTGTTCCGAGAAAGGTTTAAAAGTTACACAAAAACTCTGTTCTTTACTAAATGTCAGCACAATATCTGACGGAACAGAATGGAAGTATAAATTATTTCCGCATAACACTTATGCAAAAATGGAGAGATTTATTCAAACGACATCGTGTGTAGTTAGACAAAGAAACAAATATTCAAGCTGTTTCAACTGAGCCAGAAAATAGGAAAAATACTAACAAAGATTTGATAAACAGATTTCTACTCATCTCGGATCCTTTGATTATTAAGTTTCAGGAAAATGTACACATTCAGATTATATGTATTTCTTTTTTATCTTTGTCCCAAATCCTCATTCAAATGCTACACTGTAGAACGTGAGAACGTGGGCTGCGAACGAGGCGAACGTGGGCTGCGAACGTGCGAACGTTGCCTGCAAACGTGCGAACATGGTCCGTGAATGGTGATTTTTGCTCAAAATCCTCATTCAAATGCCGCACTGTGGGTGGGTGAAACTTTTCTCGAGGGTGGCATCACGTTTTGTCAACCGTTCATTACGTCTATGTTCACGATGAAAAGGGTTAAAACATCCTTTTGTCTGGATGCGTTCTCGAAGAATATAAATTAATGTCGGCGCCTAGTATAGGTAGATTCATTTACTGCGATGAATAATACGGCAGCAGCAGGATACACGAATCAGCTTTTTGAAAGGGTCGTTCATGTGCAATTTGTGTTTATTCAATTTGGATATTCATTATCGGTCGAAACCGACTGATTGTTTCAGTAAGAATATAACGAATAACGAGACGATATTGGACAAATAATGTCGATCGAAATGGTTTCGGCAATAAAGCGTTTTCGACGAGAATAACGCGATAGGAATGAAACTGGTCCTTGAAAAAAGAAAACAGTTTTATAGCTGTTAAACGGCCCGATGGTGATAAAAGCGTTGGGTTTGTAGTCGAGGATGCATCGTGTCACTTTAAAAAGAGATGTATCGATTGGTATGAACACGTCAAAAATCGAATCGAATCCACTGAGGAAATTGATATCACTTTTACGTGTGAATGCATAAAAGAAACAACGAGTAGAGTGGCATGGATCGGCGCAAAATACGGTAGAAAGATCACAGAGTAGTATAAGAGAACACTCAGAGGAATAAACACGATACACGAAGCCACTCGTATAACGAGCACGTTCGTTTCAACTTCCGGTCTCCGCATGAACACCCCTGCGAAGCATTTTGGCGGTGCTAAATAATCTTCTGATTTACTGCCTCGTGCCGCGAATAGCAAATAATAGTCACTTCGCGTTGCTCCAGTTCGCTTTTGCGCGAAGCACACGAACGGCGCTTCAGACGTTCTACCTTCCGGAATTAATATCCCGCTACGAGGATGTTTAACGACACTGAAATAATTTGGTGAAATTAAAACTTTCCTTTGCCTCTTGTTCGTTTTCGCTTCCGTGCGCGAATTGAACTACGCGTATCTGCTGCCAAGAGCTTCAAGTCAACATTTAGGTATTTGACTCTTTTCTTTTTTTCTTTTTTGTTTCTGGCGCAATCAACGTCTCTCGAATTTTTGCGAATTAGAAAATGCAAAAGATTCCAATTCTCTTACAGTGACTGGAAATCGTGAAATTATATTAGACTGTTAAAAATGTTCGTAGCGTGTTTGACAGTTGATATACAGTAGCGCACAAAGTTTAACTATAAGCGGTTGGATGTCATAATTTTATAAAATGCAATTGTATTCGATGAAAGCAATAAATATAACATATCTTGTAGAGCAGACGACTGCCAGAAACGTGACGAAGTATATCTAATACACAAGCTACTACACACAACTATACACACAAATAAATTACTTAGCAACTTTGAAATTACAATTTGTCTACTACTTTATTTGATGGATTTCGAGAAATACCAAGTTTTATCTCTTTACTTACAAAGTTTTCAGTCTTTAACAAGTTAACGCTGAGTTTCGTATATCGAGGAAGATTAGGAAAAAACATGAATCTTACCAGCAATATATGATTTCGTACATTGTACGTAACATAGTCACACTGTCTTTTATTCTAGCGCTTACTTAAACGAAGCAAAATCTATTTGAAGAACTTCATGGTTGAACAGAATTTATCGATAAATAGTTGTTTGAGAGAGAACTCGTGAATACCGGAGAAAGAAATATTTGAACAGTAGAAATAAACGTGCGAATGAACAAAGAAGAAATACGGTAATAAATAAATACAGTATATAAAACACCTAATATTAGCCTAACTTTAAGGAGCGATCACCAAAAACCTATAACTTTCACGTAGACAAGTTGATACACTTTTTACAATATAGTCTCAATAACTGCTTTATAATAAATGAACTATCCCTTTGTGAATCACTTCCACTGTGTCCGTGGTTAAGAAACGTCCTCGATTATAGCAATTTTCACTGTATGTCTACGTGTTCCAACACTAATAGCACGGAAATACTTTCAATTTCAAATTGAAGGAATCTAGAAAAGAATTAAAAAGAAAATTGTTTTAATATAATGATCCAGAGAAAAGGCAACGAAGTGTTTCACGAAGCCCATAAATGTCAGTTAAAGCCGATCCTTGGTGATCCTGGTCGAGCAGCAAGCTCGTAATTCTCGTGGCACGACAACGGCTCGCGCTCCATAAATTCCTGTCGTAGACAAAAGGATCTCTTACGGTGTAGCCGAGGTGATCTTGCCTCGTCGAATCTGCATTCGCGCGGTTCGAATTTACAAAGCCACGGCCACGGCGAACTATCGAATGTCGCAATGTGTTCCGCAGCGGTGGCCCGTTAATGCAAGTGTCGCATGCACGCTATCGCGCGCCGCGAGAAAATTTATTGGGGCCAACGAATGCAATCGTCGCGTTCTCTTCGTCGTGTCTCTCTCTGTCTCTCCCCGTGAACATCGAACCTAGCGTGCCTTCCAATTAGTTGCGATTATTTGTCCAAGAAGACGCATGGACGGAATGTGAGAAAAACTGTTGCAGATGTAGTACAAGTCGATGCCTAGTTCAGATTTTAATGTCAGAATGGTAAAAATTAAGGTCGCAATTAGCGGGAGTGCCTTAAAGAATCGCTTTCGTTAGAATGAGTTAAACGTGGCCAAAACTTTGATGATGCTTGTGAGTATCTTGCATGAAATTCTATGCATTCTTTTACGTTGTAATCTTGAATTATTTTGCATAAGAATAATGGTAAAAATGTAAGAATGAAATGATTCGATAAATCTTACGCGCATGAGTATTCTGAGTGTTTATAAGACAAATACAGTTTTAATAAATTTCAGAAAATATGAAAATATGTTTCTCAAAATTGTCCCTTTGGAAAATTCCAGTTTGGAGAAACATCAAAATTCCCACTTCCGCGAAACATACTATAGGTATAGTTACTAATGCTCTTAAGATACTGTTAATTTCAAACATTTCTGCTGGTCTGAAATCCGCAACAAAATTATCGATTCATTGATTGTAGGTCTATCGTGTACGTAGATCATCGTTCATAGTCAATATTCACAGATAACGTACAAGGGTTCAATATGAATCCAATAACACGAACAGTACCACGAATGTGAACACGTTGCAGCGACTAGTTAATTCTTCGTCGTTTCATTTCCGGATTGTAAAGGGTGGTGAAGGGGGGCGAGTCCATTTGCTCGTCGTTACGGAGTGTCGTGATTATTCCGACGTGACGTCTGCTTTGACCGCGCTCGTCCACGACCTACGCCTCGAATACGTTTCAGGGATGGCCAAGCAAATACCAACCAGTTAACTAGTTGGCAAACATAGGCTAATACGCTTACTAGGGTGTTAACTAAACTCGCAGCCCTCGTAAATGCTCCATTCTATCTAGCCAAGATACACACTTTTCCGATGTTTCGAAGTGACTCGTAGTACTCGTGATCGATGATTAATTCCTAACTAAATCCTTTCCATCGAACCTGGAGAACAGAATTTAGTTTGTATTTCAAACATCATCGACGAGGCATTCTTTACTTTATCTTTAGTTGAAACGTTTTATGTTTATGAATACAGTAGGATAGAGCGTCTATGTAAATTATTTCTTTTTATAACTGAAAAAATCTAAATAGAGATATGCTTCGTTTATTAAATTTCGTTTTGAATATTTCGTTCGTCCCAATCGTGGTACACTGGACTTGAGAGAAGTTTTTCACATACAAATAAATTGAAAGCGTAGAATTGCACGTGACGCTTTAATTAAAAAAAAAAAAAAAACAAAAAACAAAAAAACAAAAACAAAATAGGAAATTTTTCGATTACACGTGTACTTCAGTTGACGAACCTTGATCTCAGTTCGTACTGATATTTATTCACATGAAAACAATGTTAAAATGAACAATACTATCTGCTTTTTGTCGTTATTATTATCTTACTTAATGAAACTATTCGTATATAAAGAAAAGCGTACAGTACACGTGTACTTGGCACACTTTCACATCTTTCCGACTGAGATTAATTCGTGCATGAGAAATTATTTTCTGTCTAATAATATCACTACGACACCCTATACATACAATCTTATGCGCTATTTGCATTCTATACATTTCTGCATGTACTTTTAAATTCCTTAGAAATGCAGAAATATGCACAGTCCATTTATGAACATTATTGAGAAACTGATCTTAAAATTCAAGTATGGAACGGAGAGTAAAATGAATTATCCTTCATCGGTTTCAAGGGTTGAAATCGAGACAGACCGTACTCATGGCTTTTATTATCAACAAGTGTTCTCTGCAGCTTTTTTAACGAATCAATAAAAACACGTTTTCCGACCAACAAAACTGTTTTCCCCTCAGAGACAGATGATTCATTGAACGATCACGCGCTTTGAGCAACAATTATATTGGTCGTGGAAGAGAGCTCTCTTTCCATTCGAGAACATTCGACTTTATCGCGAACGAGATTGATTTCAATTAAACACGTGTCCTATATTTCGGAGGATGAAGAAGTATTGACAAGCGACGGCAAAGCACTAGAGAATTCTATCGAGTTCGTAGTCAGCGAAAATTAATCGATTCGGCCAACGGCTAACTTGCGGTAACATTTTTTCCTCAAAGCAATATTTTTTTTTCTCGTCCCACAAAGGTATGAACGTTACGCGGCAATATTCTGTAACACGCAACCATTTGCAATTTAATATCGACTTATCGTATCGAGTATTTTTACTCGTGTAATTCTTACCTCGCCAATAGTGCTACTACCTTTAAACTGCCAATCAGATACTAGCCGTGTAGATGATTATAGTAATTTGAAATAATCAACATATTTAAATATGGATGATCATCGATTAGTTAAATTAATTTTGTAATAGCAGAGCTGTTGAATGTTAAAAAGAAGAAAAAAATAAGGGGAGAAGGAAGCAATACGGTGATTCTTAAGCAAAGTTCAGATCACGACGCCAACTTAAATCTACACGGGCATTAGTTGGTTTATCAGACGCGCAGGGAGTTAATTAGCCTTCGAAATCGAGATAGGGGAAGAAAGCGGCAACTGCTTGCCCTTCTACGCCCTAGGCGTCCGGTTTAATTATCGAGGACGTATTCTCTTTGCGAAAATCCGCTTAAGTCACAATACTTAAATCTACGGCACGTGCACGCGAACGACCAAACTCTTCTTTTCCCTTTTTAAATTGAATTATCGACGAACTTGGTCGATCGAGTTTCCATGGGGAAAACAGAGAAGATTTAACACTGGATGTTAATCTTTAAAAATGATTGCTTTGGAAGCAACGATAATTCATCGCGTACCTGGAAAAAACCAACGTTTGTCACGTAAAAGACTTTTCGAACGGGAGATATATGTTTCCTGTTGTACGACATCCAGAGCGCGAAAAGTTAGAATCAAATAAAAAGTTTGTCTTAATATAGCAGAAAAAACCAAAAAAGTAATAGAAGCATAAAATTTTGTTTATTAAATCTATAGAATAACGTAAAGTGGAAAAGCAATTCCATCGACATCGCCTTATGGTTTCTCTTTCCATTAGAGACTTCCTTTGCCGGATGAATCTCCTTCAGCTTCAGAATTTGTGTGTTCTCTATTCGTAAATTTCGTATTATTTCCTCGAGAAGCGTTTCTTTTTCATTGTTATCTTCCAAATCGCGTTATACGACGCTAGTAGCAATTTTATGATCGCGTTAGACAGAATCCTACTCTACGGAGAAAATCTGTCCTGGATTTCGAGAAAAAAAGAATAAAGGAAAAAAGAGACAGACACTCTTGGCAAAGCTATCCAACATTCCTATGACAACTTCGCGTACGTCACTAATCAGCAGACGACCAATGACGTCTCCTGTTAACCAATGAATATGCGTCGCAACAGTAATCAACAGGCAGAGAGTGTATCGCAGTTGATCGATGAGCCTGTTCGTCCAGTAATTAATCCGAGATTCAACCGGTGTTGTCGTTTTATGATCGACGACTGGACGGCTTCTGCGAACAGAATTTTTTCAAGAAGACAGACACTGAAAAAGAATCCGATGACCACGATTGTCATTAACGCGCGAAAACAGGCGAGAGTGTAACCACAAAGCGAGCTCGGTGACGCTATTATCGCGAAAAATAAGGATGACACTTACAACAGTCCTTCTGTCGGACTGCATTAATTGAACGGCTCGCTGACCATCGAGACAGCAATAAAATGAGTCGGTTATTATCGGGTTTCTTGGAGAGGCAATGAGAGCAAAGAATATCGTAATCAACGACCAAAAAGAAGTATCGCTGTCCGATCGAACATTCGTGTTCGCGTGCGTTCAAATGATAGGCCCGGCTCTGATTAAACCTCCCTTTTATCATAGTCAGGTAAACGCAGCGTGATGTGGTGCAAGGCACCGTAATGCACAGCGCTTAATACCACTGTAGTTGAATTTAATTGTAGGACATAGAGTGTCGCACTTAAGTTGGTCTGGCGATATCTTTAAAACGATTATAGGGAAGAATGTTGCGAGATGAAATTAAGTGGTTCAGAGTCTGGTATAGTATGTACTAATTAATTAATTTCATGTGTTTTTGTGTAAATGCATCATTTTCTACATTTTATCTCATAATTTTTTATGTATTTTTTATTCTCCGAAAAAATAGGTTAAGATACTCTTGGAATTATTCGTTTAAAAGTTATTACAGTTCGAGGTCTATTAAATTGTTTTTACGTATCATGGACTATCTATATGCTATAACAAATGTTTGCATAATTTTCTATTGCCCCTGAAACACTTTTTCATTTTTTTCTTTAAGTTACTTAAGACACGAATTGTGCTCCTTTTGCACTTTTTAATCATTCTTATAGCGTATGAGTGAATGCTCCGATTATAATATACAAAATATACAAAGTGCAGTTAATTGCGCCTTACAGATACACTCGAGAAATATATGCTTCATTCTGGACCATTTAATTTCATTCTATAATATTCGCTTCTGGCTGTAACAGTTTTAAAAACTCCTATAACTGTATTTATATATTATATATACACAGTATACACGAAACACTTGGCATGCACCACTGCATCTTTTACCTCGATCTTTGGTACGAAGATTAAATTCAGTTTAATCATGTATCAGCGATTCGTCTCGATTTCCTTAATTGGAGCTTCTTTCCGCATCCAGCTTGCCATCTGACCAAGACTTTCATGTTATGATCAATGCATAGGAGTTCGTAATGACAACTACAGTTCCTACGGCCAGCTCGTCGTTCTTTAATTGCCACAATGTGGCACGCGATCTTTGCCGTCTCTCGACGACTCGTAAAGCGGAACCTAAAACGAAGGAAGATGACTCGTCACGGCTGCCATGACATTTATATATGCCGAGGAAGCATCGCGCGTAGCCTACGATAATAAATTGCGGCTGCTGGCAAGAACAGCAAGATTCTCGTCTTGCGAGATGCAACTTTTTCGGCGACGTCTCGCTGGTTACTTGCGCTCAACCGATTCCTCGCGCACCGATTGTAATTTTAAATTTCCCCGATGCAACGGGACGTGCGATTAAAGTCTTTTTGCAAGTTCCATGGAAGAAAGAAAAAACAGGCTGCCTTTGCGAGTGATTTTCCTCGCACACGCCATCGTGGCTTGTGAAACTTTAATAAGAACAGTTGGAACTTTGTTCTCCGGAGTTGTAGATGGTTTGATCTTGATCGTATCACCATGACGACTTAATTCGTCTCCATTTTGTTCTGCTTACTCATGTTGCGTTCCTTATAAAACTGTGAATACAAACGAGATTATGTGGATATCACGATGAAAGTGCGCTACGTTTCATGATGCGTTATGCAGACGAGATCTTTGGTTTTACTGATTAACAGTTCGAGGAAAGTGAAGGCAAATTCATCTTCGCTATGTTTAATTATATTTAAAGTTAAAGAGAAAGTTTGAGCCTCGGTTTAAATCAGCCAAAATGGAATAATTTCCTTTCCATGATACGTCACACGTGATCGTTTCCATTAGAAACAATGGTAGTCAAAATGATCAGTTAATGATATGTATATTTGCAATGTCGCATTTTTAGGACTTTGAATAGTTTCTTTTTTTTTAAATAAGATATGAATAAAATCTCTTTTCTTTTAATTATGTAAGTATATAATATAAGTTCAGAAAACATAAACTGGGAAATAGAGGAAAGTCAAGATATTATAAATATTATCTTTTTCAATTTGGCTCAGAATTTGTTCACGTTAATGTTATTTCGTTACGAAAAATGAACTTACAAAAATGGCACGTTTATTAATCAATTGTTTACCAAAAGAATATAATTAAAAAAAGTTACAAAAAGTGAAAAAGTCGATTCAGTTTCTGGGATCTTTGCCATGTCAGATCATATCATATCAGATGGCCATACGAAAAGTTTTACATTTGGGTCGATAGTTCTAGAATCAATCTCTGATAAACCGACAACCAAGAAAATAAGAAGCCTTATTCGTTCAGATATATCACACTTTATACGTCATCCAGGAACAAAGTTTATTGCCTCGGAGACTACAAACGTCTAGGTGACGAGCATAAAATCTCGCATGAACCCCCAACAGAGCGTAAACGTCGGAAAAAGTGCAGAGGAGTAAATATTTAACGGGCTTGTAGACGTTCTCAACGCTTTCTCGGACACGTTAGAGGAAAGTCCTGGAAGTGGACACGGCATACAAAACGGTTTTCTAGGTTGTTACTAATTTATTCAATTAAATGGAGACGTCCGAAGAAACGACTGAGATCATTTCGCAGAACGCGTGAACCACGCAGCCCAGCGTGAAACGTGATTACGACCTAATTAAATGCACGTCAGTTTCGTGCTCTGATTCGATTTAATCTTCTGGCCACCTGTGTGTCACGCGACTAAACGCATTGTCCTTCGAGAAGCGATCGAGTAATTTCATTTCGGACTATTGTCGACGGATGTTTGATCCAGCAGCTTATTTGCATCGCAAGTCCACGCCATGAACATTCCAGCTCGAACATTCAGAGAGGTTGAAACGTTGCAGGAAACGACGATTCTCTTTTCTTTCTCTAAATTACTCTCCGGTAACCGTTTCGTTGGTACAAAACGCATGAAAATAATCGCATACGGGCAAACAATAAACGAAGTGCGAAGAAAAGGAGAACAAAGAGCGTAGAAAAATATGAAATTTAATTGCAAGAGACAAAAGTTAAGGCGAATGGATTTTTCACGACCGATGGAGCGGCGATGAAAATTCCACGAGTCGTGCGCCACACATACAGTTTCCATTCCATCGTCAGAAGTGTTGTTCGTTACGAAATGAAACTGTGAACAAGGAGAGCGAGAAAGGGTTTAGGAATGATAGAGAAGGAGAGAAAAAAGAACGAACGGGGAAACGGTGCGCGTATCGTTTCATATTTCGAGACAAAGGAGGGTTTATACCTTGCCAACGAGTTTCGAATCTCGAAACGTATCAGCGTGACGGATCCACCTATTTCGCGCGTCCCTGTCGAATCGCAAATACAAACACCTATTCACTCGCGCGTCAACTACGCGCGCACATATAGCTAGGTATACCCGGCGTTCCAAATTTCAGACGTGAAAAAGAAAAAAAAAAGAAGAAAAGAGTAACTCTTCTGTTTCTACCCGCCACGCGTAGCAGCAATATTCACGGATTTACCTTAAACGGGTTGAAAGTTCTCGAGGGCGCGGAAGTAGACAAAGAAACGGAACTTTAGACGGGGATAAAACGCGATTGTCCCTACCATCTACGCTCGAAAACCAACGCTCGACGAGCATAAAGAGGCAAACACACTAACTCGTAGAATACGAAGTTGAAAGTTTTTATCGACGTGTGTGAATCGCGCCACGTACATTCAACAGCGAGACTACTATCTTCTTATCGGCCGTTTGTTACGATCGGCAAAGAGGATCAACGAGAATCGTAACGTTTTACGAAGTTCGGTGAATTTTCCACGTTAAAGAGCTTGATTATTACTTTCGATTTTCATTTACGAAGAAAACAGGCTGCTCCTCGTTTCCAAATCAAAGGAGTCTCCGGAGAAAGAAAGGAAGCAAAAAGAACAGGACGATTCTCAATGAGACCGTCCATTACTTGGGTCCTGTTCCACAAAGAACTGACCCGCCACCCCTTTGCCCGCGAAGCTTCTTCACCTCACCAGTCTCATTCTGTCTTCTTTTGTCGTGGATTTCAATTAGTAAGAAGCTATCGTAAGGGGCTCCTTTTTCTCTTGCGGTCCCGACTCCCGAGACAAAACGGTTCAGACAGGCCGTGAAATTAGGTCAGTAGATTAAAATCGACCAACGAGCTCGAAGGAAAAACGTACGGAGGAAACTTTTGTATGATCTTTACGACTTAGTGCAGAGTTCAATCGGCGAGTCTGTTGCAATTTATCGGATTACCGTTTGTGTAACGCGAGCCAAATTAACGCCGTGGCGCCTGCGCAACGTTCAAAGAAGCTGTCACGAGCTGCAGCCCAAACGCATTGTTCATCGTTGTGTTCTCCTTCGCTTGAAGCCCTTTGTGCCTCCTAATTGCGGGGCCAATTGTTTCTGTCCTGTATAGTCCCTCTCCAAAGGCACGTGTTCAACCTCAAACTCCTGATGTAAATCAAAACTTGATATTCCACGCGTCTGTCTATAAGCAATCTCTAATGATAGCGACGTTGATATAGAAATACACGTTGCAAACGATATTTATGCGCATTTGAAGTATGTAGACGTAAATAGATTGTTTTCAGTTTAGCCGATTATATCAGCCATTGATTTTTATGCATTCAGTCTACGATATTTTATACTGAAATATGTATATCTCATAGAAAATATATCTGCATTCCTCCAGTATATTCTAATGCATTTTTGCTTAATAATCGTAGGACATTTTTAATAAAGATTCAATACGTAATATAGATTATGATTAATTTGAAATTATATTCATCTCGTATCTGCCTGAGAATTTCTCTAACCAAGTATCCCAATTATACGTATACTCGTTTATTTCGCTGCTTAAAATTAAATTTAAATTAATGTTAAATGACGATCCATGAGTTTAACGATCGCTTAACTTCTCCCAATCTTTTCAACTTTGAAATTGCTAACTTTCTTCAAATATAACAACTATGTTAAGGCATTTTCATCACAAATATACATCTCTCCAATCCGAAAAAAAGAAGCAAAGAAATACTTTCGTTTCAAGCATCCCGCGAACAGATCCTTGTCGAATCTCTTTACAGATATCTTCAAAGAAAGATGGTCTGCCACAATATCGTTCTAAAGAAGAGTACAATAATTATCGCATAATAAGACGAGACGCGCAAGGACCATAAAGACTGATAAGCTCTCCATTGTCCGATCTATAAATTGGTCAAAAGTTCCTTCTCTTTATGCGAAAAGAGAGACGTTCTATGAGAACCGGTGAAAAATTGGACAGACACCGGCGTCGGATTGTTTCCGCGGCGGAAGCTTTGACCCATTGTGATCAAGGTCGTTTATCAAACGCCACCAGGGATGAGATCCTTTCGATGATAGGGAACAATTGGAAAATTTGTCGGGTCATTAGCATCATGTGGCTAGGCGTCGGACGATCTACCGCACCAGCCAAGTCCATCTGCTATATTCCACCTGCTGTTCTCATACAGCTGATTAATGGTATCATCCACTGACGAAGAGAACAGAACGGTATCTCTCTACGAGAAACCGTTTCTACATCGGATAGTTGGTGTGGAATTGGAAATTTTGGTCTCAATCTATATTCGCACTCTGATCGCCAAGATTAATTTGTCAAGAATCATCAGGATATATTGGTAGAATTGCCAGAATATATGGATTTTAGACAAAATAAACGATTTATGATTTTTTATAGATAACTTGTAGGTTTACAATAGATTTATAATATATTTCTAGAAATGTAGAATTATTAAGTTAGTCACATTATTAAGTATCACAAATTATTAAGCGAATGACAGAACGTCCTGGCAATAGAGGTCTCAGAAGTTGCAACAATTCTCCTCAGAAATTCTCTGCTAGAACTAGACCGTAGCTTTGTGAATTTTCTGCTGCGCTAGGACAGCGTTTTTCTTTATTTATGGCCCCAGCGAGAAGAAAAATTCCTCGAGTGGCATGAAAAATACTGGAATACTGGAATACTGAAAAATCCGAACAGCAGAGAAGAGAAACAGAGTGACTTGTATTTTATGAACGTATTTTTGCCATAGCTTTCGTTTGATCAGATCGAGACTTACGAAGGAGTTGCGTTATTATTCTATGAAAAACTGAGTTTCGTTTTTTCCATGACAGAAAAAAAGTAAATAAGCGAGGCAGAGGAAAGACGATATATATAATATAATATAATATACAATACAATGTGTACATAATAAGAGGAGGAAAACAGAATGACTTATGTTTTGTGTACGTATCTTTGCCATAGCTTCCGGCCTGACCAGATCAAGCAAGTTGCGAGCAATTTCCGCCATTATTCTATGAAAAACCGCGCTTTGTATTTTCCATGACAGAACAAGAAGGAGATAAGCGAGAGAGAGAGAAAAGACAATATGAGGAGGAAACAAGGGTGGAAGCGGCTTGTAAATATGCAGATCACAGTATCCGAGGAAAATTCGTTAGAATTGGGGCTGGCACGGTGGCTGTACACACGATCTACATATAAATTACGGCCAATCACTGCGAGCACCGCGTCGCTTGTCCCGATAAAAATCTCAGAAAAAGAGGAAGCCAACGGCGCAAACTTTCACGAGATCCCTGACACGAGCATCGAATATCGCTTTGGGCGTCGTCGATACGAAAGGGTCAGCCGCAACAGGAAAATACCATTGGGATGGAAAAGTATCGGTCGAGTAACACGGCTGATTTTACGTATGATTGGATCGCAATATCCCACAGCACAATCACCGTTTTTGCTTCGGGTCCGTAGCCATGAATCGTTTACGAAAGGGAGAGGAGCCAACGAGTGTCGATACTAATAACCACGCTCTTCATCATCCACGATCATCGTGCAACAATCGATTGCTTCCGCCATGCGTCAGCGAGATTATTGCCACGAAGAAATATCAAATGTTATTGTGAATGTCGATTCGATGAATCCGTTTACGACGATTCATCTGGCAGGAAAAATGATCGATTGCTTGAATTTTGTGAATGCGATGTAGGGTCGAAAATTCTACGCCATTTTCAATAGAATTCGATAACCTTATTTTCAATGACAACACCTCGAGGTCGAGTTTCCGTCCGAGTAGTTTCTTTCATCGCGTTAGCCCGTATCAGTAGAAGTGGTCTTAACTCGTCAGACCAATGGAAAGGCGCAGAGGTAACTGAAATTCAAGCTCGGACGGAGAAGTCCGGAAAAAACTAGCTGGCAAGAAAAAGCTAATGGACTGGTGGAAGAGATTTGTGGACGTCGACTGTGTTGAAAGGACCAAACTATGCTTCCACGCGTATTATTTTCGACTATGTCTGTTATCAAAATTAATCATGGAAAAATAAGAGAATAATCCTACGACCATGTAAATATTTGAGAGCATCTTGTTCCCCTTTAAACCATCAAATTTTGAAGGAACTAAGTATTTCTATTAATACCGATGTATGCTTTGATCTTTAATAAGAATACAAAGTTTTGAAGATATATTACAAGAACGAGGAAGAAAATTTTGAACGATTGTATTTATACTTGAGATTAAGATGTAAAAGAAGAGCAAGGAAATAAGAAAACAAAATGCAGATAAAGAGCATAACCACCAATACCCACGCAAGGTTTAGGGCGGATGTGACTAATTATGTTCTGAGAATAGTTTGCTTAAAGTGACTGAGATTGCAATACGACGAAAGAAAGAATGTGCGGATGTCAGGATATATTACGTGGAAGATACGTGAAAGGGTTATTTAATGAATAACAGCTGTCGAGCTGTCTTGTGTTGCACTGTACAACTTACAATTGTTTTAATATATTTAGTCATAATTTTACTTTGGCGTCAAAACTATTTCAATTCCTATGTTTTCAAATCCTACTCAAAATGCGACGATAAAAATTCCCGTAATATAATTTCTTTTTACAGTTAGACAAACGATTCAATATTCTTAAAATCCCTATTCCTAATACTTCTAATATTCCCAATATGAAAATTTTTGTTTAATATGAAACTTTCTATCCAATATGAAAATTTCCATCTAATCTGAAGCTTTCTACCTAATTCGAAAATGTCATTGCTTCTTCCACCTGACAAGGGTCAATATCCTTTTGATCCAAGGACGAACAACGCGTCGCACCAAGTTAAGTCATGTTACCAAGCGACACGCTCGTGTCCTGGCATCGACATGTACACGTTGCGTGCACGTGTGTCCACGCATGTTAAACAGAAAGAGGGAGCAAAGGATATGGAGACTGCGGTCGGAGTTACTAACCAATAGAATTTCATTACAAGTTCCACATACGCCAGGACTATCTTCCTGGTGCAATATCGCGAATGCTTCGGACGAAGTCTCGTCCTGTTATTGCCTTCTTCCATGCACTGGTTCAAAATAACGCAAACGCGCCATCGATTGCACTCGAAGATCACAAACACTCGAATATTCTGATAGTCATATGATCCCCCGAAATGAAAACTCGAAGATTCATGTGAAATCGAAATTACCTTTCGAAAGCCAGCTAGTAATAATATCTTGCTTATACCAGAGTATTATGAAATATTTCAATTATTAATTATTTATGAAAGAAGAAATTATAAACAAGATTCGAAAATTCTACAAGTGATCGTAGAAAACCAATCGACTTATAGTGTGACTAGCTGATAACGTAGTTGAAATTTCCAGTATAAAAATTCATTCACCTCGAGTATGATGGCATTGTGGAAACCGAAGAAATGGGAAGAGAGACCGTAAATAACCAACAGGCACTCAGGGAAATTCTCCCACGCTCATTTCCAGAGAACATTAATTACGTAGCATTTTTCCTTCATTCGTGTTGAAAATTGCTACCTTCACAGTTAAACAAAAAAATCAACATATTCGACGTTGACTATCTCCAACTAGTCTATCCACTTTTCCTCTTAAACGAACAATCAGTTATTCATTTTACCATCAACAGTGTTTTAAATTCAATGAAATAATTGTACCTGTGTTTGAAATAGTTCGCAGAAGTTGCTACATGGTAAACCTACGTTATTCGCGGATTGTTTCGAAAATCAGAAAACAAAGGCTGATGGAACGTTCGTTCCATCGCATTCTAGTGAAGCCTGTAATTGCAGACAGAGAAACGTTTGATGAGGCTCCTTTTTTTCACGAAGGTGTATTTTTCGTATTCTCGGCGAGATCGCGAGCAAAAATAATGCCGAGTTCCTGGAAAAAAAGGAAACGAGATTAAACGAGTCATTTTCTATGTTCGCCCAGTACATCTGAATTAACGACAGCTCACTTTCCATAATCGACGATGTCTGGCCACGAAATTACAGTAGATACAAGAAACTACTGCAACTTTGTCCACAAAGATCTGATTCGAGCCAATCATTGTTAAACTTTAAACATTCATGTTCAAGTGGGCGGTTATGTCACATTTCCAGTTGTAGTAGCTACATACATAAATATTAGTATACTTATAAGAATTTAAATACACTCGAAAAATCATTAGGAAATTGCTAAAACCTATAAAAGCTATTATTTCACTTGAAACGTTAACGAAATTAATTTTCTTTTTGTCCATGTATATCTGCTCCGTCTTTTTACCACCAGTTTGATCAATTTTGACATTCGCATCATCATCGTGTTTCTTGTTAATTGCCTCCATTCATGCTACGGATGATTTTACAGTATAGATTCTGATTTTGAGCAAACTTTTTCCAGTCCTATCTAATCCATCTTCAATTTTCTCGATATCTACATTAAAAATCCGTTCAGGTTAGCACATAAATATTACAAATTTACTATACCAACTATATATGTAATTCTTCCAAACAGTTTAAACAAATTCTTACTTTCTACGTATATTGGATATCAATCTTGCAAGAATATAAAATTTTAATGTTTTAGACTGATTTTTACGTTCCGTACGAAATTGGTAGGTGCCCTAATACTTGTGAAACGGAGCGTAGCCAACTAAAGAATTGAAAATGTAAAGAATGAATTATTTATTACGATTATATTATATGTGATCGCTGGTAGTCCGTGATTCGAAGTGTTCAGCGAATCGGTAAGTGAGTAAAAGAGTTATGCATCAGCTTGGCGTATGTCAGGAATTTTTCATTGCTAATAGCACACTTGGTTCGTTACCGTGTCTGTTGTATTGCGTAAATGATTGATAACCTCAGACTAGAAAAAAATCTCTGGTAATTATTACACGGAACACATTGTGCTAGCTCGAGTGATAGATAGCCATCTCGAGGCAGTTCCTTCGAGAATTTACGTGTGTATCGTTTCGCCTTAATTCCTCATTAGGATTATCTTTAAGAAACGGATCTCGCACGAAATTTACAGCTGACACCATCTTTTATTTTTCGACGATCTCGTTTACAGGATTGCTACAATTTGGCATAAAACGAGTCTCACTCGACCATTAAATGGATCAGCTAAATCCCTGTGGAAATACGTTAATTGTCTGTAGACGTCTTTTCCATTAGCCAGCCCCCGTGCATTTTATGTATTCCATAATGGCAGTTTGACGTCGTTGAAAATTTATTAACAGCCCTCACGCGATCGTACGTTGGCCTGTCAGTTTAAACATAACGCGATATAAATAAAAAGCTGCGGCGGTTTACAACTTAGTTCCGCGAGCTTACAACGCTCTAAACAGGACAAAGTTGCCGGTAATAAATACACGGAAACTTCGTTGCTAGGATCAGCAATTAACAACGCCGTACTGTATACCATTCAGAGACAAATGCGTAAATTAAAGAAACAAGTAGTCAAGAAAGTACCGTACTTCCTCCTTCACGAACAGCCTTAACAGTACAATTACCTATTTGTAATATGTACAGTGGTGAATGTACAAATAGGCAATTGCTCGCTTGTAAATTCAATTAATCAAATTGTGAAAATTTTCAGTCCTATTTTTCTTTGTAAAAGCATTTAAAAATACATTCCGTGTACTCTGAAACACTATAAATATAGAGTTGCTTCCAAATTTTTATTCAAATTGAGTATCTGATAATTATTAACGAAGTTCGATGTCATATAAAGATTTCCTGCTATTTTATTAAAAGAATTTTTTCTGCAAATAAATAACAATACGATTTTTCATAATACAATTGCGTGAATTTTCGAGTATTTCTCTATTCATATGCTCGCTGCTGTACACTGTACACACGTAAATAAGTAGATATATACATATGTAATTGCATTTCTGTTTCAATAAATGTCAACGTTATTTTTTCCGCAAGCACTTGCACGTTTTTAATGTACTAATTGCAAGAACAGAAAATCTGTATGCTACCATTTTTATGGATTTAATAACTCTAGCGTTAATAAAAAATGAAGCGTTCCATTCATAAAGAGAGTTCCCTTGTATCAAATGGATCTCGTGGATCATCCCCATCCTTCTACTGCGACGTTACTCGGATGCTCCAAATATTTTCCGCATTTGCCTCTTTGCCAGACCATTCTTCGTCAAACAACATGTTCGCCACTCAATTCAGACCCTCTTCTTGCACAGTCTGTCGGTCAACGGCGCGTTCTCACGTAGGACATCGTTGATGTCTGCTTTTCTTAACTTTCGAGCATTTTCATTGCGTTTCCACCGTGTCAGCGCAACGAGCACTCTCGTCGTCGTCGTCGTCGTCGGGACTACCTCCAGGGAGCCACGAGAGCTTCCGTGAACGCGATTCACGAGAAATGTTAGGCACGTATCGAGAAACACATGCACCCTCGTGTCCCTAAGTCGAATTTAATTAAAACACCGTGGAATTACGTGCTGCGCCTACTATGGTAAAACCTTTAAGCAGAGTACTCCCATGTAGATAACTTTGTTGACTATATCGATAATTTAAAATTAACGAGTGAAAGTGAAGTGTGAAGAACACCTCTGTTCCGAAAACGACTGGTTTGATAAAATAGAAAAGGAGAATACTGGACCTTTCGTTAATTTTTGATGACTTCTGATTCTGTTACTTTGCGATGAAAAAGGAGTAGAAAATGGAAAGAACCTGTTGAGCTCGAAGATGTAGGTCTTTCAATGTAACTGATAGATTAACAAAGTTTTATAAATCAAATAGATGTATAACTGTTAAGAAACAATATTTTAATATTTCCAATATTTTAACGTCGATACGTATTTATAAAATATTTCTAAAACCATGAAGAGGGGTGAAAAAACACACTACTTTTAATCTGAAAACCAAATAGGGAGACAATTCTGGGAAGACGAGATCGATGAACAAGGTGCTGAATTTAAACATTGCCCTTTCCTAAAACATACAACGTGTGACTTACTGTATTCTCTCCCTATACTCTGTATACAAAATTATTTTATTTATTATCTATAAAAACATATCTTTTCGAGTGGTTTTATAAAATCAACGTATTATTGTACTGGAAGTAGTTTCACCGAAAATAAATACATTTATTATTCAGATAATCAATAACTTACGAAAGTACAATGTTACGTATACACGCAACACCGAGTTTCAAAGAACTTGATATCTTTATTTTTTATGAAACGCAAGAAGTCTGAAAGGAAATAAAAGGTAAACGTATTTAGAACACAAGATCTTTGTAAATGAAAACGGCTTAATAAACGCTTTCAGAAACGTTGCGTAATTATTTTGTTTCGGTGGAGAGAACCTTCCTACTTGAGAGTATTAGAACAATGAAACATGTAACAGGGAAAATAATAAAGAGCGCATGACGGAGAACGAAAACCATTGGTCGTGGCTACGACAGAATTAACAATAAACCTTGTCACACAATGCAATAGTTACGGTAAAAGCTTTTCACGTGGTGAAATTTTTAAACGACTCCGACTAAACGAATGCGAGAAGAAAGGAAA